>NC_138304.1:102408597-102618597 GCF_965601325.2 Salmo salar
CTCTCTCTCTCTCTCTCTCTCTCTCTCTCTCTCTCTCTCTCTCTTCCTCCCTCACTCCTCATCCCTCTCTCTCTCTCTCTCCCTCTTTCTCTCTTCTTCCCTCTCTCTCCTCTTCCTCCCGCCCTCCCTCCCTCACTCCTCATTTCTCTCTCTCTCTCTCTCTCTGATTTATTTCAGCTTTTATTTCTTTCATCACACTCCCAGTGGGTCAGGTATTTGGTAGCATTGCCTTTCAATTGTTTAACTTGGATCAAACGTTTCGGGTAGCCTTCCACAAGCTTCACACAATAATTTGGGTGAATTTTGGCCCATTCCTCCTGACAGAGCTGGTGTAACTGAGACAGGTTTGTAGGCCTCCTTGCTCGCACACACTTTTTCAGATCTTCCCACAAATTTTCTCTAGGATTGAGGTCAGGGCTTTGTGATGGACATTCCCATACCATGACTTTGTTGTCCTTAAGCCATTTTGCCACAACTTTGGAAGTATGCTTGGGGTCAATGTCCATTTGGAAGACCCATTTGCGACTAAGCTTTAACTTCCTGACTGATGTCTTGAGATGTTGCTTCAATATATCCACATCATTTTCCCTCCTCATGACGCCATCTATTTTGTGAAGTGCACCAGTCCTTCCTGCAGCAAAGCACCCCCACAACATGATGCTGCCACCCCCGTGCTTCATGGTTGGGATGGTGTTCTTCAGTTTGCAAGCCTCCCCCTTTTTCCTCCAAACATTACGATGGTCATTATGGCCAAACAGTTCTATTTTTGTTTCATCAGACCAGACAACATTTCTCCAAAAAGTACGATCTTAGTCCCCATGTGCAGTTTCAAACTGTAGTCTGTCTTTTTTATGGCGGGTTTGGAGCAGTGGCTTCTTCCTTGCTGAGCGGCCTTTCAGGTTATGTCGATATAGGACTCGTTTTACTGTGGATATAGATACTTTTGTACCTGTTTCATCCAGCATCTTGACAAGGTCCTTTGCTGTTGTTCTGGGATTGATTTGCACTTTTTGCACCAAAGTACATTAATCTCTAGGAGACAGAACGCGTCTCCTTCCTGAGCGGTATGACGGCTGCGTGCTCCCATGGTGTTTATACTTGCATACCATTATTTGTACAGATGAATGTGGTACCTTCAGGCATATATATATATATATATATATATAGGTTTTCCAGGCACCATCACATGAGCATGAATGTCACAGGAAAGGAGACCAAGGCGCAGCGTGTAAAGTGCTCATTCTTTTTCTTTAATGAATACACCTCAACAACAAAAAACAACAACAACAACAACCGACCGACCGATAACAGTCCCGTCAGGTACACACGACTTAACGGAAACAACTACCCACAAACCCCAAAGGAAAACAGGCTGCCTAAGTATGGCTCCCAATCAGAGACAACGAAAGACACCTGCCTCTGATTGGAAACCATACCCGGCCGAACATGGAAAAACAACACATAGAAATAGAAAACTAGAACACTCCCACATAGAAACAGAAAACCCAAAAACCCACACAAAACAACCCCCTGCCACGCCCTGACCATTTTACTATGGCAAATGACCTCTTTACCTGGTCAGGACGTGACACTGAAGCCACAGACTCTGGCCAAACTCATGTATCTAAAAATGAATTCCAATGTGCTAAGTGTAAAATGCATTTTTTCGTTTCATTTGTATTTAATTCTAAGTAAGTCACAGCCTGAAGTATAATTGTAATACCGTAATTGCAGAATCTATGTCCCTACCAGCATAGTGTCGCTCTCCCAAATGCTTCACAATGTATTTCTTTGTAGGCTATAGCTGTCACGTCCTGACCAGTAAAAGGGGTTATTTGTCATTATAGTTGGTCAGGGCGTGGCAGGGGGGTGTTTGTTTTGTGTGTTTGTGTCACAAAAAGAGCCGTGTTGAATAGACCAAACTGCAGCGGGAATATGGATGCTCATATTTTAATTTTAAAAAAAGGAGTAAAGCATCCACTGGAAAAACAATACACACGACAGGAACAGTCTTACAGGCATACAAAAACGCAGTGCAAGAACAACTACCCACCACCCCAAAGAAAAACACACACACCTATATAGGACTTCCAATCAAAGGCAACTCAACACACCTGCCTTCAATTGGAAGTCCCAATCACCAACACAAACATTCACACACACAAAACTGCCACGTCCTGACCCCAAAACTAATACAATAGCTCCATCTGCTGGTCAGGACGTGACAGTACCCCCCCCCCTCAAGGTGCAGACCCCGGAATGCACCTACCAACAGAAAACACACACAAAAAAAATCCCCAACAAAAACCCCTTAAACAATAACCCCTAAACAATAAGGGAGGGAAGGGAGGGTGGCTGCCGTCAACGACGGCACTGTGATACACCCTCCCTCCCCAACCCACCTATCCTTGAGGTGGCTCAGGTGCAGGACGTGGACCTCGCTCCACCTTCGGCGTCGCCCACTTCGGTGGCGCCGCTAGCTGCGCCGGGCAGACGGGCCACTTGGGCTGACCCTGGCAGACGGACCACTCGGCTGGGCCGGAGGGCAGGAGGGCCACTCGGGCTGGGCCGGAGGGCAGGAGGGCCACTCGGGCTGGGCCGGAGGACAGGAGGGCCACTCGGCTGGGCCGGAGGACAGGCGGGCCACTCTGGCAGCTGCCTTCAATTGGAAGTCCCAATCACCAACACAAACATTCACACACACAAAACTGCCACGTCCTGACCCCAAAACTAATACAATAGCTCCATCTGCTGGTCAGGACGTGACAGTTTGGGTATTTTGGGTTTAGGTTCTAGTTTTCCTATTTCTATGTTTAAATCTAGCTTTTCTAATCTAGCTTTTCTAGCTTTTCTTTTCTATTTCTATGTGAATTTTGGCAATGACCTCCAATTAGAGGCAGCTGGTTGTCGTTGTCTCTAATTGGAGGTCATATTTAGTTGAGGTTTGTTTTCACTTGTGTTTTGTGGGTGGTTGTTTCTAGTATAGTCTGTGCACCTTACTGGACTGTTTTTGTCGTTTGTTCATTTTGATTAAGTGTTTTCTTTAACAAGATAAGAAGATGAGCACTTTACCCGCTGCGCCTTGGTCCAATCCTTACGACGCCTATGACAATAGCCTTGAAATAATGAAATAACATAGCCTAAATAATTCACTTAAAGCGATAACTGCTTCTTACATTCACCTTTTCATGTTTATTAAAATATTTGTAATTCAAATCATATGGTTTGGTTTCAATACTTCAAAACCAAATGGTAGGTCCGGGTAGTGACAAAAAAACAGATTTGGTTTTGGTTAAACTGTGGTTTTAATTAATTGAGCGAATTCGGGGTTGGAAAGGATGTGGAGGGCAAGGAACTCTCCATGAGCGATGAGAGTGATTTCCGACTGCTCAACTCAGCTCACATATTCTGGTGTGTGTGTGTGAGTGTGTGTGTGTGTGCATGTGCGAATGTGTGTGTGTATAATTAAGCTCCTCTGCAAAGTAGACCCTCTCTCAGTAATGAGGTGAGGCTTGCGAGGACAAGGTCAGAACTTAATTCGTCATCGTTAGCCACTAAGTGCAGATGGTGAAAAGGTCCTAAATGGAACCCTATTCCCTTTGTAGAGTGCTACTCGATAGGCCCTGGTCAAATGCAGTGCACTAAAAAGGGAAAAGGCTGCCATTTGGGATGCAATGATATTAGCAGGCATCAGAAGCTAACCTTTTAAATACTAGATCTGGACCAGCACCCCCCAGTACTAAATCACCCCCCCCAGCACTAAATCACCCCCCAGTACTAAATCACCCCCCCCAGCACTAAATCACCCCCCCAGCACTAAATCACCCCCCCAGTACTAAATCACCCCCCCAGCACTAAATCACCCCCCCAGTACTAAATCACCCCCCCCAGTACTAAATCACCCCCCCAGCACTAAATCACCCCCCCCCAGTACTAAATCACCCCCCAGTACTAAATCACCCCCCAGTACTAAATCACCCCCCCCAGTACTAAATCACCCCCCGCACTAAATCACCCCCCAGTACTAAATCACCCCCCCAGTACTAAATCACCCCCCAGTACTAAATCACCCCCCCAGTACTAAATCACCCCCCCAGCACTAAATCACCCCCCAGTACTAAATCACCCCCCCAGCACTAAATCACCCCCCAGTTCTAAATCACCCCCCAGTACTAAATCACCCCCCAGTACTAAATCACCCCCCCAGTACTAAATCACCCCCCCAGCACTAAATCACCCCCAAGCACTAAATCACCCCCACTACTAAATCACCCCCCAGTACTAAATCACCCCCCAGTACTAAATCACCCCCACAGTACTAAATCTAGTGTTATAGTCAGTAACCTTCGCTAGTCCTACCACTAGTCTAATAGTCAGTAACCCTCTCTAGTCCTATCACTAGTCTTATAGTCTGTAGGAGTTAGAGGAGGAGAGGACAGAGTGTTGATATGGAGGAGAGGACAGGGTGATGTCCTATAGGTGTTGATATGGAGGAGAGGACAGGGTGATGTCCTATAGGTGTTGATATGGAGGAGAGGACAGGGTGATGTCCTATAGGTGTTGATATGGAGGAGAGGACAGGGTGATGTCCTATAGGTGTTGATATGGAGGAGAGGACAGGGTGATGTCCTATAGGTGTTGATATGGAGGAGAGGACAGAGTGATGTCCTATAGGTGTTGATATGGAGGAGAGGACAGAGTGATGTCCTATAGGTGTTGATATGGAGGAGAGGACAGGGTGATGTCCTATAGGTGTTGATATGGAGGAGAGGACAGGGTGATGTCCTATAGGTGTTGATATGGAGGAGAGGACAGGGTGATGTCCTCAACTGACACCACATCAAAACTCAAAATATTATGTAACATTTTCATGGATGCCATGTTAACAGCTGAAGTTCCAAGACAATGTATTCTAGATATAAGTTATAATGGAATGCTTGCTGCTGATTGAAGGATAGTTTAATGAGGACAGTATGGCTCCTACTGAAGGATAGATTAATGAGGACAGTATGGTTCCTACTGAAGGATAGTTTAATGAGGACAGTATGGTTCCTACTGAAGGATAGTTTAATGAGGACAGTATGGCTCCTACTGAAGGATAGTTTAATGAGGACAGTATGGCTCCTCCTGAAGGATAGATTAATGAGGACAGTATGGTTCCTCCTGAAGGATAGTTTAATGAGGACAGTATGGCTCCTCCTGAAGGATAGTTTAATGAGGACAGTATGGCTCCTCCTGAAGGATAGTTTAATGAGGACAGTATGGCTCCTACTGAAGGATAGATTAATGAGGACAGTATGGCTCCTCCTGAAGGATAGTTTAATGAGGACAGTATGGCTCCTCCTGAAGGATAGTTTAATGAGGACAGTATGGCTCCTCCTGAAGGATAGTTTAATGAGGACAGTATGGCTCCTCCTGAAGGATAGATTAATGAGGACAGTATGGCTCCTACTGAAGGATAGTTTAATGAGGACAGTATGGCTCCTCCTGAAGGATAGTTTAATGAGGACAGTATGGCTCCTACTGAAGGATAGTTTAATGAGGACAGTATGGCTCCTCCTGAAGGATAGTTTAATGAGGACAGTATGGCTCCTCCTGAAGGATAGTTTAATGAGGACAGTATGGCTCCTACTGAAGGATAGTTTAATGAGGACAGTATGGCTCCTCCTGAAGGATAGTTTAATGAGGACAGTATGGCTCCTACTGAAGGATAGTTTAATGAGGACAGTATGGCTCCTCCTGAAGGATAGTTTAATGAGGACAGTATGGCTCCTCCTGAAGGATAGTTTAATGAGGACAGTATGGCTCCTACTGAAGGATAGTTTAATGAGGACAGTATGGTTCCTACTGAAGGATAGTTTAATGAGGACAGTATGGCTCCTCCTGAAGGATAGTTTAATGAGGACAGTATGGTTCCTCCTGAAGGATAGTTTAATGAGGACAGTATGGCTCCTCCTGAAGGATAGTTTAATGAGGACAGTATGGCTCCTCCTGAAGGATAGTTTAATGAGGACAGTATGGCTCCTCCTGAAGGATAGTTTAATGAGGACAGTATGGCTCCTCCTGAAGGATAGTTTAATGAGGACAGTATGGCTCCTACTGAAGGATAGTTTAATGAGGACAGTATGGCTCCTCCTTGCACTAATGTATATTCCTCCCAATACCACACTTTCAACCTTCAATTCAATAATGGTTTTGCTCTGTATTTCCTACTGGCCTTTCCTACCAATTCGCCGTTGAACACGAGTCTCTTCAAATTGGTCTGATTGTCACCATAGTCTAAAAGCAGTAGCTATGGCTTCAACCTCCATCTGCCCCCTATATAATTCTTATATCGGTTAGGTAACCTACCAATCCTCTCACCGTTGAACATGTCTCTTCAAGTTTCTCTGATTCTTACAAAAGCCTCAGGATAATAATTACTACAGGTATAGTGTCACGACATCGACGGAAGGTGGCGCCCCTCCTCGCCCGGGCGGAGCTCGGCGGTCGTCGTCGCCGGCCTACTAGCTGCCACCGATCCTCTGTTTCACTTTCTGTTGGTTAGGTCTAGGTTAGGCACGGACCTGTTTTGTATTAGTTGTTCAGTGTGGGTGGGGTGGGGGGGGGGTGTATTTAGTCTGGCTATGTAGGCTTGGTGTTTGTGCGTGATTGTTTTATGTCAGGACGTTGCTTGTCTGAGGAACAGGTGTTTCCCTTTGCCTGTGGGTTTTGAAGAGTTTATTGTGGGCTGCGTCCCTGCATTGTGTGTGGGCTGGTATTTTGGGCATTAGTTTTATGCGCCCTGCCCTACCTAGTTTTGGACTGAGTGAATATCAATTAAACGTGTGTTCACGGATTTGTGTCTCCTGCGCTTGACTTCACCCCTCCTGCTTCCTTGAGCTAACCTGACATATATACTGAAACAGCTCCTCCTAAGGCGTCTGTAGGAATGTGTTGCTTATCTCTTTGGGGTCTGTAGGAATGTGTTGCTTATCTCTTTGGGGTCTGTAGGAATGTGTTGCTTATCTCTTTGGGGTCTGTAGGAATGTGTTGCTTATCTCTTTGTAGGAATGTGTTTCTTATCTCTTTGAGGCCTGTAGAAATGTGTTGCTTATCTCTTTGAGGCCTGTAGGAATGTGTTGCTTATCTCTTTGAGGCCTGTAGGAATGTGTTGCTTATCTCTTTGAGGCCTGTAGGAATGTGTTGCTTATCTCTTTGAGGCCTGTAGGAATGTGTTGCTTATCTCTTTGAGGCCTGTAGGAATGTGTTGCTTATCTCTTTGAGGCCTGTAGGAATGTGTTGCTTATCTAGGATGGTGTTTGTAGGAATGTGTTGCTTATCTAGGTTGGTGTCTGTAGGAATGTGTTGCTTATCTTGTTGGAAAACAAAGTCTCTCATTCTTCAAGCAATTAGTTGTCCCCACAGGAGCCAGACTGTTATGTGTTTAACAAATGCCTATTCTCAGTGGCTGTTAGTGTCGTCCCAGTACCCTGGTGATTGCAGCTAATGAAGACAATAAGTCCAGGCTAACAGGTGACAATATGTTGGTAATTGGAAGTCAATTGCGGCTATCATAATGCAGTGGATGATACAGAGGCTGCAGACTTCATCTCCGGGGTCTAGACAAATAAACAAGGTTACATTTGAAGAGTGTTGTAACTTGTTTTCTATCTCTCTTTGGTACAAATATGCTCCGGTTTTTGGTTTGAAGCCTGACAATGAAAAACAACAGTTAAAGAATGTCAAAGAGAGAGAAAAAGAGAGTTAGAGAGAAAGTGAAAGAGAGAGAAGAAGAGTGAGAGAGAAAGTGAAAGAGAGAGAAGAGAGTGAGAGAGAGAAAGTGAAAGAGAGAGAAGAGAGTGAGAGAGAGAAAGTGAAAGAGAGAGAAGAGAGCGAGAGAGAGAAAGTGAAAGAGAGAGAAGAGAGTGAGAGAGAGAAAGTGAAAGAGAGAGAAGAAGAGAGTGAAAGAGACAAAGTGAAAGAGAGAGAAGAGAGTGAAAGAGAGAGAAGATAGCGAGAGAGAGAGAGTCAAAGAGAGAGAAGAGAACGAGATGAGAAAGATAAAACATTTGACTGTCAAGCCAGGTCACCCGCGATACAATTCAGTATTTGACGTCCATCCATGTACGAGGACATGGTGAGACGATGTGGAAACCGGCCATTGGGGACAACAGTTATATCTGTTACCGTTTTAGTTTTGCTAGAACGTTGTGGACGGGGATGGAGGATGGGCAGAAGAAGCATCTGACCTTAAACACTTCGAAAGTTGACGTTTGGAACAACTTCCGCAATTTGACGTGTGAGAAACATGGATGAACGTATAATTGTGACGTGAGACTGTGAGAGCTGGTAGTAATTTTCAGTGTTCCGGAAAGTTCTCCCCTCTAATTAGTGTTGCTAGGTACTTTAATATAACAGGATATACTGTGTATAAAGGATGAAAGATGAGACAGACAGAGAAATTATTAGCTTTCTTAAACATTGTTTACGCATCACGCAGGCCTTTGATAATGGATAGGGGTGTTTTTAATGGCATAGATCAAAGGACATCACATCCCCAGTGGTCCACTGTTTAACCTGACTGTATTAAATAAATCATGAACAAAACACTGTGAAAGTAGAGGCCTCGGGCTTCATCCCTGCAGAGAGACAAGTAAATATTAGACTTATGTGTGTGTATGTCTGTCAGCCTGTGTGTGTGTGTGTCTGTCAGCCTGTGTGTGTGTGTGTGTGTGTGTGTGTGTGTGTGTGTATGTGTGTGTGTGTGTGTGTGTGTCAGCCTGTGTGTGTGTGTGTCAGCCTGTGTGTGTGTGTGTGTGTCAGCCTGTGTGTGTGTGTGTGTGTGTGTGTCAGCCTGTGTGTGTGTGTGTGTGTATGTGTGTGTGTGTGTGTGTGTCAGCCTGTGTGTGTGTGTGTGTGTGTGTGTGTGTGTGTGTGTGTGTGTGTGTGTGTGTCAGCCTGTGTGTGTATGTGTGTGTCAGCCTGTGTGTGCGTGTGTCAGCCTGTGTGGTGTGTGTGTGTGTGTGTGTGTGTGTGTGTGTGTGTGTCAGCCTGTGTGTGTATGTGTGTGTCAGCCTGTGTGTGCGTGTGTCAGCCTGTGTGTGTGTGTGTGTGTGTGTGTGTGTGGAGAGCATCTGTACTGCTCATAGTGTTAATTAGGTGTTGTATAGTTTCTGTGGTGTGTTATTACTCTCTGTCAATATAAATACTTCATGTTAACATTAACATTACGGTGATGGGAGTCTAGGGGGGGGGGGGGTTGTCCCTGTAGATAAACAAGCAAACAACAATAAGGTGTTGTTCAGTAGTGTTCCAACAGTCGTTTGCTGTAAGAAACCAAGATGTAGCAGGGTTGACCATAGAGTCCCAGTGATAATCCAGGGCCATTAAATGAGTGAAACCAACTGTGAAGCCATTTGTTTTAGAAAAAAAGAAAAATGCTTGATCCTGCAGTTAAAAATAGTCCAGTGAGGACATTTTAAAGAGAAATTATGAACAAGAAAACATTATGCTTCTGAAAAAAAACTAATCTGAGATGACAAAAAAAAAAAAAAATACATTCAATTGTCATGAGAAAATAAGACACTTTGATGAAACTAAAATCAGCAACAGATCTCTGCAATCAGTGCAATACGCCTGACCTGACCTGCCACAAGCCGCCACTGGCTTGTTGTATCTGGACACCCTGCTGGCAAGGCAACCCTTTTCAATAACAGTTTTTAACAATCACTTCGGCACTAATTTCAGAACCTTGTGGTCGTTTTTCAAAAACTCTAGACACAAAACTCAAAACGGTCATCACTTGTAACACAGGCTGTCCAACGTTCAAAACATTGCATTGTGCGTTCATATCTTTAAAGAAACCTCACACTTACAGAATCATTGGTTCAAATAATGAATTTATCATGAAATACCATAGGAACATTAATTTAGATCACCCACACGCAATATACCGATAGTTTCACTGTGTAGTTGTTTGTGCAATCATTAAATATTGTAGTACAAAATATGTGATACATGTTTCATTATGGTACTACACGTAAATACATCACTGTAAAAGGACTAGGACTATAGCCAAAGTGGAATCATTGAACAAAATATGACATTTATTGATGAAATACAATAAAATCACAACATAGGTTTCTTTGAATCAAAGCAAAATTAATTAGCTACAAAAAAAGAAAATACAGTAAAACGTCAACTGCAGTGTTTCTCACCTGGCTTACAGTAAAAAGCAAAGGATTGATTACTGTACTTCTATATTTCCATCAACCCTGTTTTGTGGATCTGGCCATAGGTTCTCATCCACATCACAATGGTTGTTTTCATTAGCCAAACATCTTGGAAAGAATCTTCGGGCGAATCCAGACCTGGCACTGGTCTGCCGTGGTGTCATTGCATGCGGCATCCATGGCCTGGAGAAGGGTGGCTTGTTCGTGAGGGCGCCTATCATATACCTTCCACCTCCATGTGGAGAAATATTCCTCAATCGTGTTAAGGAAAGGAGAGTATGGGGGTAAGTACAGGGTGGTAAATTGTGGATGGGCCTGAAACCATGCTTGCACCATTTGAGCACGGTGGAACCTGACATTATCCCACACAATGACATAGGTCACGCCATCAACTCTACAGACCTGATTTAGCTCATCAAGGAAGGTTACATTCGAACAGCGAATCATGTGGCTGCCCTGCAACTCCATATATAGAGTATATAGAGTAGAGAGCTTTAGTTGTTTTTCGACCAAACATTAGAACGGACAAGATGAGTAATCTAAGCAACTTTGACCGTGGTAGGATTGTTGATGCCACACATGGTAATTCCAGCATCTCAGAAACAGCTGCCCTTCTAGGATTTTAACGCACTACAGTCTCTAGAGTTTACAGAGAACGGTGCGATAAACAAAACACATTCAGTGAGCGGCAGTTCTGTGGGCAAAAACACCTTGTTAATGAGAGAGGTCAGAGGAGAACGTCCAGACTCATTCAAACTAACAGAAAGGCCACAAATAGTCAAATAACAGCTGTTTAAAACAGTGGTGTGCAGAAGGGCATCTCTTAACGTACAACACCGTGAATAATCCAGGCTGTTGTGGAGGCAAAAGGGGGTCCTACCCAGCACTAGATAGATGTACCTAATAAAGTGGCCGATGAGTGTACAGTGAATGTCAAATCTGAAAACACGGTCTGGAAAAGTGTTATGTGGGACCATAGAAACAGTGTCTGATAAAGAATGATGATGAAATATTACATCCATAGATAATGTAGTCCAATTGGTTCATGTTCCACGGTAATTGGTGTCAATGGATCTCGTTATCCTGAAACTTTCATGATCTAAACATGGAATATAGTTAGTCAGATTCCATAAAACTATGCATTAAGAGTAATGCAACAGTTACTTATCATTTTGATCAGTTGTATCAATTGATAGTTAGATCATTGTAATGAAATGAATAGACAGTCATCTCAGATGTAATGTGTGAACTGCATTTTGAAATGGTAAAACTTTGATGTTCATAAGTTGTGTCATTTTAAACAGGTGAATTTAGTTCAACGAACAAATGATCTTAGGTGTATTGTATCCAAGCAACTGGGTTAAAAGTGTTAATTAAGAGTTTAGAAAAATTTGCATTGTGAGTTTTGTGTCTAAAGTTTGGAAAAATGACATCAAGGTTCCCGAAATTAGTGCCAAAGTGATTGTAAAAAAGTGAAAAGACAAAGTCTCCATGTCGTGAAAATATCTGGATTTGGCTGCTTGGTGATCGGCTCGTCGGGCTACCAGTGATGTCACCATCGCTGTCGTAACACTGAAGGTGTCCACTATTAATGTGAGTTTTCTGAGGTGCCGTCCGTCCGTCCGTCCGTCCGTGTGTCCGTCCGTCCGTCCGTCCGTCCGTCCGTGTGTCTGTGTGTGTGTGTGTGTGTGTGTGTGTGGGGGGTGTGTGTGTGTGTGTGTGTGTGTGGGGGGGGGGGGTGTTTGTGTGTGGTTTGTGTGTGTGTGTGTGTGTGTGGGGGGGTGTTTGTGTTTGTGTGTGTGTGAGTGTGTGTGTGTTTGTGTGTGTGTGTGTGTTTGTGTGGGGGGGGGTGTGTGTGTGTGTGTATGTGTGTGTGGGGGGGTGTTTGTGTGTGTGTGTGTGGGGTGTGTGTGTGTGTGTGTGTGTGTGTGTGTGTGGGGGGGTGTTTTGTGTGTGTGTGGGGTGTGTGTGTGTGTGTGGGGGGGGGGGGTGTTTGTGTTTGTGTGTGTGTGCGTGTGGGGGGTGTGTGTGTGTGTGGGGGTGTGTGTGTGGGGTGTGTGTGTGTGTGTGTGTGTGTGAGTGTGTGTGTGTGGGGGGGGGTGTGGGGGGGGGTGTGGGGGTGTTTGTGTTTGTGTGTGTGTGTGTGTGTGTTGTGTGTGTGTGTGTGTGTGTGTGTGTGTGTGTGTGTGTGTGTGTGTGTGTGTGTGTGTATGTGTGTGGGGGGGTGTTTGTGTGTGTGTGGGGTGTGTGTGTGTGTGTGTGTGTGTGTGGGGGGGGGGGGGTGTTTTTGTGTGTGTGTGGGGTGTGTGTGTGGGGGGGGGGGGTGTTTTTGTGTGTGTGTGGGGTGTGTGTGTGTGTGTGTGTGTGGGGGGGGGGGGTGTTTGTGTGTGTGTGTGTGTGTGTGGGGGGGGGGGGTGTTTGTGTTTGTGTGTGTGTGTGTTTGTGTGTGTGTGTGTGTGTGTGTGTGTGGGGTGTGTGTGTGTGTGTGTGTGTGGGGGGGGGGGGGGGTGTTTTTGTGTGTGTGTGGGGTGTGTGTGTGTGTGGGGGGGGGGGGTGTTTGTGTTTGTGTGTGTGTGTGTGTGTGTGGGGGGGGGGTGTGGGGGGGTGTTTGTGTGTGTGTGTGTGTGTGTGTGTGTGGGGGGGGGGGTGTTTGTGTTTGTGTGTGTGTGTGTGTGTGTGTGGGGGGGGGGTGTTTGTGTTTGTGTGTGTGTGTGTGTGAGAGTGTGGGGGGTGTTTGTGTGTGTGTGTGTGTGTGTGTGTGTGTGGGGGGGGTGTGGGGGGGTGTTTGTGTGTGTGTGTGTGTGTGTGTGTGTGGGGGGGGGGGTGTGGGGGGGTGTTTGTGTGTGTGTGTGTGTGTGTGTGTGTGTGTGTGTGTGTGTGTGTGTGTGTGTGTGTGCGTTGGGTGATGGATATCATGGATTGAGGTTGATAAGGCAGCAGATTGTTCATGTTTTATTTAACCTTGATTTAACTAAGCAAGTCAGTTAAGAACAAATTATAATTTACCAAGAGGCAAAAGGCATCCTGCGGGGACGCGGGATAAAAACGTTTTAAATATAGGACAAAACACACATCACAACAAGAGAAACACCACAACACTACATAAAGAGAGACCTAAGAAAACAACATAGCATGAGAGCAGCACATGACAACACAGCACGGTAGCAACAGAACATGACAACAACACATAGCGACCCAACATGGCAGCAGAACAACACATAGCGACCCAACATGGCAGCAGAACAACACATAGCGACCCAACGTGGCAGCAGAACAACACATAGCGACCCAACATGGCAGCAGAACAACACATAGTGACCCAACATGGCAGCAGAACAACACATAGCGACCCAACATGGCAGCAGAACAACACATAGCGACCCAACATGGCAGCAGAACAACACATAGTGACCCAACATGGCAGCAGAACAACACATAGCGACACAACGTGGCAGCAGAACAACACATAGTGACCCAACATGGCAGCAGAACAACACATAGCGACCCAACATGGCAGCAGAACAACACATAGCGACCCAACATGGCAGTAGAACAACACATAGCGACACAACGTGGCAGCAGAACAACACATAGCGACACAAATCCTGGTAGCAGAACAACATGACAACACATAGCAACACGACGTGGCAGCAGAACAACACATAGCGACAACATGGCAGCAGAACAATATGACAACAACATGTAGCGACACAATGTGGTGCCGGCACAAGCATGGTCCAAACATTGTTAGTTTACAAGACAGGGTTTACTTTTTCTCCTATATAAAATCCCTGTTGAATTCAACAGAAACCCCTACTGAACAGAAACCCCTATTGAACAGAAACCCCTACTCAACAAGAAGCAGACTACCATCCCATCAACAAGATACTGCTCTCAGCCTAAAAAAGTCAATGTGATTTTCCTCAGGGTCCAATGCTTTGCTGAGCTATCTAAATAGCCCTGAGCCAATCATTTTGTCTGATTGTCTGTTTTAATATATTTACCAGAAAGCATCTAAAACTACGCACACCACATAGCCAGCAGGTCTGTGGAGAGAAAGTAGCACAATGTACTGTAGTCAGCCTGCAGGTTTAAATATCCCTCTAATACTCCCTACTGCCGTCCCAAATGGCACCCTATTCCCTATATAGTGCACATCTGTTGACCAGGGCCCATATTGGGACTATTGGGACCCGTCTCTTCCCTCTCATCAAATTTCATCCATTTCTTCTTCTTCTCTATTCTCTCTTCTTCTTCTTCTTCTTCTTCTCTATTCTTCTTCTTCTTCTCCTCTATTCGCTATTCTCTCTTCTTCTTCTCTATTCTCTCTTCTTCTCCTTCTTCTTCTTCTCTATTCTCTTCTTCTTCTCTCTTCTTCTTCTCTATTCTATCTTCTTCTTCTCTATTCTCTCTTCTTCTTCTCTATTCTCTCTTCTTCTTCCACTCTATTCTCTCCATCTTCTTCTTCTTCTCTATTCTCACCTTCTTCTTCTTCTTCTCTATTCTCTCTTCTTCGTCAACTCTATTCTCTTCTTCTTCAACTCTATTCTCTCCATCTTCTTCTTCTTCTTCTCCAGTCTCACCTTCTTCTTCTTCTCTATTCTCTTCTTCTTCTCTCTTCTTCTTCTCTATTCTATCTTCTTCTTCTCTATTCTCTCTTCTTCTTCTCTATTCTCTCTTCTTCTTCCACTCTATTCTCTCCATCTTCTTCTTCTTCCCCTATTCTCGCCTTCTTCTTCTTCATCATTCTCTCTTCTTCATCTCATTTCTCTTCTTCTTCTTCTTCTCTATTCTCTATTCTTCTTCCTCCTCTCTATTCTCTCTGTTTCACTGGTCTAACAAGGGCTGTGGAGGGAGGTACTGCAGATAAGACCCAGTCACAGACAAAAAACTCCCGACAGACTTTAATCTCTCTTTCCATCCTCTTTCTGTCAAAGTCTGACAGTGTTCTTTCTCCACTAGTCTTTGTGTGTGTGTGTGTGTGTGTGTGTGTGTGTGTGTGTGTGTGTGTGTGTGTGTGTGTGTGTGTGTGTGTGTGTGTGTGTGTGTGTGTGTGTGTGTGTGTGTGTGTGTACAGTGAGAGGAGAATCTGGGGACTTATATCCAATTAGGAAGACAGAACCATCTTTACAATCAACCTGTACCTGATATTGAGACACACACATAGACACATGTTCATAGACCAAATATAAATATGATATGGAGCTGCTGCCAGGAAGTGGGGAGATTTTTTACATGGATTCTCCAGAAAATGTCAGTTATGCCTGCATGTATTTCACATTTAGTCTCTGTGGGACCTGCTGGTAGTTTATTTTACAGTAGGAATATAGGAAATGCAGCGTAAAAGTCATATTTTCTCCCTAACTGGTCTCTGGGGTAAATACACTACATTATCAAAAGTATGTGGACACCTGCTTGTCGAACTTCTCATTAGAATATCATGGGCATTATTATGGAGTTTGTCCCCCCTTTGCTGCTATAACAGCCTCCAATCTTCTGGGAATGCTTTTCACTAGATGTTGGAACATTTCTCCGGGGACTTGCTTCCATTCAGCTACAAGAGCATTAGTGAGGTCGGGCACTGATGTTGGGCGATTAGGCCTGGTTTGCAGTTGGCGTTCCAAATCATTCCAAAGTTGTTCGATGGGGTTGAGGTCAGGGCTCTGTGCAGGCCAGTCAAGTTCTTCCACACCAATGTCGACAAATCATTTCTGTATGGACATCGCTTTGTGCACGGGTGCATTTCCATTCTGAAACAGGAAAGGGCCTTCCCCAAACTGTTGCCACAAAGTTGGAAGCACAGAATCGTCTACAATGTCATTGTATGCTGTAGCGTTAAGATTTCACTTCACTGGAGGTAAGGGGCCAGATCGAACCATGAAAAACAGCCCAAGACCATTATTCCTCCACCAAACTTGTATTTGGTGTTCTCCTGACATCCTGACAGCGTTCTCCTGACATCTGCAAAACCCAGATTTTTCCGTTGGACTGCCAGATGTGGAAGAATGATTCATCACTCCAGAGAACGCATTTCCAATTCCCCAGAGTCCAATGGAGACGAGCATTACACCACTCCAGCCTATGCTTTGCAATGCGCATGGTGATCTTAGGCTTGTGTGCGGCTGCTCGGCCATGGAAACCCATTTCATGAAGCTCCTGACGAACGGTTCTTGTGGTGACGTTGCTTCCAGAGGCAGTTTGGAACTCGGTAGTGAGTGCTTCAAACGAGGACAGGCGATTTCTACTTGTTACGCGCTTCAGCACTCGGCGGTCATGTCATGTGAGCTTGTGTGGCCTATCACTTCGAGGCTGAGCCATTGTTTGCTCCTAGATGTTTCCACTTTACAATAACAGCACTTACAGTTGACCGGGGCAGCTCTAGCAGGGCAGAAATTTGACGAATTGACTTGTTGGAAAGGTGGCATCCACATTGAAAGTCACTGAGCTCTTCATTAAGGCCATTCTACTGCAAATGTTTGTCTATGGAGATTAAATTGCCGTGTGCTTGATTTTAAACACCTGTCAGCAACGAGTGTGGCTGAAATAGCCAAATCCACTAACTTGAAGGGGTGTCCACGTACTTTTGTATATATAGTGTATATAAAGTTTGTATATAGTGTAAATATAGTGTTCCATAGTGAATATATACAGTTGAAGTCGGAAGTTTACATACACCTTAGCCAAGGACGTTTAAACTCAGTTTAACAATTCCTGACATTTAATCCTAGTAAAAATTCCCTGTCTTAGGTCAGTTACGATCCCCACTTTATTTTAAGAATGTGAAATGTCAGAATAATAGTAGAGAGAATGATTTATTTCAGCTTTTATTTCTTTCATCACATTCCCAATAGGTCAGAAGTTTACAAACGTTTCGGGTAGCCTTCCACAAGCGTCACACAATAAATTGGGTGAATTTTGGCCCATTCCTACTGACAGAGCTGGTGTAACTGAGTCAGGTTTGTAGGCCTCCTTGCTCGCACACACTTTTTCAGTTCTGCCCACAAATGTTCTATAGGAATGAGGTCAGGGCTTTGTAATGGTCACTCCAATACCTTGACTTTGTTGTCCTTAAGCCATTTTGCCACAACTTTGGAAGTATGCTTGGGGTCATTGTCCATTTGGAGGACCCATTAGCGACCAAGCTTTAACTTCCTGACTGATGTCTTGAGATGTTGCTTCAATATAGCCACATAATTTTCCTACCTCAGGGTGCCATCTATTTTGTGAAGTGCACCAGTCCCTCCTGCAAGCAAAGCACCCCCACAACATGATGCTGCCACCCCTGTGCTTCACGGTTGGCATGGTGTTCTTCGGCTTGCAAGCCTCCCCCTTTTTCCTCCAAACAAAATTATGGTCATTATGGCCAAACAGTTCTATTTTTGTTTCATCAGACCAGCGGACATTTTTCCAAAAAGTACAATCTTTGTCCCCATGTGCAGTTCCTGTCACGTCCTGACCAGCAGAGGGAGTAGTTGTTTAGCATTTTGTTCAGGACGTGGCAGAGGGATGTTTGTTTTGTATGGTGGGGGTTTTGTGTGTGTTAGAGAGGGGTGTTTGATTTATGTGTTCCTGGGTTTTGGGTGTATGTTCTAGGTTAGTTGTTCTAGGTTGTATTTCTGCATGTTGTCTAGTTTAGGTTTTCTATGTTTAGGTTTGGGTGCTGGACTCTCAATTGGAGGCAGGTGTTTCTCGTTGCCTCTGATTGAGAGTCCTATATATGGGTATGTGTTTGGTGTAGTGTTTGTGGGAGATTGTTTCTTGTTTTGCCTGTGTGAGCCTTACAAGACTGTTTTGTTGTTTGTTGTTTTGTTCTTTTGGTGTTCACTTTGATTTCAAATAAATATCAAGATGAGCATCCACATTCCCGCTGCGTTTTGGTCCTCCATTCCAGATGACAACCGTGACAGAATCTCCCACCACAAATGGACCAAGCAGCGGAGTAAGGAGCAAGGGGAATTCGGTGAGGACCGGGAACGCTACCGGGGTACACGACTGGCGAGGAAACCAGAGAAAAGCCCCAACAATTTTTTTTGGGGGGGCACACAGACAGATCGGCGGAGCCGAGGATGGAACCAGAACTAGTCGGGGTAAATTTGGAGGTGAGAGAAACAGAGACTATAAAGGAATTGATGGGAAAATTGGAGGAGAAAAGGATGAGAGAGCTACTGTGTTGTTGTATTAGGCACGACATTCGCCCTTCAGAGCGTGTCCTAATGATATCACCTGAGTTAGCGTTTATTACTAGTCCTAAGGTGCGTGCTAGCTGTCTGGTGAGGGTAGTACCAGCACCACGCACCAGGCCTCCAGTTTGTCAGCCCAGTCCAACTCGTCCTGTTCCCGCTCCCCGCACTAGCCCTGAAGTGCGAACCCCTAGTCTGGCACGTCCAGTACCAGCACCACGCACCTGGCTTCCAGCGCGTCAGCCCAGTCCGGTATGTCCTGTTCCTGCTCCCCGCACTAGCCCTGAGGTGCGTGTTCCCAGGCTGATACCTCCAGTACCAGCACCACGCATCTGGCTTCCAGTGCATCAGCCCAGTCCGACTCGTCCTGTTCCCGCTCCCCGCACTAGCCCTGAGGTGCGTGTTCCCAGGCTGATACCTCCAGTACCAGCACCACGCATCAGGCTTCCAGTGCGTCAGCCCAGTCCGACTCGGCCTGTTCCCGCTCCCCGCACTAGCCCTGAGGTGCGTGTTCCCAGGCTGATACCTCCAGTACCAGCACCACGCATCAGGCTTCCAGTGCGTCAGCCCAGCCTCGAGAGTCCGGCAACAGTGTGCGGTCCAGAGTATCCGGCAACAGTGTGCGGTCCAGAGTATCCGGCAACAGTGTGCGGTCCAGAGTATCCGGCAGCAGTGTGCGGTCCAGAGTATCCGGCAGCAGTGTCTAGTCCGGAACCGTGGGAGACTGCCTGTGATCCGGAACCAAGGGAGTCTGCCTGCGACCCGGAACTGAGGGGGTCGGCCTGTGACCCGGGACCGAGGGAATCTACCTGTGACCCGGGACCGAAGGGGTCTGCCTGTGACCCGGAACTGAAGGGGTCTGCCTGTGACCCGGAACCGAAGGGGTCTGCCTGTGACCCGGAACCAAGGGAGTCTATCAGCAACCCGGAACTGAGTAAGTCTATCGACGATCCAGAACTAAATTTAAGTAACTGTGTTTCAAATGAGTCTGCCTACAGTGTGGAACGGAAGAGGTCTGCCTACGATCCGGAACGAGGTGAGTCTGCCTACGGCCCGAAACTGATCAAGTCTGTCTGCATTCTGGAGGACAGTAGGCCGGAGCCTGAACCACCTCCTGTATAGGTGGGTTGGGGAGGGGGGGTGTAGCACAAGTGCCGTCGGTGACGGCAGCCACCCTCCCTTCCCTCCCTTTAGTAGAGGGGAATTTTTTGTTGTTTTGGGTTTTTTGTTTAGTTATGAGGTGCATCCGGGGTCTGCACCTTCGGGGGGGGGGGTACTGTCATGTCCTGACCAGCAGAGAGAGTAGTTGTTTAGCATTTTGGTCAGGACGTGGCAGAGGGATGTTTGTTTTGTATGGTGGGGGTTTTGTGTGTGTTAGAGAGGGGTGTTTGATTTATGTGTTCCTGGGTTTTAGGTGTATGTTCTAGGTTAGTTGTTCTAGGTTGCATTTCTGCATGTTGTCTAGTTTAGGTTTTCTATGTTTAGGTTTGGGTGCTGGACTCTCAATTGGAGGCAGGTGTTTTCTAGTTGCCTCTGATTGAGAGTCCTATATATGGGTATGTGTTTGGTGTAGTGTTTGTGGGAGATTGTTTCTTGTTTTTCCTGTGTAAGCCTTACAAGACTGTTTTGTTGTTTGTTGTTTTGGTGTTCACTTTGATTTCAAATAAATATCAAGATGAGCATCCACATTCCCGCTGCGTTTTGGTCCTCCATTCCAGACGACAACCGTGACAGTTCCAAACCGTAGTCTGGCTTTTTTATGGTGGTTTTGGAGCAGTGGCTTCTTCCTTGCTGGGTGGCCTTTCAGGTTATATCGATATAGGACTCGTTTTACTGTGGATATAGATACTTTTGTACCTCTTTCCTCCAGCATCTTCACAGGGTAATTTGCTGTTGTTCTGGGATTGATTTGCACTTTTTGCACCAAAGTACATCCATCTCTAGGAGACAGAATGCATCTCCTTCCTGAGCGGTATAACGGCTGCGTGGTCCCATGGTGTTTATACTTGCGTACTATTGTTTGTACAGATGATATACACTATACAGTTGAAGTTGGAAGTTTACATACACTTAGGTTGGAGTTATTAAAACTTGTTTTTCAACCACTCAACAAGTTTCTTGTTAACAAACTATAGTTTTGGTAAGTCGGTTAGGACATCTACTTTGTGCATGACACAAATATTTCCAACAATTGTTTACAGACAGATTACTTCACTTATAATTCACTGTATCACAATTGACTGGTGCACTTCACGAAATAGATGGCATCCTGAGGTAGGAAAATTATGTGGATATATTGAAGCAGCATCTCAAGACATCAGTCAGGAAGTTAAAGCTTGGTCGCAAATGGGTTTTCAAATTGACAATGACCCCAAGCATACTTCCAAAGTTGTGGCAAAATGGCTAAAGAACAACAAAGTCAAGGTATTGGAGTGGCCATCACAAAGCCCTGACCACATTCCTATAGAACATTTGTGGGCAGAACTGAAAAAGCATGTGCGAGCAAGGAGGCCTACAAACCTGACTCTGTTACACCAGCTCTGTCAGGAGGAATGGGCCAAAATTCACCCAACTTATTGTGTAAAGCTTTTGGAAGGCTACCCGAAATGTTTGATCCAAGTTAAAGAATTGAAAGGCAATGCAACCAAATACTAATTGAGGGTATGTAAACTTCTGACCCACTGGGAATGTGATGAAAGAAATAAAAGCTGAAATAAATCATTCTCTCTACTATTATTCTGACATTTCACATTCTTAAAATAAAGTGGGAATCCTAACTGACCTAAAACAGGGATTTTTTTTACTAGGATTAAATGTCAGGAATTGTGAACAAGTGAGTTTAAATGTATTTGGCTAAGGTGTATGTAAACTTCCGACTTCAACTGTATAGTCTGTATATATAGTGTATATGTAGTCTGTGTATATAAAGTTTGTGTGTATATATATATATATATATATATATATATATATATATATATATATATATACACACATATAGTGTATATTTAGTGTGTATACTGTATATAGTGTATATGTAACAGGGTTGGTTATGTTTCCACTTGCCTCTAAAGAAATGTGTATTTAATGTTCAAGCATTCTTATTGGTTGGTTCAACTTTGATGACAATAAGGCGTGTTGTGATTGGCCCCGCTTGCAGATAGGGGGAGATCGCGAACGTCAGGTCTTCCCAGTATGAAAATGTGATGCAAGGGGTAGGTCACGTTCTGAATACTGTTTTATATTTTACAATGTGTACAAGTTTGCTGTACATTACTGATTTATACATGTGTGGGTATATGGTACCTGTTAGGGATTGAGGGGCTTTCTGGGATGTGCTTTGGCATATGATTGCTGTAAATAAGTGTGTTAGCTAGCAGACACCGACGTAATGGTCACATAAGCCCACTGCTAATACAGTTGTCTTCATGCTACAGATTTTGCCATCGACAGCCATCAATACCGTTAAGCCCTGCACAACTAAAGTGCTGTTTCCTATTTAACAACAGAAATAAATTATGCTCAACTGGGACCACTAGCTGATGTGATTTATTAGGAGAAAACACAACGCAAGGAGAGTACGATTTACATCTGTTACATATATACTGTATATTTGATCTCCACACTTTGACTTAACAGGTAGTTAGTTACACAGTGACCAGATAGGGCTGTGTCCCAAATGAAAGCCTATTTCCTATATAGTGCTCTACTCTTAACCAGAGCCATATGGGCATAGGGAATAGTGTGCATACACATTTTTACATACACATTGTACTTTTATATAAAGCAGTCACGTAACAATAATACATTACTAAACATAAGCTCTTTAATACCACCCCCTCAGCCGCTCTCAGCCGCTCTCAGCCCATCCCACATATCACCATAGACCATCCTCGTTTGGTTTCCACGTGTCGTTTATTTTTCAGTTGTGCTGTGATGTTTTACATACATCTTGAACCTTTCTAATCATATAGTATCCACAGATTGTGAGCTAAAGAGGAAAACCTTTCCTACGAGTATTATTATATTATCTATTGACTATTTATTCCCTTGCCAGTAGTAACTTGTAGATAGATACCTTACGTATATGATTGACAACAAGTCATTTCTAGTTCATATTCACTTTGTTGATCACATTTGAATGAGACGTGCATCAAATCTACTCCTCAGTACTTCTTCCAATGCTACTTTTTAAAAAAAAACAGTGAGTCATCATTTCCTGATACTGTCACGTGCATCGTATAGAGGGGACCAAGGCGCGGCGGCGTGTTAAGTGCTCATGATTATTATTTAATGAAAAAATGAAACACTTTACAAAGGAACACAAACGACAGCAAACAGTTCCGTCAGGCAACAACCACAAAACAACTACCCACAAAACACAATAGAAAAAAAACCCAACTTAAATATGATCTCCAATTAGAGGCAACAAGGACCAGCTGCCTCCAATTGGAGATCAACCCCCCAAAAAAACAACATAGAAATAGAAAACATAGAAAACCACTCAAAACACCCCGTCACACCCTTTGTCGCAGGGGTCGTAAAATGAAGACCAAGACGCAGCGTGGATAGTGCTCATTTTCAAACTCTTTAATGAACACACTTGACAAAATAACAAACGACCAACAGTCCCGTCAGGTACACTAGACTAGAACGGAAAACAACTACCCACAAACCCCAAAGGAACACAGGCTGCCTAAGTATGTCTTCCAATCAGAGACAACGAAAGACACCTGCCTCTGATTGGAAACCATACCCGGCCAAAACCTGGAAAACAAAACATAGAAATAGAATACTAGAAAAACCACACCTATAAACAGAAAACCCCAAAACCACCCAACACAACCACCTGTCACGCCCTGACTGCTCTACTATAGCAAATTACCTCTTACAAGGGTCAGGACGTGACAGATACAGAATTACCATAAAGAATGACACATTCCACAGCTCTCAGAGACTGACAACTTCTCTCTCCCACCTTAAGGCTACGTAGAAAAAGGAACCCATAGGGCCCTGGTCAAAAATGGTGCGTTAGGGAGTAGGGTGCCATTTTCCTTCCAGCAACCTTAGATTAATCCAACTGCTGATGCGACGTTCCTCCTTCTCCGCCCCAGAGAGAATCTCAGAGAGAGTTTTTCCCTCTCCTGAATTCTATTAGCAACCGGCTGCTGACTTCAAAAGGTCAGACTGAATATCCAGTGGGAGGATAATTAGTGAAGATTTTGTGTACTCCCAAGGCTTTATTACCACAAACGGTCAAAGTCACATTTAACTCATGTTTAGTGTGTGTGTGTGTGTGTGTGTGTGTGTGTATGTGTGTGTGTGTGTGTGTGTGTGTGTGTGTGTGTGTGTGTGTGTATGTGTGTGTGTGTATGTGTGTGTGTGTGTGTGTGTGTATGTGTGTGTGTATGTGTGTGTATGTGTGTGTGTCACTTTATGTTTAGAGCTAGAGTAACATCAGATAGTATCAGTTAGTATCGGTTAGTATCGGCTAGTATCGGCTAGTATCGGCTAGTATCGGTAGTATCGGTAGTATCGGTAGTATCGGTTAGTATCGGTTAGTATCGGTTAGTATCGGCTAGTATCGGTTAGTATCGGTTAGTATCGGTTAGTATCGGCTAGTATCGGCTAGTATCGGCTAGTATCGGCTAGTATCGGCTAGTATCGGCTAGTAATCGGTTAGTAATCGGTTACGATCAGTCAGTATCGGTTAGTATCAGCATCAGTCAGTACCAGTCAGTACCAGTCAGTTTCATGCATTTGTGCATGCTGAGAACTGTATTTGTGTGTTATAGCAATACCGATCCGTAACATGTATTCATGCTATAAACTGACAGAGAGAGAGAAAGAGAGAGAGAGAGAGAGAGAGAGTTTGTATATTCCAGCATGCAAATCAAATTAATCTAATTAAATGTTATTTGTCACATGCACCGAATACAACGGGTGTAGACTTTACTGTGAAATGCTTGCTTATGAACCCTTCCCAATGTTGCAGAGTTTGTAATACAACTCGAATTAATAGCAACACAATACTAATTCCACTCTTCCCCTAAGGGGTTTTGAATGTTCCAGAACAGAGGGAAGCAAACCAAATTATTCAAAACAACTTTTTATTGTATCTGTTGACAGTTGGAGAGGAGAGGAGAGGAGAGGAGTGGAGTGGAGTGGAGAGGAGAGGAGTGGAGAGGAGAGGAGAGGAGAGGAGTGGAGAGGAGAGGAGTGGAGAGCCACTTGGCACCTGAAGTACTTTGGCTCATGTCCAAAAATGGCACTCCATTCCCTACACAGGCTATAAGGACATTCCTGACCTGTAAAACAACTAAGCAAAATGTAAAAGTGACCCTTACCGTAACCAAACCCTTAAACCTTAACCCTAACCAAACCCTTAACCGGCAGGGTAGCCTAGTGGTTAGAGCGTTGGGCTTGTAACCGAAAGGTTGCAACTTCAAATCCCTGAGCTGACAAGCTACAAATCTGTTGTTCTGCCCCTGAACAAGGCAGTTAACCCACTGTTCCTAGGCTGTCATTGAAAATAAGAATTTGTTCTTAACTGACTTGCCTAGTTAAATAAAAAACCCTAACCTTAATTCATATCAGAATTGGTTAAATTTAGGTTATCGTTTTGCAGGCCAGGAGTGTCTGAACAGTGTTTTTTCCCCCCGGCTTATCTTTTGAAAAACAAAACAGGGAGAATTGTTAGTGAATGATATAGTTTGGGGAGATCACAGTACTCTCTCTCTATGTTATTCACCCTTAGGGAAATTAGCAGTAGGAGAGTAGCATTAGGCTACATTAGTTACTGACCTAATAGACTGACACTAACCTGGCCTGCAGCGAGAGAAAGAAGATCAGATCACAGCCGGGTTCATTGTCTGCTATATTATCATTCCAATGTGGTTCTATTTACGGTTTGTGACTCTGATTTTTTAACTCCTGGTTTTAGCTCACAGAGATAGCAGATAGCTTTCAGCACAACAATCTAATTCAGTGTCTTTATAATGTGATCAGAGCTTCCAACATCATAACCACTCCAATTCTGATATTTAGAGCCCATGAAGGAAAGCCTGTCATAAGACATTTGAAACCTTACTATGTCCAGTGGCTTGCTGGTCCGCTTCAGGTGAAATGTGCCCCATTAGAAACAGATCTAGGATCAGGTGAACCTTTTCCAATAACTAACCATAAGCGTGAAAAAAAACACATTGGCTCTAGATCAGGGTCAACTTCATACCTATTCCTGCTTGGTCGGCGAAGTACAGGAATAAAGAAATCCTATTGGTTTAGATGTTTGGCCAACGGAGGAAGTGCATGAAATCCAAAATGGCCCTGGCTCTGGGACCTGAACACTGATGGATGTGTTTGTGCGTGGTAAAGATTGCCCAGTAGCCAAACCTTGGCCTGCTGTCAGTAAGTCAATAGACTAAATGCTTGTCTTTAAAACGAGGTAGGTCGTCTGCCTCCAGGCACTGTGTTGATTGGCATCCAATAGGTTGCCACAGTATTAGAAAAGCATAGGATAGAAGGGACTGACATGTAAAAAGGGTAGAATGAAGTAAAGGATTCCATTCCGTTTTGGGTTGGGCAGAATACAATGTTCCAGAAGGGTAAATAATGTAATTGTATTGTAGAATAGAACAGAATAGAACCAGAGAGATAAGAAGTAAGTAACCTAGTAATATAGCGGAAGGCTCGTGCTGTGGATTCTCTATTTCCTCTCTGATGTTTTATCTTTATCAATACAACAATGTTGTACAACAGAACAGAATTAAACACCATAGAATAAAATCGAATTGAATGTTAAACAAAATAAAAAGAATACATTATTTACAACCAACAACGAGCAGCTCTAACCCTCCCTCCCTCCCTCCCTCCCTCCCTCCCTCCCTCCCTCCCTCCCTCCCTCCCTCCCTCCCTCCTAACCACTCTATTTATCTCTCGCTCTCGCCCTTGCTCTCTCTATCCCTCCCTCCCTCTCTCTCCCTCTTAACCACTCTATTTATCTCTCTCTCTCGCCCTTGCTCTCACTATCTCTCTCTCCCTCTCTTTCCCTCTTAACCACTATATTTATATCTCTCTCTTGCCCTTTCTCTCTCTACTCTCTCTATCCCTCCCTCCCTCTCTCTCTCTCCCTCTTAACCACTCTATTTATCTCTCTCGCCCTTGCTCTCTCTACTCTCTCTATACCTCCCTCCCTCTCTCTCTCTTGCTCTCTCTCTCCACTACCCCCCCCCCCCCCCGCTCTCTCAGTTCACCAGGAGAAGCATTAGCAAGGTTTCATGAAGGACGCCAACTCATTAATATTCTCAAAACACAGAAGGAAAAGCAAAGTGACTAAGCACAAGGCCAATGAAGAGAGAACAGAACAGAGAACAGGTGCAGAGCAGAGCTGTGCAGAGGGGCATACGAGGCTTTATCATTGGCTCAGTTGCTAAGAGCATGTCTACCAAGGTCACAGGTTCAATTACTGTAAGGGATCACATGAGCCTACTAAAATGTATGCCCTCGCTGTACTCAGTGATTGACTTGGGTAGGAGCTCACCGCGGCTGAGTACCGGCACCTCAAATGTTTTACTGTTTGAGCTCCTGTTCCTCTTCTATAATATTGTCTCAAAAGTATTGTGGAGCTATGAGGAGGGTAGGGTCTAACTAAGAGGTGGGGGTAGAGGCTAGCTTAGAGGAGGGGTAGGGTCTAACTAAGAGGTGGGGGTAGAGGCTAGCTTAGAGGAGGGGTAGGGTCTAACTAAGAGGTGGGGGTAGGGTCTAACTAAGAGGTGGGGGTAGAGGCTAGCTTAGAGGAGGGGGTAGAGTCTAAAAAAGAGGTGGGGTAGAGGCTAGCTTAGAGGAGGGGGTAGAGTCTAAAAAAGAGGTGGGGTAGAGGCTAGCTTAGAGGAGGGGTAGAGTCTAACTAAGAGGTGGGGGTAGAGGCTAGCTTAAAGGAGAGGCTAGAGTCTAGCAATGAGGAGGGGTGGGATAGGGGCTAGCTAAGAGGAGGGGGTAGGGTGTAGTTGTAATGGAAATGACAATAAATTCACCAATGTGCCCACCCAACTCCCACCTCTCTCACAACTGCTATTGGTTTCAATCTACTGCACAGCTATACCAAGGGAACCAGTAATAACCCATTCTCTATCATCAATAAATAATCAAACAGCTAAGCTAAAATATTCTGTCTCAACTGTCAATGTCAAGAGCATATTTTTTCCACTGGCTCCCAACGACACACACAACGTATTCTCTCTTCTTCCTTTTCCTCTTCCCCCATCCCTCTCTCCCTCAAACCAAATAGTTGTATTTTCTCTCTCCCTCTCTTGCCATCTGTAATGACTGGCTTAAGGGCAGGTGGCATTGGGTCACAGTTAACTCTCTCTTCTACAGTTCCTCTAACTGTAAAGGTTATGGCAATGTTCCATCATTGCCATGGAGACCGGTTCCAACATACCAGAACAACGTTAGTGTTCCACTTCATGATGACAACTCCACTTCACCCAATCCCTCAAAAAAAAGTATAGCTAACAGGTGGAGGTAGGGTCTAGCTAAGAGGAGGGGGTAAGGGGGTAGGGTCTAGCTATGAGGAGGGGGTAGGGTCTAACTATGAGGAGGGGGTAGGGGGGTATGGTCTAGCTAAGAGGAGGGGGTAAGGGGGTAGGGTCTAGCTATGAGGAGGGGATAGGGTCTAACTATGAGGAGGGGGTAGGGGGGTATGGTCTAGCTAAGAGGAGGGGGTAAGGGGGTAGGGTCTAGCTATGAGGAGGGGGTAGGGTCTAACTATGAGGGGGTAGGGTCTAGCTATGAGGGGGGGTAGGGTCTGACTATGAGGAGGGGGTAGGGTCTGACTATGAGGAGGGGGTAGGGTCTGACTATGAGGGGGGTATGGTCTAGCTATGAGGGGGGGGGGGTAGGGTCTAGCTATGAGGGGGGTAGGGTCTGACTATGAGGGGGGGTAGGGTCTGACTATGAGGGGGGGGTATGGTCTAGCTATGAGGGGGGGGGTAGGGTCTAGCTATGAGGGGGTAGGGTCTGACTATGAGGAGGGGGTAGGGTCTAGCTATGAGGAGGGGGTAGGGTCTAGCTATGAGGAGGGGGTAGGGTCTAGCTATGAGGGGGTAGGGTCTGACTATGAGGAGGGGTAGGGTCTAGCTATGAGGGGGAAGGGTCTGACTATGAGGAGGGGTAGGGTCTAGCTATGAGGGGGTAGGGTCTAGCTATGAGGAGTGGGTAGGGTCTAGCTATGAGGAGGGGGTAGGGTATGACTATGAGGAGGGGGTAGGGTCTGACTATGAGGAGGGGGTAGGGTCTGACTATGAGGAGGGGGTAGGGTCTAGCTATGAGGAGGGGGTAGGGTCTAGCTATGAGGAGGGGGTAGGGTCTAGCTATGAGGAGTGGGTAGGGTCTAGCTATGAGGAGGGGGTAGGGTATGACTATGAGGAGGGGATAGGGTCTGACTATGAGGAGGGGGTAGGGTCTAGCTATGAGGAGGGGGTAGGGTCTGACTATGAGGAGGGGGTAGGGTCTAGCTAAGAGGGGGTAGGGTCTAGCTATGAGGAGGGGGTAGGGTCTGACTATGAGGAGGGGGTAGGGTCTAACTATGAGGAGGGGTAGGGGGGTAGGGTCTAGCTAAGAGGGGGTAGGGTCTAGCTAGGAGGGGGTAGGGTCTAACTATGAGGAGGGGGTAGGGTCTCACTATGAGGAGGGGGTAGGGTCTCACTATGAGGAGGGGGTAGGGTCTAGCTATGAGGAGGGGGTAAGGTCTAGCTATGAGGAGGGGGTAAGGTCTAGCTATGAGGAGGGGGTAAGGGGGTAGGGTCTAGGTAGGAGGGGGTAGGGTCTAGCTATGAGGAGGGGGTAGGGTCTAACTATGAGGAGGGGGTAGGGTCTAACTATGAGGAGGGGGTAGGGTCTAGCTATGAGGAGGGGGTAGGGGGTAGCTATGAGGAGGGGGTAGGGGGTAGGGTCTAGTTAAGAGGAGGGGGTAGGGTCTAACTATGAGGAGGGGGTAGGGTCTAGCTATGAGGAGGGGGTAGGGTCTAGCTATGAGGAGGGGGTAGGGTCTAACTATGAGGAGGGGGTAAGGGGGTAGGGTCTAGCTAGGAGGGGGTAGGGTCTAGCTATGAGGAGGGGGTAGGTTATAACTATGAGGCGGGGGTAGGGTCTAACTATGAGGAGGGGGTAGGGTCTAGGTATGAGGAGGGGGTAGGGGGTAGGGTCTAGCTAAGAGGAGGGGGTAGGGTCTAACTATGAGGAGGGGGTAGGGTCTAGCTATGAGGAGGGGGTAGGGTCTAACTATGAGGAGGGGGTAGGGTCTAACTATGAGGAGGGGGTAGGGTCTGACTGTGAGGAGGGGGTAGGGTCTGACTGTGAGGAGGGGGTAGGTTCTGACTATGAGGAGGGGGTAGGTTCTAGCTATGAGGAGGGGGTAGGTTCTGACTATGAGGAGGGGGTAGGTTCTGACTATGAGGAGGGGGTAGGTTCTGACTATGAGGAGGGGGTAGGTTCTGACTATGAGGAGGGGGTAGGGTCTAACTATGAGGAGGGGGTAGGGTCTAGCTATGAGGAGGGGGTAGGGTCTAGCTATGAGGGGTTAGGGTCTGTCTATGAGGAGGGGGTAGGGTCTAACTATGAGGAGGGGGTAGGGTCTATCTATGAGGAGGGGGCAGGGTCTAACTATGAGGAGGGGGTAGGGTCTAGCTATGAGGGGGGGTAGGGTCTAGCTATGAGGGGGTAGGGTCTGACTATGAGGAGGGGGTAGGGTCTAGCTATGAGGAGGGGGTAGGGGGGTATGGTCTAGCTAAGAGGAGGGGGTAATGGGGTAGGGTCTAGCTATGAGGAGGGGGTAGGGTCTAACTATGAGGGGGTAGGGTCTAGCTATGAGGGGGTAGGGTCTGACTATGAGGAGGGGGTAGGGTCTGACTATGAGGAGGGGGTAGGGTCTAGCTATGAGGGGGGGTATGGTCTAGCTATGAGGGGGGGTATGGTCTAGCTATGAGGGGGGGGTAGGGTCTAGCTATGAGGGGGGGGTAGGGTCTAGCTATGAGGGGGGGTAGGGTCTAGCTATGAGGGGGTAGGGTCTGACTATGAGGAGGGGGTAGGGTCTAGCTATGAGGAGGGGGTAGGGTCTAGCTATGAGGGGGTAGGGTCTGACTATGAGGAGGGGTAGGGTCTAGCTATGAGGGGGTAGGGTCTGACTATGAGGAGGGGTAGGGTCTAGCTATGAGGAGGGGGTAGGGTCTAGCTATGAGGAGGGGGTAGGGTCTAGCTATGAGGAGGGGGTAGGGTCTAGCTATGAGGAGGGGGTAGGGTCTAGCTATGAGGAGGGGGTAGGGTCTAGCTATGAGGAGGGGGTAGGGTCTAGCTATGAGGAGGGGGTAGGGTCTAGCTATGAGGAGGGGGTAGGGTCTAACTATGAGGAGGGGGTAAGGGGGTAGGGTCTAGCTAGGAGGGGGTAGGGTCTAGCTATGAGGAGGGGGTAGGTTATAACTATGAGGCGGGGGTAGGGTCTAACTATGAGGAGGGGGTAGGGTCTAGGTATGAGGAGGGGGTAGGGGGTAGGGTCTAGCTAAGAGGAGGGGGTAGGGTCTAACTATGAGGAGGGGGTAGGGTCTAGCTATGAGGAGGGGGTAGGGTCTAACTATGAGGAGGGGGTAGGGTCTAACTATGAGGAGGGGGTAGGGTCTGACTGTGAGGAGGGGGTAGGGTCTGACTGTGAGGAGGGGGTAGGTTCTGACTATGAGGAGGGGGTAGGGTCTAGCTATGAGGAGGGGGTAGGTTCTGACTATGAGGAGGGGGTAGGTTCTGACTATGAGGAGGGGGTAGGTTCTGACTATGAGGAGGGGGTAGGGTCTAACTATGAGGAGGGGGTAGGGTCTAGCTATGAGGAGGGGGTAGGGTCTAGCTATGAGGGGTTAGGGTCTGTCTATGAGGAGGGGGTAGGGTCTAACTATGAGGAGGGGGTAGGGTCTATCTATGAGGAGGGGGCAGGGTCTAACTATGAGGAGGGGGTAGGGTCTAGCTATGAGGGGGGGTAGGGTCTAGCTATGAGGGGGTAGGGTCTGACTATGAGGAGGGGGTAGGGTCTAGCTATGAGGAGGGGGTAGGGGGGTATGGTCTAGCTAAGAGGAGGGGGTAAGGGGTTAGGGTCTAGCTATGAGGAGGGGGTAGGGTCTAACTATGAGGGGGTAGGGTCTAGCTATGAGGGGGTAGGGTCTGACTATGAGGAGGGGGTAGGGTCTGACTATGAGGAGGGGGTAGGGTCTAGCTATGAGGGGGGGTATGGTCTAGCTATGAGGGGGGGGTAGGGTCTAGCTATGAGGGGGGGTAGGGTCTAGCTATGAGGGGGTAGGGTCTGACTTTGAGGAGGGGGTAGGGTCTAGCTATGAGGAGGGGGTAGGGTCTAGCTATGAGGGGGTAGGGTCTGACTATGAGGAGGGGTAGGGTCTAGCTATGAGGGGGTAGGGTCTGACTATGAGGAGGGGTAGGGTCTAGCTATGAGGAGGGGGTAGGGTCTAGCTATGAGGAGGGGGTAGGGTCTAGCTATGAGGAGGGGGTAGGGTCTAGCTATGAGGAGGGGGTAGGGTCTAACTATGAGGAGGGGGTAGGGTCTAGCTATGAGGAGGGGGTAGGGGGTAGCTATGAGGAGGGGGTAGGGGGTAGGGTCTAGCTAAGAGGAGGGGGTAGGGTCTAACTATGAGGAGGGGGTAGGGTCTAGCTATGAGGAGGGGGTAGGGTCTAGCTATGAGGAGGGGGTAGGGTCTAACTATGAGGAGGGGGTAAGGGGGTAGGGTCTAGCTAGGAGGGGGTAGGGTCTAGCTATGAGGAGGGGGTAGGTTATAACTATGAGGCGGGGGTAGGGTCTAACTATGAGGAGGGGGTAGGGTCTAGGTATGAGGAGGGGGTAGGGGGTAGGGTCTAGCTAAGAGGAGGGGGTAGGGTCTAACTATGAGGAGGGGGTAGGGTCTAGCTATGAGGAGGGGGTAGGGTCTAACTATGAGGAGGGGGTAGGGTCTAACTATGAGGAGGGGGTAGGGTCTGACTGTGAGGAGGGGGTAGGGTCTGACTGTGAGGAGGGGGTAGGTTCTGACTATGAGGAGGGGGTAGGTTCTAGCTATGAGGAGGGGGTAGGTTCTGACTATGAGGAGGGGGTAGGTTCTGACTATGAGGAGGGGGTAGGTTCTGACTATGAGGAGGGGGTAGGTTCTGACTATGAGGAGGGGGTAGGGTCTAACTATGAGGAGGGGGTAGGGTCTAGCTATGAGGAGGGGGTAGGGTCTAGCTATGAGGGGTTAGGGTCTGTCTATGAGGAGGGGGTAGGGTCTAACTATGAGGAGGGGGTAGGGTCTATCTATGAGGAGGGGGCAGGGTCTAACTATGAGGAGGGGGTAGGGTCTAGCTATGAGGGGGGGTAGGGTCTAGCTATGAGGGGGTAGGGTCTGACTATGAGGAGGGGGTAGGGTCTAGCTATGAGGAGGGGGTAGGGGGGTATGGTCTAGCTAAGAGGAGGGGGTAAGGGGGTAGGGTCTAGCTATGAGGAGGGGGTAGGGTCTAGCTATGAGGGGGTAGGGTCTGACTATGAGGAGGGGGGTAGGGTCTAGCTATGAGGAGGGGGTAGGGTCTAGCTATGAGGGGGTAGGGTCTGACTATGAGGAGGGGTAGGGTCTAGCTATGAGGGGGTAGGGTCTGACTATGAGGAGGGGTAGGGTCTAGCTATGAGGAGGGGGTAGGGTCTAGCTATGAGGAGGGGGTAGGGTCTAGCTATGAGGAGGGGGTAGGGTCTAGCTATGAGGAGGGGGTAGGGTCTAGCTATGAGGAGGGGGTAGGGTCTAGCTATGAGGAGGGGGTAGGGTCTAGCTATGAGGAGGGGGTAGGGTCTAGCTATGAGGAGGGGGTAGGGTCTAACTATGAGGAGGGGGTAAGGGGGTAGGGTCTAGCTAGGAGGGGGTAGGGTCTAGCTATGAGGAGGGGGTAGGTTATAACTATGAGGCGGGGGTAGGGTCTAACTATGAGGAGGGGGTAGGGTCTAGGTATGAGGAGGGGGTAGGGGGTAGGGTCTAGCTAAGAGGAGGGGGTAGGGTCTAACTATGAGGAGGGGGTAGGGTCTAGCTATGAGGAGGGGGTAGGGTCTAACTATGAGGAGGGGGTAGGGTCTAACTATGAGGAGGGGGTAGGGTCTGACTGTGAGGAGGGGGTAGGGTCTGACTGTGAGGAGGGGGTAGGTTCTGACTATGAGGAGGGGGTAGGGTCTAGCTATGAGGAGGGGGTAGGTTCTGACTATGAGGAGGGGGTAGGTTCTGACTATGAGGAGGGGGTAGGTTCTGACTATGAGGAGGGGGTAGGGTCTAACTATGAGGAGGGGGTAGGGTCTAGCTATGAGGAGGGGGTAGGGTCTAGCTATGAGGGGTTAGGGTCTGTCTATGAGGAGGGGGTAGGGTCTAACTATGAGGAGGGGGTAGGGTCTATCTATGAGGAGGGGGCAGGGTCTAACTATGAGGAGGGGGTAGGGTCTAGCTATGAGGGGGGGTAGGGTCTAGCTATGAGGGGGTAGGGTCTGACTATGAGGAGGGGGTAGGGTCTAGCTATGAGGAGGGGGTAGGGGGGTATGGTCTAGCTAAGAGGAGGGGGTAAGGGGGTAGGGTCTAGCTATGAGGAGGGGGTAGGGTCTAACTATGAGGGGGTAGGGTCTAGCTATGAGGGGGTAGGGTCTGACTATGAGGAGGGGGTAGGGTCTGACTATGAGGAGGGGGTAGGGTCTAGCTATGAGGGGGGGTATGGTCTAGCTATGAGGGGGGGGGTAGGGTCTAGCTATGAGGGGGGGTAGGGTCTAGCTATGAGGGGGTAGGGTCTGACTATGAGGAGGGGGTAGGGTCTAGCTATGAGGAGGGGGTAGGGTCTAGCTATGAGGGGGTAGGGTCTGACTATGAGGAGGGGTAGGGTCTAGCTATGAGGGGGTAGGGTCTGACTATGAGGAGGGGTAGGGTCTAGCTATGAGGAGGGGGTAGGGTCTAGCTATGAGGAGGGGGTAGGGTCTAGCTATGAGGAGGGGGTAGGGTCTAGCTATGAGGAGGGGGTAGGGTCTAGCTATGAGGAGGGGGTAGGGTCTAGCTATGAGGAGGGGGTAGGGTCTAGCTATGAGGAGGGGGTAGGGTATGACTATGAGGAGGGGGTAGGGTATAGCTATGAGGAGGGGGTAGGGTCTGACTATGAGGAGGGGGTAGGGTCTGACTATGAGGAGGGGGTAGGGTCTAACTATGAGGAGGGGGTAGAGGGGTAGGGTCTAGCTAAGAGGGGTAGAGTCTAGCTAGGAGGGGGTAGGGTCTAACTATGAGGAGGGGGTAGGGTCTCACTATGAGGAGGGGGTAGAGTCTAGCTATGAGGAGGGGGTAGAGTCTAGCTATGAGGAGGGGGTAAGGGGGTAGGGTCTAGCTAGGAGGGGGTAGGGTCTAGCTATGAGGAGGGGGTAGGTTCTAACTATGAGGAGGGGGTAGGGTCTTACTATGAGGAGGGGGTAGGGTCTAGCTAAGAGGAGGGGGTAGGGGGTAGGGTCTAGCTAAGAGGAGGGGGTAGGGTCTAACTTTGAGGAGGGGGTAGGGTCTAGCTATGAGGAGGGGGTAGGGTCTAACTATGAGGAGGGGGTAGGGTCTAACTATGAGGAGGGGGTAGGGTCTAGCTATGAGGAGGGGGAAGGGTCTAGCTATGAGGAGGGGGAAGGGTCTAGCTATGAGGAGGGGGTAGGGTCTAACTATGAGGAGGGGGTAGGGTCTAACTATGAGGAGGGGGTAGGGCTCTGGGGGGGGAGGGCTGCTGAGGAGGGGGTAGGGTCTGACTATGAGGAGGGGGTAGGGTCTGACTATGAGGAGGGGGTAGGGTCTAGCTATGAGGAGGGGGTAGGTTCTGACTATGAGGAGGGGGTAGGGTCTAGCTATGAGGAGGGGGTAGGGTCTAACTATGAGGAGGGGGTAGGGTCTAGCTATGAGGGGTTAGGGTCTGTCTATGAGGAGGGGGTAGGGTCTAACTATGAGGAGGGGGTAGGGTCTGACTGTGAGGAGGGGTAGGGTCTGACTGTGAGGAGGGGGTAGGTTCTGACTATGAGGAGGGGGTAGGGTCTGAGCTATGAGGAGGGGGTAGGTTCTGACTATGAGGAGGGGGTAGGTTCTGACTATGAGGAGGGGGTAGGGTCTAACTATGAGGAGGGGGTAGGGTCTAGCTATGAGGAGGGGGTAGGGTCTAGCTATGAGGGGTTAGGGTCTGTCTATGAGGAGGGGGTAGGGTCTAACTATGAGGAGGGGGTAGGGTCTATCTATGAGGAGGGGGCAGGGTCTAACTATGAGGAGGGGGTAGGGTCTAGCTATGAGGGGGGGTAGGGTCTAGCTATGAGGGGGTAGGGTCTGACTATGAGGAGGGGGTAGGGTCTAGCTATGAGGAGGGGGTAGGGGGGTATGGTCTAGCTAAGAGGAGGGGGTAAGGGGGTAGGGTCTAGCTATGAGGAGGGGGTAGGGTCTAACTATGAGGGGGTAGGGTCTAGCTATGAGGGGGTAGGGTCTGACTATGAGGAGGGGGTAGGGTCTGACTATGAGGAGGGGGTAGGGTCTGACTATGAGGAGGGGGTAGGGTCTAGCTATGAGGGGGGGTATGGTCTAGCTATGAGGGGGGGGGGTAGGGTCTAGCTATGAGGGGGGGTAGGGTCTAGCTATGAGGGGGTAGGGTCTGACTATGAGGAGGGGGTAGGGTCTAGCTATGAGGAGGGGGTAGGGTCTAGCTATGAGGGGGTAGGGTCTGACTATGAGGAGGGGTAGGGTCTAGCTATGAGGAGGGGGTAGGGTCTGAGCTATGAGGAGGGGGTAGGGTCTAGCTATGAGGAGGGGGGTAGGGTCTAGCTATGAGGAGGGGGGTAGGGTCTAGCTATGAGGAGGGGGTAGGGTCTAGCTATGAGGAGGGGGTAGGGTCTAGCTATGAGGAGGGGGTAGGGTATGACTATGAGGAGGGGGTAGGGTATAGCTATGAGGAGGGGGTAGGGTCTGACTATGAGGAGGGGGTAGGGTCTGACTATGAGGAGCGGGTAGGGTCTAACTATGAGGAGGGGGTAGAGGGGTAGGGTCTAGCTAAGAGGGGTAGAGTCTAGCTAGGAGGGGGTAGGGTCTAACTATGAGGAGGGGGTAGGGTCTCACTATGAGGAGGGGGTAGAGTCTAGCTATGAGGAGGGGGTAGAGTCTAGCTATGAGGAGGGGGTAAGGGGGTAGGGTCTAGCTAGGAGGGGGTAGGGTCTAGCTATGAGGAGGGGGTAGGTTCTAACTATGAGGAGGGGGTAGGGTCTTACTATGAGGAGGGGGTAGGGTCTAGCTAAGAGGAGGGGGTAGGGGGTAGGGTCTAGCTAAGAGGAGGGGGTAGGGTCTAACTTTGAGGAGGGGGTAGGGTCTAGCTATGAGGAGGGGGTAGGGTCTAACTATGAGGAGGGGGTAGGGTCTAACTATGAGGAGGGGATAGGGTCTAACTATGAGGAGGGGGTAGGGTCTAGCTATGAGGAGGGGGAAGGGTCTAGCTATGAGGAGGGGGTAGGGTCTAACTATGAGGAGGGGGTAGGGTCTAACTATGAGGAGGGGGTAGGGTCTAACTATGAGGAGGGGGTAGGGTCTGACTGAGGAGGGGGTAGGGTCTGACTATGAGGAGGGGGTAGGGTCTGACTATGAGGAGGGGGTAGGGTCTAGCTATGAGGAGGGGGTAGGGTCTAGCTATGAGGAGGGGGTAGGGTCTAGCTATGAGGAGGGGGTAGGGTCTAACTATGAGGAGGGGATAGGGTCTAGCTATGAGGGGTTAGGGTCTGTCTATGAGGAGGGGGTAGGGTCTAACTATGAGGAGGGGGTAGGGTCTATCTATGAGGAGGGGGCAGGGTCTAACTATGAGGAGGGGGCAGGGTCTAACTATGAGGAGGGGGTAGGGTCTAGCTATGAGGGGGGGTAGGGTCTAGCTATGAGGGGGTAGGGTCTAGCTATGAGGGGGTAGGGTCTGACTATGAGGAGGGGGTAGGGTCTAGCTATGAGGAGGGGGTAGGGGGGTATGGTCTAGCTAAGAGGAGGGGGTAAGGGGGTAGGGTCTAGCTATGAGGAGGGGGTAGGGTCTAACTATGAGGGGGTAGGGTCTAGCTATGAGGGGGGGTAGGGTCTGACTATGAGGAGGGGGTAGGGTCTGACTATGAGGAGGGGGTAGGGTCTGACTATGAGGAGCGGGTAGGGTCTAGCTATGAGGGGGGGTATGGTCTAGCTATGAGGGGGGGGGGGTAGGGTCTAGCTATGAGGGGGGGTAGGGTCTAGCTATGAGGGGGTAGGGTCTGACTATGAGGAGGGGGTAGGGTCTAGCTATGAGGAGGGGGTAGGGTCTAGCTATGAGGAGGGGGTAGGGTCTAGCTATGAGGGGGTAGGGTCTGACTATGAGGAGGGGTAGGGTCTAGCTATGAGGAGGGGGTAGGGTCTAGCTATGAGGGGGTAGGGTCTGACTATGAGGAGGGGGTAGGGTCTAGCTATGAGGAGGGGGTAGGGTCTAGCTATGAGGGGGTAGGGTCTGACTATGAGGAGGGGTAGGGTCTAGCTATGAGGGGGTAGGGTCTGACTATGAGGAGGGGTAGGGTCTAGCTATGAGGAGGGGGTAGGGTCTAGCTATGAGGAGGGGGTAGGGTCTAGCTATGAGGGGTTAGGGTCTGTCTATGAGGAGGGGGTAGGGTCTAACTATGAGGAGGGGGTAGGGTCTATCTATGAGGAGGGGGCAGGGTCTAACTATGAGGGGGGGGTAGGGTCTAGCTATGAGGGGGGGTAGGGTCTAGCTATGAGGGGGGGTAGGGTCTAGCTATGAGGGGGTAGGGTCTGACTATGAGGAGGGGGTAGGGTCTAGCTATGAGGAGGGGGTAGGGGGGTATGGTCTAGCTAAGAGGAGGGGGTAAGGGGGTAGGGTCTAGCTATGAGGAGGGGGTAGGGTCTAACTATGAGGGGGTAGGGTCTAGCTATGAGGGGGGGTAGGGTCTGACTATGAGGAGGGGGTAGGGTCTGACTATGAGGAGGGGGTAGGGTCTGACTATGAGGAGGGGGTAGGGTCTAGCTATGAGGGGGGGTAGGGTCTAGCTATGAGGGGGGGGTAGGGTCTAGCTATGAGGGGGTAGGGTCTAGCTATGAGGGGGTAGGGTCTAGCTATGAGGAGGGGGTAGGGTCTATCTATGAGGAGGGGGCAGGGTCTAACTATGAGGAGGGGGTAGGGTCTAGCTATGAGGGGGGGTAGGGTCTAGCTATGAGGGGGTAGGGTCTGACTATGAGGAGGGGGTAGGGTCTAGCTATGAGGAGGGGGTAGGGGGGTATGGTCTAGCTAAGAGGAGGGGGTAAGGGGGTAGGGTCTAGCTATGAGGAGGGGGTAGGGTCTAACTATGAGGGGGTAGGGTCTAGCTATGAGGGGGTAGGGTCTGACTATGAGGAGGGGGTAGGGTCTGACTATGAGGAGGGGGTAGGGTCTAGCTATGAGGGGGGGTATGGTCTAGCTATGAGGGGGGGGTAGGGTCTAGCTATGAGGGGGGGTAGGGTCTAGCTATGAGGGGGTAGGGTCTGACTATGAGGAGGGGGTAGGGTCTAGCTATGAGGAGGGGGTAGGGTCTAGCTATGAGGGGGTAGGGTCTGACTATGAGGAGGGGTAGGGTCTAGCTATGAGGGGGTAGGGTCTGACTATGAGGAGGGGTAGGGTCTAGCTATGAGGAGGGGGTAGGGTCTAGCTATGAGGAGGGGGTAGGGTCTAGCTATGAGGAGGGGGTAGGGTCTAGCTATGAGGAGGGGGTAGGGTCTAGCTATGAGGAGGGGGTAGGGTCTAGCTATGAGGAGGGGGTAGGGTCTAGCTATGAGGAGGGGGTAGGGTATGACTATGAGGAGGGGGTAGGGTATAGCTATGAGGAGGGGGTAGGGTCTGACTATGAGGAGGGGGTAGGGTCTGACTATGAGGAGGGGGTAGGGTCTAACTATGAGGAGGGGGTAGAGGGGTAGGGTCTAGCTAAGAGGGGTAGAGTCTAGCTAGGAGGGGGTAGGGTCTAACTATGAGGAGGGGGTAGGGTCTCACTATGAGGAGGGGGTAGAGTCTAGCTATGAGGAGGGGGTAGAGTCTAGCTATGAGGAGGGGGTAAGGGGGTAGGGTCTAGCTAGGAGGGGGTAGGGTCTAGCTATGAGGAGGGGGTAGGTTCTAACTATGAGGAGGGGGTAGGGTCTTACTATGAGGAGGGGGTAGGGTCTAGCTAAGAGGAGGGGGTAGGGGGTAGGGTCTAGCTAAGAGGAGGGGGTAGGGTCTAACTTTGAGGAGGGGGTAGGGTCTAGCTATGAGGAGGGGGTAGGGTCTAACTATGAGGAGGGGGTAGGGTCTAACTATGAGGAGGGGGTAGGGTCTAGCTATGAGGAGGGGGAAGGGTCTAGCTATGAGGAGGGGGAAGGGTCTAGCTATGAGGAGGGGGTAGGGTCTAACTATGAGGAGGGGGTAGGGTCTAACTATGAGGAGGGGGTAGGGTCTGACTGAGGAGGGGGTAGGGTCTGACTATGAGGAGGGGGTAGGGTCTGACTATGAGGAGGGGGTAGGGTCTAGCTATGAGGAGGGGGTAGGTTCTGACTATGAGGAGGGGGTAGGGTCTAGCTATGAGGAGGGGGTAGGGTCTAACTATGAGGAGGGGGTAGGGTCTAGCTATGAGGAGGGGGTAGGGTCTAACTATGAGGAGGGGGTAGGGTCTAGCTATGAGGGGTTAGGGTCTGTCTATGAGGAGGGGGTAGGGTCTAACTATGAGGAGGGGGTAGGGTCTGACTGTGAGGAGGGGTAGGGTCTGACTGTGAGGAGGGGGTAGGGTCTGACTGCGAGGAGGGGGTAGGTTCTGACTATGAGGAGGGGGTAGGTTCTGACTATGAGGAGGGGGTAGGTTCTGACTATGAGGAGGGGGTAGGTTCTGACTATGAGGAGGGGGTAGGGTCTAACTATGAGGAGGGGGTAGGGTCTAGCTATGAGGAGGGGGTAGGGTCTAGCTATGAGGGGTTAGGGTCTGTCTATGAGGAGGGGGTAGGGTCTAACTATGAGGAGGGGGTAGGGTCTATCTATGAGGAGGGGGCAGGGTCTAACTATGAGGAGGGGGTAGGGTCTAGCTATGAGGGGGGGTAGGGTCTAGCTATGAGGGGGTAGGGTCTGACTATGAGGAGGGGGTAGGGTCTAGCTATGAGGAGGGGGTAGGGGGGTATGGTCTAGCTAAGAGGAGGGGGTAAGGGGGTAGGGTCTAGCTATGAGGAGGGGGTAGGGTCTAACTATGAGGGGGTAGGGTCTAGCTATGAGGGGGTAGGGTCTGACTATGAGGAGGGGGTAGGGTCTGACTATGAGGAGGGGGTAGGGTCTGACTATGAGGAGGGGGTAGGGTCTAGCTATGAGGGGGGGTATGGTCTAGCTATGAGGGGGGGGGGTAGGGTCTAGCTATGAGGGGGGGTAGGGTCTAGCTATGAGGGGGTAGGGTCTGACTATGAGGAGGGGGTAGGGTCTAGCTATGAGGAGGGGGTAGGGTCTAGCTATGAGGGGGTAGGGTCTGACTATGAGGAGGGGTAGGGTCTAGCTATGAGGGGGTAGGGTCTGACTATGAGGAGGGGTAGGGTCTAGCTATGAGGAGGGGGTAGGGTCTAGCTATGAGGAGGGGGTAGGGTCTAGCTATGAGGAGGGGGTAGGGTCTAGCTATGAGGAGGGGGTAGGGTCTAGCTATGAGGAGGGGGTAGGGTATGACTATGAGGAGGGGGTAGGGTATAGCTATGAGGAGGGGGTAGGGTCTGACTATGAGGAGGGGGTAGGGTCTGACTATGAGGAGGGGGTAGGGTCTGACTATGAGGAGCGGGTAGGGTCTAACTATGAGGAGGGGGTAGAGGGGTAGGGTCTAGCTAAGAGGGGTAGAGTCTAGCTAGGAGGGGGTAGGGTCTAACTATGAGGAGGGGGTAGGGTCTCACTATGAGGAGGGGGTAGAGTCTAGCTATGAGGAGGGGGTAGAGTCTAGCTATGAGGAGGGGGTAAGGGGGTAGGGTCTAGCTAGGAGGGGGTAGGGTCTAGCTATGAGGAGGGGGTAGGTTCTAACTATGAGGAGGGGGTAGGGTCTAGCTAAGAGGAGGGGGTAGGGGGTAGGGTCTAGCTAAGAGGAGGGGGTAGGGGGTAGGGTCTAGCTAAGAGGAGGGGGTAGGGTCTAGCTATGAGGAGGGGGTAGGGTCTAACTATGAGGAGGGGGTAGGGTCTAACTATGAGGAGGGGGTAGGGTCTAACTATGAGGAGGGGGTAGGGTCTAACTATGAGGAGGGGGAAGGGTCTAGCTATGAGGAGGGGGAAGGGTCTAGCTATGAGGAGGGGGTAGGGTCTAACTATGAGGAGGGGGTAGGGTCTAACTATGAGGAGGGGGTAGGGTCTAACTATGAGGAGGGGGTAGGGTCTGACTGAGGAGGGGGTAGGGTCTGACTATGAGGAGGGGGTAGGGTCTGACTATGAGGAGGGGGTAGGGTCTAGCTATGAGGAGGGGGTAGGGTCTAGCTATGAGGAGGGGGTAGGGTCTAGCTATGAGGAGGGGGTAGGGTCTAACTATGAGGAGGGGATAGGGTCTAGCTATGAGGGGTTAGGGTCTGTCTATGAGGAGGGGGTAGGGTCTAACTATGAGGAGGGGGTAGGGTCTATCTATGAGGAGGGGGCAGGGTCTAACTATGAGGAGGGGGCAGGGTCTAACTATGAGGAGGGGGTAGGGTCTAGCTATGAGGAGGGGGTAGGGGGGTATGGTCTAGCTAAGAGGAGGGGGTAAGGGGGTAGGGTCTAGCTATGAGGAGGGGGTAGGGTCTAACTATGAGGGGGTAGGGTCTAGCTATGAGGGGGGGTAGGGTCTGACTATGAGGAGGGGGTAGGGTCTGACTATGAGGAGGGGGTAGGGTCTACTATGAGGAGCGGGTAGGGTCTAGCTATGAGGGGGGGTATGGTCTAGCTATGAGGGGGGGGTAGGGTCTAGCTATGAGGGGGGGTAGGGTCTAGCTATGAGGGGGGTAGGGTCTGACTATGAGGAGGGGGTAGGGTCTAGCTATGAGGAGGGGGTAGGGTCTAGCTATGAGGGGGTAGGGTCTGACTATGAGGAGGGGTAGGGTCTAGCTATGAGGGGGTAGGGTCTGACTATGAGGAGGGGTAGGGTCTAGCTATGAGGAGGGGGTAGGGTCTAGCTATGAGGGGGTAGGGCTGACGGGGGGGGTGGGCTAGCTATGAGGAGGGGGTAGGGTCTAGCTATGAGGGGGTAGGGTCTGACTATGAGGAGGGGTAGGGTCTAGCTATGAGGGGGTAGGGTCTGACTATGAGGAGGGGTAGGGTCTAGCTATGAGGAGGGGGTAGGGTCGTGGGAGGGGGTAGGGTCTAGCTATGAGGGGTTAGGGTCTGTCTATGAGGAGGGGGTAGGGTCTAGCTATGGGGGGAGGGCGCGAGGGGGGTAGGGTCTAGCTATGAGGAGGGGGTAGGGCTGCTGGGGGGAGGGCTGACATGAGGAGGGGGTAGGGTCTAGCTATGAGGAGGGGGTAGGGTCTAGCTATGAGGGGGTAGGGTCTGACTATGAGGAGGGGTAGGGTCTAGCTATGAGGGGGTAGGGTCTGACTATGAGGAGGGGTAGGGTCTAGCTATGAGGAGGGGGTAGGGTCTAGTTTTGAGGAGGGGGTAGGGTCTAGCTATGAGGGGTTAGGGTCTGTCTATGAGGAGGGGGTAGGGTCTAACTATGAGGAGGGGGTAGGGTCTATCTATGAGGAGGGGGCAGGGTCTAACTATGAGGGGGGGGTAGGGTCTAGCTATGAGGGGGGGTAGGGTCTAGCTATGAGGGGGTAGGGTCTGACTATGAGGAGGGGGTAGGGTCTAGCTATGAGGAGGGGGTAGGGGGGTATGGTCTAGCTAAGAGGAGGGGGTAAGGGGGTAGGGTCTAGCTATGAGGAGGGGGTAGGGTCTAACTATGAGGGGGTAGGGTCTAGCTATGAGGGGGGGTAGGGTCTGACTATGAGGAGGGGGTAGGGTCTGACTATGAGGAGGGGGTAGGGTCTGACTATGAGGAGGGGGTAGGGTCTAGCTATGAGGGGGGGTAGGGTCTAGCTATGAGGGGGGGGTAGGGTCTAGCTATGAGGGGGTAGGGTCTAGCTATGAGGGGGTAGGGTCTGACTATGAGGAGGGGGTAGGGTCTAGCTATGAGGAGGGGGTAGGGTCTAGCTATGAGTAGGGGGTAGGGTCTGACTATGAGGAGGGGTAGGGTCTAGCTATGAGGAGGGGTAGGGTCTGACTATGAGGAGGGGTAGGGTCTAGCTATGAGGAGGGGGTAGGGTCTAGCTATGAGGAGGGGGTAGGGTCTAGCTATGAGGAGGGGGTAGGGTCTAGCTATGAGGAGGGGGTAGGGTATGACTATGAGGAGGGGATAGGGTCTGACTATGAGGAGAGGGTAGGGTCTAGCTATGAGGAGGGGGTAGGGTCTGACTATGAGGAGGGGGTAGGGTCTAGCTAAGAGGGGGTAGGGTCTAGCTATGAGGAGGGGGTAGGGTCTGACAATGAGGAGTGGGTAGGGTCTAACTATGAGGAGGGGGTAGGGGGGTAGGGTCTAGCTAAGAGGGGGTAGGGTCTAGCTAGGAGGGGGTAGGGTCTAACTATGAGGAGGGGGTAGGGTCTCACTATGAGGAGGGGGTAGAGTCTAGCTATGAGGAGGGGGTAGGGTCTAACTATGAGGAGGGGGTAAGGGGGTAGGGTCTATCTAGGAGGGGGTAGGGTCTAGCTATGAGGAGGGGGTAGGTTCTAACTATGAGGAGGGGGTAGGGTCTTACTATGAGGAGGGGGTAGGGTCTAGCTAAGAGGAGGGGGTAGGGGGTAGGGTCTAGCTAAGAGGAGGGGGTAGGGTCTAACTATGAGGAGGGGGTAGGGTCTAGCTATGAGGAGGGGGTAGGGTCTAACTATGAGGAGGGGGTAGGGTCTAGCTATGAGGAGGGGGTAGGGTCTAACTATGAGGAGGGGGTAGGGTCTAACTATGAGGAAGGGGTAGGGTCTAACTATGAGGAGGGGGTAGGGTCTAACTGTGAGGAGGGGGTAGGGTCTGACTGTGAGGAGGGGGTAGGGTCTGACTATGAGGAGGGGGTAGGGTCTATCTATGAGGAGGGGGTAGGTTCTGACTATGAGGAGGGGGTAGGGTCTAGCTATGAGGAGGGGGTAGGGTCTAGCTATGAGGAGGGGGTAGGGTCTAGCTATGAGGAGGGGGTAGGGTCTAGCTATGAGGGTTTAGGGTCTGTCTATGAGGAGGGGGTAGGGTCTAACTATGAGGAGGGGGTAGGGTCTATCTATGAGGAGGGGGCAGGGTCTAGCTATGAGGGGGGGTAGGGTCTAGCTATGAGGGGGTAGGGTCTGACTATGAGGAGGGGGTAGGGTCTAGCTATGAGGGGGTAGGGTCTGACTATGAGGAGGGGGTAGGGTCTAGCTATGAGGAGGGGGTAGGGGGGTATGGTCTAGCTAAGAGGAGGGGGTAAGGGGGTAGGGTCTAGCTATGAGGAGGGGGTAGGGTCTAACTATGAGGGGGTAGGGTCTAGCTATGAGGGGGGGTAGGGTCTGACTATGAGGAGGGGGTAGGGTCTGACTATGAGGAGGGGGTAGGGTCTAGCTATGAGGAGGGGGTAGGGTCTAGCTATGAGGGGGTAGGGTCTGACTATGAGGAGGGGTAGGGTCTAGCTATGAGGGGGTAGGGTCTGACTATGAGGAGGGGTAGGGTCTAGCTATGAGGAGGGGGTAGGGTCTAGCTATGAGGAGGGGGTAGGGTCTAGCTATGAGGAGGGGGTAGGGTCTAGCTATGAGGAGGGGGTAGGGTCTGACTATGAGGAGGGGGTAGGGTCTAGCTAAGAGGGGGTAGGGTCTAGCTATGAGGAGGGGGTAGGGTCTGACTATGAGGAGGGGGTAGGGTCTAACTATGAGGAGGGGGTAGGGGGGTAGGGTCTAGCTAAGAGGGGGTAGGGTCTAGCTAGGAGGGGGTAGGGTCTAACTATGAGGAGGGGGTAGGGTCTCACTATGAGGAGGGGGTAGGGTCTAGCTATGAGGAGGGGGTAGGGTCTAGCTATGAGGAGGGGGTAAGGGGGTAGGGTCTAGCTAGGAGGGGGTAGGGTCTAGCTATGAGGAGGGGGTAGGTTCTAACTATGAGGAGGGGGTAGGGTCTTACTATGAGGAGGGGGTAGGGTCTAGCTATGAGGAGGGGGTAGGGTCTAGCTATGAGGAGGGGGTAGGGGGTAGGGTCTAGCTAAGAGGAGGGGGTAGGGTCTAACTATGAGGAGGGGGTAGGGTCTAGCTATGAGGAGGGGGTAGGGTCTAACTGTGAGGAGGGGGTAGGGTCCTTCTGTGAGGAGGGGGTAGGGTCTGACTGTGAGGAGGGGGTAGGGTCTAGCTATGAGGAGGGGGTAGGTTCTGACTATGAGGAGGGGGTAGGGTCTAGCTATGAGGGGTTAGGGTCTGTCTATGAGGAGGGGGTAGGGTCTAACTATGAGGGGGGGTAGGGTCTAGCTATGAGGGGGTAGGGTCTGACTATGAGGAGGGGGTAGGGTCTAGCTATGAGGAGGGGGTAGGGGGGTATGGTCTAGCTAAGAGGAGGGGGTAAGGGGGTAGGGTCTAGCTATGAGGAGGGGGTAGGGTCTAACTATGAGGGGGTAGGGTCTAGCTATGAGGGGGGGTAGGGTCTGACTATGAGGAGGGGGTAGGGTCTGACTATGAGGAGGGGGTAGGGTCTAGCTATGAGGGGGGTATGGTCTAGCTATGAGGGGGGGGTAGGGTCTAGCTATGAGGGGGGGTAGGGTCTAGCTATGAGGGGGTAGGGTCTGACTATGAGGAGGGGGTAGGGTCTAGCTATGAGGAGGGGGTAGGGTCTAGCTATGAGGAGGGGGTAGGGTCTAGCTATGAGGGGGTAGGGTCTGACTATGAGGAGGGGTAGGGTCTAGCTATGAGGGGGTAGGGTCTGACTATGAGGAGGGGTAGGGTCTAGCTATGAGGAGGGGGTAGGGTCTAGCTATGAGGAGGGGGTAGGGTCTAGCTATGAGGAGGGGGTAGGGTCTGACTATGAGGAGGGGGTAGGGTCTAACTATGAGGAGGGGGTAGGGGGGTAGGGTCTAGCTAAGAAGGGGTAGGGTCTAGCTAGGAGGGGGTAGGGTGTAACTATGAGGAGGGGGTAGGGTCTCACTATGAGGAGGGGGTAGAGTCTAGCTATGAGGAGGGGGTAGGGTCTAACTATGAGGAGGGGGTAAGGGGGTAGGGTCTAGCTAGGAGGGGGTAGGGTCTAGCTATGAGGATGGGGTAGGTTCTTACTATGAGGAGGGGGTAGGGTCTAGCTAAGAGGAGGGGGTAGGGGGTAGGCTCTAGCTAAGAGGAGGGGGTAGGGTCTAACTATGAGGAGGGGGTAGGGTCTAGCTATGAGGAGGGGGTAGGGTCTAACTATGAGGAGGGGGTAGGGTCTAGCTATGAGGAGGGGGTAGGGTCTAGCTATGAGGAGGGGGTAGGGTCTAGCTATGAGGAGGGGGTAGGGTCTAACTATGAGGAGGGGGTAGGGTCTAACTATGAGGAGGGGGTATGGTCTAACTGTGAGGAGGGGGTAGGGTCTGACTGTGAGGAGGGGGTAGGGTCTGACTATGAGGAGGGGGTAGGTTCTGACTATGAGGAGGGGGTAGGGTCTATCTATGAGGAGGGGGCAGGGTCTAGCTATGAGGGGGGGTAGGGTCTAGCTATGAGGGGGTAGGGTCTGACTATGAGGAGGGGGTAGGGTCTAGCTATGAGGAGGGGGTAGGGGGGTATGGTCTAGCTAAGAGGAGGGGGTAAGGGGGTAGGGTCTAGCTATGAGGAGGGGGTAGGGTCTAACTATGAGGTGGTAGGGTCTAGCTATGAGGGGGGGTAGGGTGTGACTATGAGGAGGGGGTAGGGTCTGACTATGAGGAGGGGGTAGGGTCTAGCTATGAGGAGGGGGTAGGGTCTAGCTATGAGGAGGGGGTAGGGTCTAGCTATGAGGGGGTAGGGTCTGTCTATGAGGAGGGGGTAGGGTCTAACTATGAGGGGGGGTAGGGTCTAGCTATGAGGGGGTAGGGTCTGACTATGAGGAGGGGGTAGGGTCTAGCTATGAGGAGGGGGTAGGGGGGTATGGTCTAGCTAAGAGGAGGGGGTAAGGGGGTAGGGTCTAGCTATGAGGAGGGGGTAGGGTCTAACTATGAGGGGGTAGGGTCTAGCTATGAGGGGGGGTAGGGTCTGACTATGAGGAGGGGGTAGGGTCTGACTATGAGGAGGGGGTAGGGTCTAGCTATGAGGGGGGGTATGGTCTAGCTATGAGGGGGGGGTAGGGTCTAGCTATGAGGGGGGGTAGGGTCTAGCTATGAGGGGGTAGGGTCTGACTATGAGGAGGGGGTAGGGTCTAGCTATGAGGAGGGGGTAGGGTCTAGCTATGAGGAGGGGGTAGGGTCTAGCTATGAGGGGGTAGGGTCTGACTATGAGGAGGGGTAGGGTCTAGCTATGAGGGGGTAGGGTCTGACTATGAGGAGGGGTAGGGTCTAGCTATGAGGAGGGGGTAGGGTCTAGCTATGAGGAGGGGGTAGGGTCTAGCTATGAGGAGGGGGTAGGGTCTAGCTATGAGGAGGGGGTAGGGTATGACTATGAGGAGGGGATAGGGTCTGACTATGAGGAGGGGGTAGGGTCTGACTATGAGGAGGGGGTAGGGTCTAGCTATGAGGAGGGGGTAGGGTCTGACAATGAGGAGGGGGTAGGGTCTAGCTAAGAGGGGGTAGGGTCTAGCTATGAGGAGGGGGTAGGGTCTGACTATGAGGAGGGGGTAGGGTCTGACTATGAGGAGGGGGTAGGGGGGTAGGGTCTAGCTAAGAGGGGGTAGGGTCTAGCTAGGAGGGGGTAGGGTCTAACTATGAGGAGGGGGTAGGGTCTCACTATGAGGAGGGGGTAGAGTCTAGCTATGAGGAGGGGGTAGGGTCTAACTATGAGGAGGGGGTAAGGGGGTAGGGTCTAGCTAGGAGGGGGTAGGGTCTAGCTATGAGGAGGGGGTAGATTCTTACTATGAGGAGGGGGTAGGGTCTAGCTAAGAGGAGGGGGTAGGGGGTAGGGTCTAGCTAAGAGGAGGGGGTAGGGTCTAACTATGAGGAGGGGGTAGGGTCTAGCTATGAGGAGGGGGTAGGGTCTAGCTATGAGGAGGGGGTAGGGTCTAACTATGAGGAGGGGGTAGGGTCTAGCTATGAGGAGGGGGTAGGGTCTAGCTATGAGGAGGGGGTAGGGTCTAACTATGAGGAGGGGGTAGGGTCTAACTATGAGGAGGGGGTAGGGTCTGACTGTGAGGAGGGGGTAGGGTCTGACTGTGAGGAGGGGGTAGGGTCTGACTATGAGGAGGGGGTAGGGTCTAGCTATGAGGAGGGGGTAGGTTCTGACTATGAGGAGGGGGTAGGGTCTAGCTATGAGGAGGGGGTAGGGTCTAGCTATGAGGAGGGGGTAGGGTCTAGCTATGAGGGGGTAGGGTCTAACTATGAGGAGGGGGTAGGGTCTAACTATGAGGAGGGGGTAGGGTCTAACTATGAGGAGGGGGTAGGGTCTAACTATGAGGAGGGGATAGGGTCTAACTATGAGGAGGGGGTAGGGTCTAACTATGAGGAGGGGATAGGGTCTAGCTATGAGGAGGGGGTAGGGTCTAGCTATGAGGGGGTAGGGTCTAGCTATGAGGAGGGGGTAGGGGGGTATGGTCTAGCTAAGAGGAGGGGGTAAGGGGGTAGGGTCTAGCTATGAGGAGGGGGTAGGGTCTAACTATGAGGGGGTAGGGTCTAGCTATGAGGGGGGGTAGGGTCTGACTATGAGGAGGGGGTAGGGTCTGACTATGAGGAGGGGGTAGGGTCTGACTATGAGGAGGGGGTAGGGTCTAGCTATGAGGAGGGGGTAGGGTCTAGCTATGAGGGGGTAGGGTCTGACTATGAGGAGGGGTAGGGTCTAGCTATGAGGGGGTAGGGTCTGACTATGAGGAGGGGTAGGGTCTAGCTATGAGGAGGGGGTAGGGTCTAGCTATGAGGAGGGGGTAGGGTCTAGCTATGAGGAGGGGGTAGGGTCTGACTATGAGGAGGGGGTAGGGTCTAGCTAAGAGGGGTAGGGTCTAGCTATGAGGTGGGGGTAGGGTCTGACTATGAGGAGGGGGTAGGGTCTGACTATGAGGAGGGGGTATGGTCTAACTATGAGGAGGGGGTAGGGGGGTAGGGTCTAGCTAAGAGGGGGTAGGGTCTAGCTAGGAGGGGGTAGGGTCTAACTATGAGGAGGGGGTAGGGTCTCACTATGAGGACGGGGTAGGGTCTAGCTATGAGGAGGGGGTAGGGTCTAACTATGAGGAGGGGGTAAGGGGGTAGGGTCTAGCTAGGAGGGGGTAGGGTCTAGCTATGAGGAGGGGGTAGGTTCTAACAATGAGGAGGGGGTAGGGTCTAGCTATGAGGAGGGGGTAGGGTCTAGCTATGAGGAGGGGGTAGGGGGTAGGGTCTAGCTAAGAGGAGGGGGTAGGGTCTAACTATGAGGAGGGGGTAGGGTCTAGCTATGAGGAGGGGGTAGGGTCTAACTGTGAGGAGGGGGTAGGGTCCTTCTGTGAGGAGGGGGTAGGGTCCTTCTGTGAGGAGGGGGTAGGGTCCTTCTGTGAGGAGGGGGTAGGGTCTAGCTATGAGGAGGGGGTAGGTTCTGACTATGAGGAGGGGGTAGGGTCTAGCTATGAGGAGGGGGTAGGGTGTAACTATGAGGAGGGTGTAGGGTCTAGCCATGAGGGGTTAGGGTCTGTCTATGAGGAGGGGGTAGGGTCTAACTATGAGGAGGGGGTAGGGTCTAACTATGAGGAGGGGGTAGGGTCTAGCTATGAGGAGGGGGTAGGGTCTAACTATGAGGGGGTAGGGTCTTGCTGTGAGGGGGTAGGGTCTAGACACTCAAGTGTTTTAGTACTATATCTCTTGACACAATGATGAAAATAATCATGGCCTCTAAACCTTCAAGCTGCATACTGGACCCTTTTCCAACTAAACCACTGAAAGAGCTGCTTCCTGTGCTTGGCCCTCCTATGTTGAACATAATAAACGGTTCTCTATCCACCAGATGTGTACCAAACTCACTAAAAGTGCCTGTAATAAAGCCTCTCTTGAAAAAGCCAAACCTTGACCCAGAAAATATAAAAAACTATCGGCCTATATCTAATCTTCCATTCCTCTCAACAATTTTGAAAAAGCTGTTTCGCTGCAGCTCACTGCCTTCCTGAAGACAACCAATGTATACGAAACGCTTCAGTCTGGTTTTAGACCCCATCTTAGCACTGAGACTTCACTTGTGAAGGTGGTAAATGACCTTTTAATGAAGTCAGACCGAGGCTCTGCATTTGTCCTCGTGCTCCTAGATCTTAGTGCTGCTTTTGATTAAAGATGGCGGTGTTCGCCTTAGCAATCTCACTAGTATAAAGACCTCCTCCATCCCTGCCATTATTGAAAGAGATTGTGATACCTCACATCTCAAAATAGGACTACTTAATGTTAGATCCCTCACTTCAAAGGCAGTTATAGTCAATGAACTAATCACTGATCATAATCTTGATGTGATTGGCCTGACTGAAACATGGCTTAAGCCTGATGAATTTACTGTGTTAAATGAGGCCTCACCCCCTGGTTACACTAGTGACCATATACCCTGCGCATCCCGCAAAGGCGGAGGTGTTGCTAACATTTACAATAGCAAATTTAAATTTACCAACAAAAAAAACAACAACGTTTTCGTCTTTTGAGCTTCTAGTCATGAAATCTATGCAGCCTACTCAATCACTTTTTATAGCTACTGTTTACAGGCCTCCTGGGCCATATGCAGCGTTCCTCACTGAGTTCCCTGAATTCCTATCGGATCTTGTAGTCATAGCAGATAATATTCACATTTTTGGTGACTTTAATATTCACATGGAAAAGTCCACAGACCCACTCCAAAAGGCTTTCGGAGCCATCATCGACTCAGTGGGTTTTGTCCAACATGTCTCTGGACCTACTCACTGCCACAGTCATACTCTGGATCTAGTTTTGTCCCATGGAATAAATGTTGTGGATCTTAATGTTTTTCCTCATAATCCTGGACTATCGGACCACCATTTTATTACGTTCGCAATCACAACAAATAATCTGCTCAGACCCCAACCAAGAAGCATTAAAAGTCGTGCTATAAATTCTCAGACAACCCAAAGATTCCTTGATGCCCTTCCAGACTCCCTCTGCCTACCCAAGGACGTCAGAGGACAAAAATCAGTTAACCACCTAACCGAGGAACTCAATTTAACCTTGCGCAATACCCTAGATGCAGTTGCACCCCTAAAAACTAAAAACATTTGTCATAAGAAACTAGCTCCCTGGTATACAGAAAATACACAAGCTCTGAAGCAAGCTTCCAGAAAATTGGAACGGAAATGGAGCCACACCAAACTGGAAGTCTTCCGACAAGCTTGGAAAGACAGTACCATGCAGTATCGAAGAGTCCTCACTGCTGCTCGATCATCCTATTTTTCCAACTTAATTGAGGAAAATAAGAACAATCCGAAATTTATTTTTGATACTGTCGCAAAGTTAACTAAAAAGCAGCATTCCCCAAGAGAGGATGGCTCTCACTTCAGCAGTGATGAATTCATGAACTTCTTTGAGGAAAAGATCATGATCATTAGAAAACAAATTACGGACTCCTCTTTAAATCTGCGTATTCCTCCAAAGCTCCGTTGTCCTGAGTGTCACAAAATCCTTCGTTGTGTTGCAGGGAAGACCAAAATGCAGCGGAGTTGTGGATACTCATATTTTAATTAACAAAAAAAGAGTAGCGCATCCACTTGACAAAACAATAAATGATGCCCACAACACTAAAAAGTTTTGCAGGCTCACCAACGCAGTGCAAAAACAACTACCCACAAAACCAAGTGACAAACATACTCCTACATATATGACTCCCAATCAGGAACAACGATCCCCAGCTGTTCCTGATCAGGAGTCACAAGACCAACACAGAACAATCACACAAGACTGCCATGTCCTGACCCCAAAACTACTACAACAGCTCCATCTGCTGGTCAGGACGTGACAGTACCCCCCCCTCAAGGTGCAGACCCCGGAATGCACCTAACAACACAAAACACCAACAAACAAAATCCCCAACAAAACCCATAAACAATAACCCCTAAACAATAAAGGAGGGAAGGGAGGGTGGCTGCCGTCAACGACGGCACTGTGCTACACCCTCCCTCCCCAACTCACCTATCCTGGAGGTGGCTCCGGTGCAGGACGTGGACCTTGCTCCACCCTCGGCGTCGCCCACGTCGGTGGCGCCGATAGCTGCGCCAGGCAGACGGGCCCCTCGGGCTGGGCCGGAGGACAGGAGGGCCCCTCGGGCTGGGCCGGAGGACAGGAGGGCCCCTCGGGCTGGGCCGGAGGACAGGAGGGCCCCTCGGGCTGGGCCGGAGGACAGGAGGGCCCCTCGGGCTGGGCCGGAGGACAGGAGGGCCCCTCGGGCTGGGCCGGAGGGCCACTCGGGCTGGGCCGGAGGACAGGAGGGCCACTCCGGCAGCTCGCGGCAGTCGGGCCACTCCGGCAGCTCGGCGCAGTCTGGCCACTCCGGCAGCTCGGCGCAGTCTGGCCACTCCGGCAGCTCGGCGCAGTCTGGCCACTCCGGCAGCTCGGCGCAGTCTGGCCACTCCGGCAGCTCGGCGCAGTCTGGCCACTCCGGAAGCTCGGCGCAGTCTGGCCACTCCGGCAGTTCGGCGCAGTCTGGCCACTCCGGCAGTTCAGCGCAGTCTGGCCACTCCGGCAGTTCAGCGCAGTCTGGCCACTCCGACGACTGTTGACTGGCGGGCAGCTCCGACGACTGTTGACTGGCGGGCAGCTCCGACGACTGTTGACTGGCGGGCAGCTCCGACGACTGTTGACTGGCGGGCAGCTCTGACGACTGTTGACTGGCGGGCAGCTCTGACGACTGTTGACTGGCGGGCAGCTCTGGCGACTGTTGACTGGCGAGGCTGGGCTGACGCACTAGACTCCTGATGCGTGGGGCTGGTACTGGACGTGCCATCCTGGAGACACGCACCTCCATGCTAGTGCGTCTAGCGGGAAACACTGGACCGAAAGGGCGCACTGGCGGTCTTGAGCGCAGGGTTGGCATCACCCCTTCCGGCTCGATGCCTACTTCGCCCTGGCACATGCGGGGCGCTGGTACCTTGCCTACCGGCCTGAAAATCCCAAGCCTCACCACAGCCCCAACCCCAAAGCACGGGACCTGTCCAGTCTGCCCTACAAGGGTACGGGTAGCTGGCCTGGGGCTGTAATCTCGCCCCGCCAAATAGCCCTTGTGCCCCCCCCTAAAAAAATCTTGGGGCTGCCTCTCGGGTTCTACCTGCCTCCCAGGCAGGTTGTCACAGTGGACCCGCAACTGCTCCCATGTCCAGTCAATCCTCTCCGTCAACAACTCCAGCGACCAGGAATCCATCACCTCCCGAGCGCGCTGCTTCCAACATTCCTCCCTCACTTGCCTCTGTCCTCTTCTCCGCTGCTTGGTCCTTTGGTGGTGGGTAGTTCTGTCACAAAATCCTTCGTTGTGTTGCAGGGAAGACCAAAATGCAGCGGAGTTGTGGATACTCATATTTTAATTAACAAAAAAAGAGTAGCGCATCCACTTGACAAAACAATAAATGATGCCCACAACACTAAACAGTTTTGCAGGCTCACCAACGCAGTGCAAAAACAACTACCTACAAAACCAAGTGACAAACATACTCCTACATATATGACTCCCAATCAGGAACAACGATCCCCAGCTGTTCCTGATCAGGAGTCACAAGACCAACACAGAACAATCACACACACAAGACTGCCACGTCCTGACCCCAAAACTACTACAACAGCTCCATCTGCTGGTCAGGACGTGACACTGAGTCTACACAACCCTGCCAGGACCTAGGATCAAGGGAGACACTAAAGTGTTTTAGTACTATATCTCTTGACACAATGATGAAAATAATCATGGCCTCTAAACCTTCAAGCTGCATACTGGACCCTATTCCAACTAAACTACTGAAAGAGCTGCTTTCTGTGCTTGGCCCTCCTATGTTGAACATAATAAACGGCTCTCTATCCACCGGATGTGTACCAAACTCACTAAAAGTGGCAGTAATAAAGCCTCTCTTGAAAAAGCCAAATCTTGACCCAGAAATTATTAAAAAACTATCGGCCTATATCTAATCTTCCATTCCTCTCAAAAAAATTGGAAAAAGCTGTTTTGCAGCAACTCACTGCCTTCCTGAAGACAATGTATACGAAACGCTTCAGTCTGGTTTTAGACCCCATCATAGCACTGAGACTGCACTTGTGAAGGTGGTAAATTACCTTTTAATGAAGTCAGACTGAGGCTCTGCGTCTGTCCTCGTGCTCCTAGGTCTTAGTGCTGCTTTTGATACCATCGATCACCACATTCTTTTGGAGAGATTGGAAACCCAAATTGGTCTACATGGACAAGTTCTGGCCTGGTTTAGGTCTTATCTGTCGGAAAGATATCATTTTGTCTCTGTGAATGGTTTGTCCTCTGACAAATTAACTGTAAATTTCGGTGTTCCTCAAGGTTCCGTTTTAGGACCACTATTGTTTTCACTATATATTTTACCTCTTGGGGATAACATTTGAAAACATAATGTTAAATTTCACTGCTATGCGGATGACACACAGCTGTACATTTCAATGAAACATGGTGAAGCCCCAAAATTGCCCTCGCTAGAAGCCTGTGTCTCAGACATAAGGAAGTGGATGGCTGCAAACTTTCTACTTTTAAACTCGGACAAAACAGAGATGCTTGTTCTAGGTCCCAAGAAACAAAGAGATCTTCTGTTGAATCTGACAATTAATCTGGATGGTTGTACAGTCGTCTCAAATAAAACTGTGAAAGACCTCGGCATTACTCTGGACCCTGATCTCTCTTTTGAAGAACATATCAAGACTGTTTCAAGGACAGCTTTTTTCCATCTACGTAACATTGCAAAAATCAGAAACTTTCTGTCCAAAAATGACGCAGAAAAATTAATCCATGCCTTTGTTACTTCTAGGTTGGACTACTGCAATGCTCCACTTTCCGGCAACCCGGATAAAGCACTACATAAACTTCAGTTAGTGCTAAATACGGCTGCTAGAATCCTGAATAGAACCAAAAAATGTGATCATATTACTCCAGTGCTAGCCTCCCTACACTGGCTTCCTGTTAAGGCAAGGGCTGATTTCAAGGTTTTACTGCTAACCTACAAAGCATTACATGGGCTTGCTCCTACCTATCTTTCCGATTTGGTCCTGCCGTACATACCTACACGTACGCTACGGTCACAAGACGCAGGCCTCCTAATTGTCCCTAGAATTTCTAAGCAAACAGCTGGAGGCAGGGCTTTCTCCTATAGAGCTCCATTTTTATGGAATAGTCTGCCTACCCATGTGAGAGACGCAGACTCAGTCTTATCCTTTAAGTCTTTACTGAAGACACATCTCTTCAGTAGGTCCTATGATTAAGTGTAGTCTGGCCCAGGGGTGTGAAGGTGAATGGAAAAGCTGGAGCAACGAACCGCCCTTGCTGTCTCTGCCTGGCCGGTTTCCCCTCTTTCCACTGGGATTCTCTGCCTCTACCCCTATTACGGGGGCTGAGTCACTGGCTTACTGGTGTTCTTCCATGCCGTCCCTGGGAGGGGTGCGTCACTTGAGTGGGTTGAGTAACTGACGTGGTCTTCCTGTCTGGGTTGAGTCACTGATGTGGTCTTCCTGCCCCCCCTTGGGCTGTGCCGTGGCGGAGATCTTTGTGGGCTATACTCGGCCTTGTCCCGGGATGGTATGTTGGTGGTTGGAGATATCCCTCCAGTGGTGTGGAGGCTGTGCTTTGGCAAAGTGGGTGGGGTTATATCCTACCTGTTTGGCCCTGTCCGGGGGTTTCATCGAATGGGGCCACAGTGTCTCCTGACCCCTCCTGTCTCAGCCTCCAGTATTTATGATGCAGTAGTTTATGTGTTGGGGGGCTAGGGTCAGTCTGTCACATCTGGAGTATTTCTCTTGTTTTTTCCGGTGTCCTGTGTGAATTTAAATATGCTCTCTCTAATTCTCTCTTTCTCTCTCTCATTCTTTCTTTCTTTCTCTCTCTCGGAGGACCTGAGCCCTAGGACCATGCCTCAGGACTACTTGGCTTGATGACTCCTTGCTGTCCCCAGTTCACCTGGCCGTGCTGCTGCTTCAGTTCCAACTGTTCTGCCTGCAGCTTTGGAACCCTGACCTGTTCACCGGATGTGCTACCTGTCCCAGACCTGATGTTTTCAACTCTCTAGAGACAGCAGGATCGGTAGAGATACTCTCAATGATCGGCTATGAAAAGCCAACTGACATTTACTCTTGAGGTGCTGACTTGTTACACCCTCGACAACTGTGAATATTATTATTTGACCATGCTGGTCATTTATGAACATTTGAACATCTTGGCCAAGTGCTGTTATAATCTCCACCTGGCACAGCCAGAAGAGGACTGGCCACCCCTCATAGCCTGGTTCCTCTCTAGGTTCCTTCCTAGGTTTTGGCCTTTCTAGGGAGTTTTCCTAGCCACCGTGCTTCTACACCTGCATTGCTTGCTGTTTGGGGTTTTAGGCTGGGTTTCTGTACAGCACTTTGAGATATCAGCTGATGTAAGAAGGGCTTTATAAATACATTTGATTTGATTTGATTTGTATAGCTATGAGGAGGGGGTAAGGGGGTAGGTTATAGCTATTAGGAGGGGGTAGGTTATAGCTATTAGGAGGGGGTAGGGTCTAACTATGAGGAGGGGTAGGGTCTGACTATGAGGAGGGGGTAGGGTCTATGAGCAGGGGGTAGGGTCTAGCTATGAGGAGGGGGTAGGGTCTGACTATGAGGAGGGGGTAGGGTCTAACTATGAGAAGGGGGAAAGGGGGTAGGGTCTGACTATTAGGAGGGGGTAGGGTCTAGCTATGAGGAGGGGGTAGGGTCTAACTATGAGGAGGGGGAAAGGGGGTAGGGTCTGACTATGAGGAGGGGGTAGGGTCTAGCTATGAGGGGGTAGGGTCTGACTATGAGGAGGGGTAGGGTCTGACTATGAGGAGGGGGTAGGGTCTAGCTATGAGGAGGGGGTAGGGTCTGACTATGAGGAGGGGGTAGGGTCTGACTATGAGGAGGGGGTAGGGTCTGACTAAGAGGAGGGGGTAGGGTCTGAATATGAGGAGGGGGTAGGGTCTGACTATGAGGAGGGGGTAGGGTCCAGCTATGAGGGGGGGTAGGGTCTAACTAAGAGGAAGGGTAGAGGCTAGCTTAAAGGAGAGGCTAGAGTCTAGAAATGAGGAGGGGTGGGATAGGGGCTAGCTAAGAGGAGGGGGTAGGGTGAAGTTGTAATGGAAATGACAATACATTCACCAATGTGCCCATCGCCAACTCCCACCTCCCTCACAACTGCTATTGGTTTCAATCTACTGCACAGCTATACCAAGAGAACCAGCAATAACCCATTCTCTATCATCAATAAATAATCAAACAGCTAAGCTAAAATATTCTGTCTCAACTGTCAATGTCAAGAGCATATTTTTTCCACTGGCTCCCAACGACACACACAACGTATTCTCTCTTCTTCCTTTTCCTCTTCCCCCATCCCTCTCTCCCTCAAACCAAATAGTTGTATTTTCTCTCTCCCTCTCTTGCCATCTGTAATGACTGGCTTAAGGGCAGGTGGCATTGGGTCACAGTTAACTCTCTCTTCTACAGTTCCTCTAACTGTAAAGGTACAATGGTCCATCATTGCCATGGAGACCGGTTCCAACATACCAGAACAACGTTAGTGTTCCACTTCATGATGGCAACTCCACTTCACCCAATCCCCTCCCAAAAGTCTAGCTAAAAGGTGGGGGTAGGGTCTAGCTATGAGGAGGGGGTAGTGTCTGCCTATGAGGAGGGGGTAGGGTCTAACTATGAGGAGGGGGTAGGGTCTAACTATTAGGAGGGGGTAGGGTCTGAACATGAGGAGGGGGTAGGGTCTAACTAAGAGAAGGGGGTAGGGGGGTAGGGTCTAGCTATGAGGAGGGGGTAGGGGGGTAGGGTCTGACTATGAGGAGGGGATAGGGTCTGACTATTAGGAGGGGGTAGGGTCTAACTATTAGGAGGGGGTAGGGTCTGACTATGAGGAGGGGGTAGGGTCTAACTATGAGGAGGGGGTAGGGTCTGACTATGAGGAGGGGGTAGGGTCTAGCTATGAGGAGGGGGTAGGGGGGTAGGGTCTAACTATGAGGAGGGGGTAGGGTCTGACTATGAGGAGGGGGTAGGGTCTAGCTATGAGGAGGGGGTAGGGTCTGACTATGAGGAGGGGGTAAGGTCTGACTATGAGGAGGGGGTAGGGTCTAACTATGAGGAGGGGGTAGGTCTGACTATGAGGAGGGGGTAGGGTCTGACTATGAGGAGGGGGTAGGGTCTAACTATTAGGAGGGGGTAGGGTCTGACTATGAGGAGGGGGTAGGGTCTAACTATGAGGAGGGGGTAGGGTCTGACTATGAGGAGGGGGTAGGGTCTGACTATGAGGAGGGGGTAGGGTCTAGCTATGAGGAGGGGGTAGGGGGGTAGGGTCTAACTATGAGGAGGGGGTAGGGGGGGTAGGGTCTGACTATGAGGAGGGGATAGGGTCTGACTATTAGGAGGGGGTAGGGTCTAACTATTAGGAGGGGGTAGGGTCTGACTATGAGGAGGGGGTAGGGTCTAACTATGAGGAGGGGGTGAGGGTCTGACTATGAGGAGGGGGTAGGTCTGACTATGAGGAGGGGGTAGGGTCTGACTATGAGGAGGGGGTAGGGTCTAACTATTAGGAGGGGGTAGGGTCTGACTATGAGGAGGGGGTAGGGTCTGACTATTAGGAGGGGGTAGGGTCTAACTATGAGGAGGGGGTAGGGTCTGACTATTAGGAGGGGGTAGGGTCTAGCTATGAGGAGGGGGTAGGGTCTGACTATTAGGAGGGGGTAGGGTCTAACTATTAGGAGGGGGTAGGGTCTAACTATGAGGAGGGGGTAGGGTCTAACTATGAGGAGGGGGTAGGGTCTAGCTATGAGGAGGGGGTAGGGTCTAACTACACACACCACACACACACACACACACACAGACACACACAGATACACACACACGCACAGACGTGCACACACAGACACTGACACACCCACACACACTATCCCCTCACCAGGGACACTTTGCTAATGAAAATAAATGAGTCCAATATGTTCTCTTCTCCGTGTTCATGGTTCCCATTATTATTTGTCCCTCTAGTCTCTGTTGTGAGTTACAGTGGGTTGTTAGTGTTAGCCTGTAGCCATTACATCGGTTTCTCGGTGTGTGTGTGTGTGTGTGTGTGTGTGTGTGTGTGTGTGTGTGTGTGTGTGTGTGTGTGTGTGTGTGTGTGTGTGTGTGTGTGTGTGTGTGTGTGTGTGTGTGTGTGTGTGTATGCTGCAAGCTATCACAGTTTGACCTCGAAATTCAATGTTAGTCCACGTTTTCCCAAAAGATCCATGGGTGAAGTCAATGTACAGGAAGAATTGGTTTTTGATGTTTAAGTTGAGACACTTTTACCTAACTGAAACCAAAAACAGGCTTTCACTTCACTAAAGGTTACGGTTTGGAATAAAGAATATTAGAATGAATTCAGAGTGATTAAATTAAAGGTTAACGTTTTGAGAAAGGCTTAAAACAGAAAAACAGAAAACGATTGAGCTCTGTCCAGGAAGCCCTTGCGAGCTTTCAGCCTACTTGATGGTAATAACGCTCACTGTTGCCGCTGGTGGCCTGTTCTGAAAGCTTCTAGACATACTTGGGACATGGATTGTCTACTAGTAACTTCGACTTCAAAATAGAGCGATCTCCCTGGTGTGTGTGTGTGTGTGTGTGTGTGTGTGTGTGTGTGTGTGTGTGTGTGTGTGTGTGTGTGTGTGTGTGTGTGTGTGTGTGTGTGTGTGTGTGTGTGTGTGTGTCAGATCAAATCAACATAAATGCAACATGTGTAGTATTTACCGTGAAACGCTTACTTAAACGCCACTTCACAACAACGCAGAGATAAAAAGAACAATTAGCAACACAAAAAAAGAAAAGAAGAACAAATAGTAACATTTTATTGTATAGTAACAATAAAATGACAATAACCAAGATGCCCACCGAGGTAGTTGAGGTAATTGAGGTATAACAGTAGATTCAGAAAGTATTCAGACCCCTTCCCTTTTTCCACATTTTATTACGTCACAGCTTTATTCTAAAATGGATTACATGCATTTTTTTCCCCCTCATTAATCTACACACAATACCCCATAATGACATAGTTAAAATAGTTTTTAAAAAAAATAAAAAATTTGGAAATGTATTACGTTTAAAAAACAGAAATACCTTATTTAAAGAATTAAATTTAAAAAAATTCAGACCCTTTACTATGAGACTCAAAATTGGGCTCATGTGTATCCTGTTTCCATTGATCATCCTTGAGATGTTTCTACAACTTGATTGGACTCCACCTGTGGTAAATTCAATTGATTGGACATTATTTGGAAAGGCACACACCTGTCTATATAAGGTCCCACAGTCGACAGTGCATGAGGTCGAAGGAATTGTCCGTAGAGCTCAGAGACAGGATTGTGTCGAGACACAGATCTGGGGAAAGGTTCCAAAAAATGTCTGCAGCATTGAAGGTCCACAGGAAAACACAGTGTCTTCCATCATTCTTAACTGGAAAAGGTTTGAAACGACCAAGACTCTACGGTGAAGCATGGTGGTGGCAGCATCATGCTGTGGGGATGTTTTTCAATCGCCGGGACTGGGAGACTAGTTAGGATCGAGGGAAAGACGAATGGAGCAAAGTACAGAGATCCTTGATGAAAACCTGCACCAGAGCGCTCAGATTCCTCAGATTGGGGCGAAGGTTCATCTTCCAACAGGACAATGACCCTAAGCACACAGCCAAGACAATGCAGGTGTGGATTCGGGACAAGTCTCTGAATGTCCTTGAGTGGCCCAGCCAGAGCCCGGACTTGAACCCGATCAAACATCTCTGGAGAGACCTGAAAATAGCTGTGTAGCAACGGTCCCCATCCAACCTGACAGAGCTTGAGGGGATCTGCAGAGAAGAATGGGAGAAACTCCCCAAATACAGGTGTGCCAAGCTTGTAGCTTCATACCCAAGAAGACTCAACGCTGTAATCTCTGCCGAAGGTGCTTCAACAAAGTACTGAGTAAAGGGTTTGAATACTTACGCCAAAAAAATTGAAAAAAATGTTTTTGCTTTGACATTATGGGGTATTGTGTGTAGATTGTCAAAACCAAACATTTTAATCCATTTTAGAATACAGCTGCAACGTAACGTGGAAAAAGTCAAGGGGTCTGAATACTTTTCGAATCCACTGTACGTGTCGGGTAAAAGTAACTCCACAATCAGGACTGATAATAACCAGAGTAGCAGCAACGTTTGTGAGGAATGTGAAACTGTATGTCTGTGTCTATGTGTGTGTGTCGTCAATATGCATGTGTGTGTGTGTGTGAGTGTATGTAGTGTCTATTAGAGTGTCAGTGTGGTATGTGTGAGTGTGTACAGTCCATTGGGTGTGCATAGAGCCGGCACAAGAGAGTCAGGTCAAATAAAAAGGCGATCAATGTAAATAGTCCGGGTAGCCATTTTATTAACTGTTCAGCAGTCTTATGGTAGGATAGGAAGAAGAATACTTTTGGTCCAAGACCTTGGGCTCTTGTACCACTTGCAGAGAGAATAGTCTATGACTTGGGTGGCTGGAGTCTTTGACAATATTTAAGACCTTCCTCTGACACCTCCTGGTATAGAGGTCCTGAATGGTAGGGACCTTGGCCCCAGTGATGTACTGGACTCTACACACTACCCGCTATAGTGCCTTAAGGTCGGATGCAAGCAGTTGCCATACCAAGCGATGATGCAGCCAGTCAAGATGCTCTCAATGGTGCAGCTGTATAACTATTTTGAGGATCTGAGGGCCCATACCTAGTCTTTTCATCCTCCTGATGGGGAACAGGCGTTGTCGTTCTCTCTTCATGACTGTTGTTTGTTTGGACAATGATAGGTCCTTAGTGAGTCAACGTTATTTATAATAAGTTACTTGGAGAAAATCAAACCTCTCTGAACGAAAACCGTACCTGAACCTTTAAAGAAAGTAAGTAGTGACCCTCCCCTATATCCAAAATAATAATTTAAACAAAGTGGATAGCAGAGAACATTTACCCTCACTTCTTGGACACACCAGATCCTTCGATTTTTATTTATTTAACCTTTATTTAACTAGGTAAGTCAGTTAAGAACAAATTCTTATTTACAATGATGGCCTACCCTGGCCAACGCTGGGCCTCCCGACGCAGAAAAAATGAAGCTTTAACTGCTGGCTACTCTTCTTCTGTGGTTTAACCCAACGAGAGAATGTCACAAGTGTTTCCCTAAAAGTTGTCGGAGTTAAAACATCTTCTACTGTACAAAAAGTGAATAGCTTAATCAATTGATAATGAATTAATTAGATTACTTCCTATGGAAAATCAGCCTCTGAATGTCAAAGAAACTAAACAATGAAGTTCCTTATGTCTTTCCCGTGTATTTTACAGTTTGTTTCTAGCATAAAGCATCTCGGCTAAAACACTGTTATAGATCACTTTATATAATCGAATCAGTTATATTTTCTTTCGTCCGGTTCTTTTTGCCATTTTCTTTATGCCAATGACATAACCTCTCATACCTGCTCAATTCAAGTCTTGGTTTTAACTTAACAGGCCTTTTTTAAAAATCTTTATTAACCTAGGCAAGTCATTTAAGAACAAATTCTTATTTTCAATGACAGCCTAGGAGCACTGCCTTGTTCAGGGGCAGAACGACAGATTTGTTTTTACCTTGTCAGCTCAGGGATTCAATCTTGCAACCTTTCGGTTACTAGTCCAACACTCTAACCACTAGGGTACCTGGCGCCTCACTGCCTTCACTGACATGGATGTATGCTATTTAAAGAGTGCATGGTGGAGGAATTGACCGATACGTCTATGGATATAACAGCCTATTGCCTAATTGAATCTGTCAGACAGTTAGGCCTACCTCGTATTTCTTAAATAGGAAGAAATCGGCTCCAACACAAAGCCCTCTTGTTGTTAGTAAAGTCTAATTAAAATGAAGACGGTTGAGAGGAATTATTTGTACTCAAATTTGCCTCCTTTCAGCACCATGAGCTGTCCAATTCTGATTGATTGTGCCGAGGCTGCTGCTTCAAGTTTCAGCACCACAATGTAAGTTATTCAAATCTGGCTTATAGTGGGGTCAATAACGCCAATAAATACTGTACATCATGGGCAAGAAACATATTTATTTTAATAAATTCAATTATAGTATATACTGCAAGCTATCAAAGTTCAAAGCTCTGGTCCTCCTTCCTCTCAAGTTGTCTCCTCTCTTTTCCTTGCCTCTCCTCAGCCAACTGAACTAGGCCAATACCCAAGACCACTGATTACTTTTCTTATGCCAGCTTCTCTCTTTACTCTTTTCTCCTCTCCTCCTTTATCCATCCCTATCATTGCTTCACCTCTCCTCTCTGATTTACCGCTCCAAGCACTCTCCTTCACACCTCTTCATCATTCTCACTCTTCTCTCTCTTTCTCCCTCTTCTCTCTCCTTCACACCTCTCCAACCATCTCCTCACCTTCTCCCTCTCATTTCCTTTACTCCATTCATCTCCCGTTTCTTCTCTCTACTCTTCTCCTGATTTAATTATGCCTCCGCGTCACAACTCTACAGAACATCAATTTCATCCAGCTTGTTCTCTCTTCTCTCCTTCCCAATTACTAGGAACCCCTGCCGGGGCTGGACTGATGTCTCTACCTTCCTCCTCCCGACCTAAAAAAAACACAGTCTTCTTCTCTGTTCCTCACTCGATTCCGCCCTCCTACCACTTATTTCCAAATTCTTCATCACCCCAGAGAGCGTCAGTTTTGGGGCCCATCACAAATGCCACCCTATTCCCTATCTAGTGCACTATTTTTGACTGGGTCCCCATAGTGTTCTGGTCAAAAGTAGTGCACCATGTAGAAAATACAGTGACATTTGGGACGTAACCTTGAAATGTTTGAGAGCATGTTACCTCTGTCAGTTCTGAGAGAATTATTATGTACCCCTTTCCCTCCCTCCATGTACCTCTCTCTCCCTCTCTCTCTACATCTCCCTCTCCCTCTATGTCTCTCCCTCTACCTCTCCCTCTACGTCTCCCTCTACATCTCTACCTCTCCCTCTGTCTCCCTCTACGTCTCTCTCTCTACCTCTCCCTCTACGTTTCTCTCTCTACTTCTCTCTCTACCGCTCCCTCTACGTCTCCCTCTACATCTCCCTCTAAGTCTCTCTCTCTCCCTCTCCCTCTACGTCTCTCCCTCTACATCTCTCTCTACATCTCCCTCTACGTCTCCCTCTACATCTCCCTCTACATCTCCCTCTACGTCTCCCTCTACATCTCCCTCTCCCTCTCCCTCTACATCTCCCTCTACATCTCCCTCTACATCTCCCTCTACGTCTCTCCCTCTCCCTCTCTCTCTACATCTCCCTCTACGTCTCCCTCTACCTCTCCCTCTACATCTCCCTCTACATCTCCCTCTACATCTCCCTCTACATCTCCCTCTACCTCTCCCTCTACCTCTCCCTCTACGTCTCTCCCTCCCTCTACATCTCCCTCTACGTCTCCCTCTAAGTCTCTCTCCCTCTCTCTCTCCATCTCCCTCTCCGTCTCCCTCTACGTCTCCCTCTACGTCTCCCTCTACATCTCCCTCTACGTCTCCCTCTACATCTCCCTCTCCCTCTCCCTCTACATCTCCCTCTACATCTCCCTCTACATCTCCCTCTACCTCTCTCTCTACATCTCCCTCTACGTCTCCCTCTACATCTCCCTCTACATCTCCCTCTACATCTCCCTCTACCTCTCCCTCTACATCTCCCTCTACGTCTCTCCCTCTCCCTCTCTCTCTACATCTCCCTCTACATCTCCCTCTACGTCTCCCTCTAAGTCTCTCTCTCCCTCTCTCTCTCCATCTCCCTCTCCATCTCCCTCTACGTCTCCCTCTACGTCTCCCTCTAAGTCTCTCTCTCTCCCTCTCTCTCTCCATCTCCCTCTCCATCTCCCTCTCCGTCTCCCTCTACATCTCCCTCTACATCTCCCTCTCCATCTCCCTCTACATCTCCCTCTACATCTCCATCTCCCTCTACATCTCCCTCTACGTCTCTCTACTTCTCTCTCTCTTCCTCTGAAGTCCGAGAACACTCTTGAAGTTAATATGGGGAAGTGGAGTTTAGTGACTTCAGAGTTTTGAGTTGGGCCGATCGAGACTGACGGTTGTCCTTCGCTGTGTCTCAAATGGCTACCTATTCCCTATATAGTGCACTGCTTTCGACCAAGACCAATAGGGCTCGGGTCAGAAGAAGTGCACTATGTAGGGAATAGGGTGCCATTTGGGAAGTAATCCAGACAAGGACGTATACTTTGGAGACGTGGCATTTTAATATGAGAGATAGAGAGAAGGAGAGGTCGGAGAGGAGGAGAGATGGAGAGAAGTGGTTGTTTGTTGATGCTCATTTTCAGAATTTATCCTCTCTCCCATTCCTTCCTCTCCCCCATTCCTTTCTCTCCCCCATTCCTTCCTCTCCCCCATTCCTTTCTCTCCCCCATTCCTTTCTCTCCCCCATTACTTTCTCTCCCCCATTCCTTCCTCTCCCCATTCCTTTCTCTCCCCCATTCCTTTCTCTCCCCCATTCCTTCCTCTCCCCATTCCTTTCTCTCCCCCATTCCTTTCTCTCCCCCATTCCTTTCTCTCCCCCATTCCTTTCTCTCCCCCATTCCTTCCTCTCCCCCATTCCTTCCTCTCCCCCATTCCTTTCTCTCCCCCATTCCTTTCTCTCCCCCATTCCTTTCTCTCCCCCATTCCTTTCTCTCCCCATTCCTTTCTCTCCCCCATTCCTTCCTCTCCCCCATTCCTTTCTCTCCCCCATTCCTTTCTCTCCCCCATTCCTTTCTCTCCCCCATTCCTTCCTCTTTTCCTCCTTCCTTCCTCTCTCCCTCCTTCCTTCCCCACCTCTCTCATTTTCTCTGCATGTTAATGATAGCCTCAGACGACCTGCTTTAAACCTCTGATAAGGTCCTCAGGGATTCAATGGATGATTAGTGTTTCTCGGCTTAATGTCAGCCGTCTGTCTGAGATTTCGAAATGCCTGTTTTTTCTTAATGGGATTACGTCAGATGAGATTGAAGGTGACAAATGATTGAATAGTGTTGCCGATGTATGTGTGTGATAACCCTCTACACATACTCAGCTTGTGCCAAACTCTTCATTCAAGATTTCACTCTCTTTCATAAATGTCAAACCACAGCCGCCCTCTAGAAAAATGCAAAACAAAGTCCAATCTTAGGTTAAGTCATATTTAACCTTCATTCTTTTGCTAACTAACATAAAGGCCTTTTATACTAACATATGACAACATCTCTTCCGCTAAGCGATAACAACAATACATGAAATCAGACATTTCCAGTACATTTTATCTTCTGAGACCTTTAATGATGAAACTTCCAGTGACTCTATCCTCCAACCTTTACCTGCATCCATCACCCTGTTCTCCCCCTCTCCTCTCCTCTCCTCTCCTCTCCTCTCCTCTCCTCTCCTCTCCTCTCCTCTCCTCTCCTCTCCTCTCCTCTCCTCTCCTCTCCTCTCCTCTCCTCTCCTCTCCTCTCCTCTCCTTACTTACTGACTTTACTTACTTTGTACACGTATAAAGTGCCGTTTAAATACAAAACAATATTGACAATACAACTTTCATAAATGTTACATATCAATAAAACATTTTAAGAAACTAGCCTGCTGGCCTTACAGGGTCGATAGGAACATTAGCCCGAGCTGTTTAGGAGCGATATCACACCTGGCACAAATGATTGTCTAGTTCTGTTTTTCCTGCTGAGGGGTGCCCTATACCTGCGCCCACCCCCTGGGTACAGGGGGTGGCTTGGGTCTAAAATTATTTTGTGAGCCTTATGGAGGGCCCTGACCTTAAAGATCTCATCCAGGCTTGTCTGTTTGACTCCATGTACCTTGTGGAGGGCCCTGACCTTAAAGATCTCATCCAGGCCTGTCTGTTTGACTCCAAGTACCTTGTGGAGGGCCCTGACCTTAAAGATCTCATCCAGGCCTGTCTGTTTGACTCCAAGTACCTTGTGGAGGGCCCTGACCTTAAAGATCTCATCCAGGCCTGTCTGTTTGACTCCAAGTACCTTGTGGAGGGCCCTGACCTTAAAGATCTCATCCAGGCCTGTCTGTTGGACTCCATGTACCTTGAGGAGGGCCCTGACCTTAAAGATCTCATCCAGGCCTGTCTGTTTGACTCCATGTACCTTGAGGAGGGCCCTGACCTTAAAGATCTCATCCAGGCCTGTCTGTTTGACTCCAAGTACCTTGTGGAGGGCCCTGACCTTAAAGATCTCATCCAGGCCTGTCTGTTGGACTCCAAGTACCTTGAGGAGGGCCCTGACCTTAAAGATCTCATCCAGGCCTGTCTGTTTGACTCCAAGTACCTTGTGGAGGGCCCTGACCTTAAAGATCTCATCCAGGCCTGTCTGTTTGACTCCTAGTACCTTGAGGAGGGCCCTGACCTTAAAGATCTCATCCAGGCCTGTCTGTTTGACTCCAAGTACCTTGTGGAGGGCCCTGACCTTAAAGATCTCATCCAGGCCTGTCTGTTTGACTCCTAGTACCTTGTGGAGGGCCCTGACCTTAAAGATCTCATCCAGGCCTGTCTGTTTGACTCCAAGTACCTTGCTGAGAGCCCTGACCTTAAAGATCTCATCCAGGCCTGTCTCTTTGACTCCAAGTACCTTGCTTGCTGTGGTGATAATCCTTCTCAGCATATTTCTCTGGTTGACAGTGGCATTGCCAAACCAACAAACAATACAAAAAGTTAAAATACTCTCAATGAAAGATTAGTAAAACACAGTCAGTATAGTCTACATTAAAATATCCCAGCTTTTTAAGAAAGTACATTCTCTGTTGGCTCTTATTGTAGATCAGGTCTGTACATTTACTCCACTGAAGCTTATTGTTCAAGAGGACACCCAGGTATTTGTATTCCTCCACAGTCTCTATATTCTGACCTCTGATAGATGTTGCAGAGGTAGGTGTTGTACACTTCCTGAAGTCTATGCACATCTCTTTGGTCTTGTTGGTATTGAGGACCTCCTCTCCTCTCCTCTCCTCTCCTCTCCTCTCCTCTCCTCTCCTCTCCTCTCCTCTCCTCTCCTCTCCTCTCCTCTCTCTCTCTTCTCTTCTCTTCTCTTCTCTTCTCTTCTCTTCTCTTCTCTTCTCTTCTCTTCTCCTCTCCTCTCCTCTCCTCTCCTCTCCTCTCCTCTCCTCTCCTCTCCTCTCCTCTCCTCTCCTCTCCTCTCCTCTCCTCTCCTCTCCTCTCCTCTCCTCTCCTCTCCTCTCCTCTCCTCTCCTCTCCTCTCCTCTACTCTCTCTTCCTCCCTGCCGAGGTTCAGCAGCACATCTCATTTCCAAGCCATGGGCTACATCCCAAATGACACCCTATTCCCTACATAGTGCACCTAAGGCCCCATAGGGATCTGGTCAAAAGTAGTGCACTCTGTATGGGATAGGGTGTCATTTGGGACGCAACCGTTGGCGATCTCACAACTTTTCATAAAAGGAGTTTGATGCTCCTTTTATTTTTAGCCGCAGTGTTCTCCTCAGTCGACGGGGAACAAGAGTTCAACGGCCTCATGGGTAATACTCTCGGTGCACTAATTAGCAGCAACCACACAGAGAGGAAACAGAGAGGAAACAGAGAAGTGACTTTTCTACCCCCGATGAAAAGACAGACGTGTTTTCCTTTTATTTTTCTTTCCGTTACGGAACTCTCTCTGGATAGATTGTCCTTTTCTGAATGGAAGTCAGAGGAAACTAAGGGGTTGATGTTAAAATCTTGGATGTGAAGGTCCCTTGAACTGCCGAGAGCTCCCAGAGTCATTCCTCGTCTTCTCTCCCTGGGTTTCAAGCGTTACATTTTTCAAAAAATAAACTGTCAGATTCTCTGTCATTCTACAGAACAAAGCATAAGAAGAGGCTCCAAACTTTTAATGAGTGTTAGGCCCATTGGCAATGTTTCTTTATGTTCTAGTCAAGATTGTTCACTATGAATAAGTTGTGGATATTACTAAATCATGCTAACTGGGACTTGAACATACTGTAGTTAGATATGTAAAGTACAGGATGAATCATCTTCAACGTTGGCTGGATATGAGGTGTAAAAACACAACACCTCTGCTTGCTTCTTGCTTAACCCTTGTGTAGTCTTAACGTTCTATAAACTCCCTTTGTCCTAAGGGTAAAAAAAATGACCCTTCACTAAACCCCTAAAATTAAGCAACTTAATGGAATTTTAAACCCCAAATCTATTTTGCGTGAAGAAACAACATGTCATTCATCACAAACTTTGTGAATATCTAGGTTTTCCCTTTTCACAATGTAGAAAGACTGCATTTAATCAGTGGACACCACTAATTCTTATTATAACACACCTGTCATAATTGTTTTCTTTACTAAAGTAGAGGTTTATTACTAGTATTATTATTGTTGCTAAAGGTGCAAAAAAAATTGTGTGCAAAAGATAGCACTTGTATAGCCTAAGAAAGTAACAGAAATGTGTTCCATATCATGAAGGCATTGTTTGAGGACAATTCATTGATGTTATGGAAGATGACCAGGGGCCAGTCATCCTTCTGCAGCTGTAAGTTCCAATCACCTTGTCGAGGTTGTCCACACCTCCTTTGTTGTGGTTGTCGTCCAGGATGATGCTGGCTTCCTGTCCTCACGATCACTGATCTCAGCAGTTTTGTGCAGTGTGCTCAGGAACCACATTCTTGTTCCTCTTTGGGAGGTAAGAAACTAGAGTGGTGGTGGGGGTGAAGGCAAACTTTGATGAGAAGGCCTCTCTCCCCCCTGTTGTGAGGAGTGCAGGGGGGAGCTCAGGGCTTGTTCTTTCTAACTGTGCCAACCATGGTGATATTCCTCTTCAGGAGCTGCTGGCTGAGTTCATAAGAGGTGACGAAATTGTCACACGTGACATTGTGCCCCTCAGTCCATCTGTCACATCAAGCACAACCCGCATCCCTTGGTTCTTCTCCGGACCTCCACTGGTCGGCTTCCCTGTGCAGACTTGCATCTTCCAAGTGTAGCTGGATTGTGCATCACAGGCCACCCATATCTTGATGCCATACTTTGCTGTCTTGCTGGGCATATACTGCCGGAAGGGACAGCGACATTTTGACAAAAGAGATTACTGTCAGTAATTAGTATCAGTGTCACAGAAATAATCACAAAAATCAATGATATTACAGCAATACATATCACTTACATTACAGATATGAAAATATAAAATGTACCTCTGAATGGAACCACTGTTACTTCAGGCCCAGGGCTGTAGAGGTATGGCCTCATCCACTGTTACTTCAGGCCCAGGGTTGTAGAGGTATGGCCTCATCCACTGTTACTTCAGGCCCAGGGCTGTAGAGGTATGGCCTCATCCACTGTTACTTCAGGCCCAGGGTTGTAGAGGTATGGCCTCATCCACTGTTACTTCAGGCCCAGGGTTGTAGAGGTATGGCCTCATCCACTGTTACTTCAGGCCCAGGGTTGTAGAGGTATGGCCTCATCCACTGTTACTTCAGGCCCAGGGTTGTAGAGGTATGGCCTCATCCACTGTTACTTCAGGCCCAGGGTTGTAGAGGTATGGCCTCATCCACTGTTACTTCAGGCCCAGGGTTGTAGAGGTATGGCCTCATCCACTGTTACTTCAGGCCCAGGGTTGTAGAGGTATGGCCTCATCCACTGTTACTTCAGGCCCAGGGTTGTAGAGGTATGGCAGACGCTCCACCCACTACTCCCAGACCTCTCTTATGGCCGCCAGTTTGTCTCCCCCCAGTCTTGACTCACGGTTATCAAATCGTAGCATTCTCGAGAAAGTAGGAAAGACTTTCAGTGGCATCGTGGCACGGAAAACAGCCCTTCCACTCTCTGCATCCCAGAGACTACATGTAGCTTCGCCTCGGGACCTAAACACACCTGCTAAGATTAGCAGCCCTATGTAGGCACGCAGGTCAATCTCATCCATCCTTTTCTAGTTGTCTCCATATTTACGGAAACCCTCCAAATTTGTCATCTCCAGGATGATTTTTTCAATGGCTGGTGTGATGAACATGTAGAATGTTGAGGTGATGTCCTGGGCAACTGCATGTCTTGTGGTCCCTGGGGTCAATCCTTATGACATTTTGTGCTGCCATCCTGCCCTGGTTGTCATATGGTGACAAGGACCATGTTATTTGCTGTTCTTTGACAGAAATTTCTCACTTCAGTTTGGGGGATTTTTTTCTTCATCTGAAGATGATGCATCGTGTTCTGGGTTGTATTCTTCCCCATCTTCTTCTTCAGATACCTCCTCATTTTCTAAATCATTGGTCTCTTGTTCCTCCTGGACATCTGAAAAAATCTGATCTACGACCTGTTGAGGTCTTCCGGGTTTGGAGCGGGTAGTCGCACTTCGCTTCGCTCCACAGGTAATATTACATTTCATTACATTACAACAGTTTGATTTGTTTGATCTGAGCAATTTTTTCTTAGCTAGCTACATAGCCGTCTTTGTATCAAAGATAATTGTGTAGTTTAGAGTAATTATCGAGGTTAGCTAGGCAGCCAGCTGTTTTCGTCCTCCTAACTTAGTCAACACTGCTAGCTAGCCAACTAGCCAACTTCTACCGACTAGCAGCACTGTAGAAACTATTACATTACAACATTACAACGGAACGACTTGATTAGTGTAGTGCTAGCTAGCTACATAGCTGTCTTTGCTGTAGTTGTATCTAAGATAATTGTGTAGTTTAGAGTAATTTATCGAGTTTAGCTAGCCAGCCGCGACGCGACGCCGTTGTCCAGACTCCAGACTTAGTCAACACACCTAGTCATCATCAAACCCACTGCTAGCTAGCCAACCTTTACTGACTAGCAGCACTGTAGAAACTAATACACTACAACGGAACGATTTGACTAGTGCAGTGTTAGTTGTCTTTGTCATAGTTTGATAATTGTGTAGTTTAGAGTAATTATCGAGGTTAGCTAGCCAGCCGCGCCGCGACGCCGTTGTCCAGACTCCAGACTTAGTCAACACACCTAGTCATCATCAAACCCACTGCTAGCTAGCCAACCTTTACTGACTAGCAGCACTGTAGAAACTAATACACTACAACGGAACGATTTGACTAGTGCAGTGTTAGTTGTCTTTGTCATAGTTTGATAACTGTGTAGTTTAGAGTAATTATCGAGGTTAGCTAGCCAGCTATTTTTGTCCCCCGCGACGCCATTTTTCCAAACCTAGCCAACTATTACCGACGAGCAGCGTTGTAGAACTAAATACATTACAAAGGAACGTCTTGATTAGTGCTATGTTAGCTAGCTACATAGTTGCTTTTGTATCATGATAATGTGTAGTACTGAAACTATCGAGGTTACCTAGCCAGCTACACGTTCAAACAAAGTCAACAACGCAGCCACTGCTAGCTAGCCTACTTCACCAGCCAGCAGTACTGTATCATCTTCGTCATTTTAGTCAATAAAATTTTTGCAACGTAAGCTTAACTTTCTGAACATTCGAGAAGTGTAGTCCACTTGTCATTCCAATCTCCTTTGCATTAGCATAGCCTCTTCTGTAGCCTGTCAACTATGTGTCTGTCTATCCCTGTTCTCTCCCCTCTGCACAGGCCACACAAAAACTTCACACCGCGTGGCTGCTGCCACTCAAACCTGGTGGTCCCAGCGCGCACGACCCACGTGGAGTTCCAGGTCTCCGGCAGCCTCTGGAACTGCCGGTCTGCGGCCAACAAGGCAGAGTTCATCTCAGCCTATGCTACCCTCCAGCACCTCGACTTCTTGGCACTGACGGAAACATGGATTACCACAGATAACACTGCTACTCCTACTGCTCTCTCCTCGTCTGCCCACGTGTTCTCGCATACCCCGAGAGCATCTGGCCAGCGGGGTGGTGGCACTGGAATCCTCATCTCTCCCAAGTGGACATTCTCTCTTTCTCCCCTGACCCATCTGTCTATCTCCTCATTTGAATTCCATGCTGTCACAGTTACCAGCCCTTTCAAGCTTAATAACATCCTTATCATTTATCGCCCTCCAGGTTCCCTTGGAGAGTTCATCAATGAGCTCACCTCTCACAGTTCTGGGTGACTTTAACCTCCCCACGTCTACCTTTGACTCATTCCTCTCTGCCTCCTTCTTTCCACTCCTCTCCTCTTTTGACCTCACCCTCTCACCTTCCCCCCCTACTCACAAGGCAGGCAATACGCTTGACCTCATCTTTACTAGATGCTGTTCGTCCACTAATCTCATTGCAACTCCCCTCCAAGTCTCCGACCACTACCTTGTATCCTTTTCCCTCTCGCTCTCATCCAACACTTCTCACTCTGTCCCTACTCGGATGGTATTGCGCCGTCGCAACCTTCGCTCTCTCTCTCCCGCTACTCTCTCCTCTTCCATCCTATCATCTCTTCCCTCTGCTCAAACCTTCTCCAACCTATCCCTTGACTCTGCCTCCTCAACCCTCCTCTCCTCCCTTTCTGCATCCTTTGATTCTCTATGTCCCCTATCCTCCAGGCCGGCTCGGTCCTCCCCTCCTGCTCCGTGGCTCGACGACTCATTGCGAGCTCACAGAACAGGCTCCGGGCAGCTAAGCGGAAATGGAGGAAAACTCGCCTCCCTGCGGACCTGGCATCCTTTCACTCCCTCCTCTCTACATTTTCCTCTTCTGTCTCTGCTGCTAAAGCCACTTTCTACCACTCTAAATTCCAAGCATCTGCCTCTAACCCTAGGAGCCGCACCCCCCCCCCGCCCCCCCCCCCCCCCCCCCCCCTGCGGTGCTTCGCCCGGGGCGACGCTCCGTCCTCCGCGTCCGCCGCGGTCCTGCACACTGCCCTCCCGGCTTTGACCTCTTTCTCCCCTCTCTCTCCAGATGAAATCTCGCGTCTTGTGACGGCCGGCCGCCCAACAACCTGTCCGCTTGACCCTATCCCCTCCTCTCTTCTCCAGACCATTTCCGGAGACCTTCTCCCTTACCTCACCTCGCTCATCAACTCATCCTTGACCGCTGGCTACGTCCCTCCCGTCTTCAAGAGAGCGAGAGTTGCACCCCTTCTGAAAACACCTACACTCGATCCCTCCGATGTCAACAACTACAGACCAGTATCCCTTCTTTCTTTTCTCTCCAAAACTCTTGAACGTGCCGTCCTTGGCCAGCTCTCCTGCTATCTCTCTCAGAATGACCTTCTTGATCCAAATCAGTCAGGTTTCAAGACTGGTCATTCAACTGAGACTGCTCTTCTCTGTGTCACGGAGGCTCTCCGCACTGCTAAAGCTAACTCTCTCTCCTCTGCTCTCATCCTCCTAGACCTATCTGCTGCCTTTGATACGGTGAACCGTCAGATCCTCCTCTCCACCCTCTCCGAGTTGGGCATCTCCGGCGCGGCCCACGCTTGGATTGCGTCCTACCTGACAGGTCGCTCCTACCAGGTGGCGTGGCGAGAATCCGTCTCCGCACCACGTGCTCTCACCACTGGTGTCCCCCAGGGCTCTGTTCTAGGCCCTCTCCTATTCTCGCTATACACCAAGTCACTTGGCTCTGTCATATCCTCACATGGTCTCTCCTACCATTGCTATGCAGACGACACACAATTCATCTTCTCCTTTCCCCCTTCTGATAACCAGGTGGCGAATCGCATCTCTGCATGTCTGGCAGACATATCAGTGTGGATGACGGATCATCACCTCAAGCTGAACCTCGGCAAGACGGAGCTGCTCTTCCTCCCGGGGAAGGACTGCCCGTTCCATGATCTCGCCATCACGGTTGTCAACTCCATTGTGTCCTCCTCCCAGAGTGCTAAGAACCTTGGAGTGACCCTGGACAACACCCTGTCGTTCTCTACTAACATCAAGGCGGTGACCCGATCCTGTAGGTTCATGCTCTACAACATTCGCAGAGTACGACCCTGCCTCACACAGAAAGCGGCGCAGGTCCTAATCCAGGCACTTGTCATCTCCCGTCTGGATTACTGCAACCTGCTGTTGGCTGGGCTCCCTGCCTGTGCCATTAAACCCCTACAACTCATCCAGAACGCCGCAGCCCGTCTGGTGTTCAACCTTCCCAAGTTCTCTCACGTCACCCCGCTCCTCCGCTCTCTCCACTGGCTTCCTGTTGAAGCTCGCATCCGCTACAAGACCATGGTGCTTGCCTACGGAGCTGTGAGGGGAACGGCACCTCCGTACCTTCAGGCTCTGATCAGGCCCTACACCCAAACAAGGGCACTGCGTTCATCCACCTCTGGCCTGCTCACCTCCCTACCTCTGAGGAAGCACAGTTCCCGCTCAGCCCAGTCAAAACTGTTCGCTGCTCTGGCACCCCAATGGTGGAACAAGCTCCCTCACGACGCCAGGACAGCGGAGTCAATCACCACCTTCCGGAGACACCTGAAACACCACCTCTTTAAGGAATACCTAGGATAGGATAAAGTAATCCTTCTAACCCCCACCCCCCCCCTTAAAATATTTAGATGCACTATTGTAAAGTGGTTGTTCCACTGGATATCATAAGGTGAATCCACCAATTTGTAAGTCGCTCTGGATAAGAGCGTCTGCTAAATGACTTAAATGTAAATGTAATGTAAATGTTGGTCACTGAAACCTGCACTCATGGCTTCAGCAAAGAGAGAACTGGGGAGACTGTCATCTGCAGCACATTTCCCATTAATAAACAATGTTTTCAAGAAACGTTTATTTTGTCTGAAATTGTTTTGATTTTGTCTGTGAACTTGAGTCATGTGTGGAGGTCGTGGAGGGGAAAGATGCTGCACGTGCACAAGAACGTTTTAGTTTAGTCTGAGGTCAATCAGTAGCACACAATCTCAATTTCTCATTGTGTGTGTGTGTGTATGCGTGTGTGTGTGTGTCATTGTGGTTTTTGTGGTGTGTAAATTATTTTATAACTACCGGGTCAAAAATTACCCTAAGACAATCTTTGTACCCTCATATTTCATGGAAATATGAACAAAGGTGATGTTTCACTTTTTGTAATGTTGGGGTCACTCTTGGAAAAGTCATCAAATTTAAAGTTGAAAAACATAATTTAGGGGGTTTTCTCGGTCATTTTTAACCCTTAAGACAACACAAGGGTTAAATCCCAATACGAATTGTCTTTATGTAAACAGACTGGATTTTATTCAGAGGTTTGATGGTGCATTCGGAAAGTATTCAGACCCCTTGGTTTTTTCCACATTTTGTTACGTTACAGCCTTATTCTAAAATGGATTAATTTGTTTTCCCCCCACATCAATCTACATACAATAACCAAAATTACAAAGCAAAAACAGTTTTTTGAACATTTTGTTTGCGAATGTATTAAAAAATAACAAATAAAATATGACATTTACATAAGCATTCAGACCCTTTACTCAGTACTTTGTTGAAGCACCTTCGGCAGTGATTACAGCCTTGAGTCTTGGGTATGATGCTACAAGCTTGGCACACCTGTATTTGGGGAGTTTCTCCCATTCTTCTCTCCAGATCCTCTCAAGCTCTGTCAGGTTGGATGGGGAGCGTCACTGCTGGGCCACTCAAGGACATTCAGAGACTTGTTCCAAAGCCATTCCCGCGTTGTCTTGGCTGTGTGCTTAGGGTCGTTGTCCTGTTGGAAGGAGAACCTTTGCCCCAGTCTGAGGTCCTGAGCGCTCTGGAGCAGGTTTTCATCAAGGATCCCTCTGTACTTTGCTCAGTTCATCTTTCCCTCGATCCTGACTATTCTCCCTGTCCCTGCCGCTGAAAAAAATCCCCACAGCATGATGCTGCCACCACCATGCTTCACCGTAGGGATGGTATTGGCAAGTTGATGAGCGGTGCCTGGTTTCCTCCAAACGTGACACTTGGCATTTAGGCCAAAGAGTTCAATCTTATTTTCATCAGACCAGAGAATCTTGTTTCTCATGGTCTGAGACTCCTTAGGTGACAAGTGGGCTGTCATGTGGCTTTTACTGAGGAGTGGCTTCTGTCTGGCCACTCTACCATAAAGGCCTGATTGGTGGAGTGCTGCAGAGATGGTTGTCCTTCTCTAAGGTTCTCCCATCTCCACTGAGGAACTCTGTCAGAGTGATCATTGGGTTTTTGTTCACCTACCTTACCAAGGCCCTTCAACGATTGCTCAGTTTGAACAGGCAGCCAGCTCTAGGAAGAGTCTTAGTGGTTCCAAACTTCTTCCATTCAAGAATGATGGAGGCCAATGTGTTCTTGGGGACCTTCAATGCTGCATAATTGTTTTGGTTCTCTTCCCCAGATCTGTGCCTCGACACAATCCTGTCTCAGAGCTCAACGGACAAAGGACTTATATAGACAGGTGTGTGCCTTTCCAAATCAGGTCCAATCAATTCAATTTACCACAGGTGGACTCCAATCAAGTTGAGGAACAATATCAAGGATGATCAATGGAAACAGAATGCACCTGAGCTCAATTTCGAGGCTCAAAGCAAAGGGTCTGAATACCTATGTGAAAAAAGGTATTTCAGTTTTAAATTTGTTATATACTTGCAAGCATTTATTAAACCTGGTTTCGCTATGTCATTATGGGGTACAGTGTGTAGACTGATGAGGAAAATGATTTAATCCACTTAAAATAATTCTGTAAATTAAATTAACTTTCCACAGCTCGTACTCTTCTCTCCACAGCTCGTACTCTACTCTCCACAGCTCGGACTCTACTCTCCACAGCTCGGACTCTACTCTCCACAGCTCGTACTCTACAGCTCGTACTCTACTCTCCACAGCTCGTACTCTACTCTCCACAGCTCGTACTCTTCTCTCCACAGCTCGGACTCTACTCTCCACAGCTCATACTCTACTCTCCACAGCTCGTACTCTACTCTACTCTCCACAGCTCGTACTCTACTCTCCACAGCTCGTACTCTACTCTACTCTCCACAGCTCGTACTCTTCTCTCCACAGCTCGTACTCTACTCTCCACAGCTCGTACTCTACTCTCCACAGCTCGTACTCTACTCTCCACAGCTCGTACACTACTCTCCACAGCTCGTACTCTACTCTCCACAGCTCGTACTCTACTCTACTCTCCACAGCTCTTACTCTACTCTCCACAGCTCGTACTCTACTCTACTCTCCACAGCTCGTACTCTACTCTACTCTCCACAGCTCGTACTCTACTCTCCACAGCTCGTACTCTACTCTACTCTCCACAGCTCGTACTTTACTCTACTCTCCACAGCTCGTACTCTACTCTCCACAGCTCGTACTCTACTCTCCACAGCTCGTACTCTACTCTCCACAGCTCGTACTCTACTCTACTCTCCACAGCTCGTACTCTACTCTACTCTCCACAGCTCGTACTCTTCTCTCCACAGCTCGTACTCTACTCTCCACAGCTCGTACTCTACTCTCCCCAGCTCGTACTCTCCACAGCTCCTACTCTACTCTCCACAGCTCGTACTCTCCCCAGCTCATACTCTACTCTCCACATCTCATATTTGAAGCCTCATCGCCTCATCCCCTTGGTTCTGCTAATTACTTTCCTTCCTGAGTAATTCCCCCCCTTCTCCAGATAATGCAGGACGCATTTTTGCCGGCGTACATTTTGAGAAGAAGGACCAATGAGAAGTTAAATGGCCATCCTAAATGGTGATTCGCTGCCTGGTTAATGATTGCTATAATAATGGCTGTGGTGATAAAGAATCGAGGACGCTGGTCTGATGGTGTCTGATTTCCCCTGTTGGGTATGGATGGAGAGAGGAAGAGATAGATTCAGAAAAGAAGGAGAAGAGAGGAAGAAAGGACACGAGGAGTAAGAAATGAGAATAGAGGATGAGAGGAGAAGAAAGTAGATAGGAAATAGAGGGGAAGAAAGGAGAAGAGAGGAAGAGAGGAGATAGAGGGGAAGAAATGAGAAGAGGGGAAGAGAGAAGAAGATAGGAGATAGAGGGGAAGAGAGAAGAAGAGAGGAGATAGAGGGGAAGAAAGGAGAAGACAGGAGGAGAGGAGAAGAGAAGAGAAGAGAGGAAGAGAGGAGGAGAGAGGAAGTAGGAGAAGAGAGGAGAAGAGAGGATAGGAGGGGAAGAAATGAGAAGAGGAGAGGAAGAGAGGAAGAGAGGAGATGGAGAAGAGAGGATTGAGAAGAGAGGAAAAGAGGAGAAGAGGGGAGAAAGGGGGAAGAAAGGAGAAGAGGGGAATAAAGAAGAAGAGGGGAGAAGAGGGGAAGAAAGGGGAAGAGGGGAAGAGAGGAGAAGAGAGGAGAAGAGGGGAGAAGAGGGGAGAAGAGGGGAAGAAAGGGGAAGAGGGGAATAAAGGAGAAGCCGGGGGAAGAGGGGAAGAAAGGGGAAGAGGGGAATAAAGGAGAAGAGGGGAGAAGAGGGGAAGAAAGGAGAAGAGAGGAATGTTTGAGATCTGGCCTCAAAGACATGATCCACGTTGTGTGACTTTCTTCAACCTTCAACAATCCTATAAGCCGTTTATTGTCAGTGAGATTGAAACTGGGGAGCAAAATGCAAGTGAAAGTCATATAATGTCAACCTTCTGTGGACTGAGGCAGTCGTGGATTTACTCTATGCCAATGTGTGATATGTCCAAAATATATAAGTTCAACATCCAATATTGGCAGGCATCAACTGGATATACTCTGTACCATCAAATCCTACCTTCTGATCTGTTTCTTGTGGATTTATTCTCTAATTAGAGAGAATCCTGTCTAATACTCTGCCTAATAAAAGGGCCTGTACAATGCCAGTGTCTGAAATGGCACCCTACTCACTTTATAGTGCACCAGGGCCCATAGGGCTAGGGAATAGGGTGCCATTTAGGATACGTTCAAAGCTTCGCACCAGAGACAGCTATAAGAACACGACTGACGTTTAGGCCTTGAGAAACCTGACAGGTTTAACTCTGACTCGTTGTCACAGCATCTCAACGAGAGCAGCAAGAAGTAGAATTTCTCTTCAGTTCATTCGATTTAGAGAACGTTCTCAGCGCCGACAATAAATCTGCCTCTCCAATGTTTCGCCTGAACAAAATGTGTCTTATCATTCCAGTGAAAGCTCTTCTGTGAATTCAAACCGAAGCAGGGCGTGTAGGGCTGTAACTGTCTTCTTTCTTCCTGGTGGCTTTGGAACGCATAAAGAATTTCCACCCTCCCTCCCTCCCTCTATTCTCTTCTCCTCTCCTCTCTTGACAAAAGCGAATAACAACCCAATGTTCCAACAACAGGTATCGCGGAAGTTCTAAAGCCCAATGCATTCAGGGTAATCGCTGCACACGTCGACTCAATCGGAAATCACATTTACATTTCTATCTCGGAATCTGTAACGCTTCAGCTTCAGACTGAATAGAGGCCCAAGGTCTCAGATGAGAACAAAAAAATAAATAAACAAAACCACTCAACTGCTGTGGATCTGTTTTTATCGTCCAGAGCAGTCCCAGGAACAGCCTCTAAAAACAGCCCTAAGAAAGTGTTTTTATCAGCTTCCCACAGCTGCCCCCCCGCCCAGTAACCTCGTCCTCATTGGAGAAACACCAATATAGCGTCTCAAACGGCATCCTATTCCCTATATAGTGCACTACTACCCATAGGGCTCTGGTGAAAAGTAGTGCACTACGTATGAAATAGGGTTCCGTTTGGGACACATCACAACAATACTCAGTGATAAGAACGCACAACAACGAGAGAGTGAATATTAATAGCTGGAAACGTGTGTCTGTTGACCCGATACTGTTGTGTAGCTGTGGACTGAGGCAGTTAGTACAGCAGTACAATTGAATGTGTATGTGTGTGTGTATGTGTGTGTGCGTGTGTGTGTGTGTGTGTGTGTGTGTGTGTGTGTGCGTGTGTGTTCGTGTGTGTTCGTGTGTGTTCGTGTCTCAACACAGCGATAAAATGGATCGTGCTAGCAGGCCTCCCGGGGGGAATGTGTTGATAGATTATGACAGTTTTGTATATGCATGAGCTGGGTCTGTGTCATAAATAGCACCCTATTCCCTATGTAGTGTACTACGTTTGATGGGCTCTGGTCAAAAGTAGTGCACTATAAATGGAAGAGGGTGCCATTTTGGACGTTGCCCTAGTGTCTTGGTAGAAGGGATGTACATCTAAGTCCTCCTGTTTCAATACTCACAGGGGAGTTTGTCAGAATGTATTTTGTTTGGACATCAGCCTGTTCACTGTCTTGGGAAGCTTGGTAAGCTGTCAATTCAAATGGCATTACCTGTCATTTCATAATGTTCTGCACATTTTGTTTCACTACGTACTTTTGAAGAGGGTTTCTGGTGATTGAAATGTCATTACCTGAAATTTGTGTCTTGGATTTCTCTATATTTCTATTTCTCTGACTGACTTTTCCTTTGAAGGGCTTCACATGGGTTGGAGGGCTTGAAATGGGTTGGAGGGCTTCACATGTGTTGGAGGGCTTCACATGTGTTGGAGGGCTTCACATGTGTTGGAGGGCTTCACATGTGTTGGAGGGCTTCACATGTGTTGGAGGGCTTCAAATGGGTTGGAGGGCTTCAAATAGGTTGGAGGGCTTCAAATGTGTTGGAGGGCTTCACATGTGTTGGAGGGGCTTCACATGTGTTGGAGGGCTTCAAATGGGTTGGAGGGCTTGTGTGTTGGAGAGTTGGTGTGATGGAGGGTTGATGTGATGGAGGGTTGGTGTGATGGAGGGTTTGTGTGGTGGAGGGTTGGTGTGGTGGAGGGTTGGTGTGATGGAGGGTTGATGTGATGGAGGGTTGGTGTGGTGGAGGGTTGGTGTGATGGAGGATTGATGTGATGGAGGGTTGATGTGATGGAGGGTTGATGTGGTGGAGGGTTGGTGTGAGGGAGGGTTGATGTGATGGAGGGTTGATGTGATGGAGGGTTGATGTGATGGAGGGTTGGTGTGGTGGAGGGTTGATGTGATGGAGGGTGGATGTGATGGAGGGTTGGTGTGGTGGAGGGTTGATGTGATGGAGGGTTGATGTGATGGAGGGTTGGTGTGATGGGTTTTTGTTGTGATGGAGGGTTGGTTGTGTTGGTGGTTTGGAGAGTTGTTTGGAGGGTTGGTGGGTTGGAGGGTTGGAGGGTTGGAGGGTTGGAGTGTTGGAGGTTGGAGGGTTGGAGGCTTGGAGGCTTGGTGGGTTGGAGGGTTGGCGGCTTGGCGGGTTGGAGGCTTGGCGGGTTGGAGGCTTGGCGGGTTGGAGGGTTGGTGGGTTGGAGGGTTGGAGGGTTGGAGGCTTGGAGGGTTGGAGGCTTGGTGGGTTGGAGGCTTGGTGGGTTGGAGGGTTGGCGGGTTGGAGGGTTGGAGGCTTGGAGGGTTGGAGGCTTGGTGGGTTGTTGTTTGTGTAGATATTCATGCTATTTTTCAGTCCTATTTTTTTCAGGATTTCATGAACGGTCAGACTGAATATAGCATTTACTGACTGACTTGCGTACAAATGTATAGTAATAATCTTTTTAAAAGCGGTGAATTGATTTATACAAATATCCTTCCACATTTTCCTGTATACACAAGTAGAGATCAAACCCCTAATAACAGTCCTTGTTTAAAAGGAATTCCAGTCTTTAAACCTGGCAACCCTGACAGATCAACTTCTGGCAACTCTGACACAACCATCACCACTGCATCGTTCGCTGCCACTCCATCCATCACCGTGTCGATGGGAAGCAGATAGAAACAGGAAACACTAGGAGAGAGTTGTGACAAATGATAGACAAGCCTTATGGGTTATCTGACACCACCAGATTGGAATTGTCCCGAGGATATATACACGTAGGAAGATACCGTCCAACAGGGATTGGATAATGTTCCCTGATATTTCTCATATCCCTTGTATCCCTTGTATATGTTGATTATTCCACTGGTTGTTTAATAACATCTTACTCATATGAGTCTATTTGACCCCATTATGGCCCAGTCTCAGAGGGAAGAGGGAGAAAACAGAGATTGGGAATGCGTCCCAAATGGCACCCTATTCTCTATGCTTTTTCCCATAGGCTCTGGTTAAAAGTAGTGAACTACGTCGGGCATAGGGTGTCATTTGTGATGCACACTGGATAACGAGAGCAGAGACCATTCAAGTCTGTAGGCCCCTAATGTAACATGATGAATTATACTTATATACAGTATATACTATGTATATATATACAGAATATATATATATATATACACACACATTACTGTTCGAAAGTTTGGGGTCACTTAGATATGTCCTTGTTTTTGGTCATTAAAATAACATCAAATTGATCAGAAATACAGTGTAGACATTGCTAATGTTGTAAATGACTATTGTAGCTGGAAACAGAAGATTTTTTATGGAATATCTACATAGGGGTACAGAGGCCCACTTTCAGCAACCATCACTCCTGTGTTCCAATGACATGTTTTGTTAGCTAATCCAAGTTTATCTTTTTAAAAGGCTAATTGATCATTAGAAAACCCTTTTGCAATTATGTTAGCACAGCTGAAAACGGTTCCTCTTTAGACTAGATGAATATCTAGAGGATCAGCGTTTGTGGGTTTGATTATAGGCTCAAAATGGCCAGAAACAAAGACCTTTCTTCTGAAACTCATCAGTCTATTCTTGTTCTTAGAAATGAAGGCTATTCCATGCGAGAAATTGCCAAGAAACTGAAGATCTCGTACAACGCTGTGTACTACTCTCTTCACAGAACAGCGCACAACTGAGCAAGAGGACAAGTACATTAGAGAGTCTTGTTTGAGAAACAGACGCCTCACAATTTCTCAACTGGCAGCTTCATTAAATAGTACCCGCAAAACCCCAGTCTCATCGTCAACAGTGAAGAGGCGACTCCAGGATTCTGGCCTTCTAGGCAGAGTTCCTCTGTCCATTGTCTGTGTTCTTTTGCCCATCTAAATCTTTTCTTTTTTATTGGCCAGTCTGAGATATGGATTTTTTCTTTGCTGCCTGGGCTCTCCAGTTGCCCTGGATGATACATGTAGGCTTGTAATGCATTGTTAATGGAAGAATGGGGACTTTCCCAGAGAGGAACGAAGCCATGAGACTAAACATTTGTACTTTAGAACACATTTGGTTGGAAATACATGGTTCTACATGGAAGGGAAGTCAGAGGAATGGATTAATTTGTAAAATGATAGTGAACATGACCTGTACATGAAATTTGAAATCAAATCAAATTGTATTTCTCACATGCACTGAATACAACATATACCTTACAGTGAAATGCTTACTTACAAGCCCTTAACCAACAATGCAGTTTTAAGAAAAGTAAGTGTTAAGTAAAAAATAGATAAGTAAAAAATAAAAAATAAAGGTGACAATAGCACCAATAAAATAACAATAGCGAGGTTATATACAAGGGGTACCGGTACAGATCCAATGTGCAGGGGCACCGGTTAGTTGAGGTAATGAGGTAATATGTACATGTTGGTAGAGTTAAAGTGACTATGCATAGATATATAAACAGACAGTAGCAGAAGTGTAAAAGGGGGGGGGGGGAGGCGATACAAATAGTCTGGGTAGCCATATTTTGGACCTAGAGTTGCCGCATCGGTACCGCTTACCGTGTGGTAGCAGAGAGAACAGTCTATGACTAGGGTGGCTGGAGCCTTTTACAATTTGTAGGGCCTTCCTCTGACACCGCCTGGTAAAGAGGTCCTGGATGGCAGGAAGCTTGGCCCCAGTGATGTACTGGGCCATACGCACTACCCTCTGTAATGCCTTGCGGTCGGAGGCCGAGCAGTTGCCATACCAGGCAGTGATGCAACCAGTCAGGATGCTGTTGATGGTGCAGCTGGAGAGCTTTTTGAGGATCTGAGGACCCATGCCAAATCTTTTCAATCTCCTGAGGGAATAGGCTTTGCCGTGCCCTCTTCACGACTGTCTTGGTGTGTTTGGACCATGTTAGTTTGTTGGTGATGTGGACACCAAGGAATTTGAAGCTATCAACCTGCTCTACTACATCCCCGTCGATGAGAATGGTGGGCATGCTCGGTCCTCCTTTTCTTGTAGTCCACAATCATCTCCTTTGTCTTGATCATGATGAGGGAGAGGTTGATGTCCTGGCACCACACGGTCAGGTCTCTGACCTCCTCCCCATAGGCTATCTCATCATTTTCGGTGATCAGGCCTACTACTGTTGTGTCATCTGTAAAATGTAATAATGGTTTTGGAGTTGTGCCTAGCCATGTAGTCATGAGTGAACAAGGAGTACAGGAGGGGACTGAGCACACACCCCTGAGGGGTCCCCATGTTGAGGATCAGCGTGGCAGATGTGTTGTTACCTACCCTTACCACCTGGGGGCGGCCCATTAAGAAGTCCAGGATCCAGTTGCAGAGAGAGGTGTTTAGTCCCAGTGTCCTTAGCTTAGTGTTGAGCTTTGAGGCCACTATGGTGTTGAATGCTGAGCTGTTGTCAATGAATAGCATTCTCACACAGGTGTTCCTTTTGTCCAGATGGGAAAGGGCAGTGTGGAGTGCAATAGATATTGCATCATCTGTGGATCTGTTTGGGCGGTATGCAAATTGTAGTGGGTCTAGCGTTTCTGGATAACGGTGTTGATGTGAGCCATGACCAGCCTTTCAAAGCACTTCATGTCTACAGACGTGAGTGCTATGGGTCAGTAGTCATTTATGCAGGTTACATTAGTTTTCTTGGGCACAGGGACTATGGTGGTCTGCTTGAAAAATGTTGGTATTACAGACTCAGACAGGGAGAGGTTGAAAATGTCAGTGAAGAGACTTGTCAGTTGGTCAGCGCATGCTCGGTGTACACGTCCTGGTAATACGGCCTTGTGAATGTTCACCTGTTTAAAAGGTCTTACTCACGTCGGCTGTGGAGAGGGTGATCACACAGTCGTCCGGAACAGCTGATGCTCTCATGAATGTTTCATTGTTACTTGCCTCGAAGCGAGCATAGAAGTAATTTAGCTCGTCTGGTAGGCTTGTGTCATTGGGCAGCTCTCGGCTGTGCTTCCCTTTGTAAACTGTAACAGTTTGCAAGCCCTGCCACATCCGATGAGCGTCAGAGCCGGTGTTGTACGATTCAATCTTAGTCTTGTATTGATGCTTTGCCTGTTTGATGGTTCATCGGAGGGCATAGCGGGATTTCTGATAAGCTTCCGGGTTAGAGTCCCGCTCCTTGAAAGCGGCAGCTCTACCCTTTAGCTCAGAGCAGATACTGCCTGTAATCCATGGCTTCTGGTTGGGGTATGTACGTACAGTCACTGTGGGGACGACATCCTCGATGCACTTATTGATGAAGCCTGTGACTGATGTGGTGTACTCCTCAACGCCATCGTAAGAATCCAGGAACATATTCCAGTCTGTGCTAACAAAACAGTCCTATAGCTTAGCCTGTTATGGCTAGGGGGCAGTATTTTCACGGCTGGATAAAAAACGTACCCGATTTAATCTGGTTACCACTCCTACCCAGTAACTAGAATATGCATATACTTATTACATATGGATAGAAAACACCCTAAAGTTTCTAAAACTGTTTGAATGGTGTCTGTGAGTATAACAGAACTCATATGGCAGGCCAAAATCTAAGAAGGTTTCATTCAGGAAGTGGCCTGTCTGACAAGGTGTCGTTCTTCTTGTCTCTGTTTATTGAAGAGTGAGGATCTTAGCTGTCCCGTGACACTTCCTACGGCTGCCATAGGGTCTCAGAAGGCGGTAAAAAGCTGAATCGTGGCTTTGCAGGCTCTGGCTGAAACAAAGTAGCGCGTTTGGGTAGTGGCTGGTTACAGAACTGTGAGACTCAGGCTCGTGCCCGCGTCGACCGAAAGCTTTGTTTACTTTCCTCTGTTTAGCTAAATGGACATTCCCGGTCGGAATATTATCGCTTTTTTACGAGAAAAATGGCATAAAAATGGATTTTAAACAGCGGTTGACATGCTTCGAAGTACGGTAATGGAATATTTAGATTTTTTTTGTCACGAATTGCGCCATGCGCGCGACCCTTATTTACCCTTTCAGATAGTGTCTGGAACGCACGAACAAAACGCCGCAATTTGGATATAACGATGGATTATTTTGGACCAAACCAACATTTGTTATTGAAGTAGCAGTCCTGGGAGTGCATTCTGACGAAGACAACAAAAGGTAATCAAAGTTTTATAATAGTAAACCTGATTTTGGTGAAGGCTAAACCTGCCGGGTGTCTAAATAGCTAGCCCGTGATGCCTGGGCTATGTACTTAGAATATTGCAAAATGTGCTTTCACCAAAAAGCTATTTTAAAATCGGACATATCGAGTGCATAGAGGAGTTCTGTATCTATAATTCTTAAAATAATTGTTATGCTTTTTGTGAACGTTTATCGTGAGTAATTTAGTAAATTCTTAGCAAATTCCTCCGGAAGTTTGCGGGGGGTATGCTAGTTCTGAACGTCACATGCTAATGTAAAAAGCAGTTTTTTGATATAAATATGAACTTGATTGAACAAAACATGCATGTATTGTATAACATAATGTCCTAGGTGTGTCATCTGATGAAGATCATCAAAGGTTAGTGCTGCATTTAGCTGTCTTCTGGGTTTTTGTGACATTATATGCTAGCTTGAAAAATGGGTGTCTGATTATTTCTGGCTTGGTACTCTGCTGACATAATCTAATGTTTTGCTTTCGCTGTAAAGCCTTTTTGAAATCGGACAGTGTGGTTAGATAAAGGAGAGTCTTGTCTTTAAAATGCTGTGAAATAGTCATATGTTTGAAAAATGGAAGTTTTTGTATTTTTGAGGAATTTGTAATTCGCGCCACGCCTATCATTGGATATTGGAGCAGGTGTTCCGCTAGCGGAACGTCTAGATGTAAGAGGTAACATCTGCGTCATCTGACCACTTTTTTATTGATCGAGTTATTGGTGCTTCCTGCTTTAGTGTTTGCTTGTAAGCAGGAATCAGGAGGATAGAATTATTGTCAGATTTGCCAAATGGAGGGCAAGGGAGAGCTTTGTACGCGTCTCTGTGCATGGAGTAAAGGTGGTCTAGAGTTTTTTTCCCTTTGGTTGCACATTTAAAATGCTGGTAGACATTAGAAAAAACGGATTTAAGTTTCCCTGCTTTAAAGTCCCCAGCCACTCTGGATGGCCGTATACAGCTCACTGAGGGAGGTCTTAGTGCCAGCATTGGTTTGTGGTGGTAAACAGACAGCTATGAAGAATATAGATGAAAACTCAAATGGTAAATAGTGTGGTCTACAGCTTATCATTAGATAATTTACCTCATGCAAGCAAAACCTCAAGACTTCCATAGATTTCTTGCACCAGCTGTTGTTTACAAATATACACAGACCGCCACCCCTTATTTTACTAGAGGCAGCTGTTCTATCCTACCGAAAAAGCGTAAAACCCCAGCTGTATGTTATTCATGTCGTCGTTCAGCCACGACTCAGTGAAACATAAGATATTACAGTTTTTAATGTCCCGTTGGTAGGATATACGTGCTTGTTGTTCTTCTATTTTATTATCCTTACAAGGCACCCAGACCTACGTCCCCGATATCTCCGTCTCGTTATCCTGTGAATAACTGGGATGAGGGCCTTGTCGGGTGTCTGGAGTAAAATCTTTGGGTTCGACTCGTTAAAGAAAAAATCTTCTTCAAGTTCGAGGTGAGTAATCGCTGTCCTGACATCTAGAAGCTCTTTTTTTTGCTGTAAGAGATGGTGGCAGAAACATCATGTATGAAATAAGTTACAAATAAGGTGAAAAAACACACACAATAGTTTACAAATGCACAATTGGTTACGGGATCGTAAAATGGCAGCCATCTCCTCCAGCGCCATCATGAACCTTTGATGATTTTAATTGTTATGTCAAAACTTACAGCAGAGCTATCTCATTTAGGAACGAATCTTCCTGACAGGCGGAATTAGATGAAGATGTTTAGGTTTGACCAATGAGAATTCTTGCATTTTCAACCTCTCTCTCCTTCTTTGTCCATCTTTGTCCATCTCTCCACATCTTTTCTCTTTCTCAGTCTCTGTCTCACCATCTAGATATATATATATATATATATATATATATATATATATATATATATATATATATATATTTAACTGGGCAAGTCAGTTAAGGACAAATTCTTATTTACAATGACAGCCTACCAGAAGACAAAATGGCCATATATAAACAGTATCTCGCTCTCTTGCTCTCTCGACTTAAACCCTTTTAGGTCTTTGAGGAGCATAGCTCATCCACAAACCTCCTCGAGTGGAACAGCATGAATCCTAATGGAACCTCAGAGCTCAGAACATCTGTAGGTTTCATGCTTCCATGTGTCTTCCATGCCTGTCCTATTCTACTGCACCGTACCTCACACTGACATGAGTGATGACGGATTGAAAGGAGCCATGGTTAGGGGGAAAAGTAGCCGTACTGAGTCCCAAATGGGACCCTATTCCCAATATATTGTGCACTACTTTTGGGCCCATAGGGCTTTGGTCAAAAGTAGGGCACTATATAGGGAATAGGGTCCCATTTTGGACTCAGCCTCAGTGTAGCCTATCTCATTCCAATCCAATACTTCATTACCTTCTGTGAGTGGCTGAATAGAGACTATCGTCGTGACGATACAGCCAAAAGGCCAGCGTTTCATTCCGATATTAAATATTGATTGGAAAAGATTGATCTTAACACCAGCCTGTATTAAAAGAGCATTTTGAATTAACCATTAAAGCGTAGATGTGTGAATAACAGAACCTGAGATATGAAAATATCCACCCTACCTGTGTGTGTGCCTTGGATGGAAACAGAGACAGTGAGTGATGCAGAGAAACATATCTCACATAGGGGGGTAACTTTAATTGGGGAGTTTGGAGTGTTTTTCATGTGAAGGCTCCTTTCTTTGCTCATATTGAAGAGAGTATCGAAGAGATGGTTGTTTGTTTTGGACTGTGTTTGTGCAAGCGTCAGATCCTTACAGCTCTCCAAACTGACGGCAGGGTGAATGTGTCTGTCAGAGAGAGGGAATAAAATGGAAGAAAGAGACAGAAGATAGACATGGAAGACAGAGAGAGGATAGACAGGGAATACAGAGAGACCCAAACTTAAGGAAAGCTTTGACTATGTACACACTCAGTGAGCGTAGCCTTGCTATTGAGAAAGTCTGCCGTAGGGCTATGTGCACACTGCCCACAAAATGAGGTGGAAACTGAGCTACTCTTCCTAACCTCCTGCCAAATGTATGACCATATTAGAGACACATATTTCCCTAAACAGATCCAGATGTTTTTTTCACTTTTGTTTATAATCTATGTCACTTGCTTTGGCAATGTAAACATGTTTCCCATGCCAATAAAGCAGTTGAATTGAATTGAGAGAGAGAGAGAGGAGCCGTGAGCAGGTAAACAGGCCCAACCCCTACACTTACACTGGCCCAAGCCAATCAAATCAAATCAAATTGTATTTTTTCACATGCGCCGAATACAACATGCGCCACCCACAGTGAAATGCTTACTTACAAGTCCTTAACCAACAAAGCAGTTTTAAGAAAAATAAGTGTTAAGTAAAAAATAGATTAGTAAAAAAATAAAAGCAACAAGTAATTAAAGAGCAGCTGTAAAATAACAATATATACAGGGGTACCGGTACAGAGTCAATGTGCAGGGGCACCGGTTAATTGAGGTAATTGAGGTAACATGTACATGTAGGTAGAGTTAAAGTGACTATACATAGATAATAAACAGAGAGTAGCAGCAGTGTCAAAGGGGGGTTGAGGGAGGGCAATGCAAATAGTATGGGTAGCCATTTGATTAGCTGGTCAGGAGTCTTATGGCTTGAGGGTAGAAGCTGTTAAGATGCCTTTTGGCCCTAGACTTGGCGCTCCAGTACCGTTTGCCGTGCAGTAGCAGAGAGAACAGTCTATGACTGGGGTGGCTGGAACCTTTGACAATTTTTCGGGCCTTCTTCTGACACCACCTGGTGTAGAGGTCCTGGATGGCAGGAAGCTTGGCCCCAGGGATGTACTGGGCCATACACTACCCTCTGTAATGCTGTAGAAGGCCGAGCAGTTGCCGTACCAGGCAGTGACGCAACCAGTCAGGATGCTCTCGATGGTGCAGCTATAGAACTTTTTGAGGGTCTGAGGACCAATGCCAAACCTTTTCAGTTTCCTGAGGGGGAATAGGCTTTGTCGTGCCCTCTTCACGGCTCTCTTGATGTGTTTGGACCATGATAGTTTGTTGGTGATGTGGACACCAAGGAACTTGAAGCTCTCAATCTGCTCCAGTACAGCCTCGTCGATGAAAATGGGGGCGTGCTCGATCCTCCTTTTCCTGTAGTCCACAATCATCTTCTTTGTCTTTATCACGTTGAGGGACGTTGGTTGTCTTGGCACTACACAGCCATGTCTGGCATGTGGCATCTACCAGATACAATGGAATTACCAGATGCTCAGCAGGCTCTGCTCACACCTACAGGTCTGAGGCCAAACCACACCACTAACAACATTGGACACTTTATGGAACACAAAGCCTTCACTATCTCATCCCGGAAATACAGACATTGTCATCCTACAAGAAACCTGGTATAGAGGAGATGGACCCACTGGTTGCCCTCTAGGTTACAGAGAGCTGGTAGTCCCATCCACCAAACTACCAGGTGTGAAACAGGGAAGAGACTCAGGTGGTATACTAATTTGGTATAGAGCAGACCTAACCCACTCTATTAAATTAGTCAAAACAGGAACATTTTACATTTGGCTAGAAATTCAAAAGGAAATGATCTCATCAGAGAAAAATTTCCTCCTTTGTGCTACCTATATCCACCCACTAGAATCCCCATACTTTAATGAAGACAGCTTCGTCCTCCTAAAGAGGGAGATCAATCATTTCCAGACCCAGTGACATGTACTAGTCTGTGGCGATCTAAACGCCAGAACTGAACAAGAACCTGACACCCTCAACACACAGGGGGACAAACACCTACCTGGAGGTGTCAGCATTCCCTCCCATATATGCCCACCCTTGACACAACTACGACAACATAAATAACAAAAACGGGTCCCAAATCCTGCAGCTCTGTTGCACGCTGGGTAAAGAGATAGTGAATTGAAGGCTTCGAGAGTGTCACGTCCTGACCAGTATTAGGGGTTATTTGTTATTATAGGTTGGTCAGGACGTGGCAGGGGGTGTTTGTTTCATGTGGGTTGGGCTATGTATTTAGGTAGAGGGGTATTTGTTTTATATGGTTCGGGGTGTGTGTGTATGTAGAGGGGTGTTGGATTTATGTGTTCCGGGGTTTTTGGTTTATGTTCTTGTTTTGTATTCTAGGGTTTCTATGTTGTGTATTTCTTTGTTGGCCTGGTGTGGCTCTCAATCAGGAACAGCCGTACATCGTTGTTTCTGATTGAGAGTCATACTTAGGGAGCCTGTTTTCCACCTTTCCCTTTGTGGGAGATTGTTTTTGCACTGCTGTGTATAGCCTGCGAAACTGTCGTGCTGTCGTTCTTTGTTTATTGTTTTTTCATGTTCACCTATAAATAAAATAATGATGAGCACGCAACCCGCTGCGCCTTGGTCTTTACCCTACGACACCCGTGACAGAGAGGACTCGTACAATAGGTACACCTGCAGCTCATCCCTTGACCGTAGTACTGTAGATTACTTTATTACTGACCTCAACCCAGAGTATTTCAGAGCGTTCAGTCAGACCACTGACACCCCTATCAGATCACAGCAAAATCACAGTCTAATTGAACAGAGCAATACTCAATCATAAGGCATCAAAGCCCAAGGAACTGAATAATATTAAGAAATAGATAGATGGAAGGAAAGTAATGTAGAAACCTACATAGTAATAGTGAAGGTGTAAACTTGTCAGAAAACCTAAACAGTAAATTTGACCTCTCAGCTTCCCTATCAAATCTAAAAATGTCAAGCATACAGCCTAAGAAAATTAACAAGGACAAATGGTTTGCTGAAGAATGCAAAAACTTAAGAAATTGAGAAACCTATCCAACCTACTACATAGAGACCCAGAAAACTTGATTCTAAAAAATCAATACAGATATACACTAAGGAAAAACAAGGAACAGTACTTCAGAAATCAACTCTATGTAATTGAAGAATCCATAAAATATAACCACTTCTTGGAAAATTGGAAAACACTTAACAAACAATAACACGAAGAGTTATCTATCCAAAACAGAGATGTATGCATAAACCACTTCTTCAATCTTTTTGGCTCTATAAAAAAGAATAAACAGCAAAAACATATACATGATCAAATACAAATCTTAGAATTAACTAGTAAAGACTACCAGAACCCCACTGGATTCTCCAATTACATTGAATGAACTACAGGACAAAAGTAATTTCTACCGCGCCGTTTTTGAAAGATACAGTGGCTTGCGAAATTATTCACCCCCCCTTGGAATTTTTCCTATTTTGTTGCATTACAACCTGGAATTAAAATAGATGTTTGGGGGGGTGTGTATCATTTGATTTACCCAACATGCCTACCACTTTCAAGATGCAAAATATTTATTTTTGTGAAACAAACAATAAATAAGACCAAAAAACTGAAAACTTGAGCATGCGTAACTATTCACCCCCCAAAGTCAATACTTTGTAGAGCCACCTTTTGCAACAATTACAGCTGCAAGTCTCTTGGGGTATGTATCTATAAGGTTGGCACATCTAGCCACTGGGATATTTGCCCATTCTTCAAGGCAAAACTGCTCCAGCTCCTTCAAGTTGGATGGGTTCTGCTGGTATACAGCAATCTTTAAGTCATACCACAGATTCTCAATTGGATTGAAGTCTGGGCTTTGACTAGGCCATTCCAAGACATTTACATGTTTCCCCTTAAACCATTTGAGTGTTGCTTTAGCAGTATGCTTAGGATCATTGTCCTGCTGGAAGGTGAACCTCTGTCCCAGTCTCAAATCTCTGGAAGACTGAAACAGGTATCCCTCAAGAATTTCTCTGTATTTAGCGCCATTCATCATTTCTTGCCTGGTCCATGAGTTTTGGTGGGCGGTCCTCTCTTGGCAGGTTTGTTGTTGTGCCATTATTTTTAAATTTTTCAATAATGGATTTAATGGTGCTCTGTGGGATGTTCAAAGTTTCTGATATTTTTTATAACCCAACCCTGATCTGTACTTGTCCACAACTTTGTCCCTGACCTGTTTGGAGAGCTCCTTTGTCTTCATGTTGCCGCTTGCTTGGTGGTGCCCCTTGCTTAGTGGTGTTGCAGACTCTGGGGCCTTTCAGAACAGGTGTATATATATATATATATATATATATATATATATATATATATATACTGAGATCATGTGTCAGATCATGTGACACTTAGATTGCACATAGGTGAACTTTATTTAACTAATTATGTGACATCTGAAGGTAACTGGTTGCACCAGATATTATTTAGGGGCTTCATAGCAAAGGGGGTGATACATATGCATGCACCACTTTTCCGTTTTTAATTATTATTATTTATTTTTTTAAACAAGTATTTTTTTTATTTCACTTCACCAATTTGGACTATTTTGTGTATGTCCATTACATGAAATCCAAATAAAAATCCATTTAAATTACAGGTTGTAATGCAACAAAATAGGAAAAACGCCAAGAGAGATGAATACTTTTGCAAGGCACTGTATAACGTTAGCCATCGAGAACTACCAACGTTTTACTACTTTTCTCAACAACATAGATGCCTTCAATTTAGCAGGAGCTATCGACAGATCAGTTGGAAAATGTGATGGGCTACTTTCTGCACTCACCACGGTCAGTGTGAACCAGAGTGACTTGACACAACGCTAGCCAAACAAGATGTAGCTACAAACAAAACTGAGTTATATGGTTCCAGTCTGCCGTGAAGCGTTTATCCATGTATACAGTTGAGTCTAGCAAAAATATTCAGATGTAAGTTACTAATTTTGTCAGAAAGTCATTTTTATTGCAAGTAAAAGTGTACTGTTAGCTAGCAAATGTTAGCTTGCTGGCTCGATAGCTAACATTACGTGTATGATCTTTGTAGTAATATTATTTGAATAAGAAATCAAGTTGCATTGTTAAATATAGCTTAATGCTAGCTAGCTAACATTGAACCTAGTTTGTTAGCTTTAGCTACCTGCAGATTCATACTACAACTATGACAATGTTTCTATTGGTAGTAGTATGAGTTGGGATTATGCCGGTTCATTGTTTAGCTAGCTAGCTACCTGTCTAAACAAAATACTCCACTTTGGATTATTACATGACCCATCAAATTAGCCAGGTGTGTCTGGGGGTGATTCCTGCCATCTATTCTATTTCGTAAGCATGTGTACATATCTAGAAAATAGCAACGTCTAGACAATAGAGACCCATCCACTTAGCTAGATGTAGCTGAGGGGTGGTTATAGCATTTCCTTCACATGACCCATCAATTTAGACAAGTTTGTTGGGTAAGTGTCATCTAATAATGATAAAATATTTATAAAATGTTTTTGATATCGCTGCTATGCAAGTAACCACTTCACTGTACATGTTCTGTATCCTGTGCATGTGACAAATAAAGTTAGATTTTATTTGATATAGCGTGTGTTTACCATATGGCCTCACGTGTGAATCCTTAAAGAGATGGGTGGGGCTAAGGCTTAAGAGGGTGTGAACGATGTTGAATGGGTGTAGACAAAGAAGAGCTCTTCAGTAGGTGTACCAAAATGTTACATTTTACATTTTAGTCATTTAGCAGACGCTCTTATCCAGAGCGACTTACAAATTGGTGCATTCACCTATAATATCCAGTGGAACAACCACTTTACAATAGTGCATCTAAATCTTTTAAGGGGGGGTTAGAAGGATTACTTTATCCTATCCCAGGTATTCCTTGAAGAGGTGGGGTTTCAGGTGTCTCCGGAAGGTGGTGATTGACTCCGCTGTCCTGGCGTCGTGAGGGAGCTTGTTCCACCATTGGGGTGCCAGAGCAGCGAACAGTTTTGACTGGGCTGAGCGGGAACTGTGCTTCCTCAGAGGTAGGGAGGCGAGCAGGCCAGAGGTGGATGAACGGAGTGCCCTTGTTTGGGTGTAGGGCCTGATCAGAGCCTGAAGGTACGGAGGTGCCGTTCCCCTCACAGCTCCGTAGGCAAGCACCATGGTCTTGTAGCGGATGCGAGCTTCGACTGGAAGCCAGTGGAGAGAGCGGAGGAGCGGGGTGACGTGAGAGAACTTGGGAAGGTTGAACACCAGACGGGCTGCGGCGTTCTGGATGAGTTGTAGGGGTTTAATGGCACAGGCAGGGAGCCCAGCCAACAGCGAGTTGCAATAATCCAGACGGGAGATGACAAGTGCCTGGATTAGGACCTGCGCCGCTTCCTGTGTGAGGCAGGGTCGTACTCTGCGAATGTTGTAGAGCATGAACCTACAGGATCGGGTCACCGCCTTGATGTTGGTGGAGAACGACAGGGTGTTGTCCAGGGTCACGCCAAGGCTCTTAGCACTCTGGGAGGAGGACACAAGGGAGTTGTCAACCGTGATGGCGAGATCATGGAACGGGCAGTCCTTCCCCGGGAGGAAGAGCAGCTCCGTCTTGCCGAGGTTCAGCTTGAGGTGGTGATCCGTCATCCACACTGATATGTCTGCCAGACATGCAGAGATGCGATTCGCCACCTGGTTGTCAGAAGGGGGAAAGGAGAAGATTAATTGTGTGTCATCTGCATAGCAATGATATGAGAGACCATGTGAGGATATGACAGAGCCAAGTGACTTGGTGTATAGCGAGAATAGGAGTGGGCCAAGAACAGAGCCCTGGGGGACACCAGTGGTGAGAGCACGTGGTGCGGAGACAGATTCTCGCCACGCCACCTGGTAGGAGCGACCTGTCAGGTAGGACGCAATCCAAGCGTGCGCGGTGCCGGAGATGCCCAGCTCGGAGAGGGTGGAGAGGAGGATCTGATGGTTCACGGTATCAAAGGCAGCAGATAGGTCTAGAAGGATGAGAGCAGAGGAGAGAGAGTTAGCTTTAGCAGTGCGGAGAGCCTCCGTGACACAGAGAAGAGCAGTCTCAGTTGAATGCCCAGTCTTGAAACCTGACTGATTAGGATCAAGAAGGTCATTCTGAGAGAGATAGCAAGAGAGCTGGCCAAGGACGGCGCGTTCAAGAGTTTTGGAGAGAAAGGAAAGAAGGGATACTGGTCTGTAGTTGTTGACATCGGAGGGATCGAGTGTAGGTTTTTTCAGAAGGGGTGCAACTCTCGCTCTCTTGAAGACGGAAGGGACGTAGCCAGCGGTCAAGGATGCGTTGATGAGCGAGGTGAGGTAGGGGAGAAGGTCTCCGGAAATGGTCTGGAGAAGAGAGGAGGGGATAGGGTCAAGTGGGCAGGTTGTTGGGCGGCCGGCCGTCACAAGACGCGAGATTTCATCTGGAGAGAGAGGGGAGAAAGAGGTCAAAGCACAGGGTAGGGCAGTGTGAGCAGGACCAGCAGTGTCGTTTGACTTAGCAAACGAGGATCGGATGTCGTCAACCTTCTTTTCAAAATGGTTGACGAAGTCATCCGCAGAGAGGGAGGAGGGGGGGAGGGGGAGGAGGATTCAGGAGGGAGGAGAAGGTAGCAAAGAGCTTCCTAGGGTTAGAGGCAGATGCTTGGAGTTTAGAGTGGTAGAAAGTGGCTTTAGCAGCAGAGACAGAAGAGGAAAATGTAGAGAGGAGGGAGTGAAAGGATGCCAGGTCCGCAGGGAGGCGAGTTTTCCTCCATTTCCGCTCGGCTGCCCGGAGCCCTGTTCTGTGAGCTTGCAGTGAGTCGTCGAGCCACGGAGCAGGAGGGGAGGACCGAGCCGGCCTGGAGGATAGGGGACAGAGGAAATCAAAGGATGCAGAGAGGGAGGAGAGGAGGGTTGAGGAGGCAGAATCAGGAGATAGGTTGGAGAAGGTTTGAGCAGAGGGAAGAGATGATAGGATGGAAGAGGAGAGAGTAGCGGGAGAGAGAGAGCGAAGGTTGGGACGGCGCAATACCATCCGAGTAGGGGGAGAGTGAGAAGTGTTGGATGAGAGCGAGAGGGAAAAGGATACAAAGTAGTGGTCGGAGACTTGGAGGGGAGTTGCAATGAGATTAGTGGAAGAACAGCATCTAGTAAAGATGAGGTCAAGCGTATTGCCTGCCTTGTGAGTAGGGGGGGAAGGTGAGAGGGTGAGGTCGAAAGAGGAGAGGAGTGGAAAGAAGGAGGCAGAGAGGAATGAGTCGTAGGTAGACGTGGGGAGGTTAAAGTCACCCAGAACTGTGAGAGGTGAGCCATCCTCAGGAAAGGAACTTATCAAGGCGTCAATCTCATTGATGAACTCTCCAAGGGAACCTGGTGGGCGATAAATGATAAGGATGTTAAGCTTGAAAGGGCTGGTAACTGTGACAGCATGGAATTCAAATGAGGAGATAGACAGATGGGTCAGGGGAGAAAGAGAGAATGTCCACTTGGGAGAGATGAGGATTCCAGTGCCACCACCCCGCTGGCTCGATGCTCTAGGGGTATGCGAGAACACGTAGTCAGACGAGGAGAGAGCAGTAGGAGTAGCAGTGTTATCTGTGGTGATCCATGTTTCCGTCAGCGCCAGGAAGTCTAGGGACTGGAGGGTAGCATAGGCTGAGATGAACTCAGCCTTGTTGGCCGCAGACCGGCAGTTCCAGAGGCTGCCGGATGCCATGGAACTCTACGTGGGTCGTGCGCGCTGGGACCACCAGGTTAGAGTGGCAGCGGCCACGCGGTGTGGAGCGTTTGTATGGCCTGTGCAGAGGAGAGAGAACAGGGATAGGCAGACATATAGTAGACAAGCTACAGAAGAGGCTACGCTAATGAAAATGAGATTGGAGTGACAAGTGGACTACACGTCTCGAATGTTCAGGAAGTTAAGCTTACGTTGCAAAAATGTTATTGACTAAAATGATACAGTACTGCTGGCTGGTGGAGTAGGCTAGCTAGCAGTGGCTGCGTTGTTGACTTTGAACGTGTAGCTGGCTAGGTAACCTCGGTAGTTTCAGTACTACACCTTGTCATGATACAAAGCAACTTTGTAGCTAGCTAGCTAACATAACACTAATCAAGACGTTCCTTGTAGTGTATTAGTTTCAACAATGCTGCTCGTCGGTAATAGTTGGCTAGGTTAGGAAAAATGGCGTCGCGGGGGACGGAAATAGCTGGCTAGCTAACCTCGATGGCTGGCTAGCTAACAATTATCAATTAACAATTATCAAGCTATGACAAAGACAACTAGGTAGCTAGCTAGGTAACACTGCACTAGTCAAATCGTTCCGTTGTAAAGTATTAGTAACTACAGCACTGCTAGTCGGTAACGGTTGGCTAGCTGGCAGTGGGTTAATGATGACTAGGTGTGTTGAGTAAGTCTGGCGCCGCGTCGCGGCTGGCTAGCACACCTCGATAATACTCAAACTCAAACTACACAATTATCTTAGATACAGAGACAGCAAAGACAACTATGTAGCTGGCTAACTAACACTAACACCACACTAATCAAGTCGTTGCGTTGTAATGCTCAAGGGCCATTTTGTGGGGTTACAAGTTTATCAACTTTCAAAGCAGAATCACTTTCCCATTGTTACTAAACTGCAGTGTATGAAATAACATTTTATAGCTCCGAGTCTCTACTTTTATCCAATGTAAAAAACACAATTTCAAATTTTGCTACATAAGACCGTTGGTCACAAATATACAGACCACACATTCTAATTTGCTATACTTAATCTGTCACGTCTTTTGTTGTGTTGAGGAAAGGAGGATCAAAATGCAGCGGGATTGTGGACACTCATGTTTATTCCTGATAAAAACAGGTAAGGTATCCACTTGAAGAAAAACAAAACAATACTCACAACGGCAACAGTGTGGCAGGCTCAAACAAACGCAATGCACACAACAATCTCCCACAAAAGACAAACACACCCTCATATATGGGACTCTCAATCAAAGGCAAATAGACAACACCTGCCTTCAATTGAGAGTCCCAACCCCAATGAACCCAAACATAGAAACAGACACACTAGACTCAACATAGAATACATGAAAATCAAACAGTGCCCAAAACCCCCGGAATACCTAAATCAACTGCCCTACAACAAACACACCACCCCTAACCACATAAAACAAATACCCTCTGCCACGTCCTGACCAAACTACAATAACAATGAACCCTTAGACTGGCCAGGACGTGACATAATCTCTTTAACATCATCCTCAGCGCTGGCATCTTCCCCAATATTTGGAACCAAGGACTGATCACCCTAATCCACAAAGGTGGAGACAAATTTGACCCTAATAACTACCGTGGGATATGCGTCAGCAGCAACTCGTACCTTTCCTCAGTGAAAACAATGTACTGAGCAAATGTCAAAATTGGCTTTTTACCAAATTACCGGACGACAGGCCACGTTTGTATTTGTATTAGTATTTATTATGGATCCCCATTAGTTCCTGCCAAGGCAGCAGCTACTCTTCCTACGGTCCAGCAAAATGAAGGCAGTTATATAATTTTAAAAACATTACAATACATTCATAACAGATTTCACAACACATTCAGTGTATGCCCTCAGGCCCCTACTCTACTACCAAATATCTACAACACAAAATCCATGTGTACGTGTGTGTGTATAGTGTGTATGTTATCGAGTGTTTATATGCATGTCTGTGCCTATGTTTGTGTTGCTTCATAGTCCCTGCTGTTCTATTAGGTGTATTTTTACGTTTTATGTTTACGTTTTATAATCAAGTTTTACTGTTTGCATCAGTTACTTGATGTGGAATAGAGTTCCTTGTAGTTATGGCTTTATGTACTGTAGTACTGTGCGCATCCCATAGTCTGTTCTAGACTTGGGGACTGTGAAGAGACCTCTTGTGGCATGTCTTGTGGGGTATGCATGGGTGTCCGAGCTGTGTGCCAGTAGTTCAAACAGACTCGGTGCATTCAACATGTCAATACCTTTCACAAATACAAGTGGTGATGAAGTCAATCTCTCTGCCACTTTGAGCCAGGACAGATTGACATATATATTATTAATGTTAGCTCTCTGTGTACATCTAAGGCCAGTTGTGCTGCCCTGTTCTGAGCCAATTGCAATTTTCCTAAGTCCCTCTTTGTGGCACCTGACCACACGACTGAACAGTTGTCCAGGTGTGACAAAACTAGGGCCTGTAGGACCTACCTTGTTGATAGTGTTGTTAAGAAGGCAGAGAAGCGCTTTATTATGGACATACTTCTCCCCATTTTAGCTAATGTTGAATCAATATGTTTTGACAATGAAAGTTTACAACCCAGGGTTACTCCAAGCAGTTTAGTCACCTCAACTTGCTAAAGTTCCACATTATTCATTACAAGATTTTGTCGAGGTTTAGGGTTTAGTGAATGATTTGTCCCAAATACAATGCTTTTAGTTTTTGAAATATTTAGGACTAACTTATTCCTTGTCACCCATTCTGAAACTAACTGCACCTCTTTGTTAAGTGTTGTAGTATTTTCAGTCGCTGTAGTAGATGACGTGTATAGTGTTGAGTAATTCGGATAAATAGACACACTGGCTTTACTCAAGGCCAGTGGCATGTCGTTAGTAAAGATTTAAAAAAGTAAGGGGCCTAGACAGCTGCCCTGGGGAATTCCTGATTCTACCTGGATTATGTTGGATAGGCTTCCATTAAAGAACACCCTCTGTGCTCTATTAGACAGGTAACTCTTTATCCACATTATAGCAGGGGGTGTAAAGCCATAACACATACCATTTTTTCCCAGCAGCAGACTATGATCAATATTGTCAAAAGCCACACTGAAGCCTACCAAAACAGCCCCCACAATATTTTTGTCATCAATTTCTCTAAGCCAATCATCAGTCATTTTTGTAAGTGCTGTGCTTGTTGAATGTCCTTCTCTATAAGTGTGCTGAAAGTCTGTTGTCAATTTGTTTACAATAAAATAGCATTGTATATGGTCAAACACAATTTTTTTCCAAAAGTTTACTAAGGGTTGGTAACCATCTGTTTTGTCAGCTATTTGAGCCATTAAAGGGGGATTTAGGTAGGGGAATGACTTTTGCTCCCTCCAGGCCTGAGGGCACACACTTTCTAGTAGGCTTAAATTGAAGATATTTCTTTGTTTCATAGTGTAGAATCTTCTTGTTTTTAATTCAGTTTAGTCACATGATTTCTCAATTTGCAGTATGTTTGCCAATCTGTTTTGCACCCAGATTTATTTACCGTTAATTTTGCCTCATCACTCACAGGGATTAACCATTTTTTACAGTCACTTTCTTAGTCGGTGCGTGCTTATTAATAACTGGAATAAGCAACTTCATAAATATGTCAAGTGCAGTGTCTGGTTGCTCCTCATTACACACCACGGACCAACACATATTCTTTACATCAACAACATAGGAATCACTACAAAATATATTGTATGATCTCTTATACACTATATTAGGCCCAGCCTTTGGAACTTTGGTTTCCTTAAACATGGCTGCTATATTGTGATCCGATGGATTTGGTTACTGCTTTCCAGAAAATGTCTGCAGCATTATTAAAGATTTGATCAATACTTGGTGATGATTTCATTCCTGTGCTCTTTTTAACAACCCTTGACTGATAACCTGAAACAGGTTGCAGGCACTAGTTACAATTTGAAGGTTTCTCTTGAGTGGGCAGCCTTATGGAAACCAGTCAATATTTAAATCACCCAGAGAAATATACACTGCTCAAAAAATAAAGGGAACACTAAAATAACACATCCTAGATCTGAATGAATGAAATAATCTTATTAAATACTTTTTTCTTTACATAGTTGAATGTGCTGACAACAAAATCACACAAAAATAATCAATGGAAATCCAATTTATCAACCCATGGAGGTCTGGATCACACTCAAAATGAAAGTGGAAAACCACACTACAGGCTGATCCAACTTTGATGTAATGTCCTTAAAACAAGTCAAAATGAGGCTCAGTAGTGTGTGTGGCCTCCACGTGCCTGTATGACCTCCCTACAACGCCTGGGCATGCTCCTGATGAGGTGGCGGATGGTCTCCTGAGGGATCTCCTCCCAGACCTGGACTAAAGCATCCGCCAACTCCTGGACAGTCTGTGGTGCAACGTGGCTTTGGTGGATGGAGCGAGACATGATGTCCCAGATGTGCTCAATTGGATTCAGGTCTGGGGAACAGGTGGGCCAGTCCATAGCATCAATGCCTTCCTCTTGCAGGAACTGCTGACACACTCCAGCCACATGAGGTCTAGCATTGTCTTGCATTAGGATGAACCCAGTGCCAACCGCACCAGCATATGGTCTCACAAGGGGTCTGAGGATCTCATCTCGGTACCTAATGGCAGTCAGGCTACCTCTGGCGAGCACATGGAGGGCTGTGCGGCCCCCCAAAGAAACTCCACCCCACACCATGACTGACCCACCGCCAAACCGGTCATGCTGGAGGATGTTGCAGGCAGCAGAACGTTCTCCACGGCGTCTCCAGACTGTCACGTCTGTCACATGTGCTCAGTGTGAACCTGCTTTCATCTATTGAAGAGCACATGGCGCCAGTGGCGAATTTGCCAATCTTGGTGTTCTCTGGCAAATGCCAAACATCCTGCACGGTCTTGGGCTGTAAGCACAACCCCCACCTGTGGACATCGGGCCGTCATACCACCCTCATGGAGTCTGTTTCTGACCGTTTGAGCAGACACATGCACATTTGTGGCCTGCTGGAGGTCATTTTGCAGGGCTCTGGCAGTGCTCCTCCTGCTCCTCCTTGCACAAAGGTGGAGGTAGCGGTCCTGCTGCTGGGTTGTTGCCCTCCTACGGCCTCCTCCACGTCTCCTGATGTACGGGCCTGTCTCCTGGTAGCGCCTCCATGCTCTGGACACTACGCTGACAGACACAGCAAACCTTCTTGCCACAGCTCGCATTGATGTGCCATCCTGGATGAGTTGCACTACCTGAGCCACTTGTGTGGGTTGTAGACTCCGTCTCACGCTACCACTAGAGTGAAAGCACCGCCAGCATTCAAAAGTGACCAAAACATTAGCCAGGAAGCATAGGAACTGAGAAGTGGTCTGTGGTTACCACCTGCAGAAGCACTCCTTTATTGGGGGTGTCTTGCTAATTGCCTATAATTTCCACCTGTTGTCTATTCCATTTGCACAACAGCATGTGAAATTTATTGTCAATCAGTGTTGCTTCCTAAGTGGACAGTTTGATTTCACAGATGTGTGATTAACTTGGAGTTACATTGTGTTGTTTAAGTGTTCCCTTTATTTTTTTGAGCAGTATATCTCTCTGTTCATATCACATACATTATCAAGCATTTCACTTATGTTATCCAGATACTGCCTGTTAGCACTTGGTGGTCTATAGCAGCTTCCCACCAGAATGGGCTTTAGGTGAGGCAAATGAACCTGTAGCCATATTACTTCAACAGTATTTAACATCAGATCTTCTCTAAGCTTAACAGGAATGTGGTTCTGAATATAAACAGCCACACCTCCACCTTTGGCATTTCAGTCTCGTCTGTAGATCTTATGTACTGCTACCACTGTATCATCAAAGGTAATATCTAAGCGAGTTTCAGAGATTGTCAGAATATAAATGTCATCTGTTACTAGAAAATTATTGATTTCATGGAGCTTGTTTCTTAAAACTTGTTAGGGCTAGGGTCTATTTTTCTCCACTTCCTGTCTGACTGACGTGCCCAAAGTAAACTGCCTGTTACTCAGGCCCTGAAGCCAGGATATGTATATAATTGGTACCTTTGGAAAGAAGACACTTTGAAGTTTGTAGAAATGTTAAAATAATGTAGGAGACTATAACACAATGGTAGGAGAAAATCCAAAGAAAAACCAAACAGATTTTTTTTTTTTTGAGAGTCCATGTGTCACGACTTCCGCTGAAGTCGGTCCCTCTCCTTGTTCGTGCGGCGTTCGGCGGTCGACGTCACCGGCTTTCTAGCCACCGCCGATCCACTTTTCATTTTCCATTTGTTCTGTCTTTGTCTTATCACACCTGGCTTCACTCAACAATCACTTGTTTATTATTTAACCCTCTGTTCCCCATGTTGTATTTGTGAGTGATTGTTATTTGTTACGTGGATTATTGTCAGGCGTTGCACTTTTGTTTTAGACCGTGTTTTTGGCACTTGTATGTGTTATGTGCTGTCATTTGGTAACTGGTATTAAAGTGTGCCTGTTTATTATACTCCGCTCTCCTGCACTTGACTTCGCCTCCCATATACACGCATTACACCATGCTCTTCCAATAGAACGTATAGGGAAAAAATGTAATCTAGCTCCCAGTATGCAATTCCTATGGCTTCCACTGGATGTCAGTAGTCTTTGTTCAAGGTTTCAGACTTGTTTCTTCCCAAGCGAGGAAGAATAATGAGTTTTGATTGTCACGGTTGTCGTCTGGAATGGAGGACCAAAACGCAGCAGGAATGTGGATGCTCATCTTGATATTTATTTTAAACCAAGAAAACACAAATGAAGAACGAACGATCAACAAAACAGTCTTGTCAGGCACACTCAGCAAAACAAGAAACAATCTCCCACAAACACTAAACCAAACACATACCCATATATAGGACTCTCAATCAGAGACAACGAGAAAGCACCTGCCTCCAATTGAGAGTCCAAACCCCCATTAACCTAAACATAGAAATACAACTAACTAGACTAAACAGAAATACATTAACATAGAACAGTGCCCAAAAACCCCGGAATATATAAATAAAATACCCTTCTACAAAACCACCACCCCGAACCACATAAAACAAATACCCTCTGCCACGTCCTGACCAAACTACAATAACAAATAACCCTTATACTGGTCAGGACGTGACATTGATACAGGGACTCAGACCTGGAAATCAGTGTACGCGCACTAAACAAAGAGGATGCGCACCTGCTAATATCGTTTTCCTATGGAACATACTTCTTTCTGAAAGAAATATTATAGTTTATTGACATTTTAGGGTAACTGAGGATTAAATAGAAATGTATTTTGACTTGTTATAACAAAGTTTAGCGGTAGCTTTTTGGATTTCTATCTCTGCATGTTAAACGAGTGGATTACTGAAATCGATGGCGCCAACTAAGACTTTTTGGGATATAAAGAAGGATTTTCTTTCTTTATACAAAACGACACTACATGTTGTAGCTGGTACCCTTTGGAGGACAAATCAGTGGAAGATTTTCAAAAAGTAAGAGAATATTTAATCGCCATTTGTGAATTTATGAATCCTGTGGCGGTGGAAAAATATTTTGATGTTGTCACAATATAAGTCGTACTCTTCGGCGAAAATGTCATACATGAGAGAGAAGGACCAAGGTGCAGCGGAAGTGTGGACACTCATGTTTCTTTAATTAACAAAACAAGTAAAGTATCCACTGGAAAACCAAAACCAAAACCATGAACAGTACTCACGATATGACAGTGCAGCAGGCTAAACCAAAAAAAACAGTGCTCACAACAATTCCCCACAACCACACAGACAAACACACCCAACTAATATAGGACTTCCAATCAAAGGCAACACCACACAGCTGCCTTCAATTGGAAGTCCACCCCAATTACCTCTACATAGAAACACCCAACCTAGACAGAACAAAGAAAACCCAACTCCTTCTGCCACGCCCTGACCAACACTTGTACACCTACTCCACCTGCTGGTCAGGACGTGACATTACCCCCCCCTAAAGGTGCAGACCCCGAATGCACCTTCAAAAGAAAAAAAACACAAAACACCCAAAACAACCCGAAAATGTCCCCCTAACTATAGGGAGGGAAGGGAGGGTGGCTGCCGTCAACGACGGCACTGTGCTACACCCCCCCTCCCCAACCCACCTATGTTGGAGGCGGCTCAGGTTCTGGCCGTTCCAGGCAGTCTGGGCGGTCTGGCGGCTCGGGCCAGTCCGGGCGGTCTGGCGGCTCGGGCCAGTCCGGGCGGTCTGGCGGCTCGGGCCGCTCCGGCAGTTCAGGGCGGCTCGGGCCGCTCCGGCAGTTCAGGGCGGCTCGGGCCGCTCCGGCAGTTCAGGGCGGCTCGGGCCGCTCCGGCAGTTCAGGGCGGTCGGGCCGCTCCGGCAGTTCAGGGCGGTCGGGCCGCTCCGGCAGTTCAGGGCGGTCGGGCCGCTCCGGCGACTGTTGACTGGCGGGCAGCTCTGGCGACTGTTGACTGGTGGGCAGCTCTGGCGACTGTTGACTGGCGGGCAGCTCTGGCGACTGTTGACTGGCGGGCAGCTCTGACGACTGTTGACTGGCGGGCAGCTCTGACGACTGTTGACTGGCGGGCAGCTCTTTCCCCGTCAAACAGCCCTTCTGCCCCCCCCTAAAAAATTATTGGGGGTGCCTCTCGGTCTCCCTTACCCGTCGTGTTTCCCAGTCCTCGCCAAACTTCTTCCGCTGCTTGGTCCTTGTTTGGTGGTGGGGAATTCTGTCACAAAATAAGTCGTACTCTTCGGCGAAAATGTCATACATGAGAGAGAAGGACCAAGGCGCAGCGGAAGTGTGGACACTCATGTTTCTTTAACCTGTTAGGGCTAGGGGGCAGTATTGACACGGCTGGATAAAAAAACATACCCGATTTAATCTGGTTACCACTCCTACCCAGTAACTAGAATATGCATATACTTATTACATATGGATAGAAAACACCCTAAATTTTCTAAAACTGTTTGAATGGTGTCTGTGAATATAACAGAACTCATTTGGCAGGCAAAACCCTGAGACATTTTCTGACAGGAAGTGGATACCTGATGTGTTGTATTGCCTTTAAACCTATCCCATTGAAAAACACAGGGGCTGAGGAATATTTTGGCACTTCCTATTGCTTCCACTAGATGTCACCAGCCTTTACAAAGTGTTTTGAGTCTTCTGGAGGGAGATCTGACCGAACAAGAGCCATGGAACGATGATGGCCCATTAGACACCTGGCGCGCGAGTTCATGTTGGGTACCCTCGTTCCAATACGTTATAAAAGAGTATGCATTCGTCCACCTTGAATATTATTCATGTTCTGGTTAAAAAAGGCCCTAATGATTTATGCTATACAACGTTTGACATGTTTGAACGAACGTAAATATATTTTTTCCCCTCGTTCATGACGAGAAGTCCGGCTGGCTTAGATCATGTGCTAACAAGACGGAGATTTTTGGACATAAATGATGAGCTTTTTTGAACAAAACTACATTCGTTATGGACCTGTGATACCTGGAAGTGACATCTGATGAAGAGAATCAAAGGTAATGGATTATTTACATAGTATTTTCGATTTTAGATCTCCCCAACATGACATCTAGTCTGTATCGCAACGCGTATTTTTCTGGGCGCAGTGCTCAGATTATTGCAAAGTGTGATTTCCCAGTAAGGTTATTTTTAAATCTGGCAAGTTGATTGCGTTCAAGAGATGTAAATCTATAATTCTTTAAATGACAATATAATATTTTACCAATGTTTTCTAATTTTAATTATTTAATTTGTGACGCTGACTTGACTGCCGGTTATTGGAGGGAAACGATTTCCTCAACATCAATGCCATAGCAAAACGCTGTTTTTGGATATAAATATGAACTTGATAGAACTAAAAATGCATGCATTGTCTAACATAATGTCCTAGGAGTGTCATCTGATGGAGATTGTAAAAGGTTAGTGCATCATTTTAGCTGGTTTTATGGTTTTGGTGACCCTGTCTTTGAATTGACAAAACATTACACACAACTCTTGTAAATGTACTGTCCTAACATACTCTAAATTTATGCTTTCGCCGTAAAACCTTTTTGAAATCGTAAAACGTGGTTAGATTAAGGAGATGTTTATCTTTCAAAGGGTGTAAAATAGTTGTATGTTTGAAAAATTTGAATTTTGACATTTATTTGGATTCAAATTTGCCGCTCTTGAAATGCACCTGCTGTTGATGGAGTGCACCATGGGTGGGACGCTTGCGTCCCACCTAGCCCATAGAGGTTAACAAGAATTTAAGCTTTTAACCGATATAAGACACTTGTATGTACATAAATGTTTATATTCATAATTTTTATTATTATTTATTTGAATTGCGAACCCTCCAGTTTCACCGGTAGTTGTCCTGCTAGCGGGACTCCTAGTCTTTTAAGCTACAGTACAGCATGTTAACATGGGCTATTTTGAGCACTTTTCTGTGTTGCTTGCTTGTTTTTATTGTTTCACTGGGAAACTTAGCAGAGGTAGACATGTTCAGGTTATTTATGTTAGTGTAGGGTGAGCTGCACACAGTGGACTTCCTGCTATGGCATACCGCCTCAGTGCTAACAGTATAACTCTGGTTCATAGGCACCTGATTAATGCATACAATTGCTGTAGGATAAGGAGAGGCATTCAGGGCAGTTAGAGGGACATACATTAGGTTACTTACATTGTGTCTACCCCTGGAACAATGTACATTTGCTGAAGCATTATGACAACTCAGTGACACAATGGTAGGGGTTAAATGAGCTGGGCTTGGGTCATTGATAAATCCCTGTCTCAACGCAGCCTTATAATGCTGTGAAAGAATCCAGAAACTCAAATGATTTGGGTGGATCCCAGTTTCCTTATAATACAAGCTTTATTTCCAGAAGTTAATAAAATGTTAAATACATGTTACACCCACAGAGCTGCAATAGTCTCGTAGCCAGTTAACCTGTTAGGGCTAGGGGGCAGCATTGACACGGCTGGATAAAAAACATACCCGATTTAATCTGGTTACCACTCCTACTCAGTAACTAGAATATGCATATACTTATTACATATGGATAGAAAACACCCTAAATTTTCTAAAACTGTTTGAATGGTGTCTGTGAGTATAACAGAACTCAAATGGCAGGTCAAAACCTGAGAGATTCCTTTACAGGAAGTGGCCTGTCTGACCATTTCTGGAACTTCTTTGCCATCTCTATCATTTACTAAGGATCTCTGCTCTAACGTGACACTTCCCACGTCGTCCATAGGCTCTCAGAGCCCGGGAAAAAAGAGAATGTCGTCATTCCAGCCCCAGGCTGAAACACATTATCGCCTTTCTCAAGTGGCCCATCAAGAGACACTAGCTTATGCGCGTGACCCCGACCGCCCCCGCCTTTGGGATTTTTTCCTCTGTTTGCCGAAAAGGAGATTCCCTGTCGGAATTTTATCGCTTTTCTACGAGAAAAATGACGTAAAAATTGATTTTAAACAGCGGTTGACATGCTTCGACGTACGGCAATGGAATACTTTGAATTTTATTGTCAGGAATTGCGCCAAGCGCGCGACACTTCTTTACTATTTCGGATAGTGTCTGGAACGCACGAACAAAACGCCGCTATTCGGATATAACGATGGATTATTTTGGACCAAACCAACATTTGTTATTGAAGTAGACGTCCTGGGTGTGCATTCTGACGAAGACAACAAAAGGTAATGACATTTTTATAATAGTAAATATGATTATGGTGAGTGCTAAACTTTCCGGGTGTCTAAATAGCGAGCCCGTGATGCCTGGGCTATGTACTTAGAATATTGCAAAATGTGCTTTCACCAAAAAGCTATTTTAAAATCGGACATATCGAGTGCATAGAGGAGGTCTGTATCTATAATTCTTAAAATAATTGTTATGCTTTTTGTGAACGTTTATCGTGAGTAATTTAGTAAAATGTTAGCGAATTCCCCGTAAGTTTGCGGGGGGTATGCTAGTTCTGAACGTCACATGCTAATGTAAAAAGCTGGTTTTTGATATAAATATGAACTTGATTGAACAAAACATGCATGTATTGTATAACATAATGTCCTAGGGTTGTCATCTGATGAAGATCATCAAAGGTGAGTGCTGCATTTAGCTGTCTTCTGGGTTTTGGTGACATTATATGCTGGCTTGAAAAATGGGTGTCTGATTATTTCTGGCTTGGTACTCTGCTGACATAATCTAATGTTTTGGTTTCGTTGTAAAGCCTTTTTGAAATCGGACAGTGTGGTTAGATTAACGAGAGTCTTATCTTTAAATGGCTGTAAAATAGTCATATGTTTGAGAAATTGAAGTAATAGGATTTTGAAGATTTTGAAAATCGCGCCACAGGCTGGCAGTGGCTGTTACGTAGGTGGGACGAATTCGTCCCGCCGGTCCCATAGAGGTTATAGAGGGTTAAAAGTCTGCTGATGTCACGCCCTGACCTTAGAGAGCCGTTTTATTTCTCTATTTGGTTAGGTCAGGGTGTGATGTGGGGTGGGCATTCTATGTTGTTTATTTCTTTGTTTTTGGCTGAATATGGTTCCTAATCAGAGGCAGCTGTCTATCGTTGTCTCTGATTGGGAATCATACTTAGGCAGCCTTTTCCACCTGTGTTTTGTGGTTAGTTGTTTTCTGTGTTGTATCTGTACCTGACAGAACTGTGCGCTTTTGTTTAATTTTTGGTATTTTTGTTTGTGTTTTTGGTGAAAATAAAACATCATGAACACTTTCCACGCTGATCTTTGGTCTCATTCCGATGACAGCCGTTACAGAACTAACCACCATCAAAGGACCAAGCAGTGTGGTCAGGACGAATGGACCTGGGAGGAAATCCTAGACGGGAAAGGACCCTGGAGGCAGACTGGGGAGTACTTTGTTGATTTAAAAAAATTCTGCATGAGTGTCTGCAATACAAACTGATGGAAAGAGGTGTTGGGAAAACAAACAACATTGTAAAATCCACGTACATAAACAAGTGTGCAATTGAAATAGGCAAAAAACATATTTATTTCCACAGTGCCGGAGGTGTGAGACAGGGATGCAGCTTAAGCCCCACCCTCTTGAACATATATATCAACGAATTGGCGAGGACACCAGAACAGTCTTCAGCACCCGGCCTCACCCTACTAGAATCTGAAGTCAAATGTCTACTGTTTGCTGATGGTCTGGTGCTTTTGTCACCAACCAAGGAGGACCTACAGCAGCACCTAAATCTTCTGCACAGATTCTGACAGACCTAGGCCCTGACAATAAATCTAAGTAAGAAAAAAAAAAAGTTCAGTTGCCAGGACCACAAATACAAATTTAATCTAGACACCATTGCCCTAGAGCACACAAAAAACTATACATACCTCGGCCTTAACATCAGCTCCATAGTTAACTTCCACAAAGCTGTGAACAATCTGAGAGACAAGGCAAGAAGGGCCTTCCACGCCATGAAAAGGAACATAAAATTCGACATAGCAATGAGGGTCTGGCTAAAAATACTTTAATCAGTTATAGAACCCATTGCCCACCACTGCCCACCATTGCCGCTAACCAAGAATTCACAAAATAGGATAAACACCAAATTGAGACTCTGCATGCAGAATTCCCCCCAAAATATACATTAAGTACAACGTAAAACACTAAACAATGCATGCAGAGCAGAATTAGGCCGATATCCACAAATTATCAAAATCCAACAAAGAGCCGTTAAATTCTACATCCACCTAAAAAGAAGCGATTCCAAAACTTTCATAAAAAAGCCATCACCTACAGAGAGATGAACCTACAGAAGAGTCCACTAAGCAAGCTGGTCCTGGGGCTCTGTTCAAACACAAACAGTACCAAACAGAGCACTAAGACACCAACACAATTAGACCCAACCAAATCATGAGAAAACAAAAAGATAATTACTTGACACATTGGAACGAATTAACCCCAAAAATGTAGCAAACTAGAATGCTATTTGGCCCTAAACAGAGAGTACACAGTGGCAGAATACCTGACCACTGTAATTGACCCAAAACTAAGGAAAGCTTTGACTATCTACAGAGTCTGGGAGCATAGCCTTGCTATTGAGAAAGGCTGTCGTATGCAGATCTGTCTCTCAAGAGAAGACAGGCTATGTGCACACTGCCCACAAAACAAGGTGGGAACTGTAACGGGTGTCGTGTGTGGAGGACCAAGACGCAACAGGAAAATGTATACTCATCTTCTTTTTAATTATTGAAGAAGGTGAAACAAAACAAAACACGTATACAATATGGAAACGACACTGACAGTTCCGTCAGGTGAAGAACACAAAACAGAATACAACTACCCACAAAGGGACAGGTGAAAACAATCTCCCTAAGTATGACTCTCAATCAGAAACAACGATGTACAGCTGTTCCTGATTGAGAGCCACACCAGGCCAACAAAGAAATACACAACCTAGAATCCTAGAATACCAAAGCAAGAATATACACCAAAAACCCCAGAACACATAAATACAAAACCCCTCTACATACACATAACCCCCGAACCACATACAACAAATACCCCCTGCCACGTCCTGACCAAACTACAATAACAAATAACCCCTATTACTGGTCAGGACGTGACAGAAACTGAGTTGCACTTCCTAACCTTCTGCAATAAAATTATGACTATATTAGAGACACTTTTTTCCTTCAGATTACACATACATACAAAGAATTTGAAAACAAATCCAATTTTGATAAACACTCATATCTATTAGGTGAGATACCACAGTGTGCCATCACAGCAGCAAGATTTGATAACTGTTACCACAGGGAAAGGGAACCAGGGAAGAACAAACACCATTGTAAATACAAGCCATGTTTATATTTATTTATTTTCCCTTAACTATTTGCACATCGTTATAACACTGCATATAGCCATAATATGACATTTGAAAAATCTCTGTTCCTTTGGAACTTTTGTGAGTGTAATGTTTACTGTTCATGTTAAGTTGTTAATTTCACCTTTGTTTAATATCTACAGTGCATTTGGAAAGTATTCAGACCCCTTCTCCTTTTCCACATTTTGCTACGTTACAGCCTTATTCTAAAATGTTATTTTTTTTTATGTATTATTTTTTTTAATGTTCTATCCCACTTGCTTTCTCAATGTAAGCACACAGTAGCTTTGGAAAATAGTCAGAGCCCTTGACTTTTTCCACATTGTGTTACTTTACAGCCTTATTCAACATTTGACTAAATAAAAACATTTCCTCAGCAATCTACACACAATACCCCATAAAGACAATGCGAAAACAAGTTTTTCGAATTTTTGAAAATATATTACAAATAAAAAGCAGAAATACCTTATTTAGATAAGTATTTATTTATTTATTTATTTCAAAAACAAGGACATTTCTAAGTGACCCCAAACTTTTGAATGGTAGTGTATATATGTGTGTGTATGTGTGTGTGTATATATAGAAACAATTTAATCAATTTTAGAATAAGGCAGTAACAAAATTTGTCTCAAGGGGTCAGCGTACTTTCCGAATGCATTGTATTTCACTTGGTTTGGTAATATAAACATATGTTTCCCAGTACAGTGCCTTGCAAAATTATACACCCCCTTGGCATTTTTCCTATTTTGTTCCATTACAACCTGTAATTTACATTTATTTATATTTGGATTTCGTATAATGGACATACACAAAATTGTCCAAATTGATGAAGTGAAATGAAAAAAATAACTGAAAAAATAAAACTGAAAAGTGGTGGGTGCATATGCTATGAAGCCCCTAAATCTGGAGAACCAATTACCTTCAAAAGTCACATAATTAGTAAAATAAAGTCCACCTGTGTGCAATTGAAGTGTCACATGACCTCAGTATATATACACCAGTTCCGAAAGGCCCCATAATCTGCAACACCACTAAGCAAGCGGCACCATAAAGACCAAGGAGCTCTCCTAACAGGTCAGGGACAAAGTTGTGGAAAAGTACAGATCAGGGTTGGGTTATAAAAAAAATATCAGAAACTTTGAACATCCGACGGAGCTTCATTAAATCCATTATAACAGAAATTGAAAGAATTTGGCGCAACAACAAACCTGCCAAGAGAGGACCGCCCACCAAAACTCATGGACCAGGCAAAGGAAGGCATTAATCAGAAAGGCAACAAAGAGACCAAAGATAACCCTGAAGGAGTTGCAAAGCTCCACAGCAGAGATTGGAGTATCTGTCCAAAGGACCACTTTATGCCGCACACTCCACAGAGCTGGGCTTTATGTAAGAGAGGCCAGAAAAAAGACATTGCTTAAAGAAAAAAATAAGCAAACAACATTTGGTGTTCGCAAAAAGGCATGTGGGAGACTTACCAAACATATGGAAGACGGTACTCTGGTCAGATGAGACTAAAATGTAGCTTTTTGAACATCAAGGAAAATGCTATGTCCTGCACAAACACAACTCCTCCATCACCCTGAGGACACCATCCCCACAGTGGTGGTGGCAGCATCATGCTGTGGGGATGTTTTTCATCGGCAGGGACTGGGAAACTGGTCACAAATGAAGGAATGATGGATTGTGATAAATACAGGGAAATTCATGAGGGAAACCTTTTTCAGTCTTCCAGAGATTTGAGACTGGGACAGAGGTTCACCTTCCAGCAGGACAATGACCCCAAGCATACTGCTAAAGCAAAACTTGAGTGGTTTAAAGGGGAAACATGTAAATGTCTTGGAATGGCCTAGTCAAAGCTCAGACCTCAATCCAATTGAGAATCTGTGGTATGACTTAAAGATTGCTGTACACCAGCGGAACCCGTCCAACTTGAAGGAGCTGGAGCAGTTTTGCCTTGAAGAATGGACAAATATCCCAGTGGCTAGATGTGCCAAGCTTATAGAGACATACCTCAAGAGACTTGCAGCTGTAATTGCTGCAGAAGGTGCCTCTACAAAGTATTGACTTTGGGGGGTGAATAGTTACGCATGCTCAAGTTTTCAGTTTTTTTTTGTCTTATTTCTTGTTTGTTTCACAATAAAAAATATTTTGCATCTTCAAAGTGATAGGAATGTTGTTTAAATCAAATGATACAAACCCCCTAAAAATGTATTTTAATTCCAGGTTGTAATGCAACAAAACAGGAAAAATGCCAAGATGGGGTAAATACTTTCGCAAGCCACTGTAAAGCCCTTGGAATTGAATTGGACTGAGGAAGAAAGAAAGAGAGAGAGAGAGAGAGAGGATACATGGAAGAGAGAGAGAGAGAGAGAGAGGATAGACAATAAAGAACGAGAGAGAGAGAGAGAGAGAGAGAACAGGAAGAGAGACATTATGTGAAGTTAAGAAGTAAACCGTAGACACCTTCAGGTAGTATACACAACCATTAGGGAATGTGTGATGTATGTCGGTGCGTTAACTAACTATATGTTACACAGTGTTGTGTGTATGTGGTATGCTCCGCATGCAGGCAGTCCTTGGGGACTGTGGCAGCCTATGTTGTGTGTACAGGCTGTCCTTGGGGACTGTGGCAGCCTATGTTGTCTGTACAGGTAATCAGACCAGGCCCAACTCTAAGGGTCGGGGTGACTGCAATATGAAAGGTAGAGATGAATATTTAATAGAAGCCCCCTGAGGAAAGGACTGTAAATGATTGATGATTTTTGTCTGTAGGACCTCTGTACTGCAGCACAGGCTCAAGCACTGCCTTCACACAGAGAGCTCCCTCTGTTCTTACCTCTTCCTTTACGCATATCATTCACTTTCTTTTCTACATTCATTCTGGCTGTATCACTCTTTCTATCATGTTCCATTTCACACTTTAATAAATGGTCCATATCACTCTTTCTTTCATGTTCCATATCACTCTTTCTTTCACGTTCCACATCACTCTTTCTATCACTTTCCATATCACCCCTTCTTTCACTTTCCATATCACTATTTCTTTCATGTTCTACAGTATATCACTCTTTCTTTCACCTTGTCTCCTCTCCTCATTTTCATGTTCCATATCACTCTTTCTCTCCTCTCCTTTCCTCTCCTCTCCTCTCCTCTCCTCTCCTCTCCTCTCCTCTCCTCTCCTCTCCTCTCCTCTCCTCTCCTCTCCTCTCCTCTCCTCTCCTCTCCTCTCCTCTCCTCTCCTCTCCTCTCTCCTCTCTCCTCTCTCCTCATTCTCATTCTCCCCTTCTGTCTTAGTCATGAATTGCAATATCCGTATTACTATTCAACAACATGGTTACATCATCATGTCATTTCAGAGTTACCAGAACTGGGTGGTTCAGAAACAGTGAACAGAGAGAGTTTTAGCTGTTGAACAGACGTTGTTCTTCTGCATTGTGAGTCTGATAAAAGGGACAAAGAATATATTTGTAGCAACCATCTGTTTTTAAATAACGCTGATAGCCTCTTTCCAAAAATAAATTTTGTGAAATCTTATCTGAAATGAAATAGTGCTTAACAATTACCTTTTAAGTAAGAAAAATAAAGTGTGTGTGTTTTTCACTGTGCCTCACATTCTTACAGTGAAAGAATCCGCATGGAAAGACAATATTAATGATACCCGCAGGAGTGCATAAACACTCATTCACACGCATCTACACACTCTCACACGCGCACGCACACTCACACGCATACTCACATGCACACATACAGTTACACATTTCATATTATTTGAGACTCGCATACACGCACCCAGGACCACACACACACACGCACCCAGGCACACACACACACGCCCCCCCCACCCACCCACACACACACACACACACGCACGCACGCACGCACGCACGCACGCACGCACGCACATACGCACGCGCGCGCACGCACGCACGCACGCACGCACGCACGCACGCACGCACGCACACACACACACACACACACACACACACACACACACACACACACACACACACACACACACACACACACTGTTACAGTGTGTCTTTTGTGGATACAATTGAAGTCACGGGGAGGGCAGCCCACACCCCCTGGAGAGAGATAAATCAAGACCGAGTGTTTTTAATCTCCGAGCTGCTTGTCAATGCTGTCTGGGCTGGCCTTAATAAATGGCAGACAGGTAAAGTGTTTTAATGGCCTAATCTTCCCCCCCCCCCCACTGTGTCAGTGTAATGGTCCCTGCCTGTTCACTGATAGAGAGATGCACAGAGGGAGGAACAGAAAGAGATGCATGGAGGGATAGAGAGATGCACAGAGGGAGGAACAGAAAGAGATGCATGGAGGGATAGAGAGATGCACAGAGGGAGGAACAGAAAGAGATGCATGGAGGGATAGAGAGATGCACAGAGGGAGGAACAGAAAGAGATGCATGGAGGGATAGAGAGATGCACAGAGGGAGGAACAGAAAGAGATGCATGGAGAGCGGGAGAGAGAGAGATAGATGGAGAGAGAGAGAGTGAAAGAGAGAGAGAGACAGAGAGAGAGAGAGTGTGAAAAAGAGAAAGAGAGAGAGAGACAAAGAGAGAAAGAGAGATGAGATGGAGAGAGAGAGACAGAGATAATGGGCTCCTGAGTTCTTAAAAATAGAATTATAGTTGGAAAAATGTTGATAAACTTGCATTTTTTGGCAAGGACTTATACAGGGTACTAACCTCAACATTAAAACCTTCAATTCAATTAAAAAATGCATACCTAAAACCTTGATTTTGGACATAATTACCTGAGTGGCTATTACTATCACAGACTATCATGAAGAAAAAAAACATCGGACCCTGGAAATACCATCCAACACAAAACTGAGTGTGTAATGTTCAGTCTGAGCCTAATTCCCAAACCAATCTCTAGGTAATCTTGTTATATAAAGCTTAATAAAGAAGTATACTAAGCTACCAAGTTGTTAGGAAAGAAACTGACCTGGCTGCAACTTCAATTAGCACTGAAGTGTGAAGTGAGAGGTGTGAAAAATGTTGAGGCCTTTGAAGCCCCAATGGCTTATCCCTGTCCAGAGTTTATTACAATACACTACGTCATGGACATTAAAAATAACACTACACGGAATAAGTACAACAACAAAAAAAAACTCCAATCCAGAGACACTATTTGCTACAAGCAACTTACTTTTCCACACAGACAATCCCCTGGCATGGCACAGGGCTACAAGAGCACACTAACCCTACAGTGTTTGATCCACTAAAAGTTTTGCGATTATGCTGCGGACTTAGAGGTAATTTGTGGTTTAGTACTGTACCTTGCGTCACCACTTCATTCCTCCAGACCAGTGCAAGGGGGAGTTAGAGAACTGATTATGCTTTTGGGTCCTACTGTGTCTCTAACTGACACCGAATGGGCGACATAAACCTACATCAAAACTGATAATTGTGCACGACTTCAGTATTACTTACTAAAACTGTTGTTACACTAAGGTTTTTATTTTTTTTAATGTTTTGGTCTTACTGTAGTACTGTAGGCCTCTCCCGACCTGTCACGTTGTACAGCGCCTGAGTGGTGCAGTGGTCTAAGACACTGCTTAGCAGTGCTAGCTGTGTTGCTACAGATGCTGGTTTAACCTGTTATGGCTAGGGGGCAGTATTTTCACAGCCGGATAAAAAACATACCCGATTTAATCTAATTATTACTCCTGCCCAGAAACTAGAATATGCATATAATTATTAGCTTTGGATAGAAAACACTCCAAAGTTTCTAAAACTGCTTGAATGGTGTCTGTGAGTATAACAGAACTCATTTGGCAGGCCAAAACCTGAGAAGATTCTGTACAGGAAGTGGCCTGTCTGACCATTTATTGGCTTTATTTGACATCTCTTTCCAAAACAAAGGATCTCTGCTGTAACGTGACACTTCCCACGGCTCCAATAGGCTCTCAGAGCCCGGGAAAAACCTGAATGTCGTCATTCCAGCCCCAGGCTGAAACACATTATCGCCTTTCTCAAGTGGCCGATCAAGGGACAGTGGGCTTAGGCGCGTGCACTGGCCGCCCCCGTCTTTCTGTTTTTTCCTCTGTTTACCGAAACAAAGATTCCCGGTCGGAATATTATCGCTTTTTTACGAGATAAATTGCATAAAAATTGATTTTAATGGAATATATAGAATTTTTTTGTCACGAATTGCGCCATGCTCGTAACCCTGATTTACCATTTCGGATAGTGTCTAGAACGCACGAACAAAAACGCCGCTATTTGGATATAACGATGGATTATTTGGGACCAAACCAACATTTGTTATTGAAGTAGCAGTCCTGGGAGTGCATTCTGACCAAGACAACAAAGGTAATCAAACTTTTGTAATAGTAAATCGGAGTTTGGTCAGGGCTAAACTTGGTCGGTGTGGCTAGCCGTGATGGCTGGGCTATCTACTGAGAATATTGCAAAATGTGCCTTCACCGAAAAGCAATTTTAAAATCGGACATATCGAGTGCATAGAGGAGTTCTGTATCTATAATTCTTAAAATAATTGTTATGTTTTTTGTGAACGTTTATCGTGAATAATTTAGTAAATTCACCGGATGTTTGCGGGGGGTATGCTAGTTCTGAACGTCACATGCTAATGTAAAAAAGCTGTTTTTTGATATAAATATGAACTTGATTGAACAAAACATGCATGTATTGTATAACATAATGTCCTAGGGTTGTCATCTGATGAAGATCATCAAAGGTTAGTGCTGCATTTAGCTGTGGTTTTGTTTTTTGTGACATTATATGCTAGCTTGAAAAATGGGTGTCTGATTATTTCTGGCTTGGTACTCTGCTGACATAATCTAATGTTTTGCTTTTTTGAAATCGGACAGTGTGGTTAGATAAAGGAGAGTCTTGTCTTTAAAATGCTGTGAAATAGTCATATGTTTGAAAAATTGAAGTTTTCGGATTTTAGAGGAATTTGTCATTCGCGCCACGCCCTATCATTGGATATTGGAGCAGGTGTTCCGCTAGCGGAACGTCTAGATGTAAGAGGTTAATACCTGTAGTGCCCTTGACCAGGAGATGATTAAAGTTTTTTTGGTTTCTCTCCCTCTAAAATCAGAAATGAATAATTCTAAACTGGCTTTATTTACAAATTAGTAACAACTTCTCACCCCATGTTCAAGAATTTTCCTTTTTCTCATAAATTTTACATAATTTGAAAACAAAATCATCTCCAAAATATTGTTATATTTTAAACAAAGAGATTATTATTATTATTATAATTATTAATTTAGAATTATATAAAAGCCCGTTGAATATTCTCACAGATATATTATTAACCCTGGTCATATTGGTCATGGCTCCCGAGTGGTACACAAAATGAAATTGCCTTGCAGTTCTCCAGCTGTATCCACTGAAGGCGGGCAAGGTTCAAGGCATGAGGGCATGGGGAACGGGATGGGACACAGAGCCACACACAGAAGACCGATTTAGCCCATGGGGGAGGAGAAAGAGGGAGGGGGGGATGTTCCGCCATCCTGGAAACATTTTAAGTTGCATTGCACTAATAATGGAGCTGACTAGGGAAACGTTTCCTCTGTTCTGTTCTTAGTGCCAGTCTGCACGTTCTTACTAAAACAATGTAACTAATAATGGCATCTTTATGCTTTCGTTAATAAAATAATGATAAAAATACTCTTTCAAAATGCCGATGTTTATTTAGTTATGGATCAATAACGAATTACTATGGGAATAAATATCACTGAATTGCAGAAATATCCTCCAATCCTCTATATGTAATTTTTGGCGGAGAGTCACGTCATATTTTTCGATATACTGTAGGTGACATCAGTCTCACTAGTGTTGAGTAATGTGCTGTTGAAAGTGGTCTAGGTCTTATTTATTTAAAGAGCATATTGAAGTTAGAAGCAATAAAGTATTTTATCACTTTTTCGCGCTGCTCTGAGACAAGCATTTTATTTTACCTTTATTTAACTAGGCAAGTCAGCTAAGATCAAATTCTTGTTATATTTTCAATGACGGTCTAGGAACGGTGGGTTTACTGCCTTGTTCAGGGGCATTGCATTCAGGGGCAGAACGACAGATTTTTACCTTGTCAGCTCGGGGATTCGATACTAGTCCAATGCTCTAAGCACTAGGCTACCTGCCGCCCCACAAGCACGGGGACTGGTCTTGATAAATCATTGACATTTTTATTTTGACTGAATCTCCATTTGGGTATTGGTCAGACTAGAATTAGAAAATGAGGGTGTAGAAATGTTCTTAGTGTAACCTTTATTTAACTAGGCAAGTCAGTTTAGAGCAAATTCTTATTTACAAGGACAGCCTACTCCTTCCTCCCCGTCGGGAAATTGAATCCTGGTCTCCCACGTGTCTGCACGACACAGGGATTCTTTAGCTAAATAGCCAAGTACTGTACTCCCGACCATCAAATTGTACAGCGCCATATTTCCGCTTCGTCCTAATGGAAACCCAGATGTTTTTTTGTTTTTCTTGGAATAGAAACACCATAATATTAATCAAATTAAATAAGCCAGTATCAGTCAAAAGTTTGGACACACCTACTCATTCCAGGGTTTTTCTTTATTTTTACTATTTTCTACATTGTAGAATAATAGTGAAGACATCATAACTATGAAATAACACACATGGAATCAGTTAAGAACACATTCTTATTTACATGGACAGCCTAGTCCTTCCTCCCCATCGCGGAATTGAACCCACGTCTCCCGCGTGTCTGCCTTCTCTAGTACAGCCACTATTGAAGGCTATCAAATCTTTCTCAATGATGCCTTCTGGTGGTCAAACTAGCACTAACTAGCATTAATGGTACCAGTGGTTCACACTTAAATAACATGCCATAGAATTCAGCGGCCGCAGTACGCTACAACTTTTAAAGGACGAACCACAGTATGTCAAGAGAGAAGGTATTGGCCCAGCGTTGAAACTCAGAATACTACACATTGAGGAAATTGAAAGAACCTCTGTCAACATCCACAAGTCTGGGACAGTAATGGTGCAGGGCATCCTCATGCAGTTTCAGAAGGACTTTTACAGATCAAAGAGAGAGCACAGCAGATAAAGCTCTCTGTGATGACTCCTCCATCCTGAGTGAGTCTGATCACATCTCTTCAAACTGTCCTGCAGACGAGGATAGTCACCCCCCCAGCACTGACCACACCCAGGTCCCACAACTGCACTGCTCCTCCATCATTGAGAGGGATACATTCACAGAAATGGAAAGAAACATGGTGGTCCCACACAATACAGACAGAACAAACCCACAAAACAGACCAGCACAACAACCCCCCCCCCCCCAAACAAGACCCAAGGGGCAGATGGTGGAGATGGACGGCTGTCTGAGAGAGCTGGCTGCTCAACGGACTGAGGTGAGAGAACTTAAAGAGGCACAAATGACAGTGAATGAAGAGGTGTGATAGCTAAGGTGTGACAGAGAGCAGGACACTCCCTGAGAGAAGCCAGCAGAACAGGCCACTTTAGATCCGGACCACAACCTCAACACCACAAATGACCTGAGGGTCCAGCAGGAAAGGGTGGCCACAATACTCAAGGGCGTTATTGAAAAAGCTTCTTCCTCTTTCCCCAACGCACAAGTGGTTATATCCACCCTGCTACCACAAAAAGACTATCACCTTGCCACCATACAGTGGGTGAATGAAAGCATTTCGTAAGACCGTGCCTCAAAACCTAATGTCTACCTGAACCACCACTCCACCCTGGACTTGAACAGCCTTTACGACCAGGTCCACCTCTACAAGGCAGCAATCCCAACTTTTGCCAGGACCCTGAAGGATGTCACCTTCAACCGTAGTCTCAGCACCTCACACAGGAGCAACAGAGCAACGGACACCCCACCCAGACCAGCGAGACACTGTCCCAGACTGGCAAGACCCTTTCCTGAAGGACCTGCACCGAGAGAACCCACGCCAAGAGGACCTACACCCAGACCACAGCATCACCAGCCACATACCAACCAGCTAAGACCACCCCAAGCAAACCCTGGCCACACTCTATATAGACCCCCCCCAAAACTAGACCTATGCACTTTCTGCCCACCCCATGCCCCCTGCCCTTGCAGCAAGGACCTCATTATGACAGCAGGACATATGCCCAGGCCGTGAGCAGAGAAACAGGCCCAACCCCCACTATTTCACTCTCCCAAGCCCCATCCATCAACCTAAGATCCTAAGGTGACAGAGATGGTCACCTCGCTTCAGGTCCTTAGGAAACTCTGCAGTTATTTGTTTTTTTTATGGATTATTTTATGGATTATTTCCTACATTATTAGCCCAGGAAATCTCAAGTGTTATTACATACAGCTGTGAAGAACTATTGGATATAAAAGCGATGACTTCTTACCAACATTACGACCAGGAATACGACTTTCCCGAAACAGATCCTTTGTTCGGACCTCCACCCTGGACATGCGATCTTATCCCAGAGGCCGATCCAAAACAACATGGTCGCCGCAGGAGAGGCAGACGGAGCGACCTACTGGTCAGACTCAGAAGGCGAGCACACCATCCACCGCTCCCGAGCATATTACTCGCCAATGTCCAATCTCTAGATGACAAGGTGAATGAAATTAGTGCACGAGTTGTCTTCCAGAGAGACATCAGAGATTGTAACATTCTCTGTTTCACGGAAACATGGCTCACTCTGGATATGTTGTCAGAGTCGGTACAACCACCTGGTTTCTTCACGCATCGCACCGACAGAAACAAACAACTCTCTGGTAAGAAGAAGTGCGGGGGTGTATGCCTTATGATTAACGACTCATGGTGTAATCACAACAACATACAGTAACTTAAGTCCTTTTGTTCAACTGACCTAGAATTCCTTACAATGAAATGCTGAACGGCATTATCTTCGAAGAGAATTCTCTTCGATTATAGTTACAGCCGTGTATATCCCCCCCCAAGCAGATCCCTCGTCGGCCCTGAAAGAACTCCACTGGACTCTATGTAAACTGGAAACCATAAATCCTGATGCTGCATTTATTGTAGCCAGGGATTTTAACAAAGCTAACCTGAGAATGGGACTTCCTAAATTCTATCCGCATATCGAATGTGCGACACGGGCTGCTAGCATTCTGGATCATTGCTACTCTAACATACTTTGTATGTACATTTTCTTTTTCATCCCTTCGCATTTGTGTGTATAAGGTAGTTGTTGTGAATTGGTTACTTGTTAGATATTACTGCATTGTCGGAACTAGAAGCACAAGCATTTCGCTACACTCACATTAACATCTGCTAACCACGTGTATGTGACCAATACAATTTGATTTGATTTGATAAGTGGTATCTATCAGATGCTCAACATGCTCTAGCCACACCTACTGTGATGGTCCGTGCCTAAACCACACAAAAACAACACTAGACACTATGGAACACAACGCTTTTACATTCTGGAATATACAAGGTCTGAGGTCATCTGCCTTTGGAAAAGAGCAGATGACAGGAACTTCATTAAAGAAATTAGAAATAGAAACATTGTCACCCTACGAAAACATGGTATAAAGGAGACGAACCCACCGGTTGCCCTCTAGGTTACAGAGAGCTGGTAGTCCCATCCATCAAACTACCAGGTTTGAAACAGGGAAGAGACTCAGGAGATATGCTAATTTGGTATAGAGCAGTCCTAACCCACTCTATTAAATTAGTCAAAACAGGAACATTCTACATCTGGCTAGAAATAAATAAGGAAACTATCTCAACAGAGACAGAATTCCTCATGTGTGCTACCTACATCCCCCCAGTAGAATCCCCATACATTAACGATGACAGCTTCTCCATCCTAGAATGAGAGGTCAACAATTTCCAGGCCCAGGGACGTACTAGTCTGTGGCGACTAAAATGCCAGAATTGGAAAAGAACCTGACACCCTCAGCACACAGGGGGACAAACTGAAAAATAAAATAAACAAATAAACAAATACCTGGAGGTGACATCATTCCCTCCCCCATGTGCCCCCCTAGACACAACTACGACAACATAACCAACAAAAATGGGTCACAACTCCTGCAGCTCTGTCGGATTCTGGGTATGTACACAGTCAATGGTAAGCTTCGAGGGGACTCCTATAGTAGGTACACCTATAGCTCATCTCTTGGCTGTAGGACGGTAGGCTACTTTGTCACTGACCTCAACCCAGAGTCTGTTAGAGCATTCACAGTCAGTCCACTAACAACCCTATCAGATCACAGCAAAATCACACTCTACTTGAAAGGAGCTTTGCTCAATCATGAGTCATCAAAACCAAAGGAACTGAATAAAATTAGGAAATTCTGTAGATGGAAGGAAAGTACTGCCAGTTGCTGACGACACAACAGTGTTAGGTCTGATCACCGACAACAATGAGACAGCCTATAGGGAGGAAGTCAGAGAACTGTCAGTGTGGTGCCAGGACAACAACCTGTCCCTCAATGTGAGCAAGACAAAGGAGCTGATCGTGGACTACAGGAAAAGGCGGGCCGAACAGGCCCCCATTAAAACCGACGGGGCTGTAGTGGAGAGGGTCGAGAGTTTGAAGTTCCTTGGTGTCCACATCACCAACAAACTATCATGGTCCAAACACACCAAGATAGTCGTGAAGAGGGCACGACAAAACCTTTTCCCCCTCAGGAGACTGAAAAGATTTCGCTTGGGCCCCCAGATCCTTAAAATGTTCTACAGCTAGACCATCGAGAGCATTCTGACCAGTTGCATCACCGCCTGGTATGGCAACTGCTCGGCATCTGACCGTAAGGCGCTACAGAGGGTAGTGCGAACAGCCCAGTACATCACTGGGGCCAAGGTTCCTGCCATCCAGGACCTATATAATAGGCGGTGTCAGAGGAAAGCCCATAAAATTGTCAGAGACTCCAGTCACCCAAGTTCTCTGCCACCCTTCGGCAAGCTGTACCGGAATGCCAAGTCTAGGACCAAAAGTCTCCTCAACAGCTTCTACCTGCAAGCCATTAGACTGCTGAACAATTCATAAACATCACCACCGGACAATTTACATTGACCCCCCCCCCCCCCCTTGTACACTGATGCTACTTACTGTTTGTTTGTTACCTATGCACAGTCACTTCGCCCCCACCTACAGAACATGTGCAGATTACCTCAACTAGCCTGTACCCCTGCACACTGACTCGGTACCGGTGCCCCATGTGTATAGCCTCATTATTGTTATTCTTATTGTGTTACTATTTATTATTACATTTTATTTTAGTCTACTTGGTAAATATTTTCTTCTTCTTGAACTGCACTGTTGGTTAAGGGCTTGCAAGTAAGCATTTCACGGTAAAGTCTACACCTGTTGCATTCGGCGCATGTGGCAAATAAAGTTTGATTTGATTTTAAAGTAGTGTGGAAATCTACCAAAAAACTATTAAGCAACAACAAATGAAATCTATTCTAGACAATTTCCCGGGACAAAGTGTTTCATTGTAATTGTGAAGGTGTAAACTTGGTAGTAGAAAACCTAAACAGTAGATTTGACCTCTCAGCTTCCCTATCAAATCTAAACATTTCAAGCAAAAACCTAACAAAATTAACAAGAATGACAACATGGTTTGATGAAGAATGCAAAAACCTAAGAAAGAAATTGAGAAACCTATCCAACCAAAGACATAGAGACCCAGAAATCCTGAGTCTATGCCTTCACTATGGTGAATCACTAAAACAATACAGAAATACACTACAGAAAAAGAAGGAACAGCACGTCAGAAATCAGCTCAATGTAATTGAAGAATCAATTTAATCTAACCACTTCTAAACAAACAACAACATGAAGAGTTATCTATCTGAAACGGAGATGTATGGATAAACCACTTTTCCAATCCTTTTGGCTCTATAACATAGAACAAACAGCAAAAACATATACATGATCAAATACAAATCTTAGAATCAACTATTAAAGACCCCACTGGATTCTCCAATTACATTGAATGAACTACAGGACAAAATACAAACCCTCCAACCCAAAAAGGCCTGTGGTGTTGATGGTATCCTAAATTAAATGATGAAATATACACACCACAAATTCCAATTGGCTATTCTTAAACCCTTTAATAACATCATCCTAAACTCTGGCATATTCCCCAGTATTTGGAACCATGGATTGATCACCCCAATCCACACAAGTGGAGCAAATTTGACCCCAACAACTACCGGGAGATATGCATCAACAGCAACCTTGGGAAAATCCTCTGCATTATCATGAACATATGACTCGTACATTTCCTCAGTGAAAAGAATGTACTGAACAAATGTCAAAATGGCTTTTTACCAAATTACCCTACGACAGACCACTTATTCACCCTGCACACCCTAATTGACAAACAAACATAACAAAACAAAGACAAAGTCTTCTCATGCTTTGTTTATTTCAAAAAAGCCTTTGACTCAATTTGGCATAAGGGTCTGCTATACACATTGATGTAAAGTGGTGTTAGGGGAAAAACATACAACATTATAAAATCCATATACACAAACAACAAGTATGTGGTTAAAATTGGCATCAACACACACATTTCTTTCCACAGGGCTGGGGGTGAGACAGGGATGCAGCTTAAGCCCCAACCTCTTCAACAAATATATCAACAAATTGGCGAGGGCACTAGAATGGTCTGCAGCACTCGGCCTCACCCTACTAGAATTCGACACCGGCTCTAACACTCTTAGGATGCGGCAGGGCTTTCAAACCAATACAGACTACAAAGGGTACAGCCGAGAGCTGCTCAGTGACACGAGCGCACCAGATGAGCTAAACTACTTCTATGCTCACTTCGAGGCAAATAACACTGAAACATGCATGAGAGCACCAGCTGTTCCAGAAGACTGTGTGATCACGCTCTCCGCGGCCGATGTGAGTAAGACCTTTAAACAGGTAAACATTCACAAGGCCAGAGGGCCAGACGGATTATTAAGACGTGTTCTGCGAGCATGCGCTGACTAACTGGCAAGTGTCTTCACTGACATTTTCAACCTCTCCCTTTCAGAGTCTGTAATACCAACATGTTTTAATTAAGGAGACCACCATAGTCCCTGTGCCCAAGAACACTAAGGTAACCTGCCTAAATTACTACCGACCCGTGGCGCTCACATCTGTAGCCATGATGAAGTGCTTTGAAAGGCTGGTCATGGCTCAAATCAACATTGTTATCCCAGAAACCCTAGCCCCTATCCAATTTGCATACCGCCCTAACAGATCCACATATAATGCAATCTCTATTGCACTCCACACTGCCCTTTCCCACCTGGACAAAAAAAACACCTCTGTGAGAATGCTATTCATTGACTACAGACATTTTTACATTTTAGTCATTTAGGAGACACTCTTATCCAGAGCGACTTACAGTAATGAATGCATACATTTCATTTCATGCATTTTTTTTTGTACTGGCCCCCTGTGGGAACCGAACCCACAACCCTGGCATTGCACACACCATGCTCTACCAACTGAGCCACAGGGAAGGCTGACATGTTCCAAGCACACCAAAACAGTCGTGAAGAGGGCACGACAAAGCCTGTTCCCTCTCAGAAGACTGAAAAATTTGACATGGGTCCTCAGATCCTCAAAAGGTTATACAGCTGCACCACTGAGAGCATCCTGATGGGTTTTATCACTGCCTGGTATGGCAGATGCTCGGCATCAGATCGCAAAGCCTCTCCAGAGGGTAGTGTGTACGGCCCAGTACATCACAGGGGCCAAGCTCCACCACCCAGGACCTCCTATACAAGGTGGTGTCAGAGGAAGTCATAGACTGTAATAGAAGTCATTGACCACCCAAGTCATAGACTGTTCTCTCTGCTACCACACTGCAAGCGGTACCGGAGCGTAAAGGTCCAAGAGGCATCTAAACAGGTTCTATTCCCTAAGACTCCTGAACACCTAATAAACATAATTACCTCAATTACCTCGACACCGGTGCCCCCGCACATTGACACATTGACTCTGAACCGGCACCCCATGTATTGTTTTTTACTATTGTTATTTACTGCTGCTACTTAATTATTTGTTTTTCTTATCTCTTACTTTTTGGGGGGGTATTTTCTTAAAACTGCATTGTTAGTTTAGGGCTTTTAAGTAAGCATTTCACTGTAAGGTCTACTATACCTGTTGTATTCAGCATTTCACTGTAAGTTCTACACCTGTTGTACTCATCATTTCACTGTAAGCTCTATACCTGTTGTATTTGGCGCATGTAACTTGATTTGATTTAGATCTTTCTGTCTTTCAATCAATCTGTCTTCATCTGTTTCTGGTGTCACAGTGACTGAGCCATGTTCCATTTCAATCTCTCTGTCACTCTCTCTGTCACTCTGTGTCTCTGTCTCTGTCTCTGTCTCTCTATGTCTCTGTCTCTTTCTGTGTCTCTCTGTCTGTCTTTCTCTGTCTGTCACTCTCTCCCTCACTTCTCTCTCTGCCACTGAGGCACGCTTTTTGCTCATTAAGCTTCCCTCCATCTCTCTCTCCTATTTCATCCGTCAATTTTCCTTGTTCTCTCTACCTCCCTCTATCTGCCTCACTCTCTCCCTCTATCTCTCCTTTACTTTCCCTCACTCGCTATCTGCAACGGAGGCACGCTTTTTGCTCATCAAGCTTCCCTCCGTCTCTCTCCTATTTCATCCCTCAATTGTCCTTGTTCTCTCTCTGTCTCCTGTCCACTCACTGCGGTGGAGGAACGCTCTCCACTCATTACATCTGTCTGCCTCTCTCCCCCTCTCCTCCTTTTCCTCCATCTATCTCCATCAGGACAGGGACAACTGCCACTTCACGCCCTTCACACCATGCATCTCCCTCTCAATTCAATTTCAATTTAAGGGGCTTTATTGGCATGAGCAGAGCCTGCTGAGCATCTGGTACATGCCATTGGCTTGGGCCAGAGTAAGAGTGGGGGTTGGGCCTGCTCATGGCTTCCCTCTCTCTCTCTAAATTCAATTCAATTCAATTTAAGTGCTTTATTGGCAAGGGAAACATATGTTTACATTGCCAAAGCAAGTGACATAGATAATAAACAAAAGTGAAATAAACAGTAAAAATGTGCAGTAAACATTACACTTACAAAAGTTCCAAAATAACAAATACATTTCAAATGTTTTTGGGATAATGGTGTTGATGTGAGCCATGACCAGCCTTTCAAAGCATTTCATGGCTACAGACGTGAGTGCTAAGGGTCGGTTGTCATTTAGGCAGGTTATCTTACTGTTCTTGGGCACAGGGACTAATTTGGTCTGCTAGAAACATGTTGGTATTGCAGACTCAGACAGGGAGAGGTTGAAAATGTCAGTGAAGACACTTGCCAGTTGGTCAGCGCATGCTCTGAGTACATGTCCTGGTAATCCGTCTGGCCCAGCGGCCTTGTGAATGTTTACCAATTTAAAGGTCTCACGCTGTCAACCAGACCAGCTGATGCTCTCATGCATGTTTCAGTGTTACTTGCCTAGAAGCGAGATTAGAAGTGATTTAGCTCGTCTGGTAGGCTCGTGTCACTGGGCAGCTCTCGGCTGTACTTCCCTTTGTAGTCTGTAATGGTTTGCAAGCCCTGCCACATCCAATGAGCGTCGGAGCTGGTATAGTATAATTCGATCTTAGTCCTGTATTGATGCTTTGCCTGTTTGATGGTTTGTCAGAGGGCATAGTGGGAATTCTTATAAGCTTCTGGGTTAGAGTCCCACTCCTTGAAAGCGGCAGCTCTGCCCTTTAGCTCGGTGCGAATGTTGCCTGTAATCCATGGCTTCTGGTTGGGGTATGTACGTACAGTCACTGTGGGGATGACGTCCTTGATGCACTTATTGATAAAGCCAGTGACTAATGTGGTGTACTCCTCAATGCCATCGGAAAAATCCAGGAACATATTTCAGTCTGTGCTAGTAAAACAGTCCTGTAGTTTAGCATCTGCATCATCTGACCAATTTTTTATAGACCGAGTCTCTGGTGCTTTCTGCTTTAATTTTTGCTTGTAAACAGGAGTCAGTAGGATAGAATTATGGTCAGATTTGCCAAATGGAGGGCGAGGGAGAGGTTTGTATGCGTCTCTGTGTGTGGAGTAAAGGTGGTCCAGAGTTTTTTTCCCTCTGGTTGCATATTTAACATGCTGATAGAAATTCGGCAAAACGGATTTAAGTTTCCCTGCATTTAAGTCCCCGGCCACTAGGAGCGCTGCCACTGGATGAGCGTTTTCCTGTTCGCTTATGGCGGAATACAGCTCGATTATAGATTTAGAGCCAACTTTGCTCTATGGTGGTATGTAGACAGCTACGAAAAACACAGATGAAAACTCTCTAGGTACATAGTGTGGTCTACAGCTTATCATGAGATACTCTACCTCAGCTGAGCAAAACTTTGAGACTTCCTTAGATATCGTGCACCAGCTGTAGTTTTGTCACGCTTGTCGTTGGAAATGGAGGACCAAAACGCAGCAGGTATGTGTATGCTCATCTTGCTCTTTTAATAAATACAAAATGAACACCAAAATAACAAAGAACGAACAATCGACAAAAAACTGTCTGGTAAGGCACAAGGCTATACACAGAATAATCACCCACCAATCACACACACAAACACACCCTAATATATGGGACTCTCAATCAAAGGCAGATAGACAACACCTGCCTTCAACTGAGAGTCCCAACCCCAATTAACCAAACATAGAAACACACACACCAGACTAACCATAGAATACAAACACATAGACCATCAACCAAAAACCCGGAAATACTAAATCAAACACCCTTTACACAAACACACCACCCCGAACCACATAAAACAAATTCCCTCTGCCACGTCCTGACCAAACTACAAAACAATTAACCTTATACTGGCCAGGACGTGACATGTTTACATAAATGCATAGGCCCCCGCCCTTCCCAGAGGCTGCTGTTCTGTCCTGCCGATAGTGTATAACCCACCAGCTGTATGTTCTTAATGTCGTCGTTCAGCCACGACTCGGTGAAACGCAAGATATTACAGCTATTAATGTCCCGTTGGTAGGATATACGTGCTTTCAGTTCATCCCATTTATTTTCCAGCGATTGAACGTTAGCTAGCAGAATGGAAGGTAAGGGCCTGATCCTCGCAAGACACCCAGATCTTTTGCCTCGAAATCTCAGTTTCTTTCACCAGCGAATCAGGGGGATCAGGGCCTGGTCGGGTGTCTGCAGTATATCCCTCACGTCCGACTCATTGAAAAATAACTCCTCATCCTATTTGAGTTCTGATGTCCAGAAGCTTTTTTCGGTCATAAGAGACTGTAGCAGCAACATTATGTACAAAACAAAGTTACAAACAATGTGAAAAAGCAAACAAAATAGCATGATTGGTTGAGAGCCGATAAGATGGCAGCCCTACCCTCCGGCGCTATCACCTAGAGCTGAAGAAAAAAGAAAAAGAGATATACAGGAACACACACACGCATACACACACGCACGCACGCACGCACACACACACACACACACACACACACACACACACACACACACACACACACACACACACACACACACACACACACACACACACACACACACACACACACACACACACAAAGTGTCTGTAAGTGCCTGCTTCTCCAGGGAAATAATATTGATATCTGTAGCAGAGAGGATATTGGGAGGAAAGTGATGGGTGGTGTTGATATCTGTAGTAGAGAGGATATTAGGAGGAAAGTGATGGGCGTGTCATGGCTGTGGGTAACTGGTGAAAGGAGTCAGGCGCAGGAGAGCTGAGATGCGTGGACAAGGTATTTAATAAAAAAAAAACACCAGTATAAACACAATACTATGGTGCTAGAAAAATACCGGTACCACGAAATAAACGGGCGTAAATAACAAAACCCAGTAACAATATACCAGCCGTCAGAATACAGCCTTACAATAAAACAAACACGCACACAAACATGGCGGAAACCAGAGGGTTAAATAATGAACATGTAATGGGGGAATTTAAACCAGGTGTGTTAAAAACAAAGACAAAACAAATGGAAAATGAAAAGTGGATCGGTGATGGCTAGAAGGCCGGTGACGTCGACCGCCGAAACGTCGCTCGAACAAGGAGAGGGACCGACTCCGGCGGAAGTTGTGACAGGGTGGTGTTGATGTCTGTAGCAGAGAGGATATTGGGAGGAAAGTGATGGATGGTATTGATGAACATAAGAGGGCAGTTATCACACCCTCCACACATATACCAATCAACCCTTCATAGAGACACTGAGGCTGAGTCTCAAATACAGTGCACTGGGCCAGGGCGCACACTGGTTCTTCGCAGTTCAGAAAAAATGTCTTTCCTCTCTTTTGTAAGGGCCGCAGCTCATTTAAATATTTTGAGGCGTGGTTGGTTCACAACTCTGCAACCGTGAGTGAGAGTGTCATTCCAGGTGATCTAATCTGTTGTGTTTAAGCTGTCATATTGTTACGCTCGTCGTTAGAAATGGACCAAATCGACAGCGTGCGTAGAGTTCCACGTGATTTAATGAATGAAACTCACCAAAACAAATACAGACGCAAACGAAACGTAAAGTAATGGTGTGCTCACAGGCACTACACAAAAACAAGATCCCACAATCACAGGTGGGAAAAAGGGCTGCCTAAGTATGATCCCCAATCAGAGACAACAAAAAACAGCTGCCTCTGATTGGGAACCATACTAGGCCAACAAAGAAATAGTAACCTAGATATGCCCACCCAAGTGGCACACCCTGACCTAACAAAATACAGAATAATAAAGGCTCTCTAAGGTCAGGGCGTGACACATATGTTATAAGTCACTATGGCACCATACAGGTTTAATATAGAACCTTATGAATGTAGTTCTGTATAGAACCTTAGGAAAGGGTTCTTTATAGCACCATACAGGTTTAATATAGAACCTTATGAATGTAGTTCTTTATAGAACCTTAGGAAAGGGTTCTTTATAGCACCACACGGGTTTAATGTAGAACCTTATGAATGTAGTTCTTTATAGAACCTTAGGAAAGGGTTCTTTATAGCACCATACAGGTTTAATATAGAACCTTATGAATGTAGTTCTTTATAGAACCTTAGGAAAGGGTTCTTTATAGCACCACATGGGGTTAATATAGAACCTTATGAATGTAGTTCTTTATAGAACCTTAGGAAAGGGTTCTTTATAGCACCATACAGGTTTAATATAGAACCTTATGAATGTAGTTCTTTATAGAACCTTAGGAAAGGGTTCTTTATAGCACCACATGGGGTTAATATAGAACCTTATGAATGTAGTTCTTTATAGAACCTTAGGAAAGGGTTCTTTATAGCACCATACGGGTTTAATATAGAACCTTATGAACGTAGTTCTTTATAGAACCTTAGGAAAGGGTTCTTTATAGCACCACACAGGTTTAATATTGTCACGTCCTGACCAGTAAAAGGGGTTGTTTGTTATTGTAGTTTGGTCAGGGCGTGGCAGGGGGTGTTTGTTTAGTGTGTTTCGGGGTTTAGAGCTTCCGGTCGACAGTGCCCCGTCCAGTGCTTCCGGCGACGTCCTACAGTCCGGAACCGACAGAGACGGCCCACAGTCCGGAACCGACAGAGACGGCCCACAGTCCGGAACCGACAGAGACGGCCCACAGTCCGGAACTGTGGGCCGTCTCCATTACCGTACTTCGAAGCATGTCAAACGCTTTTTAAAATCAATTTTTATGCGATTTTTCTCGTAAAATAGCGATAATATTCCGACCGGGAGACGTCGTTTTCGTTCAGAGACTGAAAATGTAAAATGGACTCTTCACGTGCATGCGTGCGCCCGTCTCATTGTTCTCAGATCGACCACTATCCAAATGCGCTACTGTTTTTCAGCCAGGGACTGCAGAGTCATCATTCAACGTTCTGGCACCTTCTGAGAGCCTATGGGAGCCTTAGAAAGTGTCACGTTACAGCAGAGATCCTCTGTTTTCAATAAAGAGGCTAAAGAAGGCCAGAAATGGTCAGAGAGGGCACTTCCTGTTATGAATCTTCTCAGGTTTTGGCCTGCCGTATGAGTTCTGTTATACTCACAGACACCATTCAAACAGTTTTAGAAACTTTTGGGTGTTTTCTATCCAAATCAAACAATTATATGCATATTCTAGTGTCTGGGCAGAAGTAATAAACAGATTAAATCGGGTACGTTTTTTATCCGGCCGTGAAAATACTGCCCCCTATCCATAACAGGTTAATATATTTCTATGTCTGTGTCTATTTAGTCTATTTCTATGTTCAGGGTTTTTGGTTTGGCCTTCAATTAGGAGCAGCTGTTCTTCGTTGCTTCTAATTGGAGGTCATATTTAAGTAGGGGTTTTTGTCACTGTGTTTGTGGGTAGTTGTTTCCTGTTCCGTGTATAGCGTTTAGCCTTACAGGACTGTCTTCGTCGTTTATTTTGTATAAGTATTTTGTTTGTGTTTTTTCTTTCTAATAAAGAAGATGAGTATACACATTCCCGCTGCGTTTCGGTCTACTCAATATGACGAACGTTACAAATATAGAACCTTATGAATGTAGTTCTTTATAGAACCTTAGGAAAGGGTTCTTAATAGCACCATACAGGTTTAATATAGAACCTTATGAATGTAGTTCTGTATAGAACCTTAGGAAAGGGTTCTTAATAGCACCATACAGGTTTAATATAGAACCTTATGAATGTAGTTCTGTATAGAACCTTAGGAAAGGGTTCTTAATAGCACCATACAGGTTTAATATAGAACCTTATGAACGTAGTTCTTTATAGAACCTTAGGAAAGGGTTCTTAATAGCACCATACAGGTTTAATATAGAACCTTATGAATGTAGTTCTGTATAGAACCTTAGGAAAGGGTTCTTAATAGCACCATACAGGTTTAATATAGAACCTTATGAATGTAGTTCTGTATAGAACCTTAGGAAAGGCTTCTTAATAGCACCATACAGGTTTAATATAGAACCTTATGAACGTAGTTCTTTATAGAACCTTAGGAAAGGGTTCTTAATAGCACCATACAGGTTTAATATAGAACCTTATGAATGTAGTTCTGTATAGAACCTTAGGAAAGGGTTCTTAATAGCACCATACAGGTTTAATATAGAACCTTATGAATGTAGTTCTGTATAGAACCTTAGGAAAGGGTTCTTAATAGCACCATACAGGTTTAATATAGAACCTTATGAATGTAGTTCTTTATAGAACCTTCAAAAAAAGGTTCCATATAGCACCAAAAAAAAGAGTTCCATTATGGTTACAAGCCAAATAACCCTTATTGTGGCACCATAGAGGACGAGTTTGTTTGTGTGTGTTGAGTGCCATTTAAGATGCTCTCATATGGAGACGGTTTTCACTGTTACATCAGCCTCTTTGAAGGATGAGTTCTGGATCCCTTGACATCCTGCATGGTGAATAATTACTTTAGAAAAATACAAGTTGACAGATTGATGCTTTCACGATTTTGAAGTGCTCTCTCTCGTCCGCCACTAAGGAAAGATCAGGCAGCTTAAAGGGCTGTTTTCAGACACATTTAAAAGATTAAACAAGTTGGGGAATGCTGCGAAAGAACAGACGCATCATCAGGGAAACCGACAGTTTGATTGACAGTGGCATCGTGTAATCTAGATCAAGGGCTGTGATTGGTTTAAACCTTGAACTGTTATTATCCAACCTTGAGGCTTTTTAATTCCTTGGCCGCTGAGGCTCCAACTTTCCACCACTCCAAAGATGTCATGTTTGTAAATAGGATTTGTATGTGGAGGGAAGATGTACCCCCTTGTTTCTGTTCAGACCACTTTCTGGAGTCTGGTTTCATCTATAATTGATGGGAGGGGGGAAAAAGCGAAGGAGAGAGAGAGAGAGGGGGGGGAAGCGAAGGAGAGAGAGAGAGAGAGGGGGGAAGAGAGAGAGAGGGAGAGAGAGAGAGAGAGAGAGAGGGGGGGGAAGAGAGAGAGAGGGAGAGAGAGAGGGGGGAAGAGAGAGAGAGAGAGGGGGGAAGAGAGAGAGAGGGAGAGAGGGAGAGAGGGAGAGAGAGAGAGAGAGAGAGAGAGAGAGAGAGAGAGAGAGAGAGAGAGAGAGAGAGAGAGAGAGAGAGGGGGGGGAAGAGAGAGAGAGAGAGAGAGAGAGAGAGAGAGAGAGAGAGAGAGAGAGAGAGAGAGAGAGAGAGAGAGAGGGGGGGAAGAGGAGAGAGAGAGAGAGAGAGAGAGAGAGAGAGAGAGAGAGAAAAGGGCAACTACGAAGAGACTCAGCCCTGACGAGGCGACAGACACCTCCCCATAACAACACAAACACCTCCCCATAACAACACAAACACCTCCCCATAACAACACAAACACCTCCCCGTAACAACACAAACACCTCCCCGTAACAACACACACACCTCCCCGTAACAACACAAACACCTCCCCATAACAACACAAACACCTCCCCATAACAACACACACACCTCCCCATAACAACACAAACACCTCCCCATAACAACACAAACACCTCCCCGTAACAACACAAACACCTCCCCGTAACAACACAAACACCTCCACATAACAACACAAACACCTCCCCGTAACAACACAAACACCTCCCCGTAACAACACAAACACCTCCTCGTAACAACACAAACACCTCCCCGTAACAACACAAACACCTCCCCGTAACAACACACACACCTCCCCGTAACAACACACACACCTCCCCGTAACAACACACACACCTCCCCGTAACAACACACACACCTCCCCGTAACAACACACACACCTCCCCTTAACAACACACACACCTCCCCGTAACAACACACACACCTCCCCGTAACAACACACACACCTCCCCATAACAACACAAACACCTCCCCGTAACAACACAAACACCTCCCCGTAACAACACACACACCTCCCCGTAACAACACACACACCTCCCCGTAACAACACACACACCTCCCCATAACAACACACACACCTCCCCATAACAACACAAACACCTCCCCATAACAACACACATCTCCCCATAACAACACACACACCTCCCCGTAACAACACACACACCTCCCCGTAACAACACACACACCTCCCCGTAACAACACAAACACCTCCCCATAACAACACAAACACCTCCCCGTAACAACACAAACACCTCCCCGTAACAACACACACACCTCCCCGTAACAACACACACCTCCCCGTAACAACACACACACCTCCCCGTAACAACACACACACCTCCCCGTAACAACACACACACCTCCCCGTAACAACACACACACCTCCCCGTAACAACACACACACCTCCCCATAACAACACACACACCTCCCCATAACAACACACACACCTCCCCATAACAACACAAACACCTCCCCATAACAACAAACACCTCCCCATAACAACACACACACCTCCCTGTAACAACAACACATAGTAGTACGTAAAGCAGTACAGCGCATAAAGACATGAAGACATAAAGACATGAAGACATAGATACATAATTACATGAAGACATAAAGACATGGAGACAAAGGCACAAAAACACAAAAATACTTAATGACCTAAAGGCAGATATAAAGACACAAAAACACAAAAACACAAAGACACAAACAAAAAGACACAAATACATGAAGACATAAAGACACAAAAACACATAGACAAAAAGACTTAAAGACTTAAAGGCTTAAAGGCAGAAGTAAAGTCAAAGACATAAAGGCATAAAGTCAGACATAAAGGCATAAAGTCGGACATAAAGGCATAATGGCTGAAAGACATAAAAACATTAAAGACAATGACATAAAGGCATGCAGACATGAAGGCCTGAAGACATATATATATATATTTTAATTTTAATTGTATTTATTTTATTTAACCTTTATTTAAACAGGGAGTCACATTGAGATTAAAAATATATTTTTCAAAGAGAGCCCTGTATGCGTAAAAAAACAGAACAATAAAAAAAACATTAATATATGTGTATAAAACAATATACCTCAGCACACAATAAACCAAAATAAACAAATTCAATAAAAGCAATCACATTCAACTACATAGAGGTACTACATCAATAATGTAAAGACATGAAGGTATAAAGACATGAAGACATAAAGACAAAGACATGAATGTATAAAGACAAAGACATGAAGGTATAAAGACATGAAGACATAAAGACAAAGACATGAAGGTATCAAGACAAAGACATGAAGGTATCAAGACATAAAGACATGAAGAAATTATAACATAAAGACAAAGACATTAAGGTATCAAGACATAAAGACATGAAGAAATGATAACATAAAGACAAAGACATTAAGGTAAAAAGACATGAAGACATGAAGGTAAAAAGAAATAAAGTCTTGAAGGTATAAAGACATGAAGGTATAAAGGTATGAAGACGTAAAGACATGAATGTATAAAGGCATAAAGACATAAAGGCATAAAGACATAAAGGTATAAAGACATGAAGGTATGAAGACATGAAGACATTGAGACATAAAGACATGAAGGTATGAAGACATGAAGGTATAAAGACATGAAGGTATGGCGACAGCGACATAAAGACGGGATGGCTGGCGGACGGGATAAAGACATGAAGGTATGAAGACATGAAGCAGCGCTAAAGACATGAAGCGCATGGCATAAAGACGGGATGCGAAGACATTGAGACATAAAGACATGAAGGTATGAAGACATGAAGGTATAAAGACATGAAGGTATGAAGACATGGCAAGACATAAAGACATGAAGGTATGAAGACATAAAGACATAAAGACATGAAGACATGAAGGTATAAAGACATGAAGGTATGAAGACATAAAGACATGAAGGTATGAAGACATAAAGACATGAAGACATAAAGACATAACATGGACATGAAGACATGAAGACATGAAGACGTAAAGACATGAAGGTATAAAGACATGAAGACATTGAGACATAAAGACATGAAGGTATGAAGACATGAAGGTATAAAGACATGAAGGTATAAAGACATGAAGACATAAAGACATGAAGGTATAAAGACAAGAAGACATGAAGACATGAAGACATTGAAGACATAAAGACATGAAGGTATGAAGACATAGAAGACATGAAGACATAAAGACATAAATACATGAAGACATGAAGACATGAAGACGTAAAGACATGAAGGTATAAAGACATAAAGACATGAAGACATAAAGACATGAAGGTATAAAGACAAGAAGACATTGAGACATAAAGACATGAAGGTATGAAGACATGAAGGTATAAAGACATGAAGGTATGAAGACATGAAGACATTGAGACAAAGACATAAAGACATAAAGACATGAAGGTATAACGACATGAAGGTATGAAGACATTGAGACATAAAGACATGAAGGTATGAAGACATTGAGACATAAAGACATGAAGGTATAAAGACATGAAGGTATGAAGACATTGAGACATAAAGACATGAAGGTATGAAGACATGAAGACATAAAGACATAAAGACATGAAGACATGAAGACATGAAGACTTGAAGGTATTAAGACATGAAGGTATAAAGACATAAAGGTATAAAGACATGAAGGTATAAAGACATGAAGGTATAAAGACATAAAGACATGAAGACATGAAGACATGAAGGTATAAAGACATGACGGTATAAAGACATGAAGGTATAAAGACATAATGACATGAAGACATGAAGGTATAAAGACATAAAGACATGAAGGTATAAAGACATGAAGACATGAAGAAATGAAGACGTAAAGACAAAGACATTAAGGTAAAAAGACATGAAGACATGAAGGTAAAAAGAAATAAAGTCTTGAAGGTATAAAGACATGAAGGTATAAAGGTATGAAGACGTAAAGACATGAATGTATAAAGGCATAAAGACATAAAGGCATAAAGACATGAAGGCATAAAGACATGAAGGTATGAAGACATGAAGACATTGAGACGAGGTAGAAGACATGAAGGTATGAAGACATGAAGACATTGAGACATAAAGACATAAAGACATGAAGACATAAAGACATGAAGGTATGAAGACATGAAGACATTGAGACATAAAGACATGAAGGTATAAAGACATGAAGGTATGAAGACATGAAGGCATGAAGACATGAAGACATGAAGACATGAAGACATAAAGACATGAAGGTATGAAGACATAGAAGACATAGAGACATAAAGACATGAAGACATGAAGACATGAAGACATGAAGACGTAAAGACATGAAGGTATGAAGACATAAAGACATGAAGACATGAAGACGAGGGTAAAGACATAGAAGACATAAAGACATAAAGACATGAAGGTATGAAGACATGAAGACATAAAGACATGAAGGTATAAAGACATGAAGACGTAAAGACATGAAGGCATAAAGACATGAAGACATAAAGACATGAAGGTATAAAGACAAGAAGACATTGAAGACATGAAGACATGAAGGTATAAAGACATTGAAGACGTAAAGACATGAAGGTATAAAGACAAGAAGACATTGAGACATAAAGACATGAAGGTATGAAGACATGAAGGTATAAAGACATGAAGGCATAAAGACATGAAGGTATGAAGACATGAGCAAGACATGAAGGCATGAAGACATGAAGACATTGAGACATAAAGACATGAAGGCATGAAGACATGAAGGTATAAAGACATGAAGGTATGAAGACATTGAGACATAAAGACATGAAGGTATGAAGACATTGAGACATAAAGACATGAAGGCATAACGACATGAAGGTATGAAGACATGAAGACATAAAGACATAAAGACATAAAGACATGAAGACATGAAGGTATTAAGACATGAAAGTATAAAGACATAAAGACAAAGACATGAAGGTATAAAGACATAAAGACATGAAGACATAAAGACATGAAGGTACAAAGACATGAAGGTATAAAGACATGAAGGTATAAAGACATAAAGACATGAAGGAAGACATGAAGACATAAAGGCATGAAGACATAACAAAGGCATAGACATTAAGCCAGGTGATAATTGTTCATAATGTATGCGTGATGACTCACAAAAAAAAAAGCATGTGAAAAAAAGAGTTGCCATCCTCTTCAGGAAGCAGAGTAATTCAGATGATAAGGCTGTTTTCATGTCTTCCACAGCTGTTTGTGTGGTGGTAATGGGGAAGAAGCACCTGCTAGACATTAAGAACTCCATCAATCGGTCTGCACTGTCTACCCCTCAGCCCCTCCAGACGTTTAGACTATTCCCCGTGATGGTGATGGAAGTAACTCATTATAAAACAGTATAAAAAGTCAGAAGAAAATTCCTTTGGATGGAAGGAATCCCTGAACAATAAATGTGTGTGTGTGTGTGTGTGTGTGTATATTGCGTGCATCCATGCATGCGTGGGTGAACTATACTTTATTCTCCGTAACTATATTCAGGCTGAAATATATATCTGCGAATCTATGTGGCTGTTTCCTAGCTGAGTTAAGATAATGGAGGGAGAGATCTCGAGTAGGCCTATTTGATGAGTCTGGAAAGATATTTCAACATTCTATGCAGACTTGGTACAATACCTGAATGAATTCTGGGAGCAAAGGGCATAGAGAAAGACAACAAGGTTGGGGGAGAGAGTAAAACTAGAGAGAGAGAAGAATGAGAAGGAAGATATGTGCGGAGTTGAACCATCAGTAATGTCTCTGCAAACTGCAAAAGTGGGTCCGAGGGGGAGAAAAGTGGGTCCTATGGAGAGAAAAGTTGTTCATATGGAGGGAAAAGTTGTTCCTATGAAGTGAAATGTTGTTTATTTGGTGGTAAAAGTTGTTCCTATGGAGAGAAAAGTGGGTCCTAGGGAGAGAACAGTGGGTCCTAGGGAGAAAAGTGGGTCCTAGGGAGAGAACAGTGGGAACTAGAGAGAGAACAGTGGGTCCTAGGGAGAAAAGTGGGTCCTAGAGAGAAAAGTGGGTCCTAGAGAGAGAACAGTGGGTCCTAGGGAGTGAACAGTGGGTCCTAGAGAGAAAAGTGGGTCCTAGGGAGAGAACAGTGGGTCCTAGGGAGAGAACAGTGGGTCCTAGGGAGAGAACAGTGGGTCCTAGGGAGAAAAGTGGGTCCTAGAGAGAAAAGTGGGTCCTAGGGAGAGAACAGTGGGTCCTAGGGAGAGAACAGTGGGTCCTAGAGAGAAAAGTGGGTCCTAGGGAGAGAAAGGTGTAAAGTGAAGTACAGATACCCCCCAAAAGTACTTTAGTACTTTAAAGTCATTTTACTTAAGTATTTTACACCACTGGAGAAACGTTCATTTCATTTTATTTAACATTTAACTAGGCAAGTCAGAACAAATTCTTATTTACAATGACAACCTACCAGAATGCAAAAGGCCTCGGGATGGGGGCTGGGATTAAAAATGCAAATATTGGACAAAACACACATCACGACAAGAGAGACCTAACACAGCATGGTAACAACACAACGGGACAACAACATGGTGGCAACACAACATGGTGGCAGCACAACATGATAGAAGCACAAAACATGGTACAAACATTATTGGGCACAGACAACAGCACAAATGGCAAGAAGGTAGAGACAACAATACATCACGTGTAGCAGACACAACTGTCAGTAAGAGTGTCCATGATTTGAGTCTTTGAATGAAGAGATTGAGATAAAACTGTCCAGTTTGAGTGTTTGTTGCAGCTCGTTTCAGTCGCTAGCTGCAGAGAACTGAAAAGACGAGCGACCCAGGGATGTGTGAGCTTTGGGGACCTTTAACAGAATGTGACTGGCAGAATGGATGTTGTATGTGGAGGATGATGGCTGCAGTAGATATCTCAGATAGGGGGGAGTGAGGCCTGAGAGGGTTTTATAAATAAGCATCAACCATAAGGTGTACAGAGATCAACAGTTTACAGAGGAATATAGAGTGCAGTGATGTGTCCTATAGGGAGCATTGGTGGCAAATCTGATGGCCAAATGGTAAAGTGAGTCCTTGGAAGAGAAATGGAGAAAAAAATAGGTCCTAGGGAGGGAAAAGTGCAGGAGAACAAAATACAGAGCTAGGGAGTTACATCTCCCTCAACCTCATACTGTCTACACATGTCTACCTCAACCCCATTCTGCCTACCACAACCCCATACTGTCTACATGTCTAACTCAACCGCATACTGTATACCTCAACCTCATCCTGTCTACATGTCTACCTCAACCCCATCCTGTCTACACATCTACCTCAACCTCATACTGTCTACACATGTCTACCTCAACCCCATTCTGCCTACCACAACCCATTCTGTCTACCTCAACCCCATTCTGTCTACCTCAGCCCCATTCTGTCTACCTCAACCCCATTCTGTCTACCTCAACCCCATTCTGTCTACCTCAACCCCATACAGTCTACATGTCTACCTCAACCCCATACTGTCTAAATGTCTACTACCTCAACCCCATACTGTCTAAATGTCTACCTCAACCCCATACTGTCTAAATGTCTACCTCAACCCCATCATGTCTACACATCTACCTCAACCCCATCCTGTCTAAATGTCTACCTCAACCCCATCCTGTCTAAATGTCTACCTCAACCCCATCCTGTCTAAATGTCTACCTCAACCCCATCCTGTCTACACGTCTACCTCAACCCCATACTGTCTACACGTCTACCTCAATCCCATACTGTCTACACGTCTACCTCAACCCCATTCCTCTACATGTATACCTCAACCCCATACTGCCTACATGTCTACCTCATCTCCATACTGTCTACATGTCTACCTCAAACCCATACGGTCTACATGTCTACCTCAACCCTATACGGTCTACATGTCTACCTCAACCCCATACTGTCATCCTCAACCCCATACTGCCTACACATCTACCTCAACCTCATACTGTCTACACATGTCTACCTCAACCCCATACTGTCTACATGTCTTCCTCAACCCCATACTGTCTACCTCAACCTCATACTGTATACACATCTACCTCTACCGCATACTGTCTACACATCTACCTCTACCGCATACTGTCTACACATCTACCTCAACTCCATTCTGCCTACATGTCTACCTCAACCCCATTCTGCCTACATGTCTACCTCAACCCCATACTGTCTACATGTCTAGCTCAACCACATTCTGCCTACCTCAACCCCATACTGTCTAAATGTCTACCTCAACCCCATACTGTCTACACATCTACCTCAACCCCATACTGTCTAAATGTCTATCTCAACCCCATCCTGTCTACATGTCTACCTCAACCCCATACTGTCTACATGTCTACCTCAACCCCATACTGTCTACATGTCTACCTCAACCCCATGCTGTCTACATGTCTACCTCAACCCCATTCTGCCTACATGTCTACCTCAACCCCATTCTGCCTACCTCAACCCCATACTGTCTACATGTCTAGCTCAACCACATTCTGCCTACCTCAACCCCATACTGTCTAAATGTCTACCTCAACCCCATACTGTCTACACATCTACCTCAACCCCATACTGTCTAAATGTCTATCTCAACCCCATCCTGTCTACATGTCTACCTCAACCCCATACTGTCTACATGTCTACCTCAACCCCATACTGTCTACATGTCTACCTCAACCCCATGCTGTCTACATGTCTACCTCAACCCCATGCTGTCTACATGTCTACCTCAACCCCATACTGTCTAAATGTCTACCTTAACCCCATACTGTCTACACGTCTACCTCAACCCCATCCTGTCCACACGTCTACCTCAACCCCATCCTGTCCACACGTCTATCTCAACCCCATACTGTCTACATGTCTACCTCAACCCCATCCTGTCTACATGTCTACCTCAACCCCATACTGTCTTGTTGTGTGGAATATAATATGCTTACTCAACTCACACTGCCTTAATAACTGTAGAGGAGATTAAATTAAAAGCAGAAAAGAGAAAGAGGTTTACATGCGCCAGCCCCCTACCCTTTCCTACACTGTGCCGTTTTCTCTATGAAAAGGTCTACATGAAAACAGTCCAACCCACACTGTGTAGAGTGATAGCAGATGTGTGTTAGCTTCCACCCCACACTGTGTAGCGTCTCAGAGAACACAATCAGTCAGCAGGGGGTTTAATTACCACAACAACAGCAGCTATAAATCAGCTCTTGCCCCATTGCTACGGCAACACGCCTCTGTAATACAGGGACAGGCAACTAGATTAATTTGGGGTCCGGAAAATAATTATAATATTTTGTACGCTACAAATTGACCACAGCTAAGCCCAAAAAAAGATTGTTCTTGAAAATAACAATCATTTCACGCCTTGATTATACTGAGACACCATCACATATGTCTTGGGATACTTGGGAACAGATTTCCTAAATTAAAAACATTTTTTTTGCTGAATTCCTGGTGATTTAACAGTCTTTTGTGACCAAAAACTAGAAACTTTTGTGGGGCAGAATTTTATTTTTGCCTATTGTTACAGCTCATATAAGTAAATCAGTCAGCTGAAATAAAATCACTAGGCCCTAACCTATGGTTTTCACATGACTGGGAATACAGATATGGATCTGTTGGTCAGAGACACCTTAAAAAAAGGGAGAGGCATGGATCAGTAAACCAGTCAGTATCTGGTGTGACCACCATTTGCCTCATGCAGCGCAACACATCTCCAGTTGATCAGACTGTTGATTGAGGCCTGTGGAATGTTGTCCTACTCCTCTTCAATGGCTGTGCGAAGAAGCTGGATATTGGCTGGAACTGGAACACGATGTCTTACATGTCGATCCAGAGCATCCCAAACATGCTCAATAGGTGACATGTCTGGTGAGCATGCAGGCCATGGAAGAACTGGGACATTTTCAGCTTCCAAGAATTGTGTACAGAGCCTTGTGATGTGGGGCCGTGCATTATCATGCTGAAACATGAGGTGATGGTGGCGGATGAGTGGCACGATAATGGGCCTCAGGATCTCGTCACGGTGTCTCTGGGCATCCAAATTGCCATTGATAAAATGCAGTTATGTTCGTGGGTCTATTGCTTATGCCTGACAATACCATATCCCCACTGCCACCATGGGGCATTCTGTTGACAAGGTTTTACATTTGAGTAACTTAGCAGATGCTTTTTCCCAGAGTGACCTACAGTTAGTGCATTCATCTTAAGATAGCTAGGTGGGACAACCACATATCACAGTCATAGTAAGTACACTTTTCCTCAATAAAGTATTTATTTGCAAAGTCAGAGCTAAAAAGGGAGCCCACAACATTGACATCAGCAAACCGCTCACCCACATGATGCCATACACATTGTCTGCCATCTGCCCGGCACAGTTGAAAATGGTATTCCTCCGTGAAGGGTACACTTCTCCAGCATGCCGAGTGGTTATTGAAGTTGAGCATTTGCCCACTGAAGTTGATTACGACACGGAACTGCAGGTTTTTTGTAACATCATCTTTGAAATGCAAGAGAAAGGCCATAATGTATTATTCCAGCCAAGGGGCAATTTAGATATTGGCCAGTAGATGGCAGCAGTGTATGTGCAAAGTTTTAGTCTGATCCAATGAACCATTGCACTTCTGGTCAAATTTTGTATCAAGACTGCCCAAATGTGCCTAATTTGTTTATTATTAACTTTTCATGTTCAAAACTATGCACTCTCCTCAAACAATAACATGGTATTATTTCACTGTAATAGCTACTGTACATTGGACAGTGAAGTTAGATGAACAAGAATTTAAACTTTCTGCAAACATCAGATATGTCTATGTCCTGGGAAATTATCAGTAAACATTACACTCACAAAAGTTCCCAAAAAATAAAGACATTTCAAATATAATATTATGTGCAAATAGTTAAAGTACAAAAGGGAACATAAATAAGCTAAATATAGGTTGTATTTATAATGGTGTTTGTTCTTCACTGGTTGCCCTTTTCTTGTGGGAACAGGTCACAAATCTTGCTGCTGTGATGTCACACTGTGGTATTTCACCCAGTAGATATGGGAGTTTATCAAAATTGGGTTTGTTTTCGAATTCTTTGTGGATCTGTTTAAACTGAGGGAAATATGTGTCTCTAATATGGTCATACATTTGACAGGATGTTAGGAAGTGCAGCTCAGTTTCCACCTCATTTTCTGGGCAGTGTGCAAATAGCCTGTCTTCTCTGGAGAGCCAATTCTGCCTACGGCGGCCTTTCTCAGTAGCAAGGCTATGCTCACTGTGTCTGCACATAGTCAAAGCTTTCCTTAAGTTTGGGTCAGTCACTGTGGTCAGGTATTCTGCCACTGTGTGCCCTCTGTTTAGGGCCAAACAGCATTCTAGTTTGCTCTGTTTGTTTTTTAAATATTTTCCAATGTGTCAAGTAACTCTCTTTTTGTTTTCTCATGATTTGGTTGGGTCTAATTGTGTTGCTGTCCAACATGCTCTGTGGGGTCTGTTTGTGTTTGTGAACAGAGCCCCAGGACCAGCTTGTTTAGGGGTACTATTCTCTAGGTTAATCTCTCTGTAGATTATGGCTTTGTTATGCTGTTAAGGATCTGCCCCCCCCCCCTTTTTTCTTTTACCTAAAATGAGATACCAAAATCTAACTGCCTGTAGCTCAGGATCTGAGGCAAGGATATGCATATTATTGAAAGGAAACACTTTGAAGTTTGTGGTAATGTTAAAATAATGTAGGAGAATACAAAACATTAGGTCTGGTAAAAGAAAATACAAAGAAAAAAACAATATTTTTGTTGTATTTTTTGTACCATCATCTTTGAAATGCAAGAGAAAGGCCATAATGTATTATTCCAGCCCATGCGCAATTTAGATGTTGGCCACTAGATGACAGCAGTGCATGTGCAACATTTTAGGCTGATTCAATGAACCATTGAATTTCTGGTCAAAATTTTGTGTCAAGACTTCCCAAATGTGCCTAATTTTTTTAAATAACTTTTCATGTTCATAACTGTAACGGCCGTCGTTCAAATGAGACCAAGGTGCAGCGGAGGATGTGTTCATCATGAAAGGATTTAATGATTGAATGAACACTATACAAAAGAAAGAAAAAAAACGACTAGCAACAGTTCTGTCAGGAACACACTAAACAGAAAACAATGTGTGACTCCCAATCACCAACAACGAACTACAGCTGTGCCTGATTGGGAACCACACATGGCCCAAAACAAAGAAATACAAAAACATAGAAAAATGAACATAGAACGCCCACCCAATGTAACACCCTGGCCTAACCAAAATAAAGAACAAAAACCCCTCTCTATGGCCAGGGCGTTACAATAACTGTGCACTCTCCTCAAACAATAGCATGGAATTATTTCACTGTAATATCTACTGTAAATTGGACAGTGCAGTAAGATTAACAAGAATTTAATCTTTCTGCAAACATCAGATAAGTCTATGTCCTGGGAAATGTTCTTGTTACTTACAATCTAATGCTAATCGCATTAGCCTACGTTAGCTCAACCGTCCCGCAGGGGACCCACCAATCCTGATAGAAAGTGCTGAAGAGCACAGAGAGGGCAGCAGCAAAACACAGACCACTCTCCCCTCGATCGACATCATCCATTTTGAGGAACCCAATAGAGTATTCTCCTGAAATACACACAAATAAAGGTGATAATGTATACTTACTAGACATCTCTAGATAGGTACCACAATACTATATATTTCTGTTCCACCTTAAATCAAATAAATGTTTTACCAAGCATGATCAGCCTTGGTTTGTCTGGCAAAGGAATTTATGCCTCGACATCAACCCAAGTTGCAGTGACCTAAAAATCACAAAACATACATATAAAAAATATTAAAATCATGTGTAATAGTACACTATAAACACCATTAATCATATCAACTTTATAAGTATAAAAACACTATTCCTTACATCTGCCAAGGGGAACAGAGAGTTGTCCTTCTCTTTGAAGTGGGTCATCAACAAAAGAATGGCAGCAGTTGCTCTTTGATCGTCATTGCCTTTTAAATAACCGTCGATTTAATTGAGCAGGCACTGGATCTCTCTCCTCAACTTGGTCTTTTGGCATTTAAAAAAGTTCACAATTCTGTTACCCTTGTTCAGGAGAGCTTGAGTCAGGTGACTGTCAATCGCGAGTATTGAAGTGGTCGCAGAGCCATAACTTGGTGAAAAGGAAAGGCCATTGTTCCTGGAAGGTCACTGATGGAGGAGGACAAGTGTCCATGGAGGAGGACAAGTGTCCTATCCATTGTTACAGATCCTGTCCATTCTTCATTTTCTTTAAAAAATACAAAGAAAAAAATCTGTTAGGCTATGCGCTGCACTCCATACCAGCACAAGAGGACAAACAATTTACAGAAACATTTGTACTTTTATGTATTTTTGTAATTTCCGTCCCTTTTATTGCATATGCCTCGCTCCCTCATACAATAAACAATTTATTTTGATGGCTGTCCCCATAGGAGAACCATTTTTGGTTCCAGGTAAAAACCTTTTGGGTTCCATGTAGAAGCCTCTGTGGAAAGGGTTCTACCTGGAACCCAGAAGAGTTCTATCTGGAACCAAAAGGGTTCTACATGGAACCCATAAGAGTTCTATCTGGAACCAAAAGGGTTCTACATGTACATGGAATCAAAAAGGGATCTTCAAAGAGTTCTCTTATGGGGACAGCCAAATAACCATTTTAGGTTCTAGATAGCACCTTTTTTCTTAACAATGACATAAATACATAACATACTGTACATTTATCAATGAAGATCTCACCTCTTTGGTTGAAGGACTGAAGCAATTCCCGGCGCTATATTGGCGTCAAATGGTATTTTATGTCCCCCGGCTGAACATATTCAAGGTCGTTAATATTCTCCACTCCAACATTTGCCCTCAGATGCTCCGACAAAGATCTGACCATCTCGGTCTCCAACTTGGGCAATTGGTGTTTAATTGCATCTTGAAGACCCTCCATGCCTACACTGGTTGAAGGAGAACACACTGAGTGATGCAGGGAAACAGAGAAACCTGACACTTTATAAACTGGCAGTGGGTAATAATTACTCCGTCTATCTGTATTAACACACACACAATTAATCAGAGAATCTGGTATAAAATAAAACCCAGAGATCGACCAGTGACGCAGACTGATACACCCCAACAATTAAATGAACCTGTGATTCTGTGACCAGAATCAGTGAGATCTTTCCAAACGTGGATCCGTCATCATTTTCTCCCATTACAACAACAAGGCCTTTAGTGTATGTTGTTACTTTGCATGCAACTTTAGACACTTCTGCAGTGCTTTGCTTTGTGAACCCTTTTGACTGTCCAGCTCCCTGAATGGCGTTGTTATATAACTGCTCCTCAAATTAATTCACGACACCAACAACTTCAATACTACATGGAAACAATTGGCCGCTGCGTAAATAAGACTGGAGTAACTGGTGCCTCTCAGATACGTTTTCTGGCACACTCCTTGAAGTAGGACTGCTTGCTCTCAAGCCTCGTTGTCCACAAACAAATGAGTCGCCCAAATTGCAGGATGAGGTAGGGGGTAGTGTAATCAGTAGTGATGCTTTGCAAGCAAAACTGTAGTTCGACATGTTTTTTTGTTTGTTGCATGAGTAATGTATGCTTTAATATTTAGGAAACAGAAATTGCAGGATTTACACCTGTACATTCCCAATACAGCTACTTCCAGCTACCAGCCAGCATGCAATGTGAAAATTACACTACCCCCCAGCCACCAAATTGCATGCACACACCAAAAGAGTTATCAAGCTATACATTAACATACAACTCATGCCAACCACACAATCTAAAAAATTTTATAGACTACAAGGCTAAGTCTACACCTGACGTTTCAGAAATCATTAATTTAAGGTTGCCTAATTAATGGTTGGATAAGGATCACTTCTGAAATATTAGCGAAAAAATTTTGGGAGTAAAATTCAACTCACGACCATCGCCCTGAATAACGCAGCAAGCTAACCACACAATCTGAAGAAAATTTAAATTAAAGATAACTTTAATATCCTGCAGGGTAAAGTATCAGTCTGTGCCTGTTGTTGCTGAAGTAATTAATTTAACGGAGTAATAAGGATAGTAAAAGCACATGGGGAATATTCCACTACACTTTTGCTAAATCACACAAAACCCGAGTCTGAATAGAGCTAACATTAACCAGAAATATTTAAAGAAAGCTGTCCAATTGAGTTAAAGCTAACGTTAGCAAGCACCATTACCCTTTCATCTGAGAGCTTCCATTCCTCCCATTCCAACTACAGAATCACCCAAAAAGTATACATCCCAAAGCAAAATGTCAGTCCGTGCCAGCTGACAAACTAAGCAGCTAATCCAAAGAAACAAACTGTCACGGCTGTCAAAAGGAGAAGACCAAGGTGCAGCGTGTGTAGTTCCACATTTTATTTACTCTGTGAAACTATGCAATACATCAGATAACTGAAATGACAAAACAACAAACCGTGGCGCAGAGGAGAAAAAGAGGAGAAACAAACACTACTCAAAAATAATTACCCACAAAACCCAGGTAGAAAAAACCCTACGAAAGTATGATATCCAATTAGAGACAACTAGGACCAGCTGCCTCTAATTGGAGATCATCCCAAACAAACCAACATAGAAATACAAAAACTAGAACCTAAGAGCATATAAATAGAACACATAGAATAAACCCTCCTGTCACGCCCTGACCTACTCTACCATAGAAAATAACAGCTTACCATGGTCAGGATGTGACACAAACATATAGATTTCTGCACGTTGTTAATAATAAAATGATTTGCTCTTTAGCTACAATATCACTGATTAGTTTACCAACAAGAAAGATCAACGCAACAGACCGACATGTCAACTTGGCTATACTGTTAGCTAACACAATCCAAACAAGCTAACATTAGCTAGCTAAACCGAGCAAAAAAATGAAACGTCCCTTTTTCAGGACGCTGTCTTTCAAAGACAATTCGTAAAAATCCAAATAACTTCACAGATCTTCATTGTAAAGGGTTTAAACACTGTTTTCCATGCTTGTTCAATGAACCATAAACAATTAATGAACATGCACCTGTGGAATGGTTGTTAAGACACTAACAGCTTACAGACGTTAGGCAATTAAGGTCACAGTAATTAAAACTTAGGACACTAAAGAGGCACTTCTACTGACTCTGAAAAACAACAAAATAAAAATGCCCAGGGTCCCTGCTCGTCTGCGTGAACGTGCCTTAGGCATGCTGCAAGGAGGCATGAGGACTGCAGATGTGGCCAGGGCAATGAATTGCAATGTCCGTACTGTGAGACGCCTAAGATAGTGCTACGGGGAGACAGGACAGACAGATGATCGTCCTCGCAGTGGCAGACCACGTGCAGCAACACCTGCACAAGATTGGCACATCCAAACATCACACCTGCGGGACAGGTACAGATGACAACAACAACTGCCCGAGTTACACCAGGAACGCATAATCCCTCCATCAGTGCTCAGACTGTCCGCAATAGGCTGAGAGAGGCTGGACTGAGGGCTTGTAGGCCTGTTGTAAGGCAGGTCCTCACCAGACATCACCGGCAACAACGTCGCCTATGGGCACAAACCCACCGCCGCTGGACCAGACAGGACTGGCAAAAAGTACTCTTTACTGACAAGTCACAGTTTTGTCTCACCAGGGGTGATGGTCGGATTTGCGTTTATCATTGAAGGAATGAGCGTTACACCGAGGCCTGTACTCTGGAGCAGGAACAATTTGGAGGTGGAGGGTCTGTCATGGTCTGGGGTGATGTGTCACAGCATCATCTGACTGAGCATGTTGTCATTGCAGGCAATCTCAACTTGATGAGTTACAGGGAAGACATCCTCCTCCCTCATGTGGTACCCTTCCTGCAGGCTCATCCTGACATGACCCTCCAGCATGACAATGCCACCAGCCATACTGCTCGCTCTGTCCATGATTTCCTGCAAGACAGGAATGTCAGTGTTCTGCCATGGCCAGCGAAGAGCCCAGATCTCAATCCCATTGAGCACGTCTGGGACCTGTTGGATGTGAGGGTGAGGGCTAGGGCCATTCCCCACAGGAACTTGCAGGTGCCTTGGTGGAAGAGTGAGGTAACATCTCACAGCAAGAACTGGCAAATCTGGTGCAGTCCATGAGGAGGAGATGCACTGCAGTACTTAACACCAGATACTGACTGTTACTTTTGATTTTGACCCCCCCTTTGTTCAGGGACACATTATTCAATTTCTGTTAGTCACATGTGTCACGTCCTGACCAGTATAAGGGTTATTTGTTATTGTAGTTTGGTCAGGACGTGGCAGAGGGTATTTTGTTTATGTGGTTCGGGGTGGTGTTTTATGTAGTAGGGTGTTTGATTTATTATTTCCGGGTTTTTGGGGTTATGTTCTAGGTTTGTATTTCTATGTGGTCTCTAGTCTTTTGTATTTCTTTGTCTAGTTTATTGGGGTTGGACTCTCAATTGGAGGCAGGTGTTTTCTAGTTGCCTCTGATTGAGAGTCCTATATATGGGTATGTGTTTGGTTAAGTGTTTGTGGGCGATTGTTTCTTGTTTTGCGTGTGTGAGCCTGACAAGACTGTTTTGTTGTTCGTGAGGTCTTCGTTTTTGTTATTTTGGTGTTCACGTTATTTTAAAATAAATACAAGATGAGCATCCACATTCCGGCTGCGTTTTGGTCCTCCATTCCCGACGACAACCGTTACTGTGGAACTTGTTCAGTTTATGTCTCAATTGTTGAATCTTGTTATGTTCATACAAATATTTACACATGTTAAGTTTGCTGAAAATTAACGCAGTTGACAGTGAGAGGACATTTTTTTGTTGTTTTTTTTTGTTGCTGAGTTTGGTTAGTAGCTTAGTTAAGAAAACCTGCAGTAGGTATATGGAAGTATATAGCATATGGAATTAGTACATACCTTGCAGCTGCTCAAAAATATTTAGGCAACTTTTCCACGAAAATACAAATTAAAACATCTCGAGTAGAACAGAAATCTTATTTTTTCATGAGTCTTCCCTCACAGACCGTTTGGTGCATCGCATTTGTGGAAATCAAGTCTGTTCCCAGGGCAGGCCTGGTTGTAGATAGCTTCGAGTCGCGTCGGGGACATTGTTAGCATTTTAGCTTTCCCTAATCTTTACCTAATTCCCTGCTGCGTTAATTCTCGTAACCTGCTAAGAAAAGTGTGTGGCACTTTACTGCCAGCTGTAACCTGCTAAGAAAAGCAACTTCTGCTAGCCAAAACCGACAGACCTGCCCTGAGAACAGTCTTGGTTTCAACTATGAGATACAGCTCTCTTTCTCTCTCTCACACACACCACAGACCGTTTGGCGCCGCCAACTACAGCAGTGTTCGGATACTTCCGTAACGAAATACAGTAAGTTAGAGTAATTTTTACAGGAGGCTTACAATTACAGTTAATTACAGTATTTTCCAGCATTTTATCCATAATGCAGTGCAATCTACAGCATTAATGCTGTAAAACACATTTAAGGTATTTTACTGTGCATTTTACAGTGTTTTACTGCTGAAAGTACAGAAAAGTCTTACATTGTGGTCTTAGGTCATTGAGAAGTCATTGTCTGAACGAAGCCTTGAAATGTGTGGACAGAGTCCAGGAGCCAAGATGATTTGGATGGACTCCGTAATTCCTGTAGAGTATCTTCTGTTTCCAGAAAGTGTCAAAGTTATGTATAAAAGTAATTCCAACAGAGCTACAGTAATATTTTAGCCAGTTGTGGATTGGCAGTAGCCTGCTGAATCTTTCACAACCAACAATGGTACCAGACATGAGTTATTTTATCCTTGACTAGATTAGAACATAGACACTATAGGTCAATATAACAACATGTTGTTTCTTAGCCCTGAATAATTTTGCATCTAGTGTGTGTGTGTGTGTGTGTGTGTGTGTGTGTGTGTGTGTGTGTGTGTGTGTGTATGTGTGTGTGTGTGTGTGTGTGTGTGTGGAATACCAGGAATGCTTGATATGTCTATGTCCTGAGTGTTCCTTTGTGACAGACCTGCCTATGGGGAGAAGGAGAAGGCAAGGGAGGGGGAGAGAGAGCAAGACACAGAGAGAGAGAGAGAGAGAGAGAGAGAGAGATGCTGAATTCTGCAAAAACATCTTACAACGTAAAACACCAAACATACAGTGCATTCGGGAAAGTATTCAGACCCCTTGACTTTTTCCACATTTTGTTACATTACAGCCTTATTCTAAAATGGATTACATCGTTTTTTTTTTCACCTCATCTATCTACACAAAATACCCCATAATGACAGAGCAAACACAGGTCTTTAGTCATTTTGCCACATTTATTCAAAATAAACAACTGAAATATCACATTTTCATAAGTATTCAGACCCTTTACTCATTACTTTGTTGAAGCACATTTGGCAGCGGTTACAGCCTCAAGTCTTCTTGGGTATGACGCTACAAGCTTGACACACCTGTATTTGGGGAGTTTCTCCCATTCTTCTCTGCAGATCTTTTCAAGGTATGTCAGATTAGATGTGGAGCATGGCTGGGGAGCGTCGCTGCGAAGTTATTTTTAGGTCTCTCCAGAGATGTTAGAGTGCTTGACATTCAGAGAATTGTCCCAAAGCCACTCCTGAGTTGTCTTGGCTGTGTGCTTAGAGTCATTGTCCTGTTGGAAGGTGAAGCTTTGCCCCTGTCTGAGGTCCTGAGCACTCTGGAGCAGGTTTTCATCAAGGATCTCTCTGTACTTTTCTCCGTACATCTTTCCCTCATTCCTGACTAGTCTCCCAGTCCCTGCCACTGAAAAACCTCCCCACAGCATGATGCTGCCACCACCTTTCATAAAGGCATGACTGGTGTAGTGCTGCAGAGATGGTTGTCATTCTGGAAGGTTCTCCCATCTCCACATAGGAACTCTGGAGCTCTGTTAGAGTGATCATCAATTCTTGGTCACCTCCCTGACCAAGGCCCTTCTCCACTGATTACTCAGTCTGGCCGGATGGCCAGCTCTAGGAAGTGTCTTGGAGGTTCCAGAATTCTTCCATCTAAGAATGACGGAGGACTCCAGTTAAGTTGTAGAAACATCTCAAGGATGATCAATGTAATCATGATGCACCTGAGCTCAATTTGGACTCTCATAGCAAAGGGTCTGAATACTTTTTTTTTCATTTTTTTGGCATACATTTCTAAAAAACATGTTTATTCGCTTTGTCATTATGGGGTATTGTGTGTCCATCAATGAGGGGAAAAAATATTTAATCCATTTTAGAATAAGGCTGTAACGTAACAAAAATACAAGGGTTCTGAATACTTCCCGAATGCGCTGTATACAATGCAAAATCTCAATCAATGCATGCAGAGCAATATTAGGACGATACCTGCTAATTGCCAAAATACAGAAAAGAGCCATTAAATTCTACAACCACCTAAAAGGAAACGATTCTCAAACCTTCCATAACAAAGCCCTCACTTACAGAGAGATAAACCTGGAGGAGAGTCCCCTCAGCAGGCTGGTCCTGGGGCTCTGTTCACAAACACAAAAAGACCCCACAGAGGCCAAGGACAGCTACACAATCAGACCCAACCAAATGTCAAATAATTAGCCAAAAAACCCGAACAAACTAGAATGCTATCTGTCCCTAAACACAGAGTACACAGTGGCACTATGGGGTATTGTCATTATGGGGTATTGTGTATAGGTTAATGATGGGGAAAAATCATTTTATCCATTTTAGAATAAGGCTGTAAGGTAACAATTTCAAAGGTGATGATTATTTCAAAACAACCATACACCCGAAAACAAAAACCTGAACTAAAATCATGATTGTGGCATTATACAATACATCCCCTATGTCATATTACACAGAAAAACAGAGACAAAAAAACTGATTTTAGACACTTCTGGTAATTGGTAGAATCCCCATTAGTCTAGTCTAATTTGTTAATTAATTAATTAGTCTACTCTTCCTGTGGTCCACATGAAATTTGACATAATACATAGCACAGAACATTATTAGTATAATTACCAATAATCTAACCTAAACTACACTGCTCAAAAAAATAAAGGGAACACATAAACAACACAATCTAACTCCAAGTCAATCACACTTCTGTGAAATTAAACTGTCCACTTAGGAAGCAACACTGATTGACAATACATTTCACATGCTGTTGTGCAAATGGAAAAGACAACAGGTGGAAATTATAGGCAATTAGCAAGACACCCCCAATAAAGGAGTGGTTCTTCAGGTGGGGACCACAGACCACTTCTCAGTTCCTATGCTTCCTGGCTAATGTTTTGGTCACTTTTGAATGCTGGCGGTGCTTTCACTCTAGTGGTAGCATGAGACGGAGTCTACAACCCACACAAGTGGCTCAGGCAGTGCAGCTCATCCAGGATGGCACATCAATGCGAGCTGTGGCAAGAAGGTTTGCTGTGTCTGTCAGCGTAGTGTCCAGAGCATGGAGGCGCTACCAGGAGACAGGCCAGTACATCAGGAGACATGGAGGAGGCCGTAGGAGGGAAACAACCCAGCAGCAGGACCGCTACCTCCGCCTTTGTGCAAGGAGGAGCAGGAGAAGCACTGCCAGAGCCCTGCAAAATGACCTCCAGCAGGCCACAAATGTGCATGTGTCTGCTCAAACGGTCAGAAACAGACTCCATGAGGGTGGTATGAGGGCCCGACGTCCACAGGTGGGGGTTGTGCTTACAGCCCAACACCGTGCAGGACGTTTGGCATTTGCCAGAGAACACCAAGATTGGCAAATTCGCCACTGGCGCCCTGTGCTCTTCACAGATGAAAGCAGGTTCACACTGAGCACGTGACAGACGTGACAGAGTCTGGAGATGCCGTGGAGAATGTTCTGCTGCCTGCAACATCCTCCAGCATGACCGGTTTGGCGGTGGGTCAGTCATGGTGTGGGGTGGCATTTCTTTGGGGGGCCACACAGCCCTCCATGTGCTCGCCAGAAGTAGCCTGACTGCCATTAGGTACCGAGATGAGATCCTCAGACCCCTTGTGAGACCATATGCTGGTGCGGTTGGCCCTGGGTTCCTCCTAATGCAAGACAATGCTAGACCTCATGTGGCTGGAGTGTGTCAGCAGTTCCTGCAAGAGGAAGGCATTGATGCTATGGACTGGCCCGCCCGTTCCCCAGACCTGAATCCAATTGAGCACATCTGGGACATCATGTCTCGCTCCATCCACCAACGCCACGTTGCACCACAGACTGTCCAGGAGTTGGCGGATGCTTTAGTCCAGGTCTGGGAGGAGATCCCTCCAGGAGACCATCCGCCACCTCATCAGGAGCATGCCCAGGCGTTGTAGGGAGGTCATACAGGCACTTGGAGGCCACACACACTACTGAGCCTCATTTTGACTTGTTTTAAGGACATTACATCAAAGTTGGATCAGCCTGTAGTGTGGTTTTCCACTTTCATTTTGAGTGTGACTCCAAATCCAGACCTCCATGGGTTGATAAACTGGATTTCCATTGATTATTTTTGTGTGATTTTGTTATCAGCACATTCAACTATGTAAAGAAAAAAGTATTTCATAAGATTATTTCTTTCATTCAGATCTAGGATGTGTTGTTTAAGTGTTCCCTTTATTTTTTTGAGCAGTATATATTGAATTTTGAATAGCCTAGTAATGTGGCATTTATTTTATATTTTCGTCATTACAAGGCTGACACATTACCTTTAGTTACAGAATATCTCACCACCATGCGTTTCCATCTCCTCCTCTCTTTCCTTCATTTATTTATCAAGCGCACAGAGAGGGGCTGTCAACAGTTTAATGAAATAGGTTTTGTTGTGAAAACATGTTACTATCTATATTCCTGAGCAGATTTCACTTGGTTTCCCAAATGAAGCACTGGGTAACTACAGGAACAGGGTTGGAGAGACCATGACATACAGAGTACTGGGTAGCTGCAGGAACAGGAACAGGGTTGGAGAGACCATGACATACAGAGTACTGGGTAGATACAGGAACAGGAACAGGGTAGGAGAGACCAGGACATACAGAGTACTGGGTAACTACAGGAACAGGGTAGGAGAGACCATGACATACAGAGTACTGGGTAACTACAGGAACAGGGTAGGAGAGACCATGACATACAGAGTACTGGGTAACTACAGGAACAGGGTAGGAGAGACCAGGACATACAGAGTACTGGGTAACTACAGGAACAGGGTAGGAGAGACCATGACATACAGAGTACTGGGTAACTACAGGAACAGGGTAGGAGAGACCATGACATACAGAGTTCTTGGTAACTACAGGAACAGGATTGGAGAGACCATGACATACAGAGTACTGGGTAACTGCAGGAACAGGGTTGGAAAGACCATGACATACAGAGTACTGGGTAACTACAGGAACAGGGTAGGAGAGACCATGACATACAGAGTACTGGGTAACTACAGGAACAGGGTTGGAGAGACCATGACATACAGAGTACTGGGTAACTACAGGAACAGGGTAGGAGAGACCATGACATACAGAGTACTGGGTAACTGCAGGAACAGGGTAGGAGAGACCATGACATACAGAGTTCTGGGTAACTACAGGAACAGGGTTGGAGAGACCATGACATACAGAGTTCTGGGTAACTACAGGAACAGGGTTGGAGAGACCATGACATACAGAGTACTGGGTAACTACAGGAACAGGGTAGGAGAGACCATGACATACAGAGTTCTGGGTAACTACAGGAACAGGAACAGGGTTGGGGAGCCCATAGCATACAGCGTTTGGGAGGGAATATCATGTGTTGCAATGAACAATAACCGCAGTAGCCTGTAACTTACCGACGGGAAAGTGGCCTCCATTCACTATTGGAGTTCATACAGATAACATGTATTTTATCTCTTGCCCCTGTTCCTACCCATTTTAATAATGGGTCATTCTAAATCAAAACTAATTGTATGCATTAGTAAAGACTAGGTTAAATTGAGAATAGTCTGATGGGTGAAAATATGATCACCTCAAATCAAACGTTATTTGTCACTTGTACCGAATACAAGTGTAGACTTTACCAAGAAATGCTTACTTAATTTCTTTTTTTTTTAAGATTTCACCTTTATTCAACAAGGTAAGCTAGTTAAGAACATGTTCTCATTTACAACTGCGACCTGGCCAAGATTAAGCAAAGCAGTGCGACACAAACAACAACACAGAGTTACACATGGAATAAACAAGCGTACATTCAATAACACAATAGAAAAAAAGAAAGTCTATGTACAGTGTGTGCAAATGGCGTGAGGAGGTAGGCAATAAATAGGCCATGTTAGCGAAGTAATTGCAATTTAGCAGATTAACACTGGAGTGATAAATGAGCAGATGATGATGTGCAAGTTGTCACGTTCGTCGTAAGGATGGGACCAAGGCGCAGCGGGAATGTGTAAACTCATCTTCTTATTTATTGCGAAGAAAACATGAACACAGAAAAACAAATAACAAACAATGACGAAGACGCTAACAGTCCTGTGAGGCACACAGCTACACTTGGAACAACTACCCACAAATCCCATAGACAAAACATCCCTATTAAATAGGACCTTCAATTAGAGGCAACGAGAAACAGCTGCCTCCAATTGAAGGTCAAACCAATAAACTAAGCATAGAAATAGACTAACTAGACACAGACATAGAAATAGACTAGCATAGGACATTGCCCCAAAAAAAACGAAACACACTAAACAAACACCCCCTGCCACGCCCTGACCAAACTACAATAACAAACAACCCCTTTTACTGGTCAGGACGTGACAAGCAGGTACAGATACTGGTGTGCAAAAGAGCAGAAAGTAAATAAAAACTGTATGGGGATGAGGTAGGTAGATTGAGTGGGCTATTTACAGATGGGCTATGTACAGCTGCAGCGATCGGTTAGCTGCTCAGATAGCTTATGTTTAATGTTAGTGAGGGAAATATCAGTCTCCAGCTTCAGCGATTTTTGCAATTCATTCCAGTCACTGGCAGCAGAGAACTGGAAGGAAAGGCGGCCAAAGGTGTTGGCTTTGGGGATGACCAGTGAGATGTACCTGTTGGAGCGCGTGCTACGGTTGGGGGTTGTTATCGTGACCATTGATCTGAGATAAGGTGGAGCTTTACCTATCATAGACTTATAGATGACCTCGAGCCAGTGGGTCTGGCAACGAATATGTAGCGAGGGCCAGCCGACTAGAGCATACAGGTCACAGTGGTGAGTGGTATAAGGGGCTTTGGTAACAAAACGGATGGCACTGTGATAGACTGCATCCAGTTTGCTGAGTAGAGTATTGGAAGCTATTTTGTAGATGACATCACCGAAGTTGAGGATCGGTAGGATAGTCAGTTTTACTAGGGTAAGTATGGTGGCGTGAGAGAAGGAGGCTTTGTTTAGAAATAGAAAGCCGATTCTAGATTTTATTTTGGATTGGAGATGTTTAATATGAGTCTGGAAGGAGAGTTTACAGTCTAGCCAGACACCTAGGTATTTGTAATTATCCACATATTCTAGGTCAGAACCGTCCAGTGTAGTTGGTGAACCAGGCGAGGCAGTCATTTGAGAAACCAAGGCTATTGAGTCTGCCGATAAGAATACGGTGATTGACAGAGTCGAAAGCCTTGGCCAGGTCGATGAAGACGGCTGCACAGTACTGTCTTTTATCGATGGCGGTTATGATATCGTTTAGTACCTTGAGCGTGGCTGAGGTGCACCCGTGACCAGTTCGGAAACCGGATTGCACAGCGGAGAAGGTACGGTGAGATTCGAAATGGTCAATGATCTGTTTATTAACTAGGCTTTCGAAGACTTTAGAGAGGCAGGGCAGGATGGATATAGGTCTATAGCAATTTGGGTCTAGAGTGTCACCCCCTTTGAAGAAGGGGATGACCACGGCAGCTTTCCAATCTTTAGGGATCTCGGACGACACGAAAGTTAGGTTGAGCATATTGGCAATAGGGGTTGCAACAATTATCATGGATTTATCGGTGGTGACCATGTTACCTTGCCTCAGTGCAGTGGGCAGCTGCGAGGAGGTGCTCTTGTTCTCCATGGACATGACAGTGTCCCACAACCTTTTGGAGTTAGAGCTACAGGATGTTTTTGTTGCTGGTCAAGGGCAGTCAGGTCTGGAGTGAACCAAGGGCTATATCTGTTCTTAGTTCTACATTTTTTGAAAGGGGCATGCTTATTTAAGATGGTGAGGAAGTTACTTTTAAAGAACGGCCAGGCATCCTCAACTGACAGGATGAGGTCAATATCCTTCCAGGATACAAGGGCCAGGTCGATTAGAAAGGCCTGCTCGCAAAAGTGTTTTAGGGAGCGTTTGACAGTGATGAGGGGTGGTCGTTTGACCGCGGACCCATAGCAGATGCAGGGAATGAGGCAGTGATCGCTGAGATCTTGATTGAAAACAGCAGAGGTGTATTTGGAGGGCAAGTTGGTCAGGATGATATCTATGAGGGTGCCCATATTTACAGATTTGGGGTTGTACCTGGTGGGTTCCTTGATGATTTGTGTGAGATTGAGGGCATCTGGCTTAGATTGTAGGACCACATTCACATATGGTGTCCAGGGCACAGCTGGGAGCTGAGGGGGGTCTATACCAGGCGGCAACAGTGAGAGACTAATTTCTGGAGAGATTCATTTTTAAAATTAGAAGTTCGAACTGTTTGGGCATAGACCTGGAATGTATGACAGAACTTTGCAGGCTATCTCTGCAATAGATTGCAACTCCTCCCTCTTTGGCAGTTCTATCTTGGTGGAAAATGTTGTAGTTTGTTATGGAAATCTCAGAATTTTTGGTGGCCTTCCTAAACCAGGATTCATCAGGGTTGGATTCATCAGGGACATCAGGGTTGGCGGAGGGTTCTAAAGCAGCAAGTAAAACAAACGTAGGGAGGAGGCATGAAACCAAGGCTTTTTCGATTACAGAAGTCAACAAATGAGAGTGCCTGGGGGCACGCAGGGCCTGGGTTAACCTCCACATCACCAGAGGAACAGAGGAGGAGTAGGATGAGGGTACGGCTAAAGGCTATCAAAACTGGTCGTCTAGTGCATTGGGGACAGAGAATAAAAGGAGCAGATTTCTGGGCGTGGTAGAATAGATTCAGGGCATAATGTGCAGACAGGGGTATGGTGGGGTGCGGGTACAGTGGAGGTAAGCCCAGGCACTGAGTGATGATAAGAGAGGTTGCGTCTCTGGACATGCTGGTTAAACTGGGTAAGGTCACCGCATGTGTGGGAGGTGGGAGAAAGGAGGAATCTGAAGCATGTAGAGTGGGGCTAGGGGCTCCACTGTAAACTAAAACAATGATAACTATCCTAAACAACAGTAAACAGGGCATATTGACATTTGAGAGAGACATAAAGCGAGGCATAAAGCAACCACAGGTGTTGATTGGGAGAGCTAGCTAAGAAAACAACGGGTAAGACCACAACAGCTAATCAGCTAAGACAACAACAACAGGTAAAATGGCGATGAATGGGCAAAGAGGGTCGGTTAGCTACACACAGGGCCTGAGTTTGCGGCTGGGGCCGACAGATAAACAAAAATAAACAGAATGGAGTACTGTGATTAATGAACAGTCCAACAGGCATCAGCTATGTAGCCAAGTGATCATAGGGTCCAGTGAACAGCGATAGATGGAGTAGGGAAGTCGAGGGGTGTTCGTTACTACGCTGGCATGCAGGAGACACAGCGTTTAAAGTTAGCAGGCCGGGGCTAGTAGAAGCGTCTGCTCCGACGTCCGACAGAGGCCGGTTGCAGGCACAGCGGATGGAGTATTCGTCGGCAGACCAGTCGAGGTGGTACGACGGGGCGCCGTGTTGACAAGGGGTCCAAGCCAGATGGCGAGAGAGGTATTGTTGTAGTAGTAATTTTCTTTGCTAGCCAGGAGATGCGACTGGCTCGCGGCTAACTGGTGCTAGCTTCGGGGCAGGGGCATTAGCCACTATAGCCACTCGGTAGCAGCGATGATCCGGTGCCAAGGTCCAGAGCTTATGGCAAGGAACCGGTGGAGTAGTGGATTCTAGCCGTGTTTGGGTGGAGTCCGGGTGAACACTGAGTAGGCTGGGAGGTGGGCCTGGCTCAGGGCTAGCTTCAGGGCTGGGTCACTCGGTGGCAGCTAGCTATCTGTGAAGATCATTTGTAATGGTCAAGGGTTTATGGCAGGAATCCAGCCTTGTAGTGGAGAAACAGTCCGATAGTGGTAGGCTGGCAAGTATTATCCAGGCTATAAAAAGGGCTGGTGTCTGTGCAGAAGGTAAAGGCCGCTAGCAGTGTCTAACAATGACTAAATAGCTAGTAGCTAATTAGCTGATTAGCTCCTGATGGCTAGCTTCCGATAGAGTTCTGGCTATAAGGTCTAAAAAAATAGCGGTTCCGTAACACATTGTGAGGCAGGTAACCGGAAGGTATATTTAATTTAAAATGGAAAGAGATTGAAAATAAACTTGAAATATATACAAAAAAATACAAAAAATACAAAAGTACACGAGAGGACGAACAAATACACATCTGCACTGCTACGCCATCTTGGTTCAACACTTACAAGGCCTTAACCAACAGTGCAGTTCAAGAAGAGTTAAAGAAATTATTCACCAAGTAGACTAAAGTAAAAAATTATAATCTAAAATAACACAATAAGACTAACAATAAAGAGGTTATATACAGGGGGCACCGGTTTGTGAATGTGAATATTGACCTGTTTAACCCTTTCATTCGTGAGTTCCAAATATCTCTAAAGGTTGCCCCAGCGTGAGTTCCAAATATCTCTAACGGTCGCCCCAGAGTGAGTTCCAAATATCTCTAACGGTCGCCCCAGCGTGAGTTCCAAATATCTCTAACGGTCGCCCCAGAGTGAGTTCCAAATATCTCTAACGGTCGCCCCAGCGTGAGTTCCAAATATCTCTAACGGTCGCCCCAGAGTGAGTTCCAAATATCTCTAACGGTCACCCCAGCGTGAGTTCCAAATATCTCTAACGGTCGCCCCAGTGTGAGTTCCAAATATCTCTAACTGTTGCCCCAGTGTGAGTTCCAAATATCTCTAACAGTCGCCCCAGTTTGAGTTCCAAATATCTCTAACGGTCGCCCCAGAGTGAGTTCCAAATATCTCTAATGGTCGCCCCAGCGTAAGTTCCAAATATCTCTAACGGTCGCCCCAGTGTGAGTTCCAAATATCTCTAACTGTTGCCCCAGCGTGAGTTCCAAATATCTCTAACGGTCGCCCCAGTGTGAGTTCCAAATATCTCTAACTGTTGCCCCAGCGTTAGTTTTTTTATGCACGTGATGTTAGAACGTTCTCTCCATTCCAGAATGTGATTGTTACGCAACAATTCCTTTAAATCTGCGCTGCCCTCAAACCAAGGCACGCAGCCTGTTTTTATTTATAGCCTGTTTTCAACTTGTTCATGTCAAATTATTTTCTAACAAGTTTTTTATTTTCTAAGAACAGTTTGAATTGAGGTGTGTTCTGCCTCATTCATTCACATAAAAGTAGTCATTTTTATTTTTGCTGACCAAATAATTTTTCAGACATTTCTGACCCGGACAGAATTCCCCAAACACTTCCAATTTGTTTGTGCAGTTCAAGTCTGCAGACATTTGCTCATCTCCTGTCCTGCACACACGTGTTCACATTTTTCGTCTGTTGCCTGCATCGCAGTCATAGTTGTTTTCATTACTAATAACAACTTTGGAAATGTGTGCGTTTCTATCAAAGTAAGTGCCTTATTACGTTATAATAGTTTCTGTATGTCGTGTTATACCGTTTCTACTGTAGCTCACTATGTGTTGGAGCATAATATATTTGTGTATATTCCTTATAACCGCGGACAAGCTAGGTAACGTTACTAATTTCATAACCTTTATGGTGTTATATTCAATCATGCTTATGTAGCTAGCTACATTCTTCTATTAGCTCTGTAAAACAATGCTAATTGCGTCAAAAAAGTATTGGCTTGTTGTATGTTGAAGCTACCTTGGAATTTTTTTGAAATATCTTCTTATACCACTTGGTCGTTTTCTGGGTCCACAAAGCTGTTTATCATGTCCGCCTTATCCACTGCCCCCATTTTAAGGTTATTAGTCAAGCACGCAGTCTGGTTTCATGTTTCTCTGTGGTGGTCCACCTTCCCTGTGGCCGACATGGTTGCTGTATGGACAGTGGAGAGGACATGGATGTCTCGTTGGTCATGCCACTTTACTGCCAGCTGTTGACAATTCTTATTTTGTATAATGGGTCATTTAGGATGGCAGTAACATTGTTGATGAAATGCAGTCATCGCAGCAGAACTAGGAAGCAGTCTTGGGAAAAGAGAGTGGCAAAGAAGGGAGTTGCAAACATAGGATTTGTGCTCCAGTATTCTCTTAGGGAGTTGTTCTTTACTATCCCCATGAGAAGGACTGTCACCAGGAAGGTATACATTTCACTAATTGTGGTTGTCCCCCCCACTCCTGGCTCTCTCTTCTCCTGTAGCTCCAAGGCATAGCGATTGGTCTCTACTATGTCTCCCACCAACGCCTCTGTCAGAAACAACTTGAAGCACTCTGCCTCAGATGGAAATGGCAAGGGGCGTTGCACTCCAGACTGGGAATCATCAAAGCAAACAGCACGGCCAGGAGGTGTGAAATGGCTGGCAGCCTTCCAGCTACCACAGAACTCCTGTACTTCATCCACTGTGGGTCTGCCTCCACCACCACCAGCATCTTCAAAGGGACCTGGTACTTGGTCAGTGGACAAGGGGTCCTCAGATTCAGGGTTCTCAATGGCTGGGGGGCAGCTCCTCACTGTCACTGTCACAATCTGATTCCTGACTTTCAGACTCATTGTCAGAATTTAAAAAAATCTACAGAATTTCCACATTTGTGAGTTGTCTCCTTTTGAAAGACATTGCTAATGCAACAGCTTAGCTCACTAGCTACATACATAAACGACAACACTGAATGGCTCAGAGTGGGAGTGAGAGGTTACATGATTGACTGCCTGCACGCCCCATTTGTATCAATAAATCACTATCAGAAAATGTTTTGTGTGGTAATTGATATTTTTACTGTTTTATTCACATGTTTTTTAAGTACCGGTGATAAATCATGCATTCCGATTCTTGCATAGATTGTAATGGGCACATGTTATGTGTGTAAAATACTTTTCTGAAGGTAGTACTGATTATGATGAGCTAAGCTAATTCCAGCTATGTGTGGAGCCATGTTTGTTGACATACAATGCATTCTGGGTTTCACGTAATCGTCTGTCGGACCAAAAATGCTATAACAAAATGAGGTGAGTAAGGGTTCACTAATTTTTTGAGAACTTCAGGAAGTGAATGGTGGGACGTGAACGATGGTAGACGACACACCCCTTCAACATGCATACTATAAACAGACCAAACTCATCTTGTCTTCTCTTATTATCTTTGGTTTCTGTGAGGTAAAAAAGCATGGCATTTACTCAGTTATTTCGATCAACGGTGAGCTCACCCGTGATGTGATCGCTTATAAATAGTAATTGCTATTAGCTAACTCATAATGTAGTTTATGTCAGCCGAGAGTTATAAAATTTGACTGCTTGTGTTGCGCAATCTTTCCTCAGTTAGCGCTAGGACAAATGTAGACTAAATTTTTCCGGTTTGGATGATTGTGTTATGCTAAAGATACTTCTGTTGAATATCTGAACATTGCATCCAAAAATAAACTGCTCACATTCTGGACATAACTTTGTAAGGACTGTGTTTGTGTAAATAGTTTCTGAAAAAAGTGTGGCCAGCTCAAATGCTGATTGTTGCGTCATTCGAAACTGGCCCCTTCTAAATAAGCGTTCTAATCACACGGGTTTGATCGTACGCTTCAGGGACCACTGTAGAACGATCACACCCGTGTGATGGTACGTGTGAAAGGGTTAAAGGTTTTATTCTCATCGGCTACCGAGAGAGTTATCACACAGTCATCCAGAACAGTTGGTGTTCTCGTGCATTTAGCTCGTCTGGTAGGCTCGCGTCCCTGGGCAGCTTGCGTCTGAGTTTCCCTTTGTAGTCCGTAATAGTTTTCAAGCCCTGACTCATCTGACGAGCGTCAGAGCCGGTGTAGTAGGATTCAATCTTAATCCTGTATTGATGCTTAGCTTGTTTGAGGGTTCATCTGAGGGCATCGAGGGATTTCTTATAAGCGTCCGGATTAGTCTCCCGCTCCTTGAAAGCGGCAGCTCTAGCCTTTAGCTCGATGCGGATGTTCCCTGTTATCCATGCCTTCTGGTTGGGATATGTACGTACAGTCACTGTGGGGACGACGTTGTCGATGCACTTATTGATGAAGCCGATGACTGAGGTGGTGTACTCCTCAATGCCATTGGGTGAATCACCTGAGAGAAAAGTGTGTGCAGCCTGAAGCAAGGAACACAGGTAACATACAGTAGGACAACTCTGAAATACATTTTCTTCATATCATAATGGTTCTTTAGACATATCTAAAATACATCATGGATTTATTGTGATGGTGTATATTCAATGAATTTATGAGACTGTAAAAAAAATGTACATGTTCCAAAGGCGTGCATCAGAGGCTTCTATGCGGCTTGAATGATAATAACCATCTGACAAAATGTGATGACCACAGCCCTATCTCTCACCTCAGTCCAGGATCTCTCACCTCAGTCCAGGATCTCTCACCTCAGTCCTGGATCTCTCACCTCAGTCCTGGATCTCTCACCTCAGTCCTGGATCTCTCACCACAGCCCTATCTCTCACCTCAGTCCTATCTCTCACCTCAGTCCTATCTCTCACCTCAGTCCTGGATCTCTCACCTCAGTCCTGGATCTCTCACCTCAGTCCTGGATCTCTCACCTCAGTCCTGGATCTCTCACCTCAGTCCTATCTCTCACCTCAGTCCTATCTCTCACCTCAGTCCTATCTCTCACCTCATCCCTGGATCTCTCACCACAGCCCTATCTCTCACCACAGCTCTATCTCTCACCACAGCCCTATCTCTCACCTCAGTCCTGGATCTCTCACCTCAGCCCTATCTCCCACCACAGCCCTATCTCCTACCACAGCCCTATCTCTCACCTCAGTCCTATCTCTCACCTCAGTCCTATCTCTCACCTCAGTCCTATCTCTCACCTCAGTCCTATCTCTCACCACAACCCTATCTCTCACCTCAGTCCTATCTCTCACCTAAGCCCTATCTCTCACCTCAGTCCTGGATCTATCACCTCAGTCCTGGCTCTCTCACCACAGCCCTATCTCTCACCTCAGTCCTGGATCTCTTACCTCAGTTCTGGATCTCTTACCTCAGTCCTGGATCTCTCACCACAGCCCTATCTCTCACCTCAGTCCTGGATCTCTCACCTCAGCCCTATCTCTCACCCCAGTCCTGGATCTCTCACCTCAGCCCTATCTCTCACCTCAGTCCTGGATCTCTCACCTCAGCCCTATCTCTCACCTCAGTCCTGGATTTCTCACCTCAGTCCTATCTCTCACCTCAGTCCTATCTCTCACCTCAGTCCTGGATCTCTCACCTCAGTCCTGGATCTCTCACCACAGCTCTATCTCTCACCTCAGTCCTGGATCTCTCACCTCAGTCCTGGATCTCTCACCTCAGTCCTGGATCTCTCACCTCAGCCCTATCTCTCACCTCAGTCCTGGATCTCTCACTTCAGCCCTATCTCTCACTTCAGTCCTATCTCTCACCTCAGTCCTATCTCTCACCACAGCCCTATCTCTCACCTCAGTCCTGGATCTCTCACCACAGCCCTATCTCTCACCTCAGTCCTGGATCTCTCACCACAGCCCTATCTCTCACCTCAGTCCTGGATCTCTCACCTCAGTCCTGGATCTCTCACCTCAGTCCTGGATCTCTCACCTCAGCCCTATCTCTCACCTCAGTCCTGGATCTCTCACCACAGCCGTATCTCTCACCTCAGTCCTGGATCTCTCACCACAGCCCTATCTCTCACCTCAGTCCGGAGTGCAGCCAGCTCTCCCAAACTGCCCTGGTCTGCAGGGCAGTTTGGGGATGAGTTGTGATCAGACTCGCTCAGGATGAGGGAGTCATTACCAAGGGTGAGCTTCTCCTGCTGTGCTCTCTCTTTGATTCCGTTAAAGTCTTGCTGAAAGGGTTGCCGTGCACCATCACTGTTCCAGCCTTGTACACGTTGACAGAGGTTGTTTCTGTTTCGTGGTCCTCAATATCTAGTTTTCTGAGTTTCTATGCTTTATCAATAGCCTCTCTCTTGACAGAGGGCAAGTGCCCTCTTATAGCACTGTGTCATGCCAGGGGATGGTCTGTGTGGAAGTTGCTTAAATTCCAGTCTTTGTTTAAATCAACAAATACTGTCTCTGGATTGTCCTTGAGCTTCTTTTTGTACTTATTTTGTAAGTTGTTATTTTTATATCTAAGGGGTACTGTACTGTGATGACCTCTGCACAGGTGGGAGCCATGAAGCAGGGGCCCTCAGAGGCCTCAGAGTCAATTTTGGTGGGGGAGGATATGATGCTCTCCTGCAATCTCTCTCTCTCTCTCTTTTTTTCAGAACAGCCTCAATTCGTCGGGGCATCTCCTCAAATGCATTTTGTCCGAATAGTGTTTTAAATGGCAGATGGGCAGATTGTTTGGCTATGCTTTGATTGCTAGGCTACCGGTGCAAATGGACATACATATATATGACAATGTCCTGCTGTCTGTTGAGGGGACAGCCCAGGCTTCTGTGACCTCATGCTGATGTTCTGTGTTTAGCCAAGCTGACAGCTAGCTAATTCTGAGGACATACTAGTTAGATAAATCTAAACTCAGCAAAAAAAGAAACGTCCTCTCACTGTCAACTGCGTTTATTTTTAGCAAACTTAACATGTATAAGTATTTGTATGAACATAACAAGATTCAACAACTGAGACATAAACTGAACAAGTTCCACAGACATTGTCACGTCCTGGCCAGTATAAGGTTAATTGGTATTGTAGTTTGGTCAGGACGTGGCAGAGGGTATTTGTTTTATGTGGTTCGGGGTGGTGGTTTGGAAAATAGGGTGTTTGATTTAGTATTTCCGGGTTTTTGGTGTATGGTCTGTGACTATGTATTTCTATGTGTCATCTAGTTAGTTGTATGTCTATGTTGGTTAATTGGGGTTGGGACTCTCAGTTGAAGGCAGGTGTTGTCTATCTGCCTTTGATTGAGAGTCCCATATATTAGGGTGTGTTTGTTATTTGTGGGTGATTATTCTGTGTTTAGCCTTGTGCCTTACCAGACTGTTTGTTGTTGATCGTTCGTTCTTTGTTATTTTGGTGTTCATTTTGTATTTATTAAAAAGCAAGATGAGCATACACATACCTGCTGCGTTTTGGTCCTCCATTTCCAACGACAAGCGTGACAGAATCACCCACCAACTATGGACCAAGCAGCAGAAGAAGGAGCAGAGGGACTTCGAGTTGGACTGGCGGGAGAAGTGGACCTGGGAGGAAGTTCTGGACGGGGCCGGACCTTGGCACCAGGCTGGGGATTATCGCCGCCCGCAGTGGGAAATTGAGGCAGCCAAGGCAGAGAGGCGTAGGTACGAGGCCATGGACGCGCTGAGGGTGAAGCACGAGAGGCACCCCCAAGAATTTTTTTGGGGGGGGCACACGGGTAGTTTGGCTAGGCGTAGGAAGAGCCGGAAGCCAGCTACCCGTGGTTATATGGAGGAGCGTATGGGATGGAGAGCGCTATGTTTCGCTGAGGAGCGCACTATCTCACCCATACGCACGCACAGTCCGGTGCGCGTTATTCCAGCCCCTCGCAGGTGCCGTGCTAGAGCGGGCATCCAGCCTGGTAGGAGGATGCCTGCGCAGCGCATCTGGTCGCCGGTACGCCTCCGAGGACCAGGCTACCCAACTCCCGCTCTACGCACGGCTACCATCAGGCCCCTGCACAGCCCAGTCTGCCCTGTACCAGCACCCCGCTCGTACAGGGCTGCTAGTTCCATCCAGCCAAGACGGGTTGTGCAGGAGGTAAGATCAAGACCGACTGTGCGCCTCCATAGCCCTGGGTTTCCAGCTCCTGTCTCTCGTGCGGACCCGGAAGTGTGTCAACCCAGTCCGACTCGTCCTGTTCCCGCTCCCCGCACTAGCCTTCAAGTGCGTAAACCCAGCCACGCCAGTCAACAGTCACCGGAGCTGCCCGCCAGTCAAAAGTCGTCATCAGAGCTGCCCGCCAGTCAATAGTCGTCATCAGAGCTGCCCGCCAGTCAACAGTCGTCATCAGAGCTGCCCGCCAGTCAACAGTCGTCATCAGAGCTGCCCGCCAGTCAACAGTCGTCATCAGAGCTGCCCGCCAGTCAACAGTCGTCATCAGAGCTGCCCGCCAGTCAACAGTCGTCATCAGAGCTGCCCGCCAGTCAACAGTCGTCGGAGTGGCCAGACTGCGCTGAACTGCCGGAGTGGCCAGACTGCGCTGAACTGCCGGAGTGGCCAGACTGCGCTGAACTGCCGGAGTGGCCAGACTGCCCTGAACTGCCGGAGTGGCCAGACTGCCCAGACTGTCCCGAGTTGCCAGACTGCCCAGACTGTCCCGAGTTGCCAGACTGCCCCGACTGTCCCGAGTTGCCAGACTGCCCCGACTGTCCCGAGTTGCCAGACTGCCCCGACTGTCCCGAGTTGCCAGACTGCCCCGACTGTCCCGAGTTGCCAGACTGCCCCGACTGTCCCGAGTTTCCAGACTGCCCTGACAGCCTGGAACGGCCTGAGCCGGAGCCACCTCCAGAGATAGGTGGGTTGGGGAGGGGGGGTGTAGGACAGTGCCGTCGTTGACGGCAGCCACCCTCCCTTCCCTCCCTCTAGTAAGGGGGAATTTTTCTTTTTGGTGTTGCTTGGGGTTATTTTTGTTAAGGTGCTTCCGGGGTTAGCACCTTTAAGGGGGGGGGGTACTGTCACGTCCTGGCCAGTATAAGGTTAATTGGTATTGTAGTTTGGTCAGGACGTGGCAGAGGGTATTTGTTTTATGTGGTTCGGGGTGGTGTTTTGGAAAATAGGGTGTTTGATTTAGTATTTCCGGGTTTTTGGTGTATGGTCTGTGTCTATGTATTTCTATGTGTTATCTAGTTAGTTGTATGTCTATGTTGGTTAATTGGGGTTGGGACTCTCAGTTGAAGGCAGGTGTTGTCTATCTGCCTTTGATTGAGAGTCCCATATATTAGGGTGTGTTTGTTATTTGTGGGTGATTGTTCTGTGTTTAGCCTTATGCTTTGCCAGACTGTTTGTTGTTGATCGTTCGTTCTTTGTTATTTTGGTGTTCATTTTGTATTTATTAAAAAGCAAGATGAGCATACACATACCTGCTGCGTTTTGGTCCTCCATTTCCAACGACAAGTGTGACAGACATGTGACTAACAAAAATTTAATAATGTGTCCATGAACAAAGAGGGGGTCAAAAGTAACAGTATCTGGTGTGGCCACCAGCTGCATTAAGTACTGCAGTGCATCTCCTCCTCATGGACTGCACCAGATTTGCCCGTTTTTGCTGTGAGATGATACCTCACTCTTCCACCAAGGCACCTGCAAGTTCCCGGACATTTCTGTGGGGAATGGCCCTAGTCCTCACCCTCCGATCCAACAGGTCCCAGATGTGCTCAATGGGATTGAGATCCGGGCTCTTTGCTGGCCATGGCAGAACACTGACATTCCTGTCTTGCAGGAAATCACACACAGAACGAGTAGTATGGCTGGTGGCATTGTCATGCTGGAGGGTCATGTCAGGATGAGCATGCAGGAAGGGTACCACATGAAGGAGGTGGATGTCTTCCCTGTAATACACAGCGTTGAGATTGCCTGCAATGACAACAAGCTCATTCAGATGATGCTGTGACACACCGCCCCAGACCATGACGGACCCTCCACCTCCAAATCGATCCCGCTCCAGAGTACAGGCCTCGGTGTAACGCTCATTCCTTCAATGATAACCGTGAATCTGACCATCACCCCTGGTGACACAAAACCACAACTCGTCAGTGAAGAGCACCTTTTGCCAGTCCTGTCTGGTCCAGCGGCGGTGGGTTTGTGCCCATAGGCGACGTTGTTGCCGGTGATGTCTGGTGAGGAACTGCCTTACAACAGGCCTACAAGCCCTCAGTCCAGCCTCTCTCAGCCTATTGCGGACAGTCTGAGCACTGATGGAGGGATTGTGCGTTCCTGGTGTAACTCTGGCAGTTGTTGTTGCCATCCTGATCCTGTCCCACAGGTGTGATGTTTGGATGTGCCGATCCTGTGCAGGTGTTGTTACACGTGATCTGCCACTGCAAGGATGATCAGCTGTCCGTCTTGTCTCCCTGTAGCGCCTTCTTAGGCGTCCCACAGTACGGACATTGCAATTTATTGCCCTGGCCACATCTGCAGTCCTCATGCCTCCTTGCAGCATACCTAAGGAACTTTCACGCAGATGAGCAGGGACCCTGGGCATCTTTCTTTTGGTGTTTTTCAGAGTCAGTAGAAAGGCCTATTTAGTGTCCTAAGTTTTCATAACTGTGACCTTAATTGCCTACCATCTGTAAGCTGTTAGTGTCTTAATGACCGTTCCACAGGTGTATGTTCATTAATTGTTTATTTTACATTTACATTTACATTTAAGTCATTTAGCAGACGCTCTTATCCAGAGCGACTTACAAAATGGTGCATTCACCTTATGATATCCAGTGGAACAACCACTTTACAATAGTGCATCTAAGTCTTTTAAGTGGGGGGGGGGGGGGGGGGTTAGAAGGATTACTTTATCCTATCCTAGGTATTCCTTAAAGAGGTGGGGTTTCAGGTGTCTCCGGAAGGTGGTGATTGACTCCGCTGTCCTGGCGTCGTGAGGGAGCTTGTTCCACCATTGGGGTGCCAGAGCAGCGAACAGTTTTGACTGGGCTGAGCGGGAACTGTGCTTCCTCAGAGGTAGGGGGGCCAGCAGGCCAGTTTATGGTTCATTGAACAAGCATGGGAAACAGTGTTTAAACCCTTTACAATGAAGATCTGTGAAGTTATTTGGATTTTTACAAATTATCTTTGGAAGACAGGACCCTGAAAAGGGACGTTTCTTTTTTTTGCTGAGTTTACTATAATCCTGAGCAAATGTCTTTGTCCAAGAGCATTATGGTAGACATTGAATTGTAGTGGGTAGAGCCATACACACACACACACACACACACACACACACACACACACACACACACACACACAGGTAGAGCCATACATACACACACACACAGGTAAAGCCATACACACACACACACACACAGAGCCACACACACACACACACACACACACACACACACACACACACACACACACACACACACACACAGGTAGAGCCATACACACGCTTGTTGACTTTTCTCTGTCAGTGTCTCTGTTGAGCCAGAGGCATCATGTGTGTCATGATACAAACTGAAAGTACCAGCAATTTCTGTATCATACAGTATAATAAGAATGAGGATGATGATGAAGGTGATGATGGGCATGATAATGATGATGATGGTGATGATGATGATGGTGATAATGATGGTGATGATGGTGATGCTGGTGATGATGGTGATGATGGTGATGCTGGTGGTGATAATGATGATGGTGATGATGATGCTGGTGATGATGGTGATGATGGTGATTCTGGTGATGATGGTGATGATGATGATAATGGTGATAATGATGGTGGTGATGATGATGATGATGATGATGGTGCAGGTGAGGATGATGTGGATGACTTTCTGGGAAGTTAGGAACCAATATACACAGGCAGTTAGGAAAGCAAAGGTTAGCTTTTTCAAACAGAAATTTGCATCCTGTAGCACAAACTCCCAAAAGTTCTGGGACACTGTAAAGTCCATGGAGAATAAGAGCACCTCCTCCCAGCTGCCCACTGCACTGAGGCTAGGAAACACTGCCACCACCGATAAATCCACGATAATTGAGAATTTCAATAAGCATTTTTCCACGGCTGGCCATGCTTTCCACAGCCCTATCCCCTATCCAACAGCCCGCACCCCCCTCAGCAACTTGCCCAAGCTTCCCCCATTTCTCCTTCACCCAAATCTAGATAGCCGATGTTCTGAAAGAGCTGCAAAATCTGGACCCGTACAAATCAGCCGGGCTAGACAATCTGGACCCTCTCTTTCTAAAATGATCTGCTGCAATTGTTGCAACCCCTATTACTAGCCTGTTCAACCTCTCTTTCGTATCGTCTGAGATCCCCAAAGATTGGAAATCTGCCGCGGTCATCCCCATCTTCAAAGGGGGAGACACTCTAGACCCAAACTGTTACAGACCTATATCCATCCTGCCCTGCCTTTCTAAGGTCCTCGAAAGCCAAGTTAACAAACAGATCAACAACCATTTCGAATCCAACCGTACCTTCTCTGCTATGCAATCTGGTTTCCGGTCATGGATGCACCTCAGCCATGCTCAAGGTCCTAAACAATACCATAACCGCCATCGATAAGAGGCAATACTGTGCAGCTACATTCATCGACCTGGCCAAGGCTTTCGGCTCTGTACATAGACCATCTGTAAATAGCCCATCCAACTACCTCATCCACATACTGTTATTTATTTTTTTGCTCCTTTGCAACCTGGTATCTCTACTTGCACATTCATCTTCTGCACATCTATCACTCCAGTGTTTAATTGCTAAATTGTAATGATTTCGCCATTATGGCCTATTTATTGCCTTACCTCCTTTATCTTACCTCATTTGCACACACTGTGTATATATACTTTTTTCTATTGTGTTATTGACTGTATGTTTTGTTTATTCCCATGTATAACTCTTTGTTGTTCTTTTGTGTCGCACTGCTTTGCTTTATCTTGGCCAGGTCGCAGTTGTAAATGAGAACTTGTTCTCAACTTGCCTACCTGGTTAAATAAAGGTGAAATAAAAAAATAAAAAAATGTGGATCATTATTATCATCAACTGTTGGAAACAAATTTAAAAAGCATGTGATTTCACACTTCAAATCAAATCAAATCAGAATGTTATTGGTCGCATACCAATGCTTAGCAGATGTTATTGCGGTTGTCGCGAAATGCTTGTGTTCCTAAAGAGAATGTTGAGTCATAACAACACTACAGAAACACCACGAAAATTGGATTAAAATCATTCATTCCATTGACACGGTCTATGCAAACACATGCTATCTACCTCGAACCCAGTCGATAAACAAGGGAGTCATATGAAGTCTTATACAGTCGACCACGTGATTTTTCATTGCTGAAGGCAGTTGGAAAATTTTTATTAGAAGCTGAATAAAATATATTGGAGCTTTTTATCCAAGCCTTATATCCAAGCCGTATATCGAGACATGGCTTGTGTGCCATTCAGAGGGTGAATGGGCAACAAAATATTGAATTACCTCTGAACGGGATATGGTAGTAGATGCCAGGCGAATCAGTTTGAATGTGAAAAGAACTGCAACGCTACTGGGTTTTTCACGCTCAACAGTTTCCCCTGTGTATCAAGAAATCACCTACACAAAGGACATCCAGCCAACTTGACACAACTGTGGGAAGCACTGGAGTCAGCATGGCCAGCATCCCTTTTGACACCTTGTAGATCCATGCCTCGATGAATTGTGGCTGTTCTGAGGTGCAAAAGGGGGTGAAACTAAATATTAAACGATGTTCCTAATGTTTTGTACATTCAGTGTATATGTTGAAGTGGGTGGGGCTCAAACTGCATCCCTGTTTCACCCCACGGCCCTGCGGAAAGTAATCAGTGTTTTTTTGTCCATTTTAACTGCACAATTGTTGTTTGTGTACATTGATTTTATAATATCATATGTTTTCCCCCCAACACTGCTTTCCACTAATTTGCATAGTAGACACTAATGCCAAAATAAGTCCAAAGCTTTTTTGAAATCGACAAAGCATGAGAAGACTTTGCAGAGGATAGAGACAGAGAGAGAAGAATAAGGCAGAGGGATAGCAACAGAGAGAGAAGAAGAAGGCAGAGGGATAGAGACAGAGAGTAGAAGAAGAAGGCAGAGGGATAGAGACAGAGAGTAGAAGAAGAAGGCAGAGGGATAGAGACAGAGAGTAGAAGAAGAAGGCAGAGGATATGTTGTCAGTAGGACTAAAGACACATGCCTGATCTGAAATCGATCAGACCCATCAAATTAATCCAGATCAACAAGAGGTGTACAGCAGTAGTGTATGGGCTTTTATTTCAGATAACGCTTAGAATGCATTCAAAATATCACCGTATTTCCAATATGACACAAGTGGTATACCATATAACACATAGAGGGCCATTTTGGAACTCTTCTTTTGACAAAGGTTTAAAGCCAATTGCCTTTCACCTCTCCTTGACCCCCCCCCCCCCCAACGAAAGAACCAGCCGCTGACATCAGCCTTGGAACACCAGTTTTCCAAACAGACAGCTCCTAATTCACCGTTATACAAATGAGAGTGGTGGCCCCACCTTGACTCATGTTCCTTACGAATTACTGTGACTCCTCCATCTGTTATCCAGAGAGAGAGAGAGAGAGGGGTGGGTTGCTAAATCAACAGTGTTACATTTAACACTTGAAGAGTGTCTATAGTGTCTAAGTTAATTTAAAAAGTGTCACTGACTTGCACTTGTTTCTTATTCCCTCAACGTTCCTGTAAAGACGTTTTCTCTCCTCTTTCTCCCTCTTATGTCTGCCTGTAGAAAGTAATCCTTAGACACTTAGGCTTTGTAATTGTGAACTGCATCCAAGCTGCAATGCCTTCACTCTGTCTCTAGGATGCTCATTACACTGTCCTGAGGTCATCTATTCTCCTGCAAGCCATCATGCATCCTGTCTTACACACACACACACACACACACACACACACACACACACACACACACACACACACACACACACACACACACACACACACACACACACACACACGGAGAGTATGTGATTTAGATTGTCAGTGTTTTTTGAGGTAGATTATCAGGCAGGGTCATAACACACAGTATTCCAGTTCCCCTTGTTGATAAAGACAGTAGGTCCCAGTTCCCCTTGTTGATAAAGACAGTAGGTCCCAGTTCCCCTTGTTGATAAAGACAGTAGGTCCCAGTTCCCCTTGTTGATAAAGACAGTAGGTCTCAGTTCCCCTTGTTGATAAAGACAGTAGGTCCCAGTTCCCCTTGTTGATAAAGACAGTAGGTCCCAGTTCCCCTTGTTGATAAAGACAGTAGGTCCCAGTTCCCCTTGTTGATAAAGACAGTAGGTCCCAGTTCCCCTTGTTGATAAAGACAGTAGGTCCCAGTTCCCCTTGTTGATAAAGACAGTAGGTCCCAGTTCCCCTTGTTGATAAAGACAGTAGGTCCCAGTTCCCCTTGTTGATAAAGACAGTAGGTCTCAGTTCCCCTTGTTGATAAAGACAGTAGGTCTCAGTTCCCCTTGTTGATAAAGACAGTAGGTCTCAGTTCCCCTTGTTGATAAAGACAGTAGGTCTCAGTTCCCCTTGTTGATAAAGACAGTAGGTCCCAGTTCCCCTTGTTGATAAAGACAGTAGGTCCCAGTTCCCCTTGTTGATAAAGACAGTAGGTCCCAGTTCCCCTTGATCTAATCATTTTTGTCTATCACTCTCTCTCCCTTCCTCTCTCTCTCTGTCTGTGTATCTCTCTCTCTCTCTGTCTGTGTATCACTCTCTCTCCCTTCCTCTCTCTCTCTGTCTGTGTATCTCTCTCTCTCTCTGTCTGTGTATCTCTCTCTCTCTCTGTCTGTGTATCTCTCTCTCTCTGTCTGTGTATCGCTCTCTCTCTCTCTCTGTCTGTGTATCTCTCTCTCCCTCAATTCATTTCAATTCAAGGGGTTTATTGGCATGGGAAACATGTGTTAACATTGCCAAAGCAAGTGAAGTAGATAATATACAAAAGTGAAATAAACAATTAAAATTAACAGTAAACATTACACATACATAAGTTTCAAAAGAATAAAGACATTACAAATGTCCTATTATGTATATATACAGTGTTGTAACAATGTACAAATGGTTAAGGTACACAAGGGAAAATAAATAAGCATAAGTATGGGTTGTATTTACAATGGTGTTTGTTCTTCACTGGTTGCCTTTTTCTTGTGGCAACAGATCACAAATCTTGCTGCTGTGATTGCACACTGTGGTATTTCACCCAGTAGATATGGGAGTTTATCAAAATTGGGTTTGTTTTCGAATTCTTTGTGGATCTGTGATATTGAAAATATGTGTCTCTAATATGGTCATACATTGGGCAGGAGGTTAGGAAGTGCAGCTCAGTTTCCATCTCATTTTGTGGGCAGTGTGCACATAGCCTGTCTTCTCTTGAGGGCCATGTCTGCCTACGGTGGCCTTTCTCAATAGCAAGGCTATGCTCACTGAGTCTGTAAATAGTCAAAGCTTTCTTTAAGTTTGGGTCAGTCACAGTGGTCAGGTATTCTGCCACTGTGTATTCTCTGTTTATGGCCAAAAAGCATTCTAGTTTGCTCTGTTTTTTTGTTAATTCTTTCCAATGTGTCAAGTAATTATCTTTTTGTTTACTCATGATTTGGTTGGGTCTAATTGTGTTGCTGTCCTGGGGCTCTGTGGGGTGTGTTTGTGTTTGTGAACAGAGCCTCCGGACCAGCTTGCTTAGGGGACTCTTCTCCAGGTTCATCTCTCTGTTGGTGATGGCTTTCTTATGGAAGGTTTGGGAATCGCTTCCTTTTAGGTGGTTGTAGAATTTAACGGCTCTTTTCTGGATTTTGATACTTATTGGGTATCGGCCTAATTCTGATATGCATGCATTATTTGGTGTTCTACGTTGTACACTGAGGATATTTTTGCAGAATTCTGCATGCAGAGTCTCAATTTGGTGTTTGTCCCATTTTGTGAATTCTTCGTTGGTGAGCGGACCCCAGACCTCACAACCATAAATGGCAATGGGTCCTATGACCGATTCAAGTATTTTTAGCCAGATCCTAATTGGTATGTTGAATTTTATGTTCCTTTTGATGGCATAGAATGCCGTTCTTGCCTTGCCTCTGAGATCGTTCATAGCTTTGTGGAAGTTACCTGTGGCGCTGATGTTTAGGCCAAGGTATGTATAGTTTTATGTATGCTCTATGGCAACGGTGTCTAGATTGAATTTGTATTTGTGGTCCTGGCGACTGGACCTTTTTTGGAACACCATTATTTTTGTCTTAGTGAGATTTACTGTCAGGGCCCAGGTCTGGCAGAATCTGTGCAGAAAATCTAGGTGCTGCTGTAGGCCCTCCTTGGTTGGGGATAACAGCACTAGATCATCAGCAAACAGTAGACATTTGACTTCAGATTCTAGTAGGGTGAGGCCGGGTGCTGCAGACTTTTCTACTGCCCACTCCAATTCGTTGATATATATGTTGAAGAGGGTGGGGCTTAAGCTGCATCCCTGTCTCACCCCATGGCCCTGTGGGAAGAAATGTGTGTGTTTTTTGCCTATTTTAACCGCACACTTGTTGTTTGTGTACATGGATTTTATAATGTTGTATGTTTTACCCTCAACACCACTTTACATATATTTGTATTGCAGACCCTCATGCCAAATTGAGTCGAAGGCTTTTTTGAAATCAACAAAGCATGAAAAGACTTTGCCTTTGATTGGTTTGTTTGTTTGTCAATTAGGGTGTGCAGGGTGAATTCAATTTTCTGTTGTACGTTAATTTGGTATAAAGCCAATTTGACATTTGCTCAATACATTGTTTTCACTGAGCAAATGTACGAATCTGCTGTTAATGATAATGCAGAGGATTTTCCCAAAGTTGCTGTTGACGCATATCCCACGGTAGTTATTGGGATCAAATTTGTCTCCAAATTGGATTGGGTGATCAGTCCTTGGTTCCAAATATTGGGGAAGATGCCAGAGCTAAGGATGATGTTAAATAGTTTAAGTATAGCCAATTGGAATTTGTTGTCTGTATATTTGATCATTTCATTGAGGATACCATCAACACCACAGGCCTTTTTGGGTTGGAGGGTTTTTGTTTTGTCCTGTAGCTCATTCAAGGTAATTGGAGAATCCAGTGGGTTCTGGTAGTCTTTAATAGTTGATTCTAAGATGTGTATTTGATCATATACTGCTCCAAAAAATAAAGGGAACACTTAAACAACACAATGTAACTCCAAGTCAATCACACTTCTGTGAAATCAAACTGTCCACTTAGGAAGCAACACTGATTGACAATAAATGTCACATGCTGTTTTGCAAATGGAATAGACAACAGGTGGAAATTATAGGCAATAAGCAAGACAAGCCCAATAAAGGAGTGGTTCTGCAGGTGGAGACCACAGACCACTTCTCAGTTCCTATGCTTCCTGGCTGATGTTTTGGTCACTTTTGAAAGCTGGCGGGGCTTTCACTCAAGTGGTAGCATGAGACGGAGTCTACAACCCACACAAGTGGTTCAGGTAGTGCAGCTCATCCAGGATGGCACATCAATGCGAGCTGTGGCAAGAAGGTTTGCTGTGTCTGTCAGCGTAGTGTCCAGAGCATGGAGGCGCTACCAGGAGACAGGCCAGTACATCAGGAGACGTGGAGGAGGCCGTAGGAGGGCAACAACCCAGCAGCAGGACCGCTACCTCCGCCTTTGTGCAAGGAGGAGCAGTAGGAGCACTGCCAGAGCCCTGCAAAATGAACTCCAGCAGGCCACAAATGTGCATGTGTCTGCTCAAACGGTCAGAAACAGACTCCATGAGGGTGGTATGAGGGCCCGACGTCCACAGGTGGGGGTTGTGCTTACAGCTCAACACCGTGCAGGACGTTTGGCATTTGCCAGAGAACACCAAGATTGGCAAATTTGCCACTGGCGCCCTGTGCTCTTCACAGATGAAAGCAGGTTCACACTGAGTACGTGACAGACGTGACAGAGTCTGGAGACGCCGTGGAGAACGTTCTGCTGCCTGCAACATCCTCCAGCATGACCGGTTTGGCGGTGGGTCAGTCATGGTGTGGGGTGGCATTTCTTTGGGGGCCCGCACAGCCCTCCATGTGCTTGCCAGAGGTAGCCTGACTGCCATTAGGTACCGAGATGAGACCCTCAGACCCCTTGTGAGACCATATGCTGGTGCGGTTGGCCCTGGGTTCCTCCTAATGCAAGACAATGCTAGACCTCATGTGGCTGGAGTGTGTCAGCAGTTGCTGCAAGAGGAAGGCATTGATGCTATGGACTGGCCCGCCCGTTCCCCAGACCTGAATCCAATTGAGCACATCTGGGACATCATGTCTCGCTCCATCCACCAACGCCACGTTGCACCACAGACTGTCCAGGAGTTGGCGGATGCTTTAGTCCAGGTCTGGGAGGAAATCCCTCAGGAGACCATCCGCCACCTCATCAGGAGCATGCCCAGGCGTTGTAGGGAGGTCATACAGGCACGTGGAGGCCACACACACTACTGAGCCTCATTTTGACTTGTTTTAAGGACATTACATCAAAGTTGGATCAGCCTGTAGTGTGGTTTTCCACTTTAATTTTGAGTGTGACTCCAAATCCAGACCTCCATGGGTTGATAAATTGGATTTCTATGGATTATTTTTGTGTGATTTTGTTGTCAGCACATTCAACTATGTAAAGAAAAAAGTATTTAATAAGATTATTTCTTTCATTCAGATCTAGGATGTGTTGTTTAAGTGTTCCCTTTATTTTTTTGAGCAGTGTATATATGCTTTTGGTCTTTGTTCTTTGTTATAGAGCCAAAAAGATTGGAGAAGTGGTTTACCCATACATCTCAATTTTGGATAGATAATTCTTCGTCCAATTTTCCCAGAAGTGGTTTGATTCTATGGATTCTTCAATTACATTGAGCTGATTTGTGACGTGCTGTTCCTTCTTTTTCTGTAGTGTATTTCTGTATTGTTTTAGTGATTCACCATATCTCTCTCTCTCTCTCTGTGTATCTCTCTCTCTCTGTGTATCTCTCTCTCTCTGTGTATCTCTCTCTCTCTGTGTATCTCTCTCTCTGTGTATCTCTCTCTCTCTCTGTGTAACTCTCTCTCTCTCTCTCTGTGTGTATCTCTCTCCATTTCTCTCTGTCTGTGCATCTCTCTTTCTCTCTCTGTCTGTGCATCTCTCTCTCTCTCTCTCTCTGTCTGGCAGTGTATCTCTCTCTCTCTCTCTCTGTCCAGTACAGACCCAGTATGTTGTACTGTCCAGTACAGACCCAGTATGTTGTGCTGTCCGGTACAGACCCAGTATGTTATACTGTCCGGTACAGACCCAGTATATTGTACTGTAGAATAACAGTAGACCTACTACGGACAACCTACACCATAGCATGTATTTATATGGTAGGACTACAGACTACCTCTACAATAGCTGGTATTTATATGGTGGGACTATAGACTACCTCTACCATAGCAGGTATTTATATGGTAGGACTATAGACTACCTCTACCATAGCAGGTATTTATATGGTAGGACTATAGACTACCTCTACCATAGCAGGTATTTATATGGTAGGACTTCAGACTGCCTCTCGGCCTTGTACCTTTACTGATGACAGTTGACCTATGTCCAGACCCTGTAAAGTGATGACAGTAGATTTATGTCCAGACCCTGTACAGTGATGACAGTTGACCTATGTCCAGACCCTGTACAGTGATGACAGTAGATTTATGTCCAGACCCTGTACAGTGATGACAGTAGATTTATGTCCAGACCCTGTACAGTGATGACAGTAGATCTATGTCCAGACCCTGTATTGTGATGACAGTAGATTTATGTCCAGACCCTGTACTGTGATGACAGTTGATTTATGTCCAGACCCTGTACTGTGATGACAGTTGATTTATGTCCAGACCCTGTACAGTGATGACAGTAGATTTATGTCCAGACCCTGTACAGTGATGACAGTAGATTTATGTCCAGACCCTGTACAGTGATGACAGTTGATCTATGTCCAGACCCTGTACAGTGATGACAGTAGATTTATGTCCAGACAGTGTACAGTGATGACAGTTGACCTATGTCCAGACCCTGTACAGTGATGACAGTAGATCTATGTCCAGACCCTGTACAGTGATGACAGTAGATTTATGTCCAGACCCTGTACAGTGATGACAGTAGATCTATGTCCAGACCCTGTACAGTGATGACAGTAGATTTATGTCCAGACCCTGTACTGTGATGACAGTTGACCTATGTCCAGACCCTTTATTAAAAGGGCTGACCTATTCCCAGCTCTGTACAGCTGAACTGTAGGCCTTGTTCTGTACTGATGACAGTTGACCCATGTCCGGTGTACTGTGTAACCCAGCTGTACCAGATCCTGCTCCCGGCCAATAGGCTGTCTAATAGAGATTAACGTCTCCTGACTCTGCTCTGTGCAGCGACTGACCGGAGGGATACAGAGAGAGAGAGATATACGGAGAGAGAGAGATAGAGATATACGGAGAGAGAGAGAGAGAGATACGGAGAGAGAGAGAGAGAGAGAGAGATACGGAGAGAGAGAGAGATATACGGAGAGAGAGAGATATACAGAGAAAGAGAGAGAAAGAGAGAGAGAGAGAGAGAGAGATACAGAGAGAGAGAGAGAGAGATGGACAGAGAGATATACGGAGAGAGAGAGAGAGAGAGAGAAAGAGATACGGAGAGAGAGAGAGAGAGAGATACGGAGAGAGAGATACGGAGAGAGAGAGCTATACGGAGAGAGAGAGAGATACGGAGAGAGAGATACGGAGAGAGAGAGATATACGGAGAGAGAGAGAGATACAGAGAGAGAGAGAGAGATACAGAGAGAGAGAGCGATATGGAGAGAGAGAGAGAGATATACGGAGAGAGAGAGAGAGAGAGAGAGAGAGAGAGAGAGAGAGAGAGAGAGAGAGAGATACAGAGAGAGAGAGAGAGAGAGAGAGAGAGATATACGGAGAGAGAGAGAGAGGGAGAGAGAGAGATATACGGAGAGAGAGAGAGGAGAGAGAGAGAGAGGAGAGAGAGAGAGAGAGAGAGAGAGAGAGAGATATACGGAGAGAGAGAGAGAGGGAGAGAGAGAGATATACGAGAGAGAGAGAGAGAGAGAGAGAGAGAGAGAGAGAGAGAGAGAGAGAGAGAGAGAGAGAGAGAGAGAGAGGGGTCAAAGTTCACAGTGTTCTCTATGACCTGAGCTGAGCTTCATTCATTCCAGGAAGTTGTTTCCCTCCCTCCCTGCTTCTTCCCTCGTTCACTCCCCCTGCAGGTATATCTGGGATCCATGTTTACCTGTGTGGAAGGATTGGGGTCAGTTGTGTTTCTAATGCTACTCTCAGCACATACAGTAATACACAATGTCCCAATACAGATTGCGTCCCAAACAACACCCTATTCCCTATTTAGTGCACTACTTTTCGATCAGGGCCCATAGGGTTTCTTGTCAGAAGTAGTACACTATAAAGGGTATAGGGTGTGCCATTTGGGACACACAGGCTCTAGTCTCAGAAACAGCTTGTGAAATTCTTCTTCTTTTCGTCCGCTCCATCGTTGAGACAGAGACAGATGGTTCATTAGAGAATTACAAGTACCCTGCTAAACCCACCACTTGGTTTCTTAAGAACACATTGGAGGCTTTAAAACTGCTAAATGTAGTATTCTCGTTCCAAGTAAAGCACTGAAAGTTTTTTGATGAGGGATCTGAGATCAAACAAACATACTCTACCGCACATCAAAAAGTTTTGTCAAAAGCACACAGAGGAGAGACAGTGTATAGGCAGGGATTTGTGCGTGTGTGTGTGTCTGTGGGCAGACAGATCGCTCAAGAATGACTTCGAAATTGGATGTCTGTCCATGTCCGAAGGACGTTGGCCTTCAAAACCGGTCACTATTGACAACATCTAGGGGCAACAGTGAGGGATGTTATTTTGAAGTAGGCTTGGGTTTTGGGTTTTGGGTTTTGCTACGGCATCCTGGTGGCAGATGGCTGTAATCCCATTACTCTGGATCAGAAGGGTTTAAATCACTCTTTTTTTGTTTTAACCCTATCTTAACAAACCTTAACCCTTATCTTAACCAACCTTAACCCTTATCTTAACCAACCTTAACCCTTATCTTAACCAACCTTAACCCTTATCTTAATCAACCTTAACCCTTATCTTAACCAACCTTAACCCTTATCTTAACCAACCTTAACCCTTATCTTAACCAACCTTAACCCTTATCTTAACCAACCTTAACCCTTATCTTAACCAACCTTAACCCTTATCTTAATCAACCTTAACCCTTATCTTAATCAACCTTAACCCTTATCTTAATCAACCTTAACCCTTATCTTAACCAACCTTAACCCTTATCTTAATCAACCTTAACCCTTATCTTAACCAACCTTAACCCTTATCTTAACCAACCTTAACCCTTATCTTAACCAACCTTAAACCTTATCTTAACCAACCTTAACCCTTAGCTTAACCATTCCGAATGAATGCTTAAACTTAATGTATTAACCCTTAACCTTAACCGTTAAAGTAAAGATTCACCCATTTTGAATGTTACATTGATTTTGTGCAGTTCTATCGATTCCCTGGGGTCATTTCATGTTTTCATGTGTATCTGAGCTATTGCCGTTCAAGCATGCAGTAACCGGCTGGTAGCATTGTGATAAAGTCTCTCTCACTACGCTGGAAGTTAATAGAAAAATATGACGTTTAGATCGTGAAAACTGTCTGGTGTCATAACGTCGGAGGTTGTCTTCTCTCGAATGAGACATTGATTCATATTTTTCCACCTCGAGAAATATTTCATTTAACAGAGGGTCTAACACATTTATCCTATTTGTGTGACGCTTCATTCCAGGGTGCATTGCATGGCGTCATTGCGAATACCATACTCCATTCTGTGAGGCACATCGATCGGCAGGTTGATTCATGGTGGTGATTGTAGACTCCTCAATTGATAGTGCAGTTTGTTCAGGTGATTTTACAGCTAACTAGCTACTTCACATGTTGATATTGACTTTGGTATTAAAGAAACAAAGAACTTTCTTCTGAAACTCGTCAGTCTATTCTTGTTCTGAGAAATTAAGGCTATTCCATACAAGAAATCACCAAGAAACTGAAGATCTCGTACAACGCTGTGTACTACTCCCTTCACAGAACAGCACAACCTGTCTCTAACCGGAATAGAAAGAGGAGTGGGAGCCTTCAACTGGCAGCTTCATTAAAAAGTAACCGCAAAACACCAGTCTCAACGTCAACAGTGAAGAGGCACCTCCGGGATAATGACCTTCCAGGCAGAGTTCCTCTGTCCAGTGTCTGTGTTCTTTTGTCCATCTTAATCTTTTATTTTAATTGGCCAGTCGGAGATATGGCTTTTTCTTTGCAGCTCCTAATAACATTAAATGATAATCTTCAGAAAGCAACAAAATAACTAGGTATTTACAATACTGGTGAAACTTGGAGAAATGTTCGGTTTAAGTAAGTGAAAATCTTCAAAGAAGTCAGAGTATGCACAGAGGGACATGTCAAAATGCTTGTATTTTGGCACAGTAGCAAGTCTTTATTTATATAAATACTGGATTTATAGAATTTCTCATGTGGTCTATATTAAAGGGAAATTCAATTAATATAACTGCCGTCTAAAATGCAATATTTCTGCACACTTTCTACTTAAAATATCAAAGGGATACAAAAGGCAGATGTATAGAATAACATGGCAGAAAATTAATTATTTGTCAGAGAGAGAGAGAGAGACGCAGAGAGAGAGAGAGGAGACAGAGAAAGAGAGAGAGAGAGAGAGACAGAGACAGAGACAGAGAAAGAGACAGAGAAAGAGAGAGAGAGAGAGAGACAGAGACAGAGACAGAGAAAGAGACAGAGAAAGAGACAGAGAGAGAGACAGAGACAGAGACAGAGAGACAGAGAAAGAGAGAAAGAGAGACAGAGACAGAGAGACAGAGACAGAGAGAGCGTAAATACATGGTGGTAGATGTAGAAGCAAAGAAAGTAGACATTTGTTTACATCACATACACTATCAAGCATTTCACACATATTATTTAGTACTTGGCACATCTAAAGCATTTTCTTTTGGGGTGTTGCTATAGGCCACCAAGTGCGAACAGTCAGTTTCCAAATAATATGTGTGAAATGCTTGATAGTGTATGTGTTGTAAACTGAGAGATCTACTTTGTTGGGGACCTGAATGTTGACTGGTTTTCATCAAGCTGTCCGCTCATGAGGAAGCTTCTCACTGTGACCAGTACCTGTAATCTGGTTCAGGTTATTAATCAACCTACCAGGGTGTTTACAAACACTACAGGAACAAGATCATCCACATGTATCAATTACATTTTTACTAATACTGTAGAACTTTGTTCTAAAGCTGTATCCGTACCCATTGGATGCAGTGATCACAATATAGTGGCTATAGCCAGGAAGGCCAAAGTTACAAAAGCTGGGCCTAAAATATTGTAGATTTTGCTGTGACTCTTATGTGGATGAAGTCAAAAATATTTGTTGGTCTGATGTGATTAATGAGGAGCATGCAGATGCTGCACTTGATGAATTTATGAAATTGCTTCTTCCAATTATTGATAAACATGCACCTGTTAAGAAACAGACTGTTAGAACTCCATGGATTGATGAGGAAATGAAAACAATTTTGATTGAAAGAGATGGGGCAAAAGGAGTGGCTAATAAGTCTGGCTGCACATCTGACTGGCTTACTTACTGCAAATTGAGAAACTATGTGACTAAACTCACAACAAAAAAGAAGAAACTGTATTATGAAGCCAAGATCAATGATCTAAATATGATGGGAAAAAAACTTTGGAGTACCTCAAATTAAATGATGGGCAGAAAGACAAATTCAACTCCATCTTTCATCAAATCAGATGGCTTATTCATCACAAAACCATTTGATGGTGCCAATTATTTTAATGACTACTTCATTGGCAAAGTGGGCAAATTTAGGCAGGAAATGCCAACAACAAACAGTGAACAATTATATTCATACATTAAAAAAACTAATAATGAAAGAAAAGCATTACAAGTTTTAATTTTGTAAAGTTAGTGTGGGAGAGGTAGAAAAAATGATTGTTATCGATCAATAATGACAAACCTCCTGGCGTTGACAACTTAGATGGAAATCTACTGAGGATGGTAGCTGACTCTATAGCCACTCCTATCTGTCATATCTTTAATCTGAGCCTAGAGGAAAGTCTTTGTCCTCAGGCCTGGAGGGAAGCCAAAGTCATTCATTTATTAATTATTCATTATTCATTAAATTAATTAATTGAGTAATTCACTACCAAAGAGGGGTAAAGTTCACAACTTAGATGGAAAACTACTGAGAATGGTCACGGTCAAAACATATAGATTCAATGGTTGTAAAGATGGGGAGATGTCTGGCCGTAATAAAGAGATGCTCTGCTTTTTTTGACACCACACTCCAAATAGCAAGTTCTGCAGTCTCTAGTTTTGTTTAATCTTGATTATGCTCTTCATTGTAATCAGAGGGCTAAAATAAATACTACGGATGCCAGTCTCTCTTGACTAAGTTGTTTGCATAGTCAACTTACACACAGCTCTGACAGACACACTTACCCCACCAGACATGCCACCAGGGGTCTTTTCACAGTCCACAAATCCAGAACAAATTCAAGAAAACATACAGTATTACACAGAGCCCTTATTTCATGGAACTTCCTTCCATCTCATATTTTTCAAATAAACAGCAAACCTGGTTGCAACACCTCCCAGCACAACGCCTCTCCCCTATTTGACCTAGATAGTATATGTGTATGCATTGATATGTAGGCAACGTGTGCCTTTTATCAAAAGGTATGTAGTTCTATCTATTGAGCTGTTCTTGTCTATTGGTATATTATGTCATGTTTCGTGTTAATATTATTAATTATCGTTTCATGCTTTGTGTGGACCACATAAATAGTAGTGGCTGCTTTTGCAACAGCTAATGGGGATCTGTCACGTCCTGACCAGCAGATGGAGCTGGTGTAGTAGTTTGGGGGTCAGGACGTGGCAATCTGGTGTGTGTCTTGTGACTCCTGATCTGGAACAGCTGGGAATCGTTGTTCCTGATTGGGAGTCACATATGTAGGAGTTGTTTGTCACTGGGGTTTGTGGGGAATTGTTCTGTGTTGAGCCTATGCTTTGCCAGACTGTTTGTTGGTTGTTCGTTCATTCTCATGGTTTGTAATTTTGGCATTCATTTTGATAGTGAATAAAAGTCAAGATGAGCCTGCACATACCTGCTGCGTTTTGGTTCTTCTTCTCTCCAGTACGACATTTTTAAGGATGAGTACAACTTATTTTGTGACAGGATCCTAATAAAATACCAAATACCAAAAATGTCAAATTGGCTTTTTACCAAATTATCGTACAACAGACCATGTATTCACCCTGCACACCCGAATTGACAAACAAACAAACCAAAACAAAGGCAAAGTCAACTGATGCTTTGTTGATTTCAACAACGCTTTTGACTCAATTTACATTTACATTTACAATTTGACATGAGGGTACGCAATACAAATTGATGAAAAGTGGTGTTGGGAAAATACATATGATATTATAAAATCCATATGCAAAAACAACAAGTGTAGTAAAAATTGGCAAAAAACACACACATTTCTTTCCACAGGGCCGTGGGGTGAGACAGGGATGCAGCTTAAACCAAACCCTCTTTCAACATATATATATATATCAATGAAATGGTGAGGGCACTAGAACAGTCTGCAGCACCCGGCCTCACCCTACTAGAATTGGAAGTCAAATGTCTACTGTTTGCTGATGATCTGGTGCTTCTGTCCCCAACCAAGGAGGGCCTACAGCAGCACCTAGATTTTCTGGACAGATTCTGTCAGACCTGGGCCCTGACAGTAAATTAAAGTAAGACAAAAATAATTGTGTTCCATAAAAATTGAGATACCAATTAGGATCTGGCTAAAAATACTTGAATCGGTCATAGAACCCATTGCCCTTTATGGTTGTGAGGTCTGGGGTCCGCTCACAAAATGGGAAAAACACCAAATTGAGTCTCCGCATGCAGAGCAGAATTAGGCCGATACCCTCTAATTATCAAAATCCAGAAAAGAGCCTTTAAATTCTACAACCACCTAAAAGGAAGCAAATCCCAACTTCCATAACAAAGCCATCACCAACAGAGAGATGAACCATCTATAGGATTGGTGGGTCTTCCACGGGACAGTTGAGCTAACGTAGGCTAATGTGATTAGCATGAGGTTGTAAGTAACAAGAACATTTCCCAGGACATAGACATATCTGATGTTTGCAGAAAGATTAAATTCTTGTTAATCTAACTGCACTGTCCAATTTACAGTAGCTATTACAGTGAAATAATTCCATGCTATTGTTTGAGGAGAGTGCACAGTTATTGTAACGCCCTGGCCATAGAGAGGGGTTTTTGTTCTTTATTTTGGTTAGGCCAGGGTGTTACATTGGGTGGGCGTTCTATGTTCATTTTTCTATGTTTTTGTATTTCTTTGTTTTGGGCCGTGTGTGGTTCCCAATCAGGCACAGCTGTAGTTCGTTGTTGCTGATTGGGAGTCACACATAAGGAGCCTGGTTTTCCTTTGGGTTTTTGTGGGTGATTGTTTTCTGTTTAGTGTGTTCCTGACAGAACTGTTGCTAGTCGTTTTTTTTCTTTCTTTTGTATAGTGTTCATTCAATCATTAAATCCTTTCATGATGAACACATCCTCCGCTGCACCTTGGTCTCATTTGAACGACGGCCGTTACAGTTATGAACATGAAAAGTTATTTTAAAAAATTTGGCACATTTGGGAAGTCTTGACACAAAATTTTGACCAGAAATTCAATGGTTCATTGAATCAGCCTAAAATGTTGCACATGCACTGCTGTCATCTAGTGGCCAACATCTAAATTGCGCATGGGCTGGAATAATACATTATGGCCTTTCTCTTGCATTTCAAAGATGATGGTACAAAAAATACAACAAAAAGATTGTTTTTTTCTTTGGATTTTCTTTTACCAGACCTAATGTTTTGTATTCGCCTACATTATTTTAACATTACCACAAACTTCAAAGTGTTTCCTTTCAATAATATGCATATCCTTGCCTCAGATCCTGAGCTACAGGCAGTTAGATTTTGGTATCTCATTTTAGGTAAAAGAAAAAAGGGGGGGGGGGCAGATCCTTAACAGCATAACAAAGCCATAATCTACAGAGAGATTAACCTAGAGAATAGTACCCCTAAACAAGCTGGTCCTGGGGCTCTGTTCACAAACACAAACAGACCCCACAGAGCATGTTGGACAGCAACACAATTAGACCCAACCAAATCATGAGAAAACAAAAAGAGAGTTACTTGACACATTGGAAAATATTTAAAAAACAAACAGAGCAAACTAGAATGCTGTTTGGCCCTAAACAGAGGGCACACAGTGGCAGAATACCTGACCACAGTGACTGATCCAAACTTAAGGAAAGCTTTGACTGTGCAGACACAGTGAGCATAGCCTTGCTACTGAGAAAGGCCGCCGTAGGCAGAATTGGCTCTCCAGAGAAGACAGGCTATTTGCACACTGCCCAGAAAATGAGGTGGAAACTGAGTTGCACTTCCTAACATCCTGTCAAATGTATGACCATATTAGAGACACATATTTCCCTCAGTTTAAACAGATCCACAAAGAATTCGAAAACAAACCCAATTTTGATAAACTCCCATATCTACTGGGTGAAATACCACAGTGTGACATCACAGCAGCAAGATTTGTGACCTGTTGCCACAAGAAAAGGGCAACCAGTGAAGAACAAACACCATTATAAATACAACCTATATTTAGCTTATTTATTTTTCCTTTTGTACTTTAACTATTTGCACATAATATTATATTTGAAATGTCTTTATTTTTTGGGAACTTTTGTGAGTGTAATGTTTACTGTTAATTTGTATTGTTTATTATATACTACACTTGCTTTGGCAATGTTAACATATGTTTCCCATGCCAATAAATACCTTACATTGAATTGAGAGACAGAGAGACAGAGAGACAGACAGACAGACAGACAGAGAAACAGACAGACAGACAGACAGACAGAGAGAGAGAGAGAGAGAGACAGACAGAGAAACAGACAGACAGACAGACAAAGAGAGAGACCAAGAGAGAGACAGAGAGACAGAGAGAGAGATTATCTTGTCTCTTTCAGTGAGCTCTTCTCCATTCTATTATAACATTTTCATTTTGCTTTGTTTGGATCATGTGAACTTTCTAAATCTTCGGCTGTCACCCTATTCTCTCATTCTCTCTCTTACCTCTTCTGTCACCCTGCTGTGGTGATGTGTACATTTCTGAAATGTATTAATACTCTGTCATCTTGGCACGAGGCACAGCCTCAGGGTCTAAGCGTGTGTGTGCGTGTGTGTGTGTATCCATATCTGCCTGTATGTGTGTATTGTCAAATGAGTTGTTCCTTTACCGGGATAGAGGTAGAGAAGGAGGGATAGAAGGAATGAAGGAGGCATAGAGGGAGAGAAGGAGGGAGAGAGGGAGAGAAGGAGGGATAGAGGGAGAGAAGGAGGGAGAGAAGAAGGGAGAGAGGGAGGGATAGAGGGAGAAAAGGAGGGAGAAAAGGAGGGAGAGAAGGAGGGAGAGAAGGAGAGAAGGAGGGAGAGAAGGAGAGAAGGAGGGATAGAGGGAGAGAAAGAGGGAGAGGGAGAGAGAATGAGGGAGAGAGGGAGAGAAGGAGCGAGAGAAGGGGGAGAGAAGGAGGGAGAGAGGGAGAGAAGGAGGGAGAGAGGGAAGGAGAGAGGGAGAGAAAGAGGATGAAGGGAGAGAAGGAGGGATAGAGGGAGAGAAGGAGGGAGAGAAGGAGGGAGAGAGAGAGAGAAGGAGGGGGGGGCTGGAGAGAAGGATGGAGAGAAGGAGGGAGAGAGGGAGAGAAGGAGGGAGAGGGGGAGAGAAGGAGGGAGAGAGAGAGAAGGAGGGAGAGGGGGAGAGAAGGAGGGAGAGAGGGAGGGAGAGGGGGAGAGAAGGAGGGAGAGAGGGAAGGAGAGAGGGAGAGAAAGAGGGAGAGAAGGAGGGATAGAGGGAGAGAAGGAGGGAGAGAGAGAGAAGGAGGGAGAGGGGGATAGAAGGAGGCAGAGAGGGAGGGAGAGGGGGAGAGAAGGAGGGAGAGAGAGAGAAGGAGGGAGAGGGGGATAGAAGGAGGCAGAGAGAGGGGGAGAGAAGGAGGGAGAGAGGGAGGGAGAGAGGGAGAGAAGGAGGGAGAGGGGGAGAGAATGAGGGAGAGAAGGAGGGAGAGAAGGAGGAAGAGAAGGAGGGAGAGGGGGAGAGAAGGAGGGATAGAGTGAGGGAGAGAGGGAGAGGAGGGAGAGGAGGGAGAGATGGAGAGGAGGGAGAGAGGGAGGGAGAGGGGGAGAGAAGGAGGGAGAGAGGGAAGGAGAGAGGGAGAGAAAGAGGGAGAGGGGGAGAGGAGTGAGAGAGAGAAGGAGGGAGAGGGCGAGAGAAGGAGGCAGAGAGGGAGGGAGAGGGGGAGACAAGGAGGGAGAGGGGGAGACAAGGAGGGAGAGGGGGAGAGAAGGAGGGTGAGAAGGAGGGAGAGAAGGAGGGAGAGAAGGAGGGAGAGAAGGAGGGAGAGGGGGAGAGAAGGAGGGATAGAGTGAGGGAGAGAGGGAGAGAAGGAGGGAGAGAGGGAGAGAGGGAGAGAGAGAGGGAGAGAAAGTGCGAGCAGAGGGAGAGAAGGAGGGAGAGGGGGAGAGAAGGAGGGATAGAGGGAGAGAAGGAGGGAGAGAAGGAGGGAGAGGGGGAGAGAAGGAGGGATAGAGGGAGAGAAGGAGGGAGAGATGGAGAGGAGGGAGAGAGGGAGGGAGAGAGGGAGAGAAGGATCGAGCGAAGTAGGGAGAGGGGGAGAGAAGGAGGGGGAGAGAAGGAGGGATAGAATGAGGGAGAGAGGGAGAGAAGGAGGGAGAGGGGGAGAGAAGGAGGGGGAGAGAAGGAGGGATAGAGTGAGGTAGAGAGGGAGAGAAGGAGGGAGAGAAGGAGGGAGATGGGGAGAGAAGGAGGGGGAGAGAGTGAGGGAGAGAAGGAGGGAGAGAAGGAGGGAGAGAAGGAGGGAGAGAGGGAGAGAAGGAGGGAGAGAGGGAGAGAAGGAGAGAATCTGGGGAGGTTGAGAAAAGGTCGTTGAGTACAGTTCCTTGACAAATGAAATTGGATTTGATTTGAATTGATTTGACCCTGAAATATTTGTTTGAGTCTTTTCTTCATATTCAAGAAATAAGATGGAGGCCTTCCTGGCTTTCCAAAGATTTTGTCAGTCAATTCTTTCAGCCACCATGCACTCCTTAAATATTTCAGGGTCAAATCAAATGAAATTGTATTTGTCACATGCGTCGAATACAGCAGGTGTAGACCTTACCGGGAAATGCAGAGTTTCAAGCCCTTAACCAACAATGCCGTTCAAGGAAATAGAGTTCAGAAAGTATTTACTAAATAAACTTAAGTAAACATTTTTTAAGTAAATGTAAAAAGTAACACAATAAAATAACAGTAACGAGGCTATATACAGGGAGTACCGGTACCGAGTCAGTGTGGAGGCTATATACAGGGGGGACCGGTACCGAGTCAGTGTGGAGGCTATATACAGGGGGGACCGGTACCGAGTCAGTGTGGAGGCTATATACAGGGGGGACCGGTACCAAGTCAGTGTGGAGGCTATATACAGGGGGGACCGGTACCGAGTCAGTGTGGAGGCTATATACAGGGGGGACTGGTGCCGAGTCAGTGTGGAGGCTATATACAGGGGGTACCGGTACCGAGTCAGTGTGGAGGCTATATACAGGGGGGACCGGTACCGAGTCAGTGTGGAGGCTATATACAGGGGGGACCGGTACCGAGTCAGTGTGGAGGCTATATACAGGGGGGACCGGTACCGAGTCAGTGTGGAGGCTATATACAGGGGGGACCGGTACCGAGTCAGTGTGGAGGCTATATACAGGGGGTACCGGTACCGAGTCAGTGTGGAGGCTATATACAGGGGGGACCGGTACCAAGTCAGTGTGGAGGCTATATACAGGGGGGGACCGGTACCGAGTCAGTGTGGAGGCTATATACAGGGGGGACCGGTACCGAGTCAGTGTGGAGGCTATATACAGGGGGTACCGGTACCGAGTCAGTGTGGAGGCTATATACAGGGGGGACCGGTACCAAGTCAGTGTGGAGGCTATATACAGGGGGGACCGGTACCGAGTCAGTGTGGAGGCTATATACAGGGGGGACCGGTACCAAGTCAGTGTGGAGGCTATATACAGGGGGGACCGGTACCAAGTCAGTGTGGAGGCTATATACAGGGGGTACCGGTACCGAGTCAGTGTGGAGGCTATATACAGGGGGGACCGGTACCAAGTCAGTGTGGAGGCTATATACAGGGGGGGACCGGTACCGAGTCAGTGTGGAGGCTATATACAGGGGGGACCGGTACCGAGTCAGTGTGGAGGCTATATACAGGGGGTACCGGTACCGAGTCAGTGTGGAGGCTATATACAGGGGGGACCGGTACCAAGTCAGTGTGGAGGCTATATACAGGGGGGACCGGTACCGAGTCAGTGTGGAGGCTATATACAGGGGGGACCGGTACCGAGTCAGTGTGGAGGCTATATACAGGGGGTACCGGTACAGAGTCAGTGTGGAGGCTATATACAGGGGGTACCGGTACCGAGTCAGTGTGGAGGCTATATACAGGGGGGACCGGTACCGAGTCAGTGTGGGGGGGTACAGGTTAGTTGAGGTAATTTGTACATGTAGGTAGGGGTAAAGTGACTACGTATAGAGGGGGGGGGGGGGTCAATGTAAATAGTCCAGGTGGCCATTTGATTAATTGTTCAGCAGTCTTATGTCTTGGGGGTTGAAGCTGTTAAGGAGCCTTTTGGACCTAGACTTGGCGCTCCGGTACCGCTTGCCGTGCGGTAGCAGAGAGAACATTCCATGACCAGGGTGATGAGTCTTTGACAATTTTTTAGGGCCTTCCTCTGACACCACCTGGTACTGTAGGTCGTGGAAGTAAGGAAGCTCGGCCCCAGTGATGTACTGGGCCGTACACACTACCCTCTGTTGGTCCTTACGGTCGGTATTCTAACAGTATAGAACTCTAACAGTACTATATGATAATAGCATGAAATGAACTTTTACCAGGTATTTCTTACATATTTCTTACCAAAATGAATCTTATTCGTTATTTATAGATTAATGCAAATACTTGTTTATTCCACTGGTTTGTACAATACTTTATTTAAAAACCAATTGAATGTAAAGTGTGGCCAAGCATCCTGAGATCACCCACACGGCAACCCAACCACCAATTGCCTTGGGTGAAGTTCAGAAGCCATTTTGTGCCTGAGGGCTAACCACACATCAGCTTCAACACTCAGTGGTCTGACAGTTAACATGACCCAACACCTTTAGTGAGAAGCAGCCGTTAAGCTCAGGAGCCATTTTGTGCCCGAAGGCTCACCACTCATCAGCTTCTACAGGGCCTGTGAGCTTCCAGTGGGTCTGTGGGCTGACAGTTAACATGTGGCTGGATGATGCTCAGTGCTTTATGGTTTATTATTGATGGCATTTCATGTCTCTTTCACCTTTAAGTCGGCTCGATACTGTCTGACGGGTTGACTTTTAGTTAAGGGAATTAAAAAGGTACACACACACACACACACACACACACACACACACACACACACACACACACACACACACACACACACACACACACACACACACACACACACACACACACACATACATGAAGTCGGTAAACGTACACACACTTAGAGAGAAGGTCGAGGTGTCTGCAGTTAATAATCACGTGTGTTTGTGTGTGCATGTGTGTGTGTGTGTATGAACATGTGTGGAGAAGGTGTCAGAGAGGAGGTGTCAGAGCTGAGAAGGTGTCAGAGCTGAGAAGGTGTCAGAGCAGAGAAGGTGTCAGAGCGGAGAAGGTGTCAGAGCGGAGAAGGTGTCAGAGAGGAGAAGGTGTCAGAGCTGAGAAGGTGTCAGAGCTGAGAAGGTGTCAGAGCGGAGAAGGTGTCAGAGCGGAGAAGGTGTCAGAGAGGAGAAGGTGTCAGAGAGGAGAAGGTGTCAGAGCTGAGAAGGTGTCAGAGAGGAGAAGGTGTCAGAGAAGAGAAGGTGTCAGAGAAGAGAAGGTGTCAGAGAGGAGAAGGTGTCAGAGCGGAGAAGGTGTCAGAGCAGAGAAGGTGTCAGAGCGGAGAAGGTGTCAGAGAGGAGAAGGTGTCAGAGCTGAGAAGGTGTCAGAGCTGAGAAGGTGTCAGAGAGGAGAAGGTGTCAGAGCAGAGAAGGTGTCAGAGCTGAGAAGGTGTCAGAGAGGAGAAGGTGTCAGAGCTGAGAAGGTGTCAGAGAGGAGAAGGTGTCAGAGCAGAGAAGGTGTCAGAGCTGAGAAGGTGTCAGAGAGGAGAAGGTGTCAGAGAGGAGAAGGTGTCAGAGCAGAGAAGGTGTCAGAGCAGAGAAGGTGTCAGAGAGGAGAAGGTGTCAGAGCAGAGAAGGTGTCAGAGAGGAGAAGGTGTCAGAGCAGAGAAGGTGTCAGAGCAGAGAAGGTGTCAGAGCAGAGAAGGTGTCAGAGCAGAGAAGGTGTCAGAGAAGAGAAGGAGTCAGATCACAGAAGGTGTCAGAGAAGAGAAGGTGTCAGATCACAGAAGGTGGCTGTGGGGTTGAGAGCCTAACCACGTGAGTGACCAAGGATGCCCACACCGTACGTCCTTTCTCCTTTTCTCAGTTCAGGACAGTCAGGACTCCTATAGGTATCAGTTCAGGACAGTCAGGACTCCTATCATAGGCTTCATAAATAACCGTAAATAACCGTCTCAGATCCCCAGTGACTTTACATAAATGCCATGTCTTTGAAGACTGAAAGCTATTTTATGTGTCAGCTACACAACCACTCTATCTGCTACTTCTGCAGCTATGATGATATGACATCTAAGGCTTTCAATTACACGTATCACACGGATAGGGGGCTACAAGAACACACGCACGCACGCACGCACGCACGCACGCACGCACACACACACCCCTATGCCAGGCAGCCAGTGACGCTAGCCCTCCTGTAGCGTCCAGAGAGGAACCTAAAGTCATGGAAACAGTGTCAGCTTTGGCTTGTAGGAGCAGGGTGGATGAATGTGCTCTGGACTGGACTGTTAGCCTCTGATAGATGGTAGGAGCAGGGTGGATGAATGTGCTCTGGACTGGACTGTTAGCCTCTGGTAGATTGCCGGAGCAGGCACATCGCTCAACAGGGACTTCGAAACTGGACGTCTGTCCATGTCCTGAAGACGTAGGGAAATGACTTCAAAACTGGACTGACTCTAGGGGCAACAGTGAGCCCTATTACCATCAATTAGGCTTGGGTTATTCTAAGGGGGTTGTGGACGGGGGTTGAAAAATGGGCGTAATCAGAAGGTTGCGTGTTCGATCCAAATGGTGGACACTGGTTTTTCTTAACCCTTACCTTAACCATTAGGAATACGTGTCTAAACATAATGGTTTATCCAGAACCTTCAAAATGTTACATATGGAGCAACTTCGAACTTTGCCGTTTTGGAGAAACGTGAATTAACATCTAATTCTGCAATGACACGGTGAGAGCTTGTTGGGCCATATAGGTGTCAGAGGAAACCCTCCCTCCCCCTCCCTCACACACACACAGGTACCAAAGAGGCACAGACACCTACGCAAACACGCACACAGACAAACAAACACGCAGACACGCACACACACATCCGGCTGGGCCTATGATATATAGCCATATGAACCATATATTCATCTCTCTGTCTATAACAGCACAGACAGGGCTGTTCTGACCCCAGGGCCTCAAATCTATCTCTCTGTCTATAACAGCACAGACAGGGCTGTTCTGACCCCAGGGCCTCAAATCTATCTTTCTGTCTATAACAGCACAGACAGGCCTGTTCTGGCCCCAGAACCTCATATCCATCTCTCTGTCTATAACAGCACAGACAGGCCTGTTCTGGCCCCAGAACCTCATATCCATCTCTCTATCTATAACAGCATAGACAGGCCTGTTCTGGCCCCAGAACCTCATATCCATCTCTCTATCTATAACAGCATAGACAGGCCTGTTCTGGCCCCAGGGCCTGTGTAATACCCTATCCTGTGTCCATTCTGTTATTCATCTTTCTATGCTGGCCGCTGACTGACCACAGTGAAGACATCCCAGAGAAACGTATCCTTCTTCCTTGAGATCAAAATAGAGAGAAATAGAGAGAGAGGAAGAGAGAGAGGGAGAAATAGAGAGAGAGGAAGAGAGAGGAAGAGAGATAGAGGGAGGGAGAGAGAGGGAGAGATAGAGAGATAGACAGAGGGAGAGAGAGAGGAAGAGAGAGAGGGAGGGAGGGAGGGAGGGAGGGAGGGAGGGAGATAAAGACAGAGACGGAGGGAGATAAAGACAGAGACGGAGGGAGGGAGGGAGGGAGGGAGGGAGGGAGGGAGATAAAGACAGAGGAAGAGAGAGAGAGGAGAGAGAGAGAGAGAGAGAGAGAGAGAGAGAGAGAGAGAGAGAGAGAGAGAGAGAGAGAGACAGAGAGAGAGAGAGAGAGAGGGAGGAAGAGAACTATACATACCTTGGCCTAAACATCAGCCCCACAGGTAACTTCCACAAAGCTGTGAACGATCTGAGAGACAAGGCAAGGAGGGCATTCTTTGCCATCAAAATAAACACAATTTGAGATACCAATTAGGATATGGCAAAAAATATTGGAATCAGCTATAGAACCCATTACCCTTTATGGTTGTGAGGTCTGGGGTTCGCTCAACAACTAAGAATTCACACATTTGGACACACACCAAATTGAGACTCTCCATGCAGAAAAAAAGCAAATATATACTAGCGAGACAACTTCCGGTGAAACTGGACGGCGCGCAATTCAAATAACTAATCGTACATATTATGGATTTTAAACATTTGGGTACATGTAAGTGTCTTATATCGGCTGAAAGCCTAAATTCTTGTTAATCTAACTGCACTGTCCGATTTACAGTAGCTATTACAGCGAAAACATGATATGCGATTGTTTGAGGACGGCGCCCCACATCAAAATATTTATCCACCCGCACAGGGTGGATACATTCACAAATAACGATTAAATATTCACTTACTTTTTGAAAATATATGCATATCCTGGCTTCAGGCAGTTTACTTTGGGCACGTCAGGAAGTGGAGGAAAAAGGGGCCTAGCCCTAAGAAGTTAACCATTTGTACATTGTTACAACACTGTATATAGTCACTAAACTCGTTTTTCAACCACTCCACACATTTCTTGATAACAAACTATAGTTTTGGCAAGTCGGTTAGGACATCTACTTTATGCATGACACAAGTCATTTTTCTAACAATTGTTTACAGACAGATTATTTCACATAAAACTCACTGTATCACAATTCCAGTGGGTCAGAAGTTTACATACACTAAGTTGACTGTGGCTTTAAACAGCTTGGAAAACTCCAAACAATTATGTTATGGCTTTAGAAGCTTCTGATAGGCTAATTGACATCATTTGAGTCAATTGGAGGTGTACCTGTGGATGTATTTCAAGGCCATACCTTCAAACTCAGTGCCACTTTGCTTGACATCATGTGAAAATCAAAAGAAATCTGCCAAGACCTCAGAAAAAGAATTGTAGACCTCCACAAGTCAGGTTCATCCTTGGGAGCAATTTCCAAATGCATGAAGGTGCCACATTCATCTGTACAAACAATAGTATGCAAGTATAAACACCATGGGACCACGCAGCTGTCATCCTGCTTAGGAAGTAGATGCGTTCTGTCTCCTAGAGATGAACGTACTTTGGTGCGAAAAGCACAAATCAATCCCAGAACAACAGCAAAGGACCATGTGAAGATGCTGGAGGTTAAAGGTACAAAAGTGTCTTTATCCACAGTAAAACGAGTCCCATATCGACATAACCGTGAAAGGCGGCTCTGCAAAGGAAGAAGCCACTGCTCCAAACCCGCCATAAAAAAAGCCAGATTACGGTTTTCAACTGCACATGTGGCAAAGATCGTACTTTTTGGAGAAATGTCCTCTGGCCTGATGAAACAAAAATAGTACTGTTTGGCAATAATGACCATTGTTATGTTTTGAAGAAAAAGGGGGAGGCTTTCAAGCCGAAGAGCACCATCCCAACCATGAAGCACGGGGGTGGCAGCATCATGTTGTGGGGGTGCTTTGCTTCAGGAGGGACACAAAATAGATGGCATCATAAGGAAGGAAAAGTATGTGGATATATTGAAACAACTTCTTAAGACATCAGTCAGGAAGTTAAAGCTTGGTCGCAAATGGGTCTTCCAAATGGTCAATGACCCCAAGCATACTTCCAAAGATGTGACAAAATGGCTTAAGGACAACAAAGTCAAGGTATTGGAGTGGCCATCACAAAGCCCTGAGCTCAATCCTATAGAAAATTTGTGGGCAGAACTGAAAAAGTGTGTGCGAGCAAGGAGGCCTACAAACCTGACTCATTTACACCAGCTCTGTCAGGAGGAATGGACCAAAATTCACTCAACTTATTGTGGGAAGCTTGTGGAAGGCTACCTAACGATTGACCAAAGTTAAACAATTTAAAGGCAATGCTGCCAAATACTAATTGACTGTGTGTAAACTTCTGACCCACTGGAAATGTGATGAAAGAAATAAAAGCTGAAATAAATTATTCTCTCTACTATTATTCTGACATTTCACATTCTTAATAAAATGAAGTGGTGATCCTTGTAATGTCTTTATTCTTTTGGAACTTTGTTGAGTGTAATGTTTACTGTACATTTTTTATTGTTTATTAAATTTTTTCTCTTTCCTTTGGCAATATAAACATATGTTTATTGAATATTATTATTTTTTAATTTACATATTTAATTGAATTGGCAGCCTTTCTCAATAGCAAGGCTATGCTCACTGAGTCTGTATATAGTCAAAGCTTTCCTTAAGTTTGGGTCAGTCACAGTGGTCGGGTATTCTGCCACTGTGTACTCTCTGTTTAGGGCCAAATAACATTCTAGTTTGCTCTGTTTCTTTCCAATGTGTCAAGTAATTATCTTTTTGTTTTCTCATGGTTTGGTTGGGTCTAATTGTGTTGCAGTCCTGGGGCTCTGTGAGGTCTGTTTGTGTTTGTGAACAGAGCCCCAGGACCAGCTTGCTTAGGGGACACTTCTCCAGGTTCATCTCTCTGTAGGTGATGGCTTTGTTATGGAACGTTTGGGAATCACTTCCTTTTAGGTGGTTGTCGAATTCAACGGCTCTTTTCTGGATTTTGATAATTAGCGGCTATCGGCCTAATTCTGCTCTGCATGCATTATTTGGTGTTCCACGTTGTACATAGAGGATATTTTTGCAGAATTCTGCATGCAGAGTCTCAATTTTGTGAATTATTGGTTGGTGAGAGGACCCCAGACCTCACAATCATAAAGGTCAATGGGTTCTATAACTGATTCAAGTATTTTTAGCCAGATCCTAATTGGTATGTTGAATTTTATGTTCCTTTTGATGGCATAGAATGCCCTCCTTACCTTGTCTCTCAGCTCGTTCACAGCTTTTTGAAAGTTACCTGTGGCACTGATGTTTAGGCCGAGGTATGTATATCTTTTTGTGTGCTCTTGTGCAACGGTGTCTAGTTTCAATTTGTATTTGTGGTCCTGGCGACTGGACCTTTTTTTGGAACACCATTATTTTGGTCTTAGTGAGATTTACTGTCAGGGCCCAGGTCTGTCAGGGCCCAGGTCTGGCAGAATCTCTACCTCTCTCTCTACCCTTACATTTATATTTCAATTTATCGGCTTTATTGGCATGGGAAACATTTTAACTCTCTCTCTCTACCTCTCTCTCTTCCACTCTCTCTGCCTCTCTCTCTGCCTCTCTCTCTGCCTCTCTCTCTGCCTCTCTCTCTGCCTCTCGCTACTTCTCAATTTCAATTTGAATTTAAGGGCAACACATAGGAAACATATGTTAACTTCTCTCTCTACCTCTATCCTTAACTCTCTCTCTATCGCTCTCTCTGTCTACCTCTACCTCTATCTCTCTCTCTACCTCAACTCTCTACCTCTATCTTTCTCTACCTCTACCTACATATCTCTCTCTACCTCTCTCTACCTCTCTCTCTCTACCTCTCTCTCCCTCTCTCTACCTCTCTCTTTCTCTCTACCTCTCTTTCTAGCTCTCTTTCTCCACCTTCCTTCATCACTAGCTGTAGAGAATTATTCACATTTCAACAGTAGCAAACAGTTACCATCAACACTCTTTACTTTGCTAACCTCCATAGGAAGTGGTTCGGATATGATAATACCTGAGATACAAAAGTCATACTTCCTGAGTAGTCTTTTGCTTGCTAAGGTAAAAGGGGATTGGAGATCTGTAAAACTGTGTATATGTTTTATTAACACTGTTAGCTGTGTGTCCTATGAACGGTAAAGGTCAAAGAGGGTCCAGATACAGGGTGGTGTTGTCATAAAAACCTGTCTATCTCTTATTAATAGATCAGCAAACTGTCTCGTCAGCATTTTAATAAGACACTAAACCAGGCTGGACAGCCATGGTGATAATCCCTCCCTGGACATGGTCTTCCACTAGCATCAGGACATTTTCACTCTGTGTGTGTGTGTGTGTGTGTGTGTGTGTGTGTGTGTGTGTGTGTGTGTGTGTGTGTGTGTGTGTGTGTGTGTGTGTGTGTGTGTGTGTGTGTGTGTGTGTGTGTGTGTGTGTGTGTGTGTGTTGAAGAGAAGTAGTTTTAATGACGCATGTGTGTTATTCTGGATACTGTGTGTTATTCTGGATACTGTGTGTTATTCTGGATACTGTGTGTTATTCTGGATACTGTGTGTTAGTCTGGATACTGTGTGTTAGTCTGGATACTGTGTGTTAGTCTGGATACTGTGTGTTAGTCTGGATACTGTGTGTTAGTCTGGATACTGTGTGTTAGTCTGGATACTGTGTGTTAGTCTGGATACTGTGTGTGTGGATGTTATGTGGTCCTGTATAAAGTGTTTTTTGTTTCTTTGTTTTTTTTTTACCCCTGTTTTTTTCTCCCCAATCCCATTGCTGCAACTCCCGTACAGACTCGGGAGAGGCGAAGGTCGAGAGCTGTGTGTCCTCCGAAACACAACCCAACCTAGCCGAACTGCTTCTTGACACAACGCCCACTTAATCCGGAAGCCACCAATGTGTCAGAGAAAACACTGTACACCTGGCCCACTGTTTCAGCATGCATTGCACCCAGCCCGCCACAGGAGTCGCTAGTGGGCGATGGAACAGGAACATCCCTGCCAGCCAAAACCACTTGTGTACAGCAATCTTTAAGTCATACCACAGATTCACAATTGGATTGAGGTCTGGGCTTTGACTAGGACATTCCAAGACATTTAAATGTTTCCCCTTAAACCACTCGAGTGTTGCTTTAGCAGTATGCTTAGGGTCATTGTCCTGCTGGAAGGTGAACCTCCTTCCCAGTCCCAAATCTCTGGAAGACTGAAAAAGGTTTCCCTCAAGAATTTCCCTGTATTTAGCACCATCCATCATTCCTTCAATTGTGACCAGTTTCCCAGTCCCTGCCGATGAAAAACATTCCCAAAGCATGATGCTGCCACCACCATGCTTTACTGTGGGGAAGTGGACCTTGGGGTGATGAGAGGTGTTGGGTTTGCGCCAGACATAGCGTTTTCCTTGATGGCCAAAAAGCTAAATTGTAGTCTCATCTGACCATAGTACCTTCTTCCATATGTTTGGGGAGTCTCCCACATGCCCTTTGGCGAACACCAAACATGTTCGCTTATTTTTTTCTGGCCACTCTTCCGTGTATGGCTTAAAGTGGTCCTATGGACAGATACTCCAATCTCTGCTGTGGAGCTTTGCTGCTCCTTCAGGGTTATCTTTGCTATCTTTGTTGCCTCTCTGATTAATGCCCCCCTTGCCTGGTCTGTGAGTTTTTGTGGGCAGCCCTCTCTTGGCAGGTTTGTTGTGGTGCCATATTCTTTCACGTCCTTAGGGATGTGGAGATCGAGAAACTTGAAGCTCTCGACCCGCTCCACTACAGCCCCTTCGATGTGGATGGGGGCGTGCTTGGCCCTTCATTTTCTTGTAGTCCACAATCAGCTCCTTTGTCTTGCTGACGTTGAGGGAAAGGTTGTTGTCCTGGAGTAGGTCCAGTGTGTCTGGGATGATGGTGTTGATGTAAGCCATGACCAGCCTTTCCAGGTATTTCATGGCTACAGACATGAGTGCTACAGGGCGATAGTTATTAAGACAGGTTAGAGGGTTGGGGCTATGGTGATCTGCATGAAACATGTAGGCACTACAGACTGGGTCAGGAAGAGGTTGAAAATGTCAGTGAAGATACTTGCCAGCAAGTCAAGTCAGCGCATACTCTGTCCTGGTAATCCGGCTGAATATTAACCTGTTTAAATGTCTTACTCACATGGACTACGGAGCGTGAGATCACACAGTCGTCCAGAGAAGCTGGTGCTCTCATGCATGGTTCAGTGTTGCTTGCCTCGAAGCGAGCATAGAAGGTATTTTGCTTGTCTGGTAGGCTTGCGTGCCCGTCCAGCTCGCGGCTGAGTTTCCCTTTGTAATCCATTATAGTTTCAAGCCCTGCCACATCTTAACCTGTTATGGATAGGGGGCAGTATTTTCACGGCCGGATAAAAAAACGTACCCGATTTAAATCTGATTATTACTCCTGCCCAGAAACTAGAATATGCATATAATTATTAGCTTTGGATAGAAAACACTCCAACGTTTCTAAAACTGTTTGAATGGTGTCTGTGGGTATAACAGAACTCATTTGGCAGGCCAAAACCTGAGAAGATTCTGTACAGGAAGTACCCTGTCTAAACCTAACTCAGTTATACCAGCTCTGTCAGGAGGAATGGGCCAAAATCTACCCAACTTATTGTGGGAAGCTTGTGGAAGGCTTCCCGAAACGTTTGACCCAAGTTAAACAATTTAAAGGCAATGCTACCAAATACTAATTGAGTGTATGTAAACTTCTGATCCACTGGGAATGTGATGAAAGAAATAAAAGCTGAAATAAATCATTCTCTCTACTATTATTCTGACATTTCACATTCTTAATAAAATAAAGTGGTGATCCTAACTGACCTAAGACAGGGACATTTCTACTAGGATTAACTGACAAGGAATTGTGAAAAACTGAGTTTAAATGTATTTGACTAATGTGTAT
>NC_138304.1:102626097-102636097 GCF_965601325.2 Salmo salar
ACAAAACTACATTTGTTATGGACCTGGGATTCCTGGAAGTGACATCTGATGAAGAGAATCAAAGGTAATGGATTATTTACATAGTATTTTCGATTTTAGATCTCTAGAACATGGCGGTTAGTCTGTATCGCAAAGCGTATTTTTCTGGGCGCAGTGCTCAGATTATTGCAAAGTGTGGGCTAGGGGGCAGTATTGACACGGCTGGATAAAAAACATACCCGATTTAATCTGGTTACCACTCCTACCCAGTAACTAGAATATGCATATACTTATTACATATGGATAGAAAACACCCTAAATTTTCTAAAACTGTTTGAATGGTGTCTGTGAGTATAACAGAACAAAAATGGCAGGTCAAAACCTGAGAGATTCCTTTACAGGAAGTGGCCTGTCTGACCATTTCTTGAACTTCTTTTCCATCTCTATCATTTACTAAGGATCTCTGCTCTAACGTGACACTTCCCACGTCGTCCATAGGCGCTCAGAGCCCGGGAAAAAACAGAATGTCGTCATTCCAGCCCCAGGCTGAAACACATTATCGCCTTTCTCAAGTGGCCGATCAAGGGACACTGGGCTTATGCTTGTGACCCGACCGCCCCCGCCTTTGGGATTTTTTCCTCTGTTTGCCGAAAAGGAGATTCCCTGTCGGAATATTATCGCTTTTCTACGAGAAAAATGTCGTAAAAATTGATTTTAAACAGCGGTTGACATGCTTCGAAGTACGGTAATGGAATATTTAGAATTTTATTGTCACGAATTGCGCCATGCGCGCGACACTTCTTTACTATTTCGGATAGTGTCTGGAACGCACGAACAAAACGCCGCTATTCGGATATAACGATGGATTATTTTGGACCAAACCAACATTTGTTATTGAAGTAGCAGTCCTGGGTGTGCATTCTGACGAAGACAACAAAAGGTAATCAAACTTTTATAATAGTAAATATGATTATGGTGAGTGCTAAACTTGCCGGGTGTCTAAATAGCGAGCCCGGGATGCCTGGGCTATTTACTTAGAATATTGCAAAATGTGCTTTCACCAAAAAGCTATTTTAAAATCGGACATATCGAGTGCATAGAGGAGGTCTGTATCTATAATTCTTAAAATAATTGTTATGCTTTTTGTGAACGTTTATCGTGAGTAATTTAGTAAAATGTTAGCGAATTCCCCGGAAGTTTGCGGGGGGTATGCTAGTTCTGAACGTCACATGCTAATGTAAAAAGCTGGTTTTTGATATAAATATGAACTTGATTGAACAAAACATGCATGTATTGTATAACATAATGTCCTAGGGTTGTCATCTGATGAAGATCATCAAAGGTGAGTGGTGCATTTAGCTGTCTTCTGGGTTTTGGTGACATTATATGCTGGCTTGAAAAATGGGTGTCTGATTATTTCTGGCTTGGTACTCTGCTGACATAATCTAATGTTTTGCTTTCGTTGTAAAGCCTTTTTGAAATCGGACAGTGTGGTTAGATTAACGAGAGTCTTGTCTTTAAATGGCTGTAAAATAGTCATATGTTTGAGAAATTGAAGTAATAGGATTTGTAAGGTTTTGAAAATCGCGCCACTGGCTGCCAGTGGCTGTTAGCGCAAGCGTCCCACCTAGCCCATAGAGGTTAATGTCCTAGGAGTGTCATCTGATGGAGATTGTCAAAGGTTAGTGCATAATTTTAGCTGGTTTTCTGCTTTTGGTGACGGCCTGTCTTTGAATTGACAAAACATTACACACAGCTATTGTCAATGTACTCTCCTAACATAATCTAACTTTATGCTTTCGCCGTAAAGCCTTTTTGAAATCGGACAACGTGGTTAGATTAAGGAGATGTTTATCTTTCAAAGGGTGTAAGATAGTTAGTTGTATGTTTGAGAAATTTGAATTATGACATTTAATTGTTTTCAAATTTGGCGCTCTTGATATTTCACCTGTTGTTGATAGGGTGTACCAGGGGTGGGACGCTTGCGTCCCACATAGCCCATAGAGGTTAAATTGATCATCCTTGAGATGTTTCTACAACTTGATTGGAGTCCACCTGTGGTAAATTCAATTGATTTTCCATGATTTGGCAAGGCACACACCTGTCTATATAAGGTCCCACAATTTGACAGTGAATGTCAGAGCAAAAAAGTCATGAGGTCGAAGGAACTGTCCGTAGAGCTCCGAGACAGGTTTGTGTCGAAGCACAGATCTGGGGAATGGTACCAAAAAATGTCTGTGGCATTGAAGGTCCCTAAGAACACAGTGACCTCCATCATTCTTAAATGGAACCACCAAGACTCTTCCTAGAGCAGGGCTCTCGGCCAAACTGAGCAATCGGGGGAGAAGGGTCTTGGTAAGGAAGGTGAGCAATAACCTCATGGTCACTCTGACAGAGCTCCAGAGTTCCTCTGGGGAGATGGCAGAACCTTCTATAAGGACAACCATCTCTGCAGCACTCCACCAATCAGGCCTTTATGGTAGAGTGGCCAGACGGACACCACTCCTCAGTAAAAGGCACATGACATCCTGCTTGGAGTTTGCCAAAAGGCACTTAAAGACTCTCAGACCTTGAGAAACAAGATTCTCTGGTCTGATGAAACCAATATTGAACTCTTTGGCCTGAATGTCAAGCGTCACATCTATAGGAAACCTGGCACCATCCCTACGGTGAAGCATGGTGGTGGCAGTGTTTGTGGATGTTTTTCAGCGGCAGGGACTGGGACATTAGTCAATATCGAGGCAAAGATGAACAGAACAAAGTACAGAGAGATCCTGGATGAAAACTGGCTCCAAAGCGCTCAGGACCTCAGACTGGGGCAAAGGTTCACCTTCCAACAGGACAACGACCCTAAGCACACAACCAAGACAATGCAGGAGTGGCTTTGGGACAAGTCTCTGATTGTCCTTAACCTGTCTGGGCTAGGGGGAGGTATTTTCACGGCCGGATAAAAAACATACCCAATTTAAACTGGTTACTACTCTTTCCCAGAAATGAGAATATGCATATTATTAGTAGATTTGGATAGAAAACATTCTGAAGTTTCTAAAACTGTTTGAATGGTGTCTGTGAGTATAACAGAACTCATTTGGCAGGCAAAAACCTGAGAAAATGTCAAGCAGGAAGTGGCCTGTCTGAGAATTTGTATTTCTTCTTGAGATTCTCTATCGAAACTACAGTATCTCTGGGGTTATATAGCACTTTCTAAGGCTTCTTTTTCTCTAAAGCCTTCAGAAAGCAGATTGAGGCATCTCCTGTCTCTGGGCAGAGTATGGTAGCTCAGTTTGTCAGTGGTCTGCCTGGTGACAAAGAGATTGGATATGCGCGGTCCTGCGACCATGCTGTTTTCTCTTTTCCTATTTGAATGAATACACTATTGTCCGGTTGGAATATTATCGCTATTTTACGAGAAAAATACCATAAAAATTGATTTTAAACAGCGTTTAAAACAGCGGTAAAGGAACATTAAGATTTTTTTGGTCTCGAAATGCGCTCGCACGTTACCCTTTGGATAGTGATCTGAACGCACAAACAAAACGGAGGTATTTGGACATAACTATGGATTATTTGGAACAAAAACAACATTTCTTGTGGAAGTAGCAGTCCTGGAAGTGCATTCTGACGAAGATCAGCAAAGGCAATACAATTTTTCTAATACTAATTCTGAGTTTAGTGTGAAGTTAGCGGGTGTCAAAATAGCTAGCCGTGATGTCTGAGCTATGTACTCAGAATATTGCAAAATGTGCTTTCGCCGAAAAGCTATTTTAAAATCTGACATAGCGATTGCATAAAGGAGTTCTGTATCTATAATTCTTAAAATAATTGTTATGTATTTTGTCAACGTTTATGATGAGTAATTTAGTAAATTCACCAGAAGTATTAGGTGGGGATACATTTTCTGAACATCACACGCCAATGGAAAAAAGCTGTTTTTTGATATAAATATGAACTTGATTGAACAAAACATGCATGTATTGTATAACATAATGTCCTAGGTGTGTCATCTGATGAAGATCATCAAAGGTTAGTGCTTCATTTAGCTGTGTTTTGGGTTTCTGTGACATATATGCTTGCTTGGAAAATGACTGTGTGATTATTTTGGGCTATGTACTGTCCTAACATAATCGAAGTTTTGCTTTCGCTGTAAAGCCTTTTTGAAATCGGACAATGTGGTTAGATTAACGAGAGTCTTTAAAATGGTGTAAAATAGTCGTGTGTTTGAAAAATTGAAATTATTGCATTTGAGGTTTTTATATTTCGCGCCACTCTGTTCCACTGGCTATTGAATAGAGTGGGACGCTGACGTCCCACTGGCCCAGAGAGGTTAAGTGGCCCAGCCAGAGCCCGGACTTGAACCTGATTGAACATCTCTGGAGAGAACTGAAAATAGCTGTGCAGCGACGCTCCCCATCCAACCTGACAGAGCTTGAGAGGATCTACAGAGAAGAATGGAAGAAACTCCCCAAGTACAGGTGTGCCAAGCTTGTAGCATCATACCCAAGAAGACTCAATGGTGTAATCGCTGCCAAAAGGTGCTTCAACAAAGTACTGAGTAAAACATCTGAATACTTATGTAAATGTGATATTTCAATGGTTTATTTTTAATAAATTAGCAAACTTTTTTTTTTTAAACGTGTTTTTGCTTTCTTATGTGGTATGGTGTGTAGATTGAGCAGGGACATTTTTAGAAAACGGCTGTAATGTAAAAAACAATGTGGAAAAAAGTAAATGTTCTGAAAACTTTCCAAAGGTACTGTAGATATATTATATAAAAGACATTGGAAAGGGACGAATGATGCATTAAAAGATAACAATACTTCACATTGCCTTCGTCCCTAATGGCACTCTAAACCCTATACGGTGCATTACTTTTGACCAGGGTCTCTAGTAGTAGAGCTATTTGGGACACTTCAAGTTCTCTTTTCATTGGATGAATTCACAGGATTGGGCACAGAGCGATTTGAGCAATCACCCTTGAAATTTGTCACACTCAGGATGTCGCTGCCCACTTCAAAGTCGGTCAGGCAGACTCTCCCTGTTTGCTATCAAAGAGCTATGATGCATCCTGAATAGCACACTATTCCCTATGTAGTTCACCACCTGTGGCCAGGGCCCATAGGGGATAGGGCCCTTAGTGGATAGGGCCCATAGGGGAAAGGGCACATAGGGGATAGTGTGCCAATTGGGAGACACGACCGGTTTCATTCATCCATTCATTATGAACACCCCTCTCCACTTTCCAGACCCATCCAGACCTGACCATGTACCAGACCTGACCATGTACCAGACCTGACCATGTACCAGACCTGTCAAGAGAGAGAGATACAAACACAGAAGAAGAGAGAGAGAGAGAGAGAGAGAGAGATGAAAGAAAGAATGAGAAAAGAGGGAAAGAAAGAAAGATGAAAGAAAGAATGAGAAAAGAGGGAAAGAAAGAAAGATGAAAGAAAGAATGAGAAAAGAGGGAAAGAAAGAAAGAAAAGAGACAGAGAGAGTCTACTGTTTGCTAATGATCTGTTGCTTCTGTCCCCAACCATGGAGGGCCTACAGCAGCACCTAGATCTTCTGCACATATTCTGTCAGACCTGGACCCTGACAGTGAATCTCAGTAAGACCAAAATAATGGTGTTTCAAAAAAGGTCCAGTTGCCAAGACCATAAATACAAATTCCATCTAGACACCGCTGCCCTAGAGCACACAAAAAACGATACATACCTTGGCCTAAATATCAGCACCACAGATAACTTCCATAAAGCTGTGAACGATGTGAGAGACAAGGCAAGAAGGCATTGTAACGCTTGGACGTCGTGGGTGTGGAGTCAGGCGCAGGAGGCAGAAAAATGTTTGGTACAATATATATTTAGTAAGTACCACAAAAGAGAAAAAATGAACGAGACACATGAAACGAGGGGTTAATACGATAAAAAGAAGGGAGTTTTAATCTATAACACACCTCGTTTATTCTCCTCTGGACTTTGAAGGGCCCTACACGCTGCAGACCCAGCTTCCGGCAGGGCAAGCGGATGGGCAGGTTTCGGGTCGAGAGCCAGACCCTGTCTCCCAGTGCGAATATGGGGGCCTCACTGCGGTGGCGGTCAGCGCTCCTCTTCTGCCGTCTTCCGGCTTGCTTCAGGGATTCTTCGACAGCCCTCCAGGTGTCCTTGGAGTGCTGCACCCAATCCTCCACCGCAGGAGCCTCGGTCTGACTCTGATGCCATGGTGCCAGGACCGGCTGGTAGCATAACACACACTGGAAAGGCGATATGTTAGTAGATGAGTAGCGGAGTGAGTTTTGCGCCAACTCAGCCCATGGTAAGTACCTCGACCACTCACCAGGCTGGTCCTGGCAGTACAACCGCCGAAACCTACCCACCTCCTGGTTCACTCTCTCCACCTGCCCATTGCTCTCGGGTTGATAACCGGAGGTCAAGCTGACCGAGACCCCCAGACACTCCATAAACGCCCTCCATACACGGGATGTGAACTGGGGACCCCGATCAGAGACGATGTCCTCCGGCACCCCGTAATGCCGGAAGACATGGGTGAATAGAGCCTCCGCCGTCTGCAGGGCCGTAGGGAGACCGGGCAATGGGAGGAGACGACAGGACTTAGAAAACCGATCCACAACTACCAGAACTGTAGTATTCCCCTGAGACGGGGGAAGAACGGTAAAAAAGTCCACCGACAGGTGATACCACGGCCTTTGTGGAACGGGGAGGGGTTGTAACTTCCCTCTAGGAAGGTGCCTAGGAGCCTTGCTCTGGGCTCATACCGAACAGGAAGAGACATAACACCTCACGTCCTTAGCCAAGGTGGGCCACCAGTACCTCCCCCTAAGGCCTTGCACTGTCCTCGCTACCCCAGGATGACCAGACGAGGGTAGCGTATGAGCCCATCGAATCAATTGATCACGGACACCAAGCGGAACGTACTTACGACCTGTAGGACAATTAGAAGGCGCAGGCTCCATCTGTAACGCTCAATGTCCGCGTCACCTCCCATACCACTGGTGCTACCAGCTGGAATGATGGGAGTATGATCAATAGGTCTAACCTCAGTGTCGTAGAGGCGGGACAGCGCATCAGCCTTGGTGTTCATGGAGCCTGGTCTATATGAAATCCTGAACTGAAATCGGGTGAAAAACATGGCCCACCGTGGCTGACGCGGATTCAGTCACCGGGCTGCCCGGATATACTCCAGGTTCCGGTGGTCAGTCCAGATGAGAAAAGGGTGTCTAGCCCCCTCAAGCCAATGTCTCCACACGGTCAGAGCCTTGACCACAGCTAACAAATCCCGGTCCCCCACATCATAGTTCCGCTCCGCCGGACTGAGCTTCCTAGAGAAGAAAGCGCAGGGGCGGAGTTTTGGTGGCGCACTCGAGCGCTGTGATAGAACGGCACCCACCCCAGCCTCGGATGCGCCCACCTCCACTATGAACGGCAAAGAGGGGTCCGGGTGCGCCAACATGGGCGCATCAGTGAACAGCGCCTTCAACTGGTTGAAGGCTCTGTCTGCCTCTGTTGACCACCGTAAACGCACCGGTCCCCCCTTCAATAATGAGGTAATGGGAGCCGCCACCTGGTCAAAACCACGGATAAACCTCCGGGAGTAATTGGCAAAACCCAAAAACCGCTGCACTTCGTTCACCGTCGTAGGAGTCAGCCAATTACGCACGGCATTAACCTGTTGGGGCTAGGGGGCAGTATTTTCACGGCTGGATAAAAAAACGTACCCAATTTAATCTGGTTACTAATCCTACCCAGTAACTAGAATATGCATATACTTATTATATATGGATAGAAAACCCCCTAAAGTTTCTAAAACTGTTTGAATGGTGTCTGTGAGTATAACAGAACTCATTTGGCAGGCAAAACCCTGAGACATTTTCTGACAGGAAGTGGATACCTGATGTGTTGAATTACCTTTAAGCCTATGCCATTGAAACACACAGGGGCTGATTAATGTTTTGGCACTTCCTATTGCTTCCACTAGATGTCACCAGCCTTTACAAAGTGTTTTGAATCTTCTACTATGAGATCTGACCGAACAAGAGCCTTGGAACGGTGATGGCCGATTAGACTCTGGCGCGCGAGGTCATGTTGGGTACCCTCGTTCCAAAACGTTTTAAAAGAGAATGCATTCGTCCACCTTGAATATTATTCATGTTCTGGTTAAAAAAGGCCCTAATGATTTATGCTATACAACGTTTGACATGTTTGAACGAACGTAAATATATTTTTTCCCCTCGTTCATGACGAGAAGTCCGGCTGGCTTAGATCATGTGCTAACAACACGGATCTTTTTGGATATAAATGATGAGCTTTTTTGAACAAAACTACATTCGTTATGGACCTGGGATTCCTGGAAGTGACATCTGATGAAGAGAATCAAAGGTAATGGATTATTTACATAGTATTTTCGATTTTAGATCTCTCCAACATGGCCGTTTGTCTGTATAGCAAAGCATATTTTTCTGGGCGCAGTGCTCAGATTATTGCAAAGTGTGATTTCCCAGTAAGGTTATTTTTAAATCTGGCAAGTTGATTGCGTTCAAGAGATGTAAATCTATAATTCTTTAAATGACAATATAATATTTTACCAATGTTTTCTAATTTTAATTATTTAATTTGTGGTGCTGACTTGACTGCCGGTTATTGGAGGGAAACGATTTCCTCAACATCAATGCCATAGTAAAACGCTGTTTTTGGATATAAATATGAACTTGATAGAACTAAAAATGCATGCATTGTCTAACATAATGTCCTAGGAGTGTCATCTGACGGCGATTGTAAAAGGTTAGTGCATCATTTTAGCTGGTTTTATGGTTTTGGTGACCCTGTCTTTGAATTGACAAAACATTACACACAGCTATTGTCAATGTACTCTCCTAACATAATCTAACTTTATGCTTTCGCCGTAAAACCTTTTTGAAATCGGACAACGTGGTTAGATTAAGGAGATGTTTATCTTTCAAAGGGTGTAAGATAGTTGTATGTTTGAAAAATTTGAATTTTGACATTTATTTGGTTTCAAATTTGCCGCTCTTCAAATGCACCTGCTGTTGATAGGGTGCACCGCGAGATCCAAATCGGCATACTCAGGGGGAATGCGCACAGTGGAAACCTGGTCTGGACTCTCCACCGACGTGGCACCGATGGAAACACCCAGACACCTACCTGAACACTCCTCTGACCATCCCTAGAGAATCCCCTGTTTCGACAAAATCTTGGGATTGTGAATGGCTAGCCAGGGCACCCCCAGCACCACTGGAAATGCAGGTGAATTGATAAGAAAGAAACTAATTCGTTCCTTATGATTCCCCTGCGTTACCATGTCCAGTGGCACCGTGGCCTCCCTGACCAGCCCTGACCCTAATGGTCGGCTATCTAAGGAGTGCACGGGGAAAGGGGAATCTAACGGTACCAGCGGAATTCCCAACTTAAGGGCGAGTCCGCTATCCATAAAGTTCCCAGCTGCGCCTGAATCAACTAGCGCCTTATGCTGGGAAAAGGGAGCAAAATCAAAAAAAAAAATTAAGACAAACATGTGACCAACAGAGGATTCTGGGTGAGTGTGGTGCTGACTCACCTGGGATGAACGAGGAATGTTCTGCCTGCCCTCTCGACTCCCAGAGGGACCCCCCCCAGCACCGGTCGGCCATGTGTCCTTGTCAACCACAATTGGTGCAGGAGGGGCACCCTCCTCCGGTTCCCCTTGACGCAGTTCCCCATTGCCCGATAGGAATGGGTGCAGGTAGGCTAGGAGATGGAACAGACAGGACCCTTTCTGAACGCCCGCGGGCAGCCAGCAGATTGTCCAGTCGTATAGACATGTCGATGAGTTCATCTAGGGAGAGTGTAGTATCCCGACACGCTAGCTCCCTGCGGACGTCCTCCCGGAGGCTACACCTGTAGTGGTCCATTAGGGCACTGTCGTTCCACCCAGCCCCAGCAGCCAAGGTCCGGAACTCTAGGGCAAAGTCTTGCGCGCTCCTCATCTCCTGTCTGAGGTGAAACAGTCG
>NC_138304.1:102641097-103103597 GCF_965601325.2 Salmo salar
TGTCTGTCTGTCTGTCTGTCTGTCTGTCTGTCTGTCTGTCTGTCTGTCTGTCTGTCTGTCTGTCTGTCTGTCTGTCTGTCTGTCTGTCTGTCTGTCTGTCTGTAAATCGGTTTGTCAGTCAGGCATTACAAATCCCCATTGTTGTGTTCTGATCAATAATATAGAATCATATCATCACTATACCACTATCATCACTATACCACTATACAACTATCATCACTATACCACTATACCACTATACCACTACACCACTATCATCACTATACCACTATACCACTATACCACTATACCACTACACCACTATCATCACTATACCACTATACCACTATACCACTACACCACTATCATCACTATACCACTATACCACTATACCACTATACCACTATACCACTATCATCACTATACCACTATACCACTATCATCACTATACCACTATCATCACTATACCACTATACCACTATACCACTACACCACTATCATCACTATATCACTATACCACTACACCACTATACCACTATACCACTATACCACTACACCACTATACCACTATCACCACTATACCACTATACCACTATCATCACTATTCCACTATACCACCATACCACTATACCACTATACTACTATACCACTATCATCACTATACCACTATACCACTATACCACTATCATCACTACACCACTATACCACTACTCCACTATCACCACTATACCACTATCATCACTATTCCACTATACCACCATACAACTATACCACTATACTACTATACCACTATCATCACTATACCACTTTCATCACTATACCACTATACCACTATACCACTACACCACTATACCACTATCATCACTATACCACTACACCACTATACCACTATCATCACTATACCACTATACCACTATACCACTATACCATTATCATCACTATACCACTATACCAGTACACCACTATACCACTATACCACTATACCACTATCATCACTATACCACTACATCACTATACCACTATACCACTATACCACTATCATCACTATACCACTATACCACTATCATCACTATACCACTATACCACTACACCACTATACCACTACATCACTATACCACTATACCACTATACCACTATCATCACTATACCACTATACCACTATCATCACTATACCACTATACCACTATACCACTATCATCACTACACCACTATACCACTATACCACTACACCACTACACCACTACACCACTATACCACTATCATCACTATACCACTATACCACTATCATCACTATACCACTATACCACTATCATCACTATACCACTATACCACTATCATCACTATACCACTATACCACTATCATCACTACACCACTATACCACTATACCACTACACCACTATACCACTACACCACTATCATCACTATACCACTATACCACTATCATCACTATACCACTATACCACTATCATCATTATACCACTATCATCACTATACCACTATACCACTATACCACTACACCACTATCATCACTATACCACTATACCACTACACCACTATACCACTATACCACTACACCACTATACCACTATCACCACTATACCACTATACCACTATCATCACTATTCCACTATACCACCATACCACTATACCACTATACAACTATACCACTATCATCACTATACCACTATACCACTATAACCACTATACCACTATACCACTATCATCACTATTCCACTATACCACCATACCACTATACCACTATACTACGATACCACTATCATCACTATACCACTTTCATCACTATACCACTATACCACTATACCACTATACCACTATCATCACTACACCACTATACCACTACTCCACTATCATCACTATACCACTATACCACTACACCACTATACCACTATACCACTATACCACTATAACCACTATACCACTATACCACTATCATCACTATTCCACTATACCACCATACCACTATACCACTATACTACGATACCACTATCATCACTATACCACTTTCATCACTATACCACTATAACACTACACCACTATACCACTATCATCACTATACCACTACACCACTATACCACTATCATCACTATACCACTACATCACTATACCACTATACCACTATCATCACTATACCGTTACACCACTATCATCACTATACCACTACACCACTATACCACTATACCACTATACCACTATACCACTATACCACTATCATCACTATACCACTATACCACTACACCACTACATCACTATACCACTATACCACTATACCACTATCATCACTATACCACTACATCACTATACCACTATACCACTATACCACTATAACCACTATACCACTATACCACTATCATCACTATTCCACTATACCACCATACCACTATACCACTATACTACGATACCACTATCATCACTATACCACTTTCATCACTATACCACTATAACACTACACCACTATACCACTATCATCACTATACCACTACACCACTATACCACTATCATCACTATACCACTACATCACTATACCACTATACCACTATCATCACTATACCGTTACACCACTATCATCACTATACCACTACACCACTATACCACTATACCACTATACCACTATACCACTATACCACTATCATCACTATACCACTATACCACTACACCACTACATCACTATACCACTATACCACTATACCACTATCATCACTATACCACTACATCACTATACCACTATACCACTATCATCACTATACCGTTACACCACTATCATCACTATACCACTATACCACTATACCACTACACCACTATACCACTATACCACTATACCACTACACCACTATACCACTATCACCACTATACCACTATACCACTATCATCACTATTCCACTATACCACCATACCACTATACCACTATACTACTATACCACTATCATCACTATACCACTATACCACTATACCACTATACCACTATCATCACTACACCACTATACCACTACTCCACTATCACCACTATACCACTATCATCACTATTCCACTATACCACCATACCACTATAGCACTATACTACTATACCACTATCATCACTATACCACTTTCATCACTATACCACTATACCACTATACCACTACACCACTATCATCACTATACCACTACACCACTATACCACTATCATCACTATACCACTATACCACTATACCACTATACCATTATCATCACTATACCACTATACCAGTACACCACTATACCACTATACCACTATACCACTATCATCACTATACCACTATACCACTATCATCACTATACCACTATACCACTATCATCACTATACCACTATACCACTACACCACTATACCACTACATCACTATACCACTATACCACTATACCACTATCATCACTATACCACTATACCACTATCATCACTATACCACTATACCACTATACCACTATCATCACTACACCACTATACCACTATACCACTACACCACTACACCACTATACCACTATCATCACTATACCACTATACCACTATCATCACTATACCACTATACCACTATCATCACTATACCACTATACCACTATCATCACTATACCACTATACCACTATACCACTATCATCACTACACCACTATACCACTATACCACTACACCACTATACCACTACACCACTATCATCACTATACCACTATACCACTATCATCACTATACCACTATACCACTATCATCATTATACCACTATACCACTATACCACTATACCACTATCATCACTATACCACTACATCACTATACCACTATACCACTATACCACTATCATCACTATACCACTATACCACTATCATCACTATACCACTATACCACTACACCACTATACCACTACATCACTATACCACTATACCACTATACCACTATCATCACTATACCACTATACCACTATCATCACTATACCACTATACCACTATACCACTATCATCACTACACCACTATACCACTATACCACTACACCACTACACCACTACACCACTATACCACTATCATCACTATACCACTATACCACTATCATCACTATACCACTATACCACTATCATCACTATACCACTATACCACTATCATCACTATACCACTATACCACTATACCACTATCATCACTACACCACTATACCACTATACCACTACACCACTATACCACTACACCACTATCATCACTATACCACTATACCACTATCATCACTATACCACTATACCACTATCATCATTATACCACTATCATCACTATACCACTATACCACTATACCACTACACCACTATCATCACTATACCACTATACCACTACACCACTATACCACTATACCACTACACCACTATACCACTATCACCACTATACCACTATACCACTATCATCACTATTCCACTATACCACCATACCACTATACCACTATACAACTATACCACTATCATCACTATACCACTATACCACTATACCACTATCATCACTACACCACTATGCCACTACACCACTATACCACTATACCACTATACCACTATAACCACTATACCACTATACCACTATCATCACTATTCCACTATACCACCATACCACTATACCACTATACTACGATACCACTATCATCACTATACCACTTTCATCACTATACCACTATAACACTACACCACTATACCACTATCATCACTATACCACTACACCACTATACCACTATCATCACTATACCACTACATCACTATACCACTATACCACTATCATCACTATACCGTTACACCACTATCATCACTATACCACTACACCACTATACCACTATACCACTATACCACTATACCACTATACCACTATCATCACTATACCACTATACCACTACACCACTACATCACTATACCACTATACCACTATACCACTATCATCACTATACCACTACATCACTATACCACTATACCACTATACCACTATAACCACTATACCACTATACCACTATCATCACTATTCCACTATACCACCATACCACTATACCACTATACTACGATACCACTATCATCACTATACCACTTTCATCACTATACCACTATAACACTACACCACTATACCACTATCATCACTATACCACTACACCACTATACCACTATCATCACTATACCACTACATCACTATACCACTATACCACTATCATCACTATACCGTTACACCACTATCATCACTATACCACTACACCACTATACCACTATACCACTATACCACTATACCACTATACCACTATCATCACTATACCACTATACCACTACACCACTACATCACTATACCACTATACCACTATACCACTATCATCACTATACCACTACATCACTATACCACTATACCACTATCATCACTATACCGTTACACCACTATCATCACTATACCACTATACCACTATACCACTACACCACTATACCACTATACCACTATACCACTACACCACTATACCACTATCACCACTATACCACTATACCACTATCATCACTATTCCACTATACCACCATACCACTATACCACTATACTACTATACCACTATCATCACTATACCACTATACCACTATACCACTATACCACTATCATCACTACACCACTATACCACTACTCCACTATCACCACTATACCACTATCATCACTATTCCACTATACCACCATACCACTATAGCACTATACTACTATACCACTATCATCACTATACCACTTTCATCACTATACCACTATACCACTATACCACTACACCACTATCATCACTATACCACTACACCACTATACCACTATCATCACTATACCACTATACCACTATACCACTATACCATTATCATCACTATACCACTATACCAGTACACCACTATACCACTATACCACTATACCACTATCATCACTATACCACTATACCACTATCATCACTATACCACTATACCACTATCATCACTATACCACTATACCACTACACCACTATACCACTACATCACTATACCACTATACCACTATACCACTATCATCACTATACCACTATACCACTATCATCACTATACCACTATACCACTATACCACTATCATCACTACACCACTATACCACTATACCACTACACCACTACACCACTATACCACTATCATCACTATACCACTATACCACTATCATCACTATACCACTATACCACTATCATCACTATACCACTATACCACTATCATCACTATACCACTATACCACTATACCACTATCATCACTACACCACTATACCACTATACCACTACACCACTATACCACTACACCACTATCATCACTATACCACTATACCACTATCATCACTATACCACTATACCACTATCATCATTATACCACTATCATCACTATACCACTATACCACTATACCACTACACCACTATCATCACTATACCACTATACCACTACACCACTATACCACTATACCACTACACCACTATACCACTATCACCACTATACCACTATACCACTATCATCACTATTCCACTATACCACCATACCACTATACCACTATACAACTATACCACTATCATCACTATACCACTATACCACTATACCACTATCATCACTACACCACTATACCACTACTCCACTATCATCACTATACCACTATACCACTACACCACTATACCACTATACCACTATACCACTATACAACTATCACCACTATACCACTATACCACTATCATCACTATTCCACTATACCACCATACCACTATACCACTATACTACGATACCACTATCATCACTATACCACTTTCATCACTATACCACTATAACACTACACCACTATACCACTATCATCACTATACCACTACACCACTATACCACTATCATCACTATACCACTATCCCACTATACCACTATACCACTATCATCACTATACCACTATACCACTACACCACTATACCACTACATCACTATACCACTATACCACTATCATCACTATACCACTACATCACTATACCACTATACCACTATCATCACTATACCGTTACACCACTATCATCACTATACCACTATACCACTATACCACTATCATCACTATACCACTATACCACTACACCACTATACCACTACATCACTATACCACTATACCACTATACCACTATCATCACTATACCACTACATCACTATACCACTATACCACTATCATCACTATACCACTACATCACTATACCACTATACCACTATACCACTATCATCACTATACCACTATACCACTATCATCACTATACCACTATACCACTATACCACTATCGTCACTATACCACTATCATCACTGTCATCACTACACCACTATACCACTATACCACTATACCACTATCATCACTATACCACTATACCACTATACCACTATCATCACTACTCCACTATACCACTATACCACTATACCACTATACCACTATCATCACTATACCACTATACCACTATACCACTATCATTACTATACCACTATACCACTATCATCACTATACCACTACACCACTATCATCACTATACCACTATACCACTATCATCACTATTCCACTATACCACTATACCACTATACCACTATCATTACTATACCACTATACCACTATACCACTATACCACTATACCACTACACAACTATACCACTACCATCACTATACCACTATACCACTATACCACTATACCACTATACCACTATACCACTATACCACTATCATCACTATACCACTATACCACTATACCACTATACCACTATCATCACTATTCCACTAGACCACTACACCACTATATCACTATACCACTATACCACTATCATCACTATACCACTATACCACTACACCACTATACCACTATACCACTATACCACTATCATCACTATGCCACTACATCACTATACCACTATACCACAATACCACTATCATCACTATACCACTACATCACTATACCACTATACCACTATACCACTATCATCACTATACCACTATACCACTATACCACTATACCACTACACCACTATCATCACTATACCACTATACCACTATCATCACTATACCACTATACCACTATCATCACTATACCACTATATCACTATCATCACTATACCACTATACCACTATACCACTATACCACTATCATCACTATACCACTATCATCACTATACCACTATACCACTTTACCACTATCATCACTATACCACTATACCACTATACCACTACACCACTTTACCACTATCATCACTATACCACTATACCACTATACCACTATACCACTATCATCACTATTCCACTATACCACTATCATCACTATACCACTATCATCACTATACCACTACACCACTACACCACTATACCACTATGCCACTATACCACTATACCACTATACCACTACACCACTATACCACTATCATCACTATACCACTATACCACTATACCACTATCATCACTATACCACTACATCACTATACCACTATACCACTATACCACTATCATCACTATACCACTACATCACTATACCACTATACCACTATACCACTATCATCACTATACCACTATACCACTATCATCACTATACCACTATACCACTATACCACTATACCACTATCATCACTATACCACTATACCACTATACCACTATCATCACTATACCACTACACCACTACACCACTATCATCACTATACCACTATACCACTATCATCACTATACCACTATCATCACTATACCACTATACCACTATACCACTATCATCACTATTCCACTATACCACTATCATCACTATACCACTATCATCACTATACCACTACACCACTACACCACTATACCACTATACCACTATACCACTATACCACTATCATCACTATACCACTATACCACTACACCACTATACCACTATCATCACTATACCACTATACCACTATCATCACTATACCACTACATCACTATACCACTATACCACTATACCACTATACCACTATACCACTATCATCACTATACCACTATACCACTATACCACTATCATCACTATACCACTATACCACTACACCACTATACCACTATCATCACTATACCACTATACCACTATACCACTATCATCACTATACCACTACATCACTATACCACTATACCACTATACCACTATCATCACTATACCACTATACCACTATCATCACTATACCACTATACCACTATACCACTATCATCACTATACCACTATCATCACTATCATCACTACACCACTATACCACTATACCACTATCACCACTATCACCACTATACCACTATACCACTATATCACTATACCACTATACCACTATACCACTATACCACTATCATCACTATACCACTATACCACTATACCACTATCATCACTATACCACTATACCACTATCATCACTATACCACTACACCACTATCATCACTATACCACTATACCACTATACCACTATCATCACTATACCACTATACCACTATACCACTATACCACTTACCACTATACCACTATACCACTATCATCACTATACCACTATACCACTATACCACTACACCACTATACCACTACACCACTATACCACTATCATCACTATACCACTATACCACTATACCACTATACCACTATACCACTATATCACTATACCACTATCATCACTATACCACTATACCACTATACCACTATACCACTATACCACTATACCACTATCATCACTATACCACTACACCACTACACCACTATACCACTATACCACTATCATCACTATACCACTATACCACTACACCACTATACCACTATCATCACTATACCACTATACCACCACTATACTATATCACCACTATACCACTATCATCACTATACCACTACATCACTATACCACTATACCACTATACCACTATCATCACTATACCACTACATCACTATACCACTATACCACTATACCACTATCATCACTATACCACTATACCACTATACCACTATACCACTATACCACTATCATCACTATACCACTATACCACTATCATCACTATACCACTATACCACTATCATCACTATACCACTATCATCACTATACCACTATACCACTATACCACTATCATCACTATACCACTATACCACTATACCACTATACCACTATCATCACTATCCACTATACCACTATACCACTATACCACTATCATCACTATACCACTACACCACTATACCACTATACCACTATACCACTATACCACTATACCACTATACCACTATACCACTACACCACTATACCACTATCATCACTATACCACTATACCACTATACCACTATCACCACTATACCACTATACCACTATCACCACTATACCACTATACCACTATCATCACTATACCACTACATCCACTATACCACTATACCACTATACCACTATCATCACTATACCACTATACCACTATCATCACTATACCACTATCATCACTATACCACTACACCACTACACCACTATCATCACTATACCACTATACCACTATCATCACTATACCACTACATCACTATACCACTATACCACTATACCACTATCATCACTATACCACTACATCACTATACCACTATACCACTATACCACTATCATCACTATACCACTATACCACTATACCACTACCACTATACCACTATCATCACTATACCACTACACCACTATACCACTATACCACTATACCACTATCATCACTATACCACTATACCACTATCATCACTATACCACTTTACCACTATCATCACTATACCACTATACCACTATACCACTATACCACTATCATCACTATTCCACTATACCACTATCATCACTATACCACTATCATCACTATACCACTACACCACTATACCACTATCATCACTATACCACTATACCACTATACCACTATCATCACTATACCACTACATCACTATACCACTATACCACTATACCACTATCATCACTATACCACTACATCACTATACCACTATGAAACTATCATCACTATACCACTATACCACTATACCACTATCATCACTATATCACTATATCACTATCATCACTATACCACTATACCACTATACCACTATCATCACTATACCACTATACCACTATACCACTATCATCACTATACCACTACACCACTACACCACTATCATCACTATACCACTATACCACCTATACCACTATACCACTATACCACTATTCATCACTATACCACTATACCACTATCATCACTATACCACTATACCACTATACCACTATACCACTACAACACTATACCACTATACCACTACACCACTCTACCACTATCATCACTATACCACTACACCACTATACCACTATCATCACTATACCACTATACCACTATTCCACTATACCACTATACCACTATCATCACTATTCCACTACCACTACCACTATACCACTATCCACTATACCACTATCATCACTATACCACTATACCACTATTCCACTATCATCACTATACCACTATACCACTATCATCACTATACCACTATATCACTATCATCACTATACCACTATACCACTATACCACTATCATCACTATACCACTATACCACTATCATCACTATACCACTATACCACTTTACCACTATCATCACTATACCACTATACCACTATACCACTATACCACTATCATCACTATTCCACTATACCACTATCATCACTATACCACTATCATCACTATACCACTACACCACTACACCACTATACCACTATACCACTACACCACTATACCACTATACCACTATCATCACTATACCACTATACCACTACACCACTATACCACTATCATCACTATACCACTATACCACTATCATCACTATACCACTATACCACTATACCACTATCATCACTATACCACTACATCACTATACCACTATACCACTATACCACTATCATCACTATACCACTACATCACTATACCACTATACCACTATACCACTATCATCACTATACCACTATACCACTATACCACTATCATCACTATATCACTATCATCACTATACCACTATACCACTATACCACTATCATCACTATACCACTATACCACTATACCACTATACCACTATCATCACTATACCACTACACCACTACACCACTATCATCACTATACCACTATACCACTATCATCACTATACCACTACATCACTATACCACTATACCACTATCATCACTATACCACTACATCACTATACCACTATACCACTATACCACTATCATCACTATACCACTACACCACTATACCACTATCATCACTATACCACTATACACTACACCACTATACCACTATACCACTATCATCACTATACCACTATACCACTATACCACTATCATCACTATACCACTATACCACTATACCACTATCATCACTATACCACTATACCACTATCACCACTATACCACTATCATCACTATACCACTACACCACTATACCACTATACCACTATACCACTATACCACTATACCACTATACCACTATACCACTATACCACTATACCACTATCATCACTATACCACTATACCACTATCATCACTATACCACTATACCACTATACCACTATCATCACTATACCACTATATCACTATCATCACTATACCACTATACCACTATACCACTATCATCACTATACCACTATACCACTATACCACTATCATCACTATACCACTATACCACTATACCACTATCATCACTATACCACTATCATCACTATACCACTATACCACTATACCACTATCATCACTATACCACTATACCACTATACCACTATACCACTATACCACTATCATCACTATACCACTATACCACTATCACCACTATACCACTACATCACTATACCACTATACCACTATCACCACTATACCACTATCATCACTATACCACTATACCACTATACCACTATCATCACTATACCACTATCACCACTATACCACTATACCACTATCATCACTATACCACTACACCACTACACCACTATACCACTATCATCACTATACCACTATACCACTATCATCACTATACCACTATACCACTATACCACTATCATCACTATACCACTATACCACTATCCACTATCATCACTATACCACTATCATCACTATACCACTATACCACTATACCACTATCATCACTATACCACTACACCACTATACCACTATACCACTATACCACTATCATCACTATACCACTATACCACTATCACCACTATACCACTATCATCACTATACCACTATACCACTATCATCACTATACCACTATACCACTATCATCACTATACCACTATACCACTATCATCACTATACCACTATACCACTATACCACTATCATCACTATACCACTACATCACTATACCACTATACCACTATACCACTATCATCACTATACCACTATACCACTATCATCACTATACCACTATACCACTATACCACTATACCACTATACCACTATACCACTATCACCACTATCATCACTATACCACTATACCACTATACCACTATCATCACTATACCACTATACCACTATACCACTATACCACTATCATCACTATACCACTATACCACTATACCACTATCATCACTATACCACTACATCACTATACCACTATACCACTATACCACTATACCACTATCATCACTATACCACTATACCACTATCACCACTATACCACTATCACTATACCACTATCATCACTATACCACTATACCACTACACCACTATACCACTATCATCACTATACCACTATCACCACTATACCACTATACCACTATATCACTATACCACTATACCACTATACCACTATCATCACTATACCACTATACCACTATACCACTATACCACTATACCACTATCATCACTATACCACTACACCACTACACCACTATACCACTATACCACTATCATCACTATACCACTATACCACTACACCACTATACCACTATCATCACTATACCACTATACCACTATACCACTATCATCACTATACCACTACATCACTATACCACTATACCACTATACCACTATCATCACTATACCACTACACCACTATACCACTATACCACTATACCACTATCATCACTATACCACTATACCACTACACCACTATCCACTATACACTATACCACTATACCACTATCATCACTATACCACTATACCACTATCATCACTATACCACTATACCACTATCATCACTATACCACTATACCACTATACCACTATACCACTATACCACTATCATCACTATACCACTATACCACTATCATCACTATACCACTATACCACTTTACCACTATCATCACTATACCACTATCCATCCACTATACCACTATCATCACTATACCACTATACCACTATCATCACTATACCACTATCATCACTATACCACTACACCACTACACCACTATACCACTATACCACTATCATCACTATACCACTATACCACTATACCACTATCCACTACACTACTCATACCACTATACCACTATACCACTATACCACTATCATCACTATACCACTATACCACTATACCACTATCATCACTATACCACTATACCACTATACCACTATACCACTATACCACTATCATCACTATACCACTATCATCACTATACCACTATACCACTAACCACTATACCACTATCATCACTATACCACTATACCACTATACCACTATCACCACTATACCACTATACCACTATCACCACTATACCACTATCATCACTATACCACTATACCACTATACCACTATCATCACTATACCACTATACCACTATCATCACTATACCACTATACCACTATCATCACTATACATCACTATACCACTATACCACTATACCACTATCATCACTATACCACTACATCACTATACCACTATACCACTATCATCACTATACCACTATACCACTATCATCACTATACCACTATACCACTATACCACTATCACCACTATACCACTCCACTATCCACTATACCACTATCATCACTATACCACTATACCACTATCACCACTATACCACTATACCACTATACCACTATCATCACTATACCACTATACCACTATACCACTATCACCACTATACCACTATCATCACTATACCACTACACCACTATACCACTATACCACTATCATCACTATACCACTATACCACTATACCACTATACCACTATCATCACTATACCACTATACCACTACACCACTATACCACTATCATCCACTATCATCACTATACCACTATACCACTATCATCACTATACCACTATCATCACTATACCACTACATCACTATACCACTATACCACTATACCACTATCATCACTATACCACTATACCACTATCATCACTATACCACTATACCACTACACCACTATACCACTATACCACTATACCACTATCATCACTATACCACTACATCACTATACCACTATACCACTATACCACTATCATCACTATACCACTATCATCACTATACCACTATACCACTATCATCACTATACCACTATACCACTAACCACTATCATCACTATACCACTATACCACTATCATCACTATACCACTATACCACTATACCACTATCATCACTATACCACTATACCACTATCACCACTATACCACTATCATCACTATACCACTACACCACTATACCACTATCATCACTATACCACTATCATCACTATACCACTATACCACTATACCACTATACCACTATACCACTATCATCACTATACCACTATACCACTATACCACTATCACACTATACCACTATCCACTATACCACTATACCACTATACCACTATCATCACTATACCACTATACCACTATCATCACTATACCACTATACCACTATACCACTATCATCACTATACCACTATACCACTATACCACTATCATCACTATACCACTACATCACTATACCACTATCACCACTATACCACTATACCACTATCATCACTATACCACTATACCACTATACCACTATCATCACTATACCACTATACCACTATCACCACTATACCACTATACCACTATCACCACTATACCACTATACCACTATACCACTATACCACTATCATCACTATACCACTATACCACTATCATCACTATACCACTATACCACTATCATCACTATTCCACTACACCACTATACCACTATACCACTATACCACTATACCACTATCATCACTATACCACTATACCACTATTCCACTATCATCACTATACCACTATACCACTATCATCACTATACCACTATACCACTATCATCACTATACCACTATACCACTATCACCACTATACCACTATACCACTATACCACTATACCACTATACCACTATACCACTATCATCACTATACCACTATACCACTATACCACTATACCACTATCATCACTATCCACTATACCACTATACCACTATACCACTATCATCACTATACCACTATACCACTATCATCACTATACCACTATACCACTATACCACTACACCACTATACCACTATACCACTATCATCACTATACCACTATACCACTATACCACTATACCACTATACCACTATCATCACTATACCACTACACCACTATACCACTATACCACTATCATCACTATACCACTATACCACTATACCACTACACCACTATACCACTATCATCACTATACCACTATACCACTATACCACTATACCACTATACCACTATCATCACTATACCACTATACCACTATCATCACTATACCACTATACCACTATCATCACTATACCACTATACCACTATACCACTATCATCACTATACCACTATACCACTATACCACTATCATCACTATACCACTATACCACTATACCACTATCATCACTATACCACTACATCACTATACCACTATACCACTATACCACTATCATCACTATACCACTACATCACTATACCACTATACCACTATACCACTATCATCACTATACCACTATACCACTATACCACTATCATCACTATACCACTATCACTCACTATCATCACTATACCACTATATCACTATCCACTATACCACTATACCACTATCACCACTATACCACTATCATCACTATACCACTATACCACTATACCACTATCATCACTATACCACTACACCACTATACCACTATCATCACTATACCACTATACCACTATACCACTATACCACTATACCACTATACCACTATACCACTATCATCACTATACCACTATACCACTATACCACTATACCACTATACCACTATCACCACTATACCACTATACCACTATACCACTACAACACTATACCACTATACCACTATCATCACTATACCACTACACCACTATACCACTATACCACTATACCACTATCATCACTATACCACTATACCACTATCATCCACTATACCACTATACCACTATCATCACTATACCACTATACCACTATCATCACTATACCACTATACCACTATACCACTATACCACTATCATCACTATACCACTATACCACTATCATCACTATACCACTATACCACTTTACCACTATCATCACTATACCACTATACCACTATACCACTATACCACTATCATCACTATTCCACTATACCACTATCATCACTATACCACTATCATCACTATACCACTACACCACTACACCGCTATACCACTATACCACTATACCACTACACCACTATACCACTATACCACTATCATCACTATACCACTATACCACTACACCACTATACCACTATCATCACTATACCACTATACCACTATACCACTATCATCACTATACCACTACATCACTATACCACTATACCACTATACCACTATACCACTATCATCACTATACCACTATCATCACTATACCACTATACCACTATACCACTATCATCACTATACCACTATACCACTATCACCACTATCATCACTATACCACTATACCACTATACCACTATACCACTATCATCACTATCACCACTATACCACTATACCACTATACCACTATACACTATACCACTATACCACTATCATCACTATACCACTATACCACTATCATCACTATACCACTATACCACTATCATCACTATACCACTACATCACTATACCACTATACCACTATACCACTATCATCACTATACCACTACACCACTATACCACTATACCACTATCATCACTATACCACTATACCACTATCACCACTATACCACTATACCACTATCATCACTATACCACTATACCACTATACCACTATCATCACTATACCACTATACCACTATACCACTATACCACTATCATCACTATACCACTATACCACTATACCACTATCATCACTATACCACTATCATCCACTATACCACTATACCACTATACCACTATCATCACTATACCACTATACCACTATACCACTATCACCACTATACCACTATACCACTATACCACTATACCACTATACCACTATCATCACTATACCACTATACCACTATCATCACTATACCACTATACCACTATACCACTATCATCACTATACCACTATACCACTATACCACTATCCACTAACCACTATACCACTATCATCACTATACCACTATACCACTATACCACTATCATCACTATACCACTATACCACTATACCACTATACCACTATCCACTATCCACTATACCACTACACCACTATACCACTATCATCACTATACCACTATACCACTATCATCACTATACCACTACATCACTATACCACTATACCACTATACCACTATCATCACTATACCACTACATCACTATACCACTATACCACTATCATCACTATACCACTACACCACTATACCACTATCATCACTATACCACTATACCACTACACCACTATACCACTATACCACTATCATCACTATACCACTATACCACTATCATCACTATACCACTATACCACTATACCACTATCATCACTATACCACTATACCACTATACCACTATCATCACTATACCACTATCATCACTATACCACTACACCACTATACCACTATACCACTATACCACTATACCACTATACCACTATCATCACTATACCACTATACCACTACACCACTATCACCACTATACCACTATACCACTACACCACTATACCACTATCATCACTATACCACTACATCACTATACCACTATACCACTCACTATACCACTATACCACTATACCACTATCATCACTATACCACTATACCACTATACCACTATACCACTATACCACTATCATCACTATACCACTATACCACTATACCACTATCATCACTATATCACAATCATCACTATCATCCACTATACCACTATCATCACTATACCACTATACCACTATACCACTATCATCACTATACCACTACACCACTACACCACTATCATCACTATACCACTATACCACTATCATCACTATACCACTACACCACTATACCACTATACCACTATACCACTATCATCACTATACACTACACTACATCACTATACCACTATACCACTATCACTACCACTATACCACTATCACCACTATACCACTACACCACTATACCACTATCATCACTATACCACTAAACCACTACACCACTATACCACTATACCACTATACCACTATCATCACTATACCACTATACCACTATCATCACTATACCACTTTACCACTATCATCACTATAGCACTATACCACTATACCACTATCATCACTATACCACTATACCACTATACCACTATCATCACTATACCACTACACCACTACACCACTATCATCACTATACCACTATACCACTATCATCACTATACCACTACATCACTATACCACTATACCACTATACCACTATCATCACTATACAACTACATCACTATACCACTATACCACTATACCACTATCATCACTATACCACTATACCACTATACCACTACAGCACTATACCACTATCATCACTATACCACTAAACCACTACACCACTATACCACTATACCACTATCATCACTATACCACTATACCACTATCATCACTATACCACTTTACCACTATCATCACTATACCACTATACCACTATACCACTATACCACTATCATCACTATTCCACTATACCACTATCATCACTATACCACTATCATCACTATACCACTACACCACTATACCACTATCATCACTATACCACTATACCACTATACCACTATCATCACTATACCACTACATCACTATACCACTATACCATTATACCACTATCATCACTATACAACTACATCACTATACCACTATGAAACTATCATCACTATACCACTATACCACTATACCACTATCATCACTATACCACTATACCACTATCATCACTATACCACTATACCACTTTACCACTATCATCACTATACCACTATACCACTATCATCACTATACCACTATCATCACTATACCACTACACCACTACACCGCTATACCACTATACCACTATACCACTACACCACTATACCACTATACCACTATCATCACTATACCACTATACCACTATCATCACTATTCCACTACATCACTATACCACTATACCACTACATCACTATACCACTATACCACTATACCACTATCATCACTATACCACTACATCACTATACCACTATACCACTATACCACTATCATCACTATACCACTATACCACTATCATCACTATATCACTATCATCACTATACCACTATACCACTATAACACTATCATCACTATACCACTATACCACTATACCACTATCATCACTATACCACTACACCACTACACCACTATCATCACTATACCACTATACCACTATCATCACTATACCACTACATCACTATACCACTATACCACTATACCACTATCATCACTATACCACTACATCACTATACCACTATACCACTATCATCACTATACCACTATACCACTATACCACTACACCACTATACCACTATCATCACTATACCACTAAACCACTACACCACTATACCACTATACCACTATACCACTATCATCACTATACCACTATACCACTATCATCACTATACCACTTTACCACTATCATCACTATACCACTATACCACTATACCACTATCATCACTATACCACTATACCACTATCATCACTATACCACTACACCACTACACCACTATCATCACTATACCACTATACCACTATCATCACTATACCACTACATCACTATACCACTATACCACTATACCACTATCATCACTATACCACTACATCACTATACCACTATACCACTATCATCACTATACCACTATATCACTATCATCACTATACCACTTTACCACTATCATCACTATACCACTATACCACTATACCACTATACCACTATCATCACTATTCCACTATACCACTATCATCACTATACCACTATCATCCCTATACCACTACACCACTATACCACTATCATCACTATACCACTATACCACTATCATCACTATACCACTACATCACTATACCACTATACCACTATACCACTATCATCACTATACAACTACATCACTATACCACTATGAAACTATCATCACTATACCACTATACCACTATACCACTATCATCACTATATCACTATATCACTATCATCACTATACCACTATACCACTATACCACTATCATCACTATACCACTATACCACTATACCACTATCATCACTATACCACTACACCACTACACCACTATCATCACTATACCACTATACCCCTATACCACTATACCACTATCATCACTATTCCACTATACCACTATCATCACTATACCACTATACCACTATACCACTATACCACTACAACACTATACCACTATACCACTACACCACTCTACCACTATCATCACTATACCACTACACCACTATACCACTATCATCACTATACCACTATACCACTATTCCACTATACCACTATACCACTATCATCAATATTCCACTACACCACTACACCACTATACCACTATCATCACTATACCACTATACCACTATTCCACTATCATCACTATACCACTATACCACTATCATCACTATACCACTATATCACTATCATCACTATACCACTATACCACTATACCACTATACCACTATCATCACTATACCACTATACCACTATACCACTTTACCACTATCATCACTATACCACTATACCACTATACCACTATACCACTATCATCACTATTCCACTATACCACTATCATCACTATAACACTATCATCACTATACCACTACACCACTACACCGCTATACCACTATACCACTATACCACTACACCACTATACCACTATACCACTATCATCACTATACCACTATACCACTACACCACTATACCACTATCATCACTATACCACTATACCACTATCATCACTATACCACTACATCACTATACCAATATACCACTATACCACTATCATCACTATACCACTATACCACTATCATCACTATATCACTATACCACTATTCCACTATCATCACTATACCACTATACCACTATCATCACTATACCACTATATCACTATCATCACTATACCACTATACCACTATACCACTATACCACTATCATCACTATACCACTATACCACTATACCACTTTACCACTATCATCACTATACCACTATACCACTATACCACTATACCACTATCATCACTATTCCACTATACCACTATCATCACTATAACACTATCATCACTATACCACTACACCACTACACCGCTATAACACTATACCACTATACCACTACACCACTATACCACTATACCACTATCATCACTATACCACTATACCACTACACCACTATACCACTATCATCACTATACCACTATACCACTATACCACTATCATCACTATACCACTACATCACTATACCAATATACCACTATACCACTATCATCACTATACCACTACATCACTATACCACTATACCACTATCATCACTATACCACTATACCACTATACCACTATCATCACTATATCACTATATCACTATCATCACTATACCACTATACCACTATACCACTATCATCACTATACCACTATACCACTATACCACTATCATCACTATACCACTACACCACTACACCACTATCATCACTATACCACTATACCACTATCATCACTATACCACTATACCACTATACCACTACAACACTATACCACTATACCACTACACCACTCTACCACTATCATCACTATACCACTACACCACTATACCACTATCATCACTATACCACTATACCACTATTCCACTATACCACTATACCACTATCATCACTATTCCACTACACCACTACACGACTATACCACTATACCACTATACCACTATCATCACTATACCACTATACCACTATTCCACTATCATCACTATACCACTATACCACTATCATCACTATACCACTATATCACTATCATCACTATACCACTATACCACTATCATCACTATACCACTATACCACTATCATCACTATACCACTATACCACTTTACCACTATCATCACTATACCACTATACCACTATACCACTATACAACTATCATCACTATTCCACTATACCACTATCATCACTATACCAATATCATCACTATACCACTACACCACTACACCACTATACCACTATGCCACTATACCACTACACCACTATACCACTATACCACTATACCACTATCATCACTATACCACTATACCACTACACCACTATACCACTATCATCACTATACCACTATACCACTATACCACTATCATCACTATACCACTACATCACTATACCACTATACCACTATACCACTATCATCACTATACCACTACATCACTATACCACTATACCACTATACCACTATCATCACTATACCACTATACCACTATACCACTATCATCACTATATCACTATCATCACTATACCACTATACCACTATACCACTATCATCACTATACCACTATACCACTATACCACTATCATCACTATACCACTACACCACTACACCACTATCATCACTATACCACTATACCACTATCATCACTATACCACTACATCACTATACCACTATACCACTATACCACTATCATCACTATACCACTACATCACTATACCACTATACCACTATCATCACTATACCACTACACCACTATACCACTATCATCACTATACCACTATACCACTCCACCACTATACCACTATACCACTATACCACTATCATCACTATATCACTATACCACTATACCACTATACCACTATACCACTTTACCACTATCATCACTATACCACTATACCACTATACCACTATCATCACTATACCACTATCATCACTATACCACTACACCACTACACCGCTATACCACTATACCACTATACCACTACACCACTATACCACTATACCACTATCATCACTATACCACTATACCACTACACCACTATACCAATTTCATCACTATACCACTATACCACTATACCACTATCATCACTAAACCACTACATCACTATAACACTATACCACTATATCACTATCATCACTATACCACTATACCACTATACCACTATACCACTATCATCACTATACCACTATACCACTATACCACTTTACCACTATCATCACTATACCACTATACCACTATACCACTATACCACTATCATCACTATTCCACTATACCACTATCATCACTATAACACTATCATCACTATACCACTACACCACTACACCGCTATAACACTATACCACTATACCACTACACCACTATACCACTATACCACTATCATCACTATACCACTATACCACTACACCACTATACCACTATCATCACTATACCACTATACCACTATACCACTATCATCACTATACCACTACATCACTATACCAATATACCACTATACCACTATCATCACTATACCACTACATCACTATACCACTATACCACTATCATCACTATACCACTATACCACTATACCACTATCATCACTATATCACTATATCACTATCATCACTATACCACTATACCACTATACCACTATCATCACTATACCACTATACCACTATACCACTATCATCACTATACCACTACACCACTACACCACTATCATCACTATACCACTATACCACTATCATCACTATACCACTATACCACTATACCACTACAACACTATACCACTATACCACTACACCACTCTACCACTATCATCACTATACCACTACACCACTATACCACTATCATCACTATACCACTATACCACTATTCCACTATACCACTATACCACTATCATCACTATTCCACTACACCACTACACGACTATACCACTATACCACTATACCACTATCATCACTATACCACTATACCACTATTCCACTATCATCACTATACCACTATACCACTATCATCACTATACCACTATATCACTATCATCACTATACCACTATACCACTATCATCACTATACCACTATACCACTATCATCACTATACCACTATACCACTTTACCACTATCATCACTATACCACTATACCACTATACCACTATACAACTATCATCACTATTCCACTATACCACTATCATCACTATACCAATATCATCACTATACCACTACACCACTACACCACTATACCACTATGCCACTATACCACTACACCACTATACCACTATACCACTATCATCACTATACCACTATACCACTACACCACTATACCACTATCATCACTATACCACTATACCACTATACCACTATCATCACTATACCACTACATCACTATACCACTATACCACTATACCACTATCATCACTATACCACTACATCACTATACCACTATACCACTATACCACTATCATCACTATACCACTATACCACTATACCACTATCATCACTATATCACTATCATCACTATACCACTATACCACTATACCACTATCATCACTATACCACTATACCACTATACCACTATCATCACTATACCACTACACCACTACACCACTATCATCACTATACCACTATACCACTATCATCACTAATTTCGGTGTTCCTCAAGGTTCCGTTTTAGGACCACTATTGTTTTCACTATATATTTTACCTCTTGGGGATGTCATTCGAAAACATAATGTTAAATTTCACTGCTATGCAGACGACACACAGCTGTACATTTCAATGAAACATGGTGAAGCCCCAAAATTGCCCTCGCTAGAAGCCTGTGTTTCAGACATAAAGAAGTGGATGGCTGCAAACTTTCTACTTTTAAACTCGGACAAAACAGAGATGCTTGTTCTAGGTCCCAAGAAACAAAGAGATCTTCTGTTGAATCTGACAATTAATCTGGATGGTTGTACAGTCGTCTCAAATAAAACTGTGAAGGACCTCGGCGTTACTCTGGACCCTGATCTCTCTTTTGAAGAACATATCAAGACTGTTTCAAGGACAGCTTTTTTCCATCTACGTAACATTGCAAAAATCAGAAATTTTCTGTCCAAAAATGACGCAGAAAAATTAATCCATGCTTTTGTTACTTCTAGGCTGGACTACTGCAATGCTCTACTTTCCGGCTACCCGGATAAAGCACTAAATAAACTTCAGTTAGTGCTAAATACGGCTGCTAGAATCCTGACTAGAACCAAAAAATTTGATCATATTACTCCAGTGTTAGCCTCCCTACACTGGCTTCCTGTTAAGGCAAGGGCTGATTTCAAGGTTTTACTGCTAACCTACAAAGCATTACATGGGCTTGCTCCTACCTATCTTTCCGATTTGGTCCTGCCGTACATACCTACACGTACGCTACGGTCACAAGACGCAGGCCTCCTAATTGTCCCTAGAATTTCTAAGCAAACGGCTGGAGGTAGGGCTTTCTCCTATAGAGCTCCATTTTTATGGAATGGTCTGCCTACCAATGTGAGAGACGCAGACTCAGTCTCAACCTTTAAGTCTTTACTGAAGACTTATCTCTTCAGTAGGTCCTATGATTAAGTATAGTCTGGCCCAGGAGTGTGAAGGTGAACGGAAAGGCTGGAGCAACGAACCGCCCTTGCTGTCTCTGCCTTGCCGGTTCCCCTCTTTCCACTGGGATTCTCTGCCTCTAACCCTTTTACAGAGGCTGAGTCACTGGCCTACTGGTGTTCTTCCATGCCGTCCATGGGAGGGGTGCGTCACTTGAGTGGGTTGAGTCACTGACGTGGTCTTCCTGTCTGGGTTGGCGCCCCCCCCCCCCCCCCCCCCTTGGGTTGTGCCATGGCGGAGATCGTTGTGGGCTATACTCGGCCTTGTCTTAGGACGGTAAGTTGGTGGTTGGAGACATCCCTCTAGTGGTGTGGGGGCTGTGCTTTGGCAAAGTGGGTGGGGTTATATCCTGCCTGTTTGGCCCTGTCCGGGGGTATCATCGGATGGGGCCACAGTGTCTTCTGATCCCTCCTGTCTCAGCCTCCAGTATTTATGCTGCAGTAGTTTATGTGTCGGGGGGCTAGGGTCAGTCTGTTACATCTGGAGTATTTCTCTTGTCTTATCCGGTGTCCTGTGTGTATTTAAATATGCTCTCTCTAATTCTCTCTTTCTCTCTTTCTGTCTTTCTCTCGGAGGACCTGAGCCCTAGGACCATGCCTCAGGACTACCTGGTATGATGACTCCTTGCTGTCCCCAGTCCACCTGGCCGTGCTGCTGCTCCAGTTTCAACTGTTCTGCCTGCGGCTATGGAACCCTGACCTGTTCACCGGACGTGCTTGTTGCACCCTCGACAACTACTATGATTATTATTATTTGACCATGCTGGTCATTTATGAACATTTTAACATTTTAACATTTTGACCATGTTCTGTTTTAATATCCACCCTGCACAGCCAGAAGAGGACTGGCCACCCCTCATAGCCTGGTTCCTCTCTAGGTTTCTTCCTAGGTTTTTGGCCTTTCTAGGGAGTTTTTCCTAGGGAGTTTTTCCTAGCCACCGTGCTTCTTTCACATGCTTTGCTTGCTGTTTGGGGTTTTAGGCTGGGTTTCTGTACAGCACTTTGAGAATATCAGCTGATGTACGAAGGGCTATATAAAAATAAATTTGATTTGATTTGATCACTATACCACTACATCACTATACCACTATACCACTATACCACTATCATCACTATACCACTCCACCACTATACCACTATACCACTATACCACTATCATCACTATATCACTATACCACTATACCACTATACCACTATACCACTATACCACTATCATCACTATACCACTATACCACTATACCACTATCATCACTATACCACTATCATCACTATACCACTACACCACTACACCGCTATACCACTATACCACTATACCACTACACACACTATACCACTATACCACTATCATCACTATACCACTATACCACTACACCACTATACCAATTTCATCACTATACCACTATACCACTATACCACTATCATCACTATACCACTATACCACTATCATCACTATACCACTATACCACTATCACCACTATCATCACTATACCACTATACCACTATCATCACTATACCACTATACCACTATCATCACTATACCACTATACCACTATACCACTATCATCACTATACCACTATACCACTATCATCACTATACCACTATACCACTATCATCACTATACCACTATACCACTATACCACTATACCACTATCATCACTATACCACTACACCACTACACCACTATCATCACTATACCACTATACCACTATCACCACTATACCACTACCACTATCCACTATACCACTACACCACTTACCACTATCATCACTATTCCACTATACCACTATCATCACTATACCACTATACCACTATCATCACTATACCACTATACCACTATCATCACTATTCCACTACACCACTAAACCACTATACCACTATACCACTATACCACTATCATCACTATACCACTATACCACTATCAACACTATACCACTATACCACTACACCACTCTACCACTATCACCACTATACCACTACACCACTATACCACTATCATCACTATACCACTATACCACTATTCCACTATACCACTATACCACTATCATCACTATACCACTACACCACTAAACCACTATACCACTATACCACTATACCACTATCATCACTATACCACTACACCACTATCACCACTATACCACTGTCACCACTATCACCACTATACCACTACACCACTATACCACTATCATCACTATACCACTATACCACTATACCACTATCACCACTATCACCACTACATCCACTATACCACTGTCACCACTATACCACTATCATCACTATACCACTACACCACTACACAGCTATACCACTATACCACTATACCACTACACCACTATCACCACTATACCACTGTCACCACTATCACCACTATACCACTACACCACTATCACCACTATCACCACTATACCACTATACCACTATACCACTATCATCACTATACCACTATACCACTCATCTATACCCTATACCACTATACCACTATCATCACTATACCACTATATCCACTATCACCACTATACCACTACACCACTATACCACTATACATCACTACACCACTCTACCACTATCATCACTATACCACTACACCACTATACCACAATCATCACTATACCACTATACCACTATACAACTATACCACTATCATCACTATACCACTATACCACTATCATCACTATACCACTATACCACTATCATCACTATACCACTATTCATCACTATACCACTATACCACTACAACACTATACCACTATACCACTAATACCACTATCATCACTATACCACTACACCACTATACCACTATCATCACTATACCACTATACCACTATCACACTATACCACTATACCACTATCATCACTATATCCACTACACCACTATACCACTATACCACTATACCACTATACCACTATACCACTATACCACTATACCACTATACCACTATCATCACTATACCACTATACCACTATCATCACTATACCACTATACCACTATCATCACTATACCACTATACCACTATACCACTATCATCACTATACCACTATACCACTATCACCACTATACCACTATCACCACTTTACCACTATCACCACTATACCACTATACCACTATACCACTATACCACTATCACCACTATACCACTATACCACTATCATCACTACACCACTACACCACTATACCACTACACCACTACACCGCTATACCACTATACCACTATACCACTACACCACTATACCACTATACCACTATCATCACTATACCACTATACCACTACACCACTATACCACTATCATCACTATACCACTATACCACTATACCACTATACCACTATACCACTATCATCACTATACCACTAAACCACTACACCACTATACCACTATACCACTATACCACTACCACTACATCACTATACCACTATCACCACTATCACCACTATCACCACTATACCACTATCATCACTATACCACTATACCACTATACCACTATCATCACTATACCACTATACCACTATACCACTATAATCACTATATCACTATCATCACTATACCACTATACCACTATACCACTATCATCACTATACCACTACCACTATACCACTATACCACTATACCACTATCATCACTATACCACTACACCACTACACCACTACATCACTATACCACTATACCACTATACCACTATCATCACTATACCACTACATCACTATACCACTATACCACTATACCACTATCATCACTAACCACTTACCACTACATCACTATACCACTATACCACTATCATCACTATACCACTACACCACTATACCACTATCATCACTATACCACTATACCACTACACCACTATACCACTATACCACTATACCACTATCATCACTATACCACTATACCACTATCATCACTATACCACTATACCACTTTACCACTATCACCACTATACCACTATCACCACTATACCACTATCATCACTATACCACTATCATCACTATACCACTATCACCACTATCACTCACTATACCACTATACCACTACACCACTATACCACTATCATCACTATACCACTACATCACTATACCACTATACCACTACATCACTATACCACTATACCACTATCATCACTATACCACTACATCACTATACCACTATACCACTATACCACTATCATCACTATACCACTACACCACTATACCACTATCATCACTATATCACTATCATCACTATACCACTATACCACTATCATCACTATACCACTATACCACTATACCACTATCATCACTATACCACTACACCACTATCACCACTATACCACTATACCACTATCATCACTATACCACTATACCACTATACCACTATCATCACTATACCACTACCCATACCACTATCACCACTATACCACTATCATCACTATACCACTATACCACTATACCACTATCATCACTATACCACTATCATCACTATACCACTATACCACTATCATCACTATACCACTACACCACTATACCACTATACCACTATACCACTATCATCACTATACCACTACCACTACACACTATACCACTATACCACTATACCACTATCATCACTATACCACTATACCACTATCATCACTATACCACTATACCACTATCATCACTATACCACTATACCACTATCATCACTATACCACTACATCACTATACCACTATACCACTATACCACTACACCACTATCATCACTATACCACTATACCACTATCACCACTATACCACTACACCACTATACCACTACACCACTATACCACTATCATCACTATACCACTATACCACTATCATCACTATACCACTATACCACTATACCACTATCACCACTATACCACTATACCACTATCATCACTATACCACTACACCACTATACCACTATACCACTATCACCACTATACCACTATACCACTATACCACTATCATCACTATACCACTATACCACTACACCACTATACCACTATACCACTATACCACTACACCACTATACCACTATCATCACTATACCACTATACCACTACATCACTATACCACTATACCACTATACCACTATACCACTATACCACTATACCACTATCACTCACTATACCACTATTCATCACTATACCACTATACCACTATACCACTATCATCACTATACCACTATCATCACTATACCACTACACCACTATACCACTATCATCACTATATCCACTATACCACTATACCACTATACCACTATACCACTATACCACTACACACTATCATCATCTATACCACTATACCACTATCATCACTATACCACTATACCACTATCATCACTATACCACTACATCACTATCACATCACTATACCACTATACCACTATCACACTATACCACTACACCACTATACCACTATCATCACTATACCACTAACCACTACATCACTATACCACTATACCACTATACCACTATCATCACTATACCACTATACCACTATACCACTATCATCACTATACCACTATACCACTATACCACTATCATCACTATACCACTACATCACTATACCACTATACCACTATACCACTATCATCACTATACCACTACATCACTATACCACTATACCACTATACCACTATCATCACTATACCACTACACCACTATACCACTATACCACTATACCACTATCATCACTATACCACTATACCACTATACCACTATACCACTATCATCACTATACCACTATACCACTATACCACTATCATCACTATACCACTATACCACTATACCACTATACCACTATACCACTATACCACTATCATCACTATACCACTATACCACTATCACCACTATACCACTATACCACTATACCACTACACCACTATACCACTATCATCACTATACCACTATACCACTATACCACTATACCACTATCATCACTACACACTATACCACTATACCACTATACCACTATCATCACTATACCACTATACCACTATCATCACTATCACCACTATACCACTACACCACTATCATCACTATACCACTATACCACTATCATCACTATACCACTATACCACTATACCACTATCATCACTATACCACTATACCACTATCATCACTATACCACTATACCACTATACCACTATCATCACTATACCACTATACCACTATCATCACTATACCACTATACCACTATACCACTATACCACTATCATCACTATACCACTATACCACTATCATCACTATACCACTATACCACTATACCACTATCATCACTATATCACTATATCACTATCATCACTATACCACTATACCACTATCATCACTATACCACTATACCACTATACCACTATACCACTATCATCACTTTTCCACTACACCACTATACCACTATCATCACTATACCACTATACCACTATCATCACTATACCACTATACCACTATCATCACTATACCACTACATCACTATACCACTATACCACTATCATCACTATACCACTACATCACTATACCACTATACCACTATCATCACTATACCACTATACCACTATCATCACTATACCACTATACCACTATCATCACTATACCACTATACCACTATACCACTATCATCACTTTACCACTATACCACTACACCACTATACCATTATCATCACTATACCACTATACCACTATACCACTATCATCACTATACCACTACATCACTATACCACTATACCACTATACCACTATCATCACTATACCACTACATCACTATACCACTATACCACTATACCACTATCATCACTATACCACTATACCAATATCATCACTATACCACGATACCACTATACCACTATCATCACTATACCACTACAACCACTACACCACTATCATCACTATACCACTATACCGCTATCATCACTACACCACTATACCACTATACCACTACACCACTACACCACTACACCACTATACCACTATCATCACTATACCACTATACCACTATCATCACTATACCACTATACCACTATCATCACTATACCACTATCATCACTATACCACTATACCACTATCATCACTATACCACTATACCACTATACCACTATACCACTATCATCACTACACCACTACACCACTACACCACTATACCACTACACCACTATCATCACTATACCACTATACCACTATCATCACTATACCACTATACCACTATCATCACTATACCACTATCATCACTATACCACTATACCACTATACCACTACACCACTATCATCACTATACCACTATACCACTAAACCACTATACCACTATACCACTATACCACTACACCACTATACCACTATCACCACTATACCAGTATACCACTATCATCACTATTCCACTATACCACCATACCACTATACCACTATACTACTATACCACTATCATCACTATACCACTATACCACTATACCACTATACCACTATACCACTATCATCACTACACCACTACACCACTATCATCACTATACCACTACATCACTATACCACTATACCACTATACCACTATACCACTATATCACTATACCACTATACCACTATACCACTACACCACTATACACTATCAATATACCACTACACCACTATACCACTATCATCACTATACCACTATACCACTATACCACTATACCACTATCATCACTACATCACTATACCACTATACCACTATACCACTATCATCACTATACCACTATACCACTATCATCACTATACCACTATACCAATATACCACTATACCACTATCATCACTATACCACTATACCAATATACCACTATACCACTATCATCACTATACCACCTATACCACTATCATCACTATACCACTATACCACTATACCACTATCATCACTATACCACTATACCACTATCATCACTATACCACTATACCACTATACCACTATCATCACTATACCACTATACCACTATCATCACTATACCACTATACCACTATACCACTATCATCACTATACCACTATACCACTATCATCACTATACCACTATACCACTACACCACTATACCACTATACCACTACACCACTATACCACTATCATCACTATACCACTATACCACTATACCACTATACCACTATCATCACTACATCACTATACCACTATACCACTATACCACTATCATCACTATACCACTATACCACTATCATCACTATACCACTATACCACTATACCACTATCATCACTATACCACTATACCACTATCATCACTATACCACTATACCACTATACCACTATCATCACTATACCACTATACCACTATCATCACTATACCACTATACCACTATACCACTATCATCACTATACCACTATACCACTATCATCACTATACCACTATACCACTATACCACTATACCACTATCATCACTATACCACTATACCACTATCATCACTATACCACTATACCACTATACCACTATCATCACTATATCACTATATCACTATCATCACTATACCACTATACCACTATCATCACTATACCACTATACCACTATACCACTATACCACTATCATCACTTTTCCACTACACCACTATACCACTATCATCACTATACCACTATACCACTATCATCACTATACCACTATACCACTATCATCACTATACCACTACATCACTATACCACTATACCACTATCATCACTATACCACTACATCACTATACCACTATACCACTATCATCACTATACCACTATACCACTATCATCACTATACCACTATACCACTATCATCACTATACCACTATACCACTATACCACTATCATCACTTTACCACTATACCACTACACCACTATACCATTATCATCACTATACCACTATACCACTATACCACTATCATCACTATACCACTACATCACTATACCACTATACCACTATACCACTATCATCACTATACCACTACATCACTATACCACTATACCACTATACCACTATCATCACTATACCACTATACCAATATCATCACTATACCACGATACCACTATACCACTATCATCACTATACCACTACACCACTACACCACTATCATCACTATACCACTATACCGCTATCATCACTACACCACTATACCACTATACCACTACACCACTACACCACTACACCACTATACCACTATCATCACTATACCACTATACCACTATCATCACTATACCACTATACCACTATCATCACTATACCACTATCATCACTATACCACTATACCACTATCATCACTATACCACTATACCACTATACCACTATACCACTATCATCACTACACCACTACACCACTACACCACTATACCACTACACCACTATCATCACTATACCACTATACCACTATCATCACTATACCACTATACCACTATCATCACTATACCACTATCATCACTATACCACTATACCACTATACCACTACACCACTATCATCACTATACCACTATACCACTAAACCACTATACCACTATACCACTATACCACTACACCACTATACCACTATCACCACTATACCAGTATACCACTATCATCACTATTCCACTATACCACCATACCACTATACCACTATACTACTATACCACTATCATCACTATACCACTATACCACTATACCACTATACCACTATACCACTATCATCACTACACCACTACACCACTATCATCACTATACCACTACATCACTATACCACTATACCACTATACCACTATACCACTATGATCACTATACCACTATACCACTATACCACTACACCACTATACCACTATACCACTACACCACTATACCACTATCATCACTATACCACTATACCACTATACCACTATACCACTATCATCACTACATCACTATACCACTATACCACTATACCACTATCATCACTATACCACTATACCACTATCATCACTATACCACTATACCAATATACCACTATACCACTATCATCACTATACCACTATACCAATATACCACTATACCACTATCATCACTATACCACTATACCACTATCATCACTATACCACTATACCACTATACCACTATCATCACTATACCACTATACCACTATCATCACTATACCACTATACCACTATACCACTATCATCACTATACCACTATACCACTATCATCACTATACCACTATACCACTATACCACTATCATCACTATACCACTATACCACTATCATCACTATACCACTATACCACTATCATCACTATATCACTATATCACTATCATCACTATACCACTATACCACTATCATCACTATACCACTATACCACTATACCACTATCATCACTATACCACTACATCACTATACCACTATACCACTATCATCACTATACCACTATACCACTATCATCACTATACCACTATACCACTATCATCACTATACCACTATACCACTATACCACTATCATCACTATACCACTATACCACTACACCACTATACCATTATCATCACTATACCACTATACCACTATACCACTATCATCACTATACCACTACATCACTATACCACTATACCACTATACCACTATCATCACTATACCACTACATCACTATACCACTATACCACTATACCACTATCATCACTATATCCCTATACCACTATCATCACTATACCACGATACCACTATACCACTATCATCACTATACCACTACACCGCTATCATCACTATACCACTATACCGCTATCATCACTACACCACTATACCACTATACCACTACACCACTACACCACTACACCACTATACCACTATCATCACTATACCACTATACCACTATCATCACTATACCACTATACCACTATCATCACTATACCACTATCATCACTATACTACTATACCACTATCATCACTATACCACTATACCACTATACCACTATCATCACTACACCACTACACCACTACACCACTATACCACTACACCACTATCATCACTATACCACTATACCACTATCATCACTATACCACTATACCACTATCATCACTATACCACTATCATCACTATACCACTATACCACTATACCACTACACCACTATCATCACTATACCACTATACCACTAAACCACTATGCCACTATACCACTATACCACTACACCACTATACCACTATCACCACTATACCACTATACCACTATCATCACTATTCCACTATACCACCATACCACTATACCACTATACTACTATACCACTATCATCACTATACCACTATACCACTATACCACTATACCACTATCATAACTACACCACTATACCACTACACCACTATCATCACTATACCACTATACCACTATACCACTACACCACTATACCACTATACCACTATACCACTACACCACTATACCACTATCACCACTATACCACTATACCGCTATCATCACTATTCCACTATACCACCATATCACTATACCACTATACTACTATACCACTATCATCACTATACAACTTTCATCACTATACCACTATACCACTATACCACTATACCACTACACCACTATACCACTATCATCACTATACCACTACACCACTATACCACTATACCACTATACCACTATACCACTATCATCACTATACCACTATACCACTATACCACTATCATCACTACACCACTATACCACTACACCACTATCATCACTATACCACTATACCACTACACCACTATACCACTATACCACTATACCACTACACCACTATACCACTGTCACCACTATACCACTATACCGCTATCATCACTATTCCACTATACCACCATACCACTATACCACTATCATCACTATACCACTTTCATCACTATACCTCTATACCACTATACCACTATACCACTACACCACTATACCACTATCATCACTATACCACTACACCACTATACCACTACACCACTATACCACTATACCACTATACCACTATACCACTATATCATCACTATACCACTATACCACTATCATCACTATACCACTATCATCACTATACCACTATACCACTATCATCACTATACCACTATACCACTATACCACTATACCACTATCATCACTACACCACTACACCACTACACCACTATACCACTACACCACTATCATCACTATACCACTATACCACTATCATCACTATACCACTATACCACTATCATCACTATACCACTATCATCAATATACCACTATACCACTATACCACTACACCACTATCATCACTATACCACTATACCACTAAACCACTATACCACTATACCACTATACCACTACACCACTATACCACTATCACCACTATACCACTATACCACTATCATCACTATTCCACTATACCACCATACCACTATACCACTATACTACTATACCACTATCATCACTATACCACTATACCACTATACCACTATACCACTATCATAACTACACCACTATACCACTACACCACTATCATCACTATACCACTATACCACTATACCACTACACCACTATAACAATATACCACTATACCACTACACCACTATACCACTATCACCACTATACCACTATACCGCTATCATCACTATTCCACTATACCACCATACCACTATACCACTATACTACTATACCACTATCATCACTATACAACTTTCATCACTATACCACTATACCACTATACCACTATACCACTACACCACTATACCACTATCATCACTATACCACTACACCACTATACCACTATACCACTATACCACTATACCACTATCATCACTATACCACTATACCACTATACCACTATCATCACTACACCACTATACCACTACACCACTATCATCACTATACCACTATACCACTACACCACTATACCACTATACCACTATACCACTACACCACTATACCACTGTCACCACTATACCACTATACCGCTATCATCACTATTCCACTATACCACCATACCACTATACCACTATACTACTATACCACTATCATCACTATACCACTATACCACTATACCACTATACCACTATACTACTATACCACTATCATCACTATACCACTATACCACTATACCACTATACCACTATCATAACTACACCACTATACCACTACACCACTATCATCACTATACCACTATACCACTATACCACTACACCACTATACCACTATACCACTATACCACTACACCACTATACCACTATCACCACTATACCACTATACCGCTATCATCACTATTCCACTATACCACCATACCACTATACCACTATACTACTATACCACTATCATCACTATACAACTTTCATCACTATACCACTATACCACTATACCACTATACCACTACACCACTATACCACTATCATCACTATACCACTACACCACTATACCACTATACCACTATACCACTATACCACTATCATCACTATACCACTATACCACTATACCACTATCATCACTACACCACTATACCACTACACCACTATCATCACTATACCACTATACCACTACACCACTATACCACTATACCACTATACCACTACACCACTATACCACTGTCACCACTATACCACTATACCGCTATCATCACTATTCCACTATACCACCATACCACTATACCACTATACTACTATACCACTATCATCACTATACCACTATACCACTATACCACTATACCACTATACTACTATACCACTATCATCACTATACCACTATACCACTATACCACTATACCACTATCATAACTACACCACTATACCACTACACCACTATCATCACTATACCACTATACCACTATACCACTACACCACTATACCACTATACCACTATACCACTACACCACTATACCACTATCACCACTATACCACTATACCGCTATCATCACTATTCCACTATACCACCATACCACTATACCACTATACTACTATACCACTATCATCACTATACAACTTTCATCACTATACCACTATACCACTATACCACTATACCACTACACCACTATACCACTATCATCACTATACCACTACACCACTATACCACTATACCACTATACCACTATACCACTATCATCACTATACCACTATACCACTATACCACTATCATCACTACACCACTATACCACTACACCACTATCATCACTATACCACTATACCACTACACCACTATACCACTATACCACTATACCACTACACCACTATACCACTGTCACCACTATACCACTATACCGCTATCATCACTATTCCACTATACCACCATACCACTATACCACTATCATCACTATACCACTTTCATCACTATACCACTATACCACTATACCACTATACCACTACACCACTATACCACTATCATCACTATACCACTACACCACTATACCACTACACCACTATACCACTATACCACTATACCACTATATCATCACTATACCACTATACCACTATCATCACTATACCACTATACCACTATCATCACTATACCACTATACCACTATACCACTATACCACTATCATCACTACACCACTACACCACTACACCACTATACCACTACACCACTATCATCACTATACCACTATACCACTATCATCACTATACCACTATACCACTATCATCACTATACCACTATCATCACTATACCACTATACCACTATACCACTACACCACTATCATCACTATACCACTATACCACTAAACCACTATACCACTATACCACTATACCACTACACCACTATACCACTATCACCACTATACCACTATACCACTATCATCACTATTCCACTATACCACCATACCACTATACCACTATACTACTATACCACTATCATCACTATACCACTATACCACTATACCACTATCATAACTACACCACTATACCACTACACCACTATCATCACTATACCACTATACCACTATACCACTACACCACTATAACAATATACCACTATACCACTACACCACTATACCACTATCACCACTATACCACTATACCGCTATCATCACTATTCCACTATACCACCATACCACTATACCACTATACTACTATACCACTATCATCACTATACAACTTTCATCACTATACCACTATACCACTATACCACTATACCACTACACCACTATACCACTATCATCACTATACCACTACACCACTATACCACTATACCACTATACCACTATACCACTATCATCACTATACCACTATACCACTATACCACTATCATCACTACACCACTATACCACTACACCACTATCATCACTATACCACTATACCACTACACCACTATACCACTATACCACTATACCACTACACCACTATACCACTGTCACCACTATACCACTATACCGCTATCATCACTATTCCACTATAGCACCATACCACTATACCACTATCATCACTATACCACTTTCATCACTATACCACTATACCACTATACCACTACACCACTATACCACTATCATCACTATACCACTACACCACTATACCACTACACCACTATACCACTATACCACTATACCACTATACCACTATATCATCACTATACCACTATACCACTATCATCACTATACCACTATACCACTATCATCACTATACCACTATATCACTATCATCACTATACCACTACATCACTATACCACTATACCACTATACCACTATCATCACTATACCACTACATCACTATACCACTATAGCACTATACAACTATCATCACTATACCACGATACCACTATACCACTATACCAATATACCACTATCATCACTATACCACTATACCACTATACCACTATACCACTATCATCACTATACCACTATACCACTATACCACTATCATCACTATACCACTACATCACTATACCACTATACCACTATACCACTATACCACTATCATCACTATCACCACTATACCACTATCATCACTATACCACTATACCACTATACCACTATACCACTATACAACTACACCACTACACCACTATACCACTATACCACTATACCACTATACCACTATACCACTATCATCACTATACCACTATACCACTATACCACTATACCACTATCATCACTATACCACTATACCACTATCATCACTATACCACTATACCACTATACCACTACACCACTATACCACTATACCACTACACCACTATACCACTATCATCACTATACCACTATACCACTATACCACTATCATCACTATACCACTACATCACTATACCACTATACCACTATCATCACTATACCACTATACCACTATACCACAATACCACTACACCACTATACCACTATCATCACTATACCACTATACCACTATCATCACTATACCACTATACCACTATCATCACTATACCACTACATCACTATACCACTATACCACTATACCACTATCATCACTATACCACTACATCGCTATACCACTATCATCACTATACCACTATACCACTATAGCACTATACCACTATCATCACTATACCACTATACCACTATACCACTATACCACTTTACCACTATACCACTATCATCACTATACCACTATACCACTATACCACTATACCACTATCATCACTATACCACTATACCACTATACCACTATCATCACTATACCACTACATCACTATACCACTATACCACTATACCACTATACCACTATCATCACTATCACCACTATACCACTATCATCACTATACCACTATACCACTATACCACTATACCACTATACAACTACACCACTACACCACTACACCACTATACCACTATACCACTATACCACTATACCACTATACCACTATCATCACTATACCACTATACCACTATCATCACTATACCACTATACCACTATCATCACTATACCACTATACCACTACACCACTATACCACTATACCACTACACCACTATACCACTATCATCACTATACCACTATACCACTATCATCACTATACCACTACATCACTATACCACTATACCACTATCATCACTATACCACTATACCACTATACCACTATACCACTACACCACTATACCACTATCATCACTATACCACTATACCACTATCATCACTATACCACTATACCACTATCATCACTATACCACTACATCACTATACCACTATACCACTATACCACTATCATCACTATACCACTACATCACTATACCACTATACCACTATCATCACTATACCATTATACCACTATACCACTATTCCACTATACCACTATCATCACTATACCACTATACCACTACACCACTATACCACTATCATCACAATACCACTATACCACTATCATCACTATACCACTACATCACTATACCACTATACATACCATTATACCACTATCATCACTATACCACTACATCACTATACCACTATACCACTATACCACTATCATCACTATACCACTATACCACTATACCACTATCATCACTATACCACTATACCACTATCATCACTATACCACTATACCACTATCATCACTATACCACCATACCACTATCATCACTATACCACTATACCACTATCATCACTATACCACTATACCACTATACCACTATACCACTATCATCACTATACCACTATACCACTATCATCACTATACCACTATACCACTATACCACTTTACCACTATACCACTACACCACTATACCACTATCATCACTATACCACTACACCACTATACCACTATCATCACTATACCACTTACCACTATACCACTATACCACTATACCACTATCATCACTATTCCACTACACCACTACACCACTATACCACTATACCACTATACCACTATCATCACTATACCACTATACCACTATACCACTATACCACTATACCACTATCATCACTATACCTCTATACCACTATACCACTATACCACTATACCACTATCATCACTATACCACTACATCACTATATCACTATACCACTATACCACTATCATCACTATACCACTACATCACTATACCACTATACCACTATCATCACTATACCACTATACCACTATACCTCTATACCACTATCATCGCTATACCACTATACAACTATACCACTATACCACTATACCACTATACCACTATCATCACTATACCACTATACCACTATACCACTATCATCACTATACCACTACATCACTATACCACTATACCACTATACCACTATACCACTATCATCACTATACCTCTATACCACTATACCACTATACCACTATACCACTATCATCACTATACCACTACATCACTATATCACTATACCACTATACCACTATCATCACTATACCACTACATCACTATACCACTATACCACTATCATCACTATACCACTATACCACTATACCTCTATACCACTATCATCGCTATACCACTATACAACTATACCACTATACCACTATACCACTATCATCACTATACCACTATACCACTATACCACTATCATCACTATACCACTACATCACTATACCACTATACCACTATACCACTATCATCACTATCACCACTATACCACTATCATCACTATACCACTATACCACTATACCACTATACAACTACACCACTACACCACTACACCACTATACCACTATACCACTATACCACTATACCACTATACCACTATACCACTATCATCACTATACCACTATACCACTATCATCACTATACCACTATACCACTATCATCACTATACCACTATACCACTATACCACTACACCACTATACCACTATACCACTACACCACTATACCACTATCATCACTATACCACTACATCACTATACCACTATACCACTATCATCACTATACCACTATACCACTATACCACTATACCACTACACCACTATACCACTATCATCACTATACCACTATACCACTATCATCACTATACCACTATACCACTATCATCACTATACCACTACATCACTATACCACTATACCACTATACCACTATCATCACTATACCACTACATCACTACACCACTATACCACTATCATCACTATACCACTATACCACTATACCACTATTCCACTATACCACTATCATCACTATACCACTATACCACTACACCACTATACCACTATCATCACTATACCACTATACCACTATCATCACTATACCACTACATCACTATACCACTATACCACTATACCACTATCATCACTATACCACTATACCACTATACCACTATCATCACTATACCACTATACCACTATCATCACTATACCACTATACCACTATCATCACTATACAACTACATCACTATACCACTATACCACTATACCACTATCATCACTATACCACTATACCACTATACCACTATCATCACTATACCACTATACCACTATCATCACTATACCACTATACCACTATCATCACTATACCACTATACCACTATCATCACTATACCACTATACCACTATCATCACTATACCACTATACCACTATACCACTATACCACTATCATCACTATACCACTATACCACTATCATCACTATACCACTATACCACTATACCACTTTACCACTATACCACTACACCACTATACCACTATCATCACTATACCACTACACCACTATACCACTATCATCACTATACCACTTACCACTATACCACTATACCACTATACCACTATCATCACTATTCCACTACACCACTACACCACTATACCACTATACCACTATACCACTATCATCACTATACCACTATACCACTATACCACTATACCACTATACCACTATCATCACTATACCTCTATACCACTATACCACTATACCACTATACCACTATCATCACTATACCACTACATCACTATACCACTATACCACTATACCACTATCATCACTATACCACTACATCACTATACCACTATACCACTATCATCACTATACCACTATACCACTATACCTCTATACCACTATCATCGCTATACCACTATACAACTATACCACTATACCACTATACCACTATCATCACTATACCACTATACCACTATACCACTATCATCACTATACCACTACATCACTATACCACTATACCACTATACCACTATCATCACTATCACCACTATACCACTATCATCACTATACCACTATACCACTATACCACTATACAACTACACCACTACACCACTACACCACTATACCACTATACCACTATACCACTATACCACTATACCACTATACCACTATCATCACTATACCACTATACCACTATCATCACTATACCACTATACCACTATCATCACTATACCACTATACCACTATACCACTACACCACTATACCACTATACCACTACACCACTATACCACTATCATCACTATACCACTACATCACTATACCACTATACCACTATCATCACTATACCACTATACCACTATACCACTATACCACTACACCACTATACCACTATCATCACTATACCACTATACCACTATCATCACTATACCACTATACCACTATCATCACTATACCACTACATCACTATACCACTATACCACTATACCACTATCATCACTATACCACTACATCACTACACCACTATACCACTATCATCACTATACCACTATACCACTATACCACTATTCCACTATACCACTATCATCACTATACCACTATACCACTACACCACTATACCACTATCATCACTATACCACTATACCACTATCATCACTATACCACTACATCACTATACCACTATACCACTATACCACTATCATCACTATACCACTATACCACTATACCACTATCATCACTATACCACTATACCACTATCATCACTATACCACTATACCACTATCATCACTATACAACTACATCACTATACCACTATACCACTATACCACTATCATCACTATACCACTATACCACTATACCACTATCATCACTATACCACTATACCACTATCATCACTATACCACTATACCACTATCATCACTATACCACTATACCACTATCATCACTATACCACTATACCACTATCATCACTATACCACTATACCACTATACCACTATACCACTATCATCACTATACCACTATACCACTATCATCACTATACCACTATACCACTATACCACTTTACCACTATACCACTACACCACTATACCACTATCATCACTATACCACTACACCACTATACCACTATCATCACTATACCACTTACCACTATACCACTATACCACTATACCACTATCATCACTATTCCACTACACCACTACACCACTATACCACTATACCACTATACCACTATCATCACTATACCACTATACCACTATACCACTATACCACTATACCACTATCATCACTATACCTCTATACCACTATACCACTATACCACTATACCACTATCATCACTATACCACTACATCACTATACCACTATACCACTATACCACTATCATCACTATACCACTACATCACTATACCACTATACCACTATCATCACTATACCACTATACCACTCTACCTCTATACCACTATCATCGCTATACCACTATACCACTATACCACTATACCACTATCATCACTATACCACTATACCACCATCATCACTATACCACTATATCACTATCATCACTATACCACTATACCACTACACCACTATACCACTATCATCACTATACCACTATACCACTATCATCACTATACCACTTTACCACTATCATCACTATACCACTATATCACTATCATCACTATACCACTATACCACTATCATCACTATACCACTATACCACTTTACCACTATCATCACTACACCACTATACCACTATCATCACTACACCACTATACCACTATACCACTATACCACTATACCACTATACCACTATCATCACTATACCACCATACCAATATACCACTATCATCACTATACCACTATACCACTATACCACTATACCACTACACCACTACACCACTATCATCACTATACCACTATACCACTATACCACTATACCACTACACCACTACACCACTATACCACTATACCACTATACCACTATACCACTATCATTACTATACCACTATACCACTACACCACTATACAACTATACCACTATCATCACTATACCACCATACCACTATCATCACTATACCACTATACCACTATCATCACTATACCACTATATCACTATCATCACTATACCACTATACCACTATACCACTATCATCACTATACCACTATACCACTATCATCACTATACCACTATACCACTATCATCACTATACCACTATACCACTATACCACTATCATCACTATACCACTACATCACTATACCTCTATACCACTATCATCACTATACCACTACATCACTATACCACTATAGCACTATACCACTATCATCACTATACCACTACATCACTATACCACTATAGCACTATACCACTATCATCACTATACCACTATCATCACTATACCTCTATACCACTATCATCACTATACCACTACATCACTATACCACTATACCACTACACCACTATCATCACTATACCACTATACCACTATCATCACTATACCACTATACCACTATACCACTACACCACTATCATCATTATACCACTATACCACTAAACCACTATACCACTATACCACTACACCACTATACCACTATCACCAATATACCACTATACCACTATCATCACTATTCCACTATACCACCATACCACTATACCACTATACTACTATACCACTATCATCACTATACCACTATACCACTATACCACTATACCACTATACCACTATCATCACTACACCACTATACCACTACACCACTATCATCACTATACCACTATACCACTACACCACTATACCAATATACCACTATACCACTACACCACTATACCACTATCACCACTATACCACTATACCGCTATCATCACTATTCCACTATACCACCATACCACTATACCACTATACTACTATACCACTATCATCACTATACCACTTTCATCACTATACCACTATACCACTATACCACTATACCACTACACCACTATACCACTATCATCACTATACCACTACACCACTATACCACTATCATCACTATACCACTATACCACTATACCACTATACCACTATACCACTATATCATCACTATACCACTATACCACTATCATCACTATACCACTATACCACTATCATCACTATACCACTATATCACTATCATCACTATACCACTATACCACTATACCACTATCATCACTATACCACTATACCACTATACCACTATCATCACTATACCACCATACCACTATCATCACTATACCACTATACCACTATCATCACTATACCACTATATCACTATCATCACTATACCACTATACCACTATACCACTATCATCACTATACCACTATACCACTATCATCACTATACCACTAAACCACTATCATCACTATACCACTATACCACTATACCACTATCATCACTATACCACTACATCACTATACCTCTATACCACTATCATCACTATACCACTACATCACTATACCACTATAGCACTATACCACTATCATCACTATACCACTACATCACTATACCACTATAGCACTATACCACTATCATCACTATACCACTATCATCACTATACCTCTATACCACTATCATCACTATACCACTACATCACTATACCACTATACCACTACACCACTATCATCACTATACCACTATACCACTATCATCACTATACCACTATACCACTATCATCACTATACCACTATCATCACTATACCACTATACCACTATACCACTACACCACTATCATCACTATACCACTATACCACTAAACCACTATACCACTATACCACTATACCACTACACCACTATACCACTATCACCAATATACCACTATACCACTATCATCACTATTCCACTATACCACCATACCACTATACCACTATACTACTATACCACCATACCACTATACCACTATACTACTATACCACTATCATCACTATACCACTATACCACTACACCACTATACCACTACACCACTATCATCACTATACCACTATACCACTACACCACTATACCAATATACCACTATACCACTACACCACTATACCACTATCACCACTATACCACTATACCGCTATCATCACTATTCCACTATACCACCATACCACTATACCACTATACTACTATACCACTATCATCACTATACCACTTTCATCACTATACCACTATACCACTATACCACTATACCACTACACCACTATACCACTATCATCACTATACCACTACACCACTATACCACTATCATCACTATACCACTATACCACTATACCACTATACCACTATACCACTATACCACTATATCATCACTATACCACTATACCACTATCATCACTATACCACTATACCACTATCATCACTATACCACTATATCACTATCATCACTATACCACTATACCACTATACCACTATCATCACTATACCACTATACCACTATACCACTATCATCACTATACCACTATACCACTATCATCACTATACCACTATACCACTATACCACTATCATCACTATACCACTATACCACTACACCACTATACCACTATCATCACTATACCACTATACCACTATACCACTATCATCACTATACCACTACATCACTATACCACTATACCACTATACCACTATCATCACTATACCACTACATCACTATACCACTATAGCACTATACAACTATCATCACTATACCACTATACCACTATACCACTATCATCACTATACCACTATACCACTATACCACTATACCACTATCATCACTATACCACTATACCACTATCATCACTATACCACTACATCACTATACCACTATACCACTATCATCACTATACCACTATACCACTATACCACTATCATCACTATACCACTATACCACTATCATCACTATACCACTATACCACTATACCACTATCATCACTATACCACTATACCACTATCATCACTATACCACTATACCACTATACCACTATCATCACTATACCACTATACCACTATCATCACTATACCACTATACCACTATACCACTATACCACTATCATCACTATACCACTATACCACTATCATCACTATACCACTATACCACTATACCACTATCATCACTATATCACTATATCATTATCATCACTATACCACTATACCACTATCATCACTATACCACTATACCACTATACCACTATACCACTATCATCACTTTTCCACTACACCACTATACCACTATCATCACTATACCACTATACCACTATCATCACTATACCACTACATCACTATACCACTATACCACTATACCACTATCATCACTATACCACTACATCACTATACCACTATACCACTATCATCACTATACCACTATACCACTATACCACTATCATCACTATACCACTATACCACTACACCACTATACCACTATCATCACTATACCACTATACCACTATACCACTATCATCACTATACCACTACATCACTATACCACTATACCACTATACCACTATCATCACTATACCACTACATCACTATACCACTATAGCACTATACAACTATCATCACTATACCACTATACCACTATACCACTATCATCACTATACCACTATACCACTATACCACTATCATCACTATACCACTATACCACTATCATCACTATACCACTACATCACTATACCACTATACCACTATCATCACTATACCACTATACCACTATACCACTATCATCACTATACCACTATACCACTATCATCACTATACCACTATACCACTATACCACTATCATCACTATACCACTATACCACTATCATCACTATACCACTATACCACTATACCACTATCATCACTATACCACTATACCACTATCATCACTATACCACTATACCACTATACCACTATACCACTATCATCACTATACCACTATACCACTATCATCACTATACCACTATACCACTATACCACTATCATCACTATATCACTATATCATTATCATCACTATACCACTATACCACTATCATCACTATACCACTATACCACTATACCACTATACCACTATCATCACTTTTCCACTACACCACTATACCACTATCATCACTATACCACTATACCACTATCATCACTATACCACTACATCACTATACCACTATACCACTATACCACTATCATCACTATACCACTACATCACTATACCACTATACCACTATCATCACTATACCACTATACCACTATCATCACTATACCACTATACCACTATCATCACTATACCACTATACCACTATACCACTATCATCACTATACCACTATACCACTACACCACTATACCATTATCATCACTATACCACTATACCACTATACCACTATCATCACTATACCACTACATCACTATACCACTATACCACTATACCACTATCATCACTATACCACTACATCACTATACCACTATACCACTATACCACTATCATCACTATACCACTATACCACTATCATCACTATACCACGATACCACTATACCACTATCATCACTATACCACTACACCACTACACCACTATCATCACTATACCACTATACCACTATCATCACTATACCACTATACCACTATCATCACTATACCACTATATCACTATCATCACTATACCACTATACCACTATACCACTATCATCACTATACCACTATACCACTATACCACTATCATCACTATACCACTATACCACTATCATCACTATACCACTATACCACTATACCACTATCATCACTATACCACTATACCACTACACCACTATACCACTATCATCACTATACCACTATACCACTACACCAAGTGGTATAGTGATGATAGTGATATAGTGGTATAGTGATGATAGTGGTATAGTGGTATAGTGATGATAGTGGTATAGTGGTATAGTGATGATAGTGGTGTAGTGGTGTAGTGGTATAGTGATGATAGTGGTATAGTGGTATCGTGGTATAGTGATGATAGTGGTATAGTGGTATAGTGATGATAGTGGTATAGTGGTATAGTGGTATAGTGATGATAGTGGTATAGTGGTATAGTGATGATAGTGGTATAGTGGTATAGTGATGATAGTGGTATAGTGGTATAGTGATGTAGTGGTATAGTGATGATAGTGGTATAGTGGTATAGTGGTATAGTGATGTAGTGGTATAGTGATGATAGTGGTATAGTGGTATAGTGATGATAGTGTTATAGTGGTATAGTGATGATAATGGTATAGTGGTGTAGTGGAAAAGTGATGATAGTGGTATAGTGGTATAGTGGTATAGTGATGATAGTGGTATAGTGGTATAGTGATGATAATGATATAGTGATATAGTGATGATAGTGGTATAGTGGTATAGTGGTATAGTGATGATAGTGGTATAGTGGTATAGTGATGATAGTGGTATAGTGGTATAGTGGTATAGTGGTATAGTGATGATAGTGGTATAGTGGTATAGTGATGATAGTGGTATAGTGGTATAGTGGTATAGTGATGATAGTGGTATAGTGGTATAGTGATGATAGTGGTATAGTGGTATAGTGGTATAGTGATGATAGTGGTATAGTGGTATAGTGATGATAGTGGTATAGTGGTATAGTGGTATAGTGATGATAGTGGTATAGTGGTATAGTGATGTAGTGGTATAGTGATGATAGTGGTATAGTGGTATAGTGATGATAGTGGTATAGTGGTATAGTGGTATAGTGGTATAGTGATGATAGTGGTATAGTGGTATAGTGGTATAGTGATGATAGTTGTATAGTGCTATAGTGGTATAGTGATGTAGTGGTATAGTGATGATAGTGGTATAGTGGTATAGTGGTATAGTGATGTAGTGGTATAGTGATGATAGTGGTATAGTGGTATAGTGATGATAGTGGTATAGATACCACTAAACCACTATCATCACTATACCACTATACCACTATACCACTATCATCACTATACCACTATACCACTATCATCACTATACCACTATACCACTATACCACTATCATCACTATACCACTATACCACTACACCACTATACCACTATCATCACTATACCACTATACCACTATACCACTATCATCACTATACCACTACATCACTATACCACTATACCACTATACCACTATCATCACTATACCACTACATCACTATACCACTGTAGCACTATACCACTATCATCACTATACCACTATACCACTATACCACTATCATCACTATACCACTATACCACTATACCACTATACCACTATCATCACTATACCACTATACCACTATACCACTATCATCACTATACCACTACATCACTATACCACTATACCACTATCATCACTATACCACTATACCACTATACCACTATACCACTATCATCACTATACCACTATACCACTATCATCACTATACCACTATACCACTATACCACTATCATCACTATACCACTATACCACTATCATCACTATACCACTATACCACTATACCACTATCATCACTATACCACTATACCACTATCATCACTATACCACTATACCACTATACCACTATACCACTATCATCACTATACCACTATACCACTATCATCACTATACCACTATACCACTATACCACTATCATCACTATATCACTATATCATTATCATCACTATACCACTATACCACTATCATCACTATACCACTATACCACTATACCACTATACCACTATCATCACTATACCACTATACCACTATCATCACTATACCACTATACCACTATACCACTATCATCACTATACCACTATACCACTATCATCACTATACCATTATCATCACTATACCACTATACCACTATACCACTATCATCACTATACCACTACATCACTATACCACTATACCACTATACCACTATACCACTATACCACTACACCACTATACCACTATACCACTATCATCACTATACCACTATACCACTATCATCACTATACCACGATACCACTATACCACTATCACCACTATACCACTACACCACTACACCACTATCATCACTATACCACTATACCGCTATCATCACTACACCACTATACCACTATACCACTACACCACTACACCACTACACCACTATACCACTATCATCACTATACCACTATACCACTATCATCACTATACCACTATACCACTATCATCACTCTACCACTATCATCACTATACCACTATACCACTATCATCACTATACCACTATACCACTATACCACTATCATCACTACACCACTACACCACTACACCACTATACCACTACACCACTATCATCACTATACCACTATCATCACTATACCACTATACCACTATCATCACTATACCACTATCATCACTATACCACTATACCACTATACCACTACACCACTATCATCACTATACCACTATACCACTAAACCACTATACCACTATACCACTATACAACTACACCACTATACCACTATCACCACTATACCACTATACCACTATCATCACTATTCCACTATACCACCATACCACTATACCACTATACTACTATACCACTATCATCACTATACCACTATACCACTATACCACTATACCACTATACCACTATCATCACTACACCACTATACCACTACACCACTATCATCACTATACCATTATACCACTACACCACTATACCACTATACCACTATACCACTACACCACTATACCACTATCACCACTATACCTCTATACCGCTATCATCACTATTCCACTATACCACCATACCACTATACCACTATACTACTATACCACTATCATCACTATACCACTTTCATCACTATACCACTATACCACTATACCACTATACCACAACACCACTATACCACTATCATCACTATACCACTACACCACTATACCACTATACCACTATACCACTATCATCACTATACCACTATACCACTATACCACTATCATCACTACACCACTATACCACTACACCACTATCATCACTATACCACTATACCACTACACCACTATACCACTATACCACTATACCACTACACCACTATACCACTATCACCACTATACCACTATACCGATATCATCACTATTCCACTATACCACCATACCACTATACCACTATACTACTATACCACTATCATCACTATACCACTTTCATCACTATACCACTATACCACTATACCACTATACCACTACACCACTATACCACTATCATCACTATACCACTACACCACTATACCACTATACCACTATACCACTATATCATCACTATACCACTATACCACTATCATCACTATACCACTATATCACTATCATCACTATACCACTATCATCACTATACCACTATACCACTATACCACTATCATCACTATACCACTATACCACTATCATCACTATACCACTATACCACTATCATCACTATACCACTATACCACTATACCACTATACCACTATCATCACTATACCACTATACCACTATACCACTATCATCACTATACCACTACATCACTATATCACTATACCACTATACCACTATACCACTATCATCACTATCACCACTATACCACTATCATCACTATACCACTATACCACTATACCACTATACCACTATACAACTACACCACTATACCACTATACCACTATACCACTATACCACTATACCACTATACCACTATCATCACTATACCACTATACCACTATCATCACTATACCACTATACCACTATACCACTACACCACTATACCACTACACCACTATCATCACTATACCACTATACCACTATACCACTATACCACTATACCACTATACCACTATCATCACTATACCACTATACCACTATCATCACTATACCACTATACTACTATCATCACTATACCACTATACCACTATACCACTATACCACTATCATCACTATACCACTATACCACTATCATCACCATACCACTATACCACTATAGCACTATACCACTACACCCCTATACCACTATCATCACTATACCACTACACCACTATACCACTATCATCACTATACCACTTACCACTATACCACTATACCACTATACCACTATCATCACTATTCCACTACAACACTACACCACTATACCACTATACACCTATACCACTATCATCACTATACCACTATACCACTATACCACTATACCACTATCATCACTATACCTCTATACCACTATACCACTATCATCACTATACCACTACATCACTATACCACTATACCACTATACCACTATCATCACTATACCACTACATTACTATACCACTATACCACTATACCACTATCATCACTATACCACTATACCACTATACCACTATCATCACTATACCACTATACCACTATCATCACTATACCACTATACCACTATACCACTATCATCACTATACCACTATAACACTATCATCACTATACCACTACACCACTACACCACTATCATCACTATACCACTATACCACTATCATCATTATACCACTATACCACTATACCACTATACCACTATCATCACTATACCACAATAGCACTATCATCACTATACCACTATACCACTATACAACTATCATCACTTTACCACTATACCACTATCATCACTATACCACTATACCACTATACCACTATCATCACTATTCCACTACATCACTACACCACTATACCACTATACCACTATACCACTATCATCACTATACCACTATACCACTATACCACTATACCACTATCATCACTATACCTCTATACCACTATACCACTATACCACTATACCACTATCATCACTATACCACTACATCACTATACCACTATACCACTATACCACTATCATCACTATAACACTACATTACTATACCACTATACCACTATACCACTATCATCACTATACCACTATACCACTATACCACTATCATCACTATACCACTATACCACTATCATCACTATACCACTATACCACTATACCACTATCATCACTATACCACTATAACACTATCATCACTATACCACTACACCACTACACCACTATCATCACTATACCACTATACCACTATCATCACTATACCACTATACCACTATACCACTATACCACTATCATCACTATACCACAATACCACTATCATCACTATACCACTATACCACTATACAACTATCATCACTTTACCACTATACCACTATCATCACTATACCACTATACCACTATACCACTATACCACTACACCACTATACCACTATCATCACTATACCACTACACCACTATACCACTATCATCACTATACCACTATACCACTATACCACTATACCACTATCATCACTATTCCACTACACCACTACACCACTATACCATTATACCACTATACCACTATCATCACTATACCACTATACCACTATACCACTATCATCACTATACCTCTATACCACTATACCACTATACCACTATACCACTATCATCACTATACCACTACATCACTATACCACTATACCACTATACCACTATCATCACTATACCACTACATCACTATACCACTATACCACTATACCAATATCATCACTATACCACTATACCACTATACCACTATACCACTATCATCACTATACCACTATACCACTATACCACTATCATCACTATACCACTATACCACTATCATCACTATACCACTATACCACCATAATCACTATACCACTATATCACTATCATAACTATACCACTATACCACTACACCACTATACCACTATCATCACTATACCACTATACCACTATCATCACTATACCACTTTACCACTATCATCACTATACCACTATATCACTATCATCACTATACCACTATACCACTATCATCACTATACCACTATACCACTATCATCACTATACCACTACATCACTATACCACTATACCACTATACCACTATCATCACTATACCACTACATCGCTATACCACTATCATCACTATACCACTATACCACTATACCACTATCATCACTATACCACTATACCACTATCATCACTATACCACTATACCACTATACCACTATCATCACTATACCACTATACCACTACACCACTTTACCACTATCATCACTATACCACTATACCACTATACCACTATCATCACTATACCACTACATCACTATACCACTATACCATTATACCACTATCATCACTATACCACTACATCACTATACCACTATACCACTATACCACTATCATCACTATACCACTATACCACTATACCACTATCATCACTATACCACTATACCACTATCATCACTACATCACTATACCACTATACCACTATACCACTATCATCACTATACCACTATACCACTATCATCACTATACCACTATACCACTATACCACTATCATCACTATACCACTATACCACTATCATCACTATACCACTATACTACTATCATCACTATACCACTATACCACTATACCACTATACCACTATCATCACTATACCACTATACCACTATCATCACTATACCTCTATACCACTATACCACTATACCACTACACCACTATACCACTATCATCACTATACCACTACACCACTATACCACTATCATCGCTATACCACTTACCACTATACCACTATACCACTATACCACTATCATCACTATACCACTACATCACTATACCACTATACCACTATACCACTATACCACTACACCACTATACCACTATCATCACTATACCACTACACCACTATACCACTATCATCACTATACCACTATACCACTATACCACTATACCACTATCATCACTATTCCACTACACCACTACACCACTATACCATTATACCACTATACCACTATCATCACTATACCACTATACCACTATACCACTATACCACTATCATCACTATACCTCTATACCACTATACCACTATACCACTATACCACTATCATCACTATACCACTACATCACTATACCACTATACCACTATACCACTATCATCACTATACCACTACATCACTATACCACTATACCACTATACCAATATCATCACTATACCACTATACCACTATACCACTATACCACTATCATCACTATACCACTATACCACTATACCACTATCATCACTATACCACTATACCACTATCATCACTATACCACTATACCACCATCATCACTATACCACTATATCACTATCATCACTATACCACTATACCACTACACCACTATACCACTATCATCACTATACCACTATACCACTACCATCACTATACCACTTTACCACTATCATCACTATACCACTATATCACTATCATCACTATACCACTATACCACTATCATCACTATACCACTATACCACTATCATCACTATACCACTACATCACTATACCACTATACCACTATACCACTATCATCACTATACCACTACATCGCTATACCACTATCATCACTATACCACTATACCACTATACCACTATCATCACTATACCACTATACCACTATCATCACTATACCACTATACCACTATACCACTATCATCACTATACCACTATACCACTACACCACTATACCACTATCATCACTATACCACTATACCACTATACCACTATCATCACTATACCACTACATCACTATACCACTATACCATTATACCACTATCATCACTATACCACTACATCACTATACCACTATACCACTATACCACTATCATCACTATACCACTATACCACTATACCACTATCATCACTATACCACTATACCACTATACCACTATCATCACTACATCACTATACCACTATACCACTATACCACTATCATCACTATACCACTATACCACTATCATCACTATACCACTATACCACTATACCACTATCATCACTATACCACTATACCACTATCATCACTATACCACTATACTACTATCATCACTATACCACTATACCACTATACCACTATACCACTATCATCACTATACCACTATACCACTATCATCACTATACCACTATACCACTATACCACTATACCACTACACCACTATACCACTATCATCACTATACCACTACACCACTATACCACTATCATCGCTATACCACTTACCACTATACCACTATACCACTATACCACTATCATCACTATTCCACTACAACACTACACCACTATACCACTATACCACTATACCACTATCATCACTATACCACTATACCACTATACCACTATACCACTATCATCACTATACCTCTATACCACTATACCACTATACCACTATACCACTATCATCACTATACCACTACATCACTATACCACTATACCACTATCATCACTATACCACTACATTACTATACCACTATACCACTATACCACTATCATCACTATACCACTATACCACTATACCACTATACCACTATCATCACTATACCACTATACCACTATCATCACTATACCACTATACCACTATACCACTATCATCACTATACCACTATAACACTATCATCACTATACCACTACACCACTATCATCACTATACCACTATACCACTATCATCACTATACAACTATACCACTATACCACTATACCACTATCATCACTATACCACAATACCACTATCATCACTATACCACTATACCACTATACAACTATCATCACTTTACCACTATACCACTATCATCACTATACCACTATACCACTATACCACTATACCACTACACCACTATACCACTATCATCACTATACCACTACACCACTATACCACTATCATCACTATACCACTATACCACTATACCACTATACCACTATCATCACTATTCCACTACACCACTACACCACTATACCATTATACCACTATACCACTATCATCACTATACCACTATACCACTATACCACTATACCACTATCATCACTATACCTCTATACCACTATACCACTATACCACTATACCACTATCATCACTATACCACTACATCACTATACCACTATACCACTATACCACTATCATCACTATACCACTACATCACTATACCACTATACCACTATACCACTATCATCACTATACCACTATACCACTATACCACTATACCACTATCATCACTATACCACTATACCACTATACCACTATCATCACTATACCACTATACCACTATCATCACTATACCACTATACCACCATCATCACTATACCATTATATCACTATCATCACTATACCACTATACCACTACACCACTATACCACTATCATCACTATACCACTATACCACTATCATCACTATACCACTTTACCACTATCATCACTATACCACTATATCACTATCATCACTATACCACTATACCACTATCATCACTATACCACTATACCACTTTACCACTATCATCACTACACCACTATACCACTATACCACTATCATCACTACACCACTATACCACTATACCACTATACCACTATCATCACTATACCACTATACCACCATACCACCATACCAATATACCACTATCATCACTATACCACTATACCACTACACCACTATCATCACTATACCACTATACCACTATACCACTACACCACTATACCACTATACCACTATCATTACTATACCACTATACCACTACACCACTATACCACTATACCACTATCATCACTATACCACCATACCAATATACCACTATCATCACTATACCACTATACCACTATACCACTATCATCACTATACCACTATACCACTATACCACTATACCACTACACCACTATACCACTATACCACTATACCACTATCATCACTATTCCACTACACCACTACACCACTATACCATTATACCACTATACCACTATCATCACTATACCACTATACCACTATACCACTATACCATTATACCACTATCATCACTATACCTCTATACCACTATACCACTATACCACTATACCACTATCATCACTATACCACTACATCACTATACCACTATACCACTATACCACTATCATCACTATACCACTACATCACTATACCACTATACCACTATACCACTATCATCACTATACCACTATCATCACTATACCACTATACCACTATACCACTATCATCACTATACCACTATACCACTATCATCACTATACCACTATACCACCATCATCACTATACCACTATATCACTATCATCACTATACCACTATACCACTACACCACTATACCACTATCATCACTATACCACTATACCACTATCATCACTATACCACTTTACCACTATCATCACTATACCACTATATCACTATCATCACTATACCACTATACCACTATACCACTATACCACTATCATCACTATACCACTACATCACTATACCACTATACCACTATACCACTATCATCACTATACCACTACATCACTATACCACTATACCACTATACCACTATCATCACTATACCACTATCATCACTATACCACTATACCACTATACCACTATCATCACTATACCACTATACCACTATCATCACTATACCACTATACCACCATCATCACTATACCACTATATCACTATCATCACTATACCACTATACCACTACACCACTATACCACTATCATCACTATACCACTATACCACTATCATCACTATACCACTTTACCACTATCATCACTATACCACTATATCACTATCATCACTATACCACTATACCACTATCATCACTATACCACTATACCACTTTACCACTATCATCACTACACCACTATACCACTATACCACTATCATCACTATACCACTATACCACTTTACCACTATCATCACTACACCACTATACCACTATACCACTATACCACTATCATCACTATACCACTATACCACCATACCACCATACCAATATACCACTATCATCACTATACCACTATACCACTATACCACTACACCACTATCATCACTATACCACTATACCACTATACCACTACACCACTATACCACTATACCACTATCATTACTACACCACTATACCACTATACCACTATCATCACTATACCACCATACCAATATACCACTATCATCACTATACCACTATACCACTATACCACTATACCACTACACCACTATACCACTATACCACTATACCACTATACCACTATCATCACTATACCACTATACCACTATACCACTATCATCACTATACCACTATACCACTATACCACTATCATCACTATACCACTACCATCACCATACCACTATACCACTATACCACTATACCACTACCATCACCATACCACTATACCACTATACCACTATCATCACTATATCTAATTTTCAGCAATGGGGTTTGTGGACCTTTTGTGTGTGAAAGTATCAGTTGGTCCTTCTGGGCTCGGTCAGTAGTGATGAGAGCAGCTGTTTTCAAGTTATGTAATATTCATGTCCTGCACTGTACAGCACTTTGTGACATCGGCTGATGTAAAAAGGGCTTTATAAATACATTTGATTGATTGATGATTGAGATGGCGTGAGAGAGAGAACGCCCTTAAATTGAAATTGAATTGAGAGTGGGATAGAGAGATAGACAGAGACAGAGAGAGACAGAGACACGGAGACAGAGACAGACAGAGAGACAGAGACAGAGACAGTAAAGAGACAGTAAACAGGTAACGATAGAGATAGAGTATCAGGTTAAGAGTGAAAACGTGTGACAGAGTGAGAAGAGGATCGAGACTAAAGAGACAAAGCGAAGGAAGGGAAGAAATAAAAAAAGAAGATGGAGAAAGAGAACGAGGCAATAAAAATAGATGTATAGAGAGAACAAGTGATAATCGACGAGCCTCAAAGCAGAAAGAGAGGAGAGGGATCACCTCGGAGAGTCTGAGAGCTGCCATAACATGGAGCTGAGAGGAGAGGGAGGGGAGAGAGAGAGAGAGAGAGAGAGAGAGAGAGAGAGAGAGAGAGAGAGAGAGAGAGAGAGAGATCTGTATTTGTGCCAATGTCATGCATTATTCTGCATGTTTGCAGGCATATAAAGCAAACAAACATCAATTAGTCCCCTTTCTTAGAGCTAGAGCAGGTAAGGACACATTTCTCTAAGGTACTCATACATGCACACCCACTAGTGAAGGGGCATGATAATGTATTACAGAGATGAGGGGCATAATAATGTGTTACAGAGAAAGGAGGGGCATGATAATGTGTTACAGAGAGAGGAGTGGTATGATCATGTATTACAGAGACAAGAGGGGCATAATAATGTGTTACAGAGAGAGGAGAGGAATGATAATGTGTTACAGAGAGAGGAGAAGTATGATAATGTATTACAGAGATGAGGGGCATGATAATGTATTACAGAGATGAGGGGCATGATAATGTGTTACATAGAGAGGAGAGGTATGATAATGTATTACAGAGATGAGGGGCATGATAATGTGTTACAGAGAGAGGAGAGGTATGATTATGTATTACAGAGATGAGGGGCATGATAATGTGTTACAGAGAGAGGAGAGGAATGATAATGTTTACAGAGAGGAGAGGTATGATAATGTGTTACAGAGAGGAGGGGCATGATCATGTATTACAGAGAGGAGGGGCATGATAATGTGTTACAGAGAGAGGAGAAGTATGATAATGTATTACAGAGAGGAGGGGCATGATAATGTGTTACAGAGAGGAGGGGCATGATAATGTATTACAGAGAGAGGAGAGGTATTATAATGTATTACAGAGAGGAGCAGACGTTCTACATTTTTGTCTGAAGTTTCTGACATTTTTAGGGAGCATTAAATTGGCATGTTGACTGCAGGAATGTCAACCAGAGCTGTTGCCAGACAATTTAATGTTAATTCCGCCACCTATATTGGCCTCCGATGTCATTTTCGAAAATGTGCCAGTACAACCCCTGACTACATGTAACCATGCAAGCTCGGGACCTCTACATCCAACTTCTTCACCTGCGGGATCGTCTGAGAACAGCCAGAAACTGTGGGTTTGCACAACTAAATCATTTTTGCACAAACTGTCAGAAACTGTCTCAGGGAAAGCTCATCTGTGTGCTTGTCGTCCTCACCGGGTTCTTATCGCTGTAACTCTCTCTGTGTCACGTCCTGACCAGTAAAGGGGTTATTTGTTATTGTAGTTTGGTCAGGACGTGGCAGGGGGTGTTTGTTTTATGTGGTTCGGGGTTTGTTGGGATATGTTCTTATGTAAGAGGGGTGTTTGTTTTATGTGTTCCGGGTTTTTTTGGTATTGTTCCATGTTTTGTATTTCTAGGGGTTTTTCTATGTTGTGTATTTCTTTGTGTTGGCCTGGTATGGCTCTCAATCAGGAACAGCTGTACATCGTTGTTGCTGATTGGGAGTCATACTTAGGTAGCCCTTTTTTCCACCTGTCTTTTGTGGGAAGTTGTTTTTGCATTGCTGTGTTTAGCCTGCAAGACTGTTTGTCGTTCGTTCATTTTCTTGTTTTCTTCATGTGTTCAGTAAAAGTAAATATGAGCACTCAACCCACTGCGCCTTGGTCTACTCCATACGACGACCGTTACACTCTGTCTCTCTCTCCCCTACTCTCTGGAGTTGTAATGTTGCTCTTTTCAAATGCTGTTCTTTGTGGTTAAAGTCCAATTTATGTGAAATTCATGTTATGAATTTAAATAAATGTAAATATTTGCACAAGTATTGTTTTTCTTACAATATTACATTTCAAGGGAGCTGTCTTGTAAAGACAACCTGCAATGCTGCTTAGTACTGTAAAATAATTGTATATTACTGTAGGTATTTCCCTGTAAATTTACAGCATTATACTGGCACCACAGTTGCCAGTTTAATACTGTAATTCTGCTTTACCAGTGCTGCTGTAATATAGTTTACAGCATGATTTTTTCATACTGTATAATGCTGTACATTTTACATGGAAAAGTTTGACAGTGCAGCTTAGTTAATCCCTACCATTGTGACAATCGGTTGTCCTAATGCTGCATCAAATGTACATTATCCCAGGGGCATTAAGTAACTTAATTTATGTTCCCCTAACTGCCCTGAATACCTCTGCTGATCCTACAGCTATTGTATACAGTAATCATGAGCCTATGAACCAGAGTTATACTGTTAGCAATGTGCCATAGTAGAAAGTCCACTGTGTTTAACTCACCCTGCACTATCAGCTCCAATATAAATAACATGAGCATGTCTACCTCTGATAAGCGTCCCAGTAAAGCATTAAAAACAATCAAGCAAACCAGAAAAGTGCTAAACAATAGCCCATATTAACATATGCAGCCTTAGAAACAAGGTCCATGAAGTCAATAACTTTCTTGTAACAGATTACATTCATATTCTGACTGAAACTCACTTAAATAATATCTTTGATTATACAGTGGTAGCAATACATGGCTATAACATCTACCGAAAAGACAGAAATGCCAACGGGGGCAGTGTTGCAGTCTATATTCAGAACCACATTCCTGTAAAGCTTAGAGACGATCTAATGTTAAATACTGCTGAAGTAATATGGCTACAGGTTAATTTGCCTCACCTAAAGCCCATTCTGGTGGGAAGCTGCTATAGACCACCAGGTGCTAACAGTCAGTATCTGGATAATATATGTGAAATGCTTGATAATGTATGTGATATCAACAGAGAAGTATATTTTCTGGGTGATTTAAATATTGACTGGCTCTCATCAAGCTGCCCACTCAAGAAAAAACGTCAAACTGTAAGCAGTGCTTGCAACCTTGTTCAGGTTATCAGTCAACCTACCAGGGTAGTTATAAACAGCAAAGGATTGAAATCATCAACATGTATTGATCACATCTTTACTAATGCTGCAGAAATGTGCTGTAAAGCAGTATCCAGATCCATCAGATGTAGTAATCACAATATAGTAGCCATATCTAGGAAAACCAAAGTTCCAAAGGCTGGACCTAATATAGTGTATAAGAGGTCATACAATAAGTTTTGTAGTGATTCCTATATTGTTGATGTAAAGAATATTTATTGGTCTGTGGTGTGTAATGAGGAGCAACCAGACGCTGCACTGGACACATTTATTAAATTGCTTATTCCAGTTGATAATAAGCATGCACCCATTAAGAAAATGACTGTAAAAAAAAAGCAGTTCAGTCCACTTGGATTGATGAAGAATTGTCACGGCTTCCCCTGAAGTCGGTTCCTCTCCTTGTTTGGGCAGCGTTCGGCAGTCGGCGTCACCGGCCTTCTAGCCATCACTGATCCACCTTTCATTTTCCATTTTGTTTTGTCTTTGTTTTCTACACACCTGGTTTCATTCCCCAATTACATGTTCATGTATTTAACCCTCTGTTTCCCCCATGTTTTTTGTGCGTGATTGTTTTTATGTTCATGTCGGTTCATGATGGCTGGTTTTTTGACGGGTGCTGTTTTCACCCGTGTGTAATATTAACTGTTTGTTGTTTGGTCAAGTGTATTATTACCTTGTGCCTTGATTTATGAGTAAAGTATGTTGCTCACTCATTCTGCTCTCCTGCGCCTGACTTCATGCACCAGCTACACTCACCTTCTGACAAGAATTGAAAAATTGTATGGTTGAGAGGGATTGATGCAAAAGGAACGGCAAATATGTCTGGCAGCCCAATCGATTGGCAAAAGTACTGTAAGTTGAGAAATTATGTGATTAAACTGAACTAAAATAAAAAATAAACTATACTTTGAAACAAAAAATAAATGATATAAGTTTATACACTCATTCTGAATTGTTAAAGTTTAGAGTAAAATATATATATATATATATTTTAGCCAGACCTGGGATTGACCTCTCAACCTTATCAACCAGAGCCATGAGATTACATCAGTCCACCACTCTCATCCACAACACTCAAGCAAAACCTAAGACTACTTGATGGTAATAGGGCTCACTGTTGCCCCCTAGTGGACAGTTTTGAAGTCATTTCCTGACGTCCTCAGGACATGGATAGACGTTCAATTTCAACATCAATCTTGAACAATCTCCGTGCGGAATAAATGCATCCTAAAAATGGACGTTCATCCATAATGAGTCGATTGAAAAATGGAAACTATGAGATCTTGTTGGGTTTGTGTTTACTAACCCTACAGCTTTATACTAAACCCTACAGTTGTGTACTAAACCCTACAGTTGTGCACAAACCCTCCAGTTGTGTACTAAACCCTACAGCTGTGTACTAACCCTACATCTGTATACTAAACCCTACAGCTGTGTACTAAACCCTACAGCTGTTTACTAACCCTACAGCTGTATACTAACCCCTACAGTTGTGTACTAAACCCTACAGCTGTGTACTAAACCCTACAGCTGTGTACTAAACCCTACAGATGTGTATTAAACCCTACAGCTGTATACTAAATCTACAGCTGTGTACTAAACCCTACAGCTGTATACTAAACCTACAGCGGTCTACTAAACCCTACAGCTGTGTACTAAACCCTACAGCTGTGTACTAAACCCTACAGCTGTGTACTAAATCTACAGCTGTGTACTAAACCCTACAGCTGTGTACTAAATCTACAGCTGTGTACTAAACCCTACAGCTGTGTACTAAACCCTACAGCTGTGTACTAAACCCTACAGCTGTGTACTAAACCTTACAGCTGTGTACTAAACCCTACAGCTGTGTACTAAACCCTACAGCTGTGTATTAAACCCTACAGATGTGTACTAAACCCTACAGATGTGTATTAAACCCTACAGCTCTATACTAAATCTACAGCTGTGTACTAAATCTACAGCTGTGTACTAAATCTACAGCTGTGTCCTAAACCCTACAGCTGTGTACTAAACCCTACAGCTGTGTACTAAACCCTACAGCTGTGTACTAAACCCTACAGCTGTGTACTAAACCTTACAGCTGTGTACTAAACCCTACAGCTGTGTACTAAACCCTACAGCTGTGTACTAAACCCTACAGATGTGTACTAAACCCAACAGCTGTGTATTAAACCCTACAGCTGTATACTAAATCTACAGCTGTGTACTAAACCCTACAGCTGTGTACTAAACCCTACAGCTGTGTACTAAACCCTACAGCTGTGTACTAAACCCTACAGCTGTGTACTAAACCCTACAGCTGTGTACTAAACCCTACAGCTGTGTACTGGAGTGACTCTGACTGGGACAGATCAGTCAGTTGTTACACACCAACCAGCCCACCCACGCCTCCATTGTGAGAGTGTTTAGACAGGAAAAGAACAGGCTGCTGCATCATGTATGAACTGACATGTTGTTTCATTCCTTCCAGGGGTCCGAACACATTTAAACACTTACATTATAAATAAAACAAAATATAAACAATACATCATATAACATTATTACACCACGACATACTGTATCAACAAAAAGTACAGTACAAAATGTTTAATACCACCATACAAAAATATTTCAATGTATGCGTATGCATGTGTCTGTACATGTGTGTGTGTCTCTTCACAGTCCCCGCTGTTCCATAAGGTGTGTTTTTATCTGTTTTTTAAAATCTGATTCTACTGCTGCATCAGTTACCTGATGCGGAATAGAGTTCCATGTAGTCATGGCTCTACGTAGTACTGTGGGCCTCCCATAGTCTGTTCTGGACTTGGGGATTGTGAAGAGACCTCTGGTGGGGTATGCATGGGTGTCTGAGCTGTGTGATAGTAGTTTAAACAGACAGCTTGTCAACATTTCATACAAAAGCAAGTAGTGATGATGTCAATCTCTCTTCCAATTTGAGCCATGAGAGATTCAAATCAAATTTCATTTGTCACCTGCGCCGAATACAGCACGTGTAGACCTACCGTGAAATGCTTACTTACAAGCCCTTAACCAACAGTGCAGTTCAAGAAGAAGAAAATATTTTCCAAGTAGGCTAAAATAAAAAGTAATGAATAAAAAGTGACATGCATATAATCACTGTTAGCTCTCCGTGTACTTTAAGAGCCAGCCGTGCTGCCCTGTTCTGAGCCAACTGCAATTTCCCTAAGTCTCTCTTTGTGATACCTGACCACACAACTAAACAGTAGTCCAGGTGTGACAAAACTAGGGCCTGTAGGACCTGCCTTGTTGATAGTGCTGTTTTTTATATATTATATTTATTTATTATTTATTTAACTAGGCAAGTCAGTTAAGAACAAATTCTTATTTACAATGACTGCCTACCAAGAGCCAAAAGGCCTCCTGCTGGGATGGGGCCTGGGATAAAAAAATATATATGTACAATATAAATATAGGACAAAACACACATAACAACAAGAGAGACACAACACTACATAAAGAGAGACCTAAGACAACAACATAGCAAGGCAGCAACACATGACAACACAGCATTGTAGCAACACAACATGACAACAACGTGGTTTCAACACAACATGGTAGCAGCACAAAAACATGGTACAAACATTGGGCAAAGTCAACAGCACAAAGGTCAAGAAGGTAGAGACAACAATACATCATACAACGCAGCCACAACGGTCAGTATAAGCGTCCATGATTGAGTCTTTGAATGAAGAGATTGAGATAAACTGTCCAGTTTGAGTGTTTGTTGCAGCTCGTTCCAGTCGCTAGCTGCAGCGAACTGAAAAGAGGAGCGACCCAGGGACGTGTGTGCTTTGGGGACCTTTAACATAATGTGACTGGCAGAACGGGTGTTGTATGTGGAGAATGAGCGCTGTTGAGGGCTGTTGAGAAGTCAGAGCCTCACTTTATTATGGACAGTACACGGGGGGCCAGTACAAAAAAAATGCAGGAAATTATATGAAATGTATGCATTCACTACTGTAAGTCGCTCTGGATAAGAGCGTCTGCTAAATGACTAAAATGTAAATGTAAATGTAAATGACAGACTTCTCCCCATCTTAGCTACTGTCGTATCAATATATTTTGACCATGACAGTTTACAATCCAGGGTTACTCTAATTTGTCCCAAATACAATGCTTTAAGTTTAGAAAATATTTAGGACAAACTTATTCCTTGCTACCCATTCTGAAACTAACTGTAGCTCTTTATTACTTTCTGCAGTCATTTCAGTCGCTGTAGTAGCTGACCTGTATAGTGTTGAGTCATCCGGATACATAGACACACTGGATTTTCTTTACTGGCATGTCATTAGGAAAGTTTGAAGACAGTAAGGGGCCTAAACAGCTGCCCTGGGGAATTCCTGATTCTACCTGGATTATGTTGGAGAGGTTTCCATTAAAATCTCTTTGGGCTAGGGGGCAGTATTTTGACATCCGGATGAATAGCGTGCCCAAAGTAAACTGCCTGTTACTCAGGCCCAGAAGCTAGGATATGCATATAATTGGTAGATTTTGATAGCAAATATTCAAAAGTTTCTAAAACTGTTAAAATAATGTCTAACAGAACTGATATGGCAGGTGAAACCCCGAGGACAAACCATCCCCCCCAAAACAATTCAGCCTACCACTGTTTCCAATGGCTGTCATGATTATTATGAGGTGAAATCCTCCCAGGTTGCAGTTCCTAGAGCTTCCACTAGATGTCAACAAGTTTCAGCTTGTTTTTGAAAAAATGAGCTAGAATTTGTAGTTTTTCTAAGTGGCTCTCATGTTGGCTGTAGTGTTTTCATGCGAATGGATGAGAACGCGTTCTTTGTTGTTTATCTCCAGTAAAGACAATAACGATTCTCCGTCTTAAATTTGATCGTTTATTTACGTATTAGGGTACCTGAGATTTGATTATAAATGTTGTTTGACTTGTTTGGAGAAGTTTATTGGTAACGTTTGGGATTCATTTTGTATGCATTTTGAAGGAGGGAAACCGGTGGATTATTGAATGAAGCGCGCCAGCTAAAGTGAGTTTTTGGGGACATAATGAAGGACTTTAACGAACAAAAGGACCATTTGTGATGTAGCTGGGACCTTTTGGAGTGCCACCAGAAAAAGATCTTCAAAGGTATGACATTTATTACGTTGCTATTTCTGACTTTCGTGGTGCACCTGCCTGGTTGAAAAATGTTTTTCATGCTTTTGTATGTGGGGTACTGTCCTCAGATAATCGCATGGTGTGCTTTTGACGTTAAGCCTTTTTGAAATCTGACACAGCGGCTGGATTAACAAGAAGTTAAGCCTTATTTTGATGTATGACACATGTATTTTCATGAATGTTTATTAAGTATTTCTATTTCTGAAATTTGTATTTCGCGCTCTGCAATTTCACCGGATGTTGTCGAGGTGGGTCGCTAGCGGAACGCCTGTGCCAGAAAGGTTAAAGACCACCCTTTGTGTTCTGTTAAACAAGTAACTCTTTATCCACAATATAGCAGGGGGTGTAAAGCCATAACACATGTGTTTTTCCAGTAGCAGACTATGATCGATAATGTCAAAAGCCGCTCTGAAGTCTAACAAAACAGCCCCCACAATCTTTTCATCATCATTTGTGTAAGTGCTATGCTTTTTTTTTATTGTCCTTCCCTGTAGGAGTGCTGAAAGTCTGTTGTCAATTTGTTTACTGTAAAATAGATCTGGATTTGGTCAAACATAATTTTTTCCAGAAGTTTACCAAGGGTAGGTAACAGGCTGATTGGTTGGCTATTTGAGCCAGTAAAGGGAGCTTTACTATTCTTGGGGAGCGGAATGACTTTTTAGTTTCCTTCCAGGCCTGAGAGCACACACTTTGAATATATGGTAAATAGGAGTGGCAATATCATCCAGGATTATCCTCAGTAATTTTCCATCCAGATTGTCAGACCCCGGTGGCTTGTCATTGTTGATAGACAACAATAGCTTTGTCACCTTTTCCACACTTATTTTACGGAATTAAAAAGTACAATGCTTGTCTTTCATAATTTGGTCAGATAAACTTGGATGTGTAGTGTCAGTGTTTGTTGCTGGCATGTCATCCATAAGTTTGCTTATCTTGCCAATGAAAAAGTAAATAAAAGCAATATCAGAGGGTTTTGTGATGAAGGAGCAATCTGATTCAATGAATGATGGAGCCGAGTTTGTCTTTTTTCCCAAAATGTTATATAATCTTTAAACCATATCCCAAACCTTAACCCTTACCTTAACCATTCGGAATGAGTGTCTAAACTTAATGTTTTAACCATATCCCAAACCTTAACCCTTACCTTAACCATTCGGAATGACTGACTAAACTGAATGTTTTAACCATATCCCAAACCTTAACCCTTACCTTAACCATTCAGAATGAGTGTCTAAACTTAATGTTTTAACCATATCCCAAACCTTAACCCTTACCTTAACCATTCAGAATGAGTGACTAAACTGAATGTTTTAACCCTAGTGTAGTCTTAACATTCTGTATACTCCCCTTGTCCTAAGGATACAAAATGACCCGCCTTCGCTAAACCACTAAAATAAAGCAGCTTAATTGAATTATATTTTGCAATTAGAAACAACCTGTCATTCATCACAAACTTTGTGAATACTGGGTTTTCCCTTTTCACAATGCAGAAAGTCTGCATTTAATCAGTGGACACCACTCGTTTTCATTACAACACACCTGTCATTACATCAGCTGATATCACAAAGTGCTGTACAGAAACCCAGCTTAAAAACAGAAAATAGCAAGCAATGCAGATGTAGAAGCACGGTGGCCAGGAAAAACTCCCTAGAAAGGCAGGAACCTAGGAGGAAACCTAGAAAGGAACCAGGCTCTGACGGGTGCGCAGTCCTCTGCTGGCTGTGCCGGGTGGAGATTATAACAGAAGATAGCCAAGATTTTCAAACGTTCATAGATGACCAGCAGGGTCAGATAATAATAATCACAGTGGTTGTAGAGGGTGCAACAGGTCAGCACCTCAGGAGTAAATATCATTTGGCTTTTCATAGCCTAGCATTCAGAGTTAGAGACAGCAGGTGCGGTAGAGAGAGAGAGTTGAAAACAGCAGGTCCGGGACAAGGGAGCACATTCAGTGAACAGGTCAGGGTTCCATGTCAGGGTTAATTCTGCGTGGTATCAGGGTTAATTCTGCATGGTATCAGGGTTAATTCTGCATGGTATCAGGGTTAATTCTGCATGATATCAGGGTTAATTCTGCATGGTATCAGGGTTAATTTTGCGTGGTATCAGCGTTAATTCTGTGTGGTATCAGGGTTAACCTATTTAATCCCATCATTCACAATAGTGACCGTAAAAAAAACATTTTCAGTTATAAGGCTCTAAAACTTTTAGTGAATGATATATCAATGCATTTCCAGCAAATATTGAAATAATAAAGGGTCTCAATGAAATATGTGCAGTTGTCACATGTTTAGTGTAAATTGTCACATGACCAGAGCTGTTTACTTCCTGGTTGCACCATGGAAAGAGGATGGCTGCATTACATTTACATTTTAGCAGACTCTCTTATCCAGAGTGACTTACAGTAGTGAATGCATACATTTCATTTATTTTTTCTGTACTGGTCCCCCGTGGGAATCAAACCCACAACCCTGGCGTTGCAAACACCATGCTCTACCAACTGAGCCACGCATCAAAGCTCCCAAACAAAAGGTTAGTAAAGTATGTTAACATAAAGATAGGACAAAGGTGTTTGGTACACATCGTGTTTAAGGTGTCTAGTATTGATATATGCATTTGCAATTACTCAACTTTGTTCAGTGTGGTCATAGAATGTGTAAACATGTTGACATCAACAATAGTGACCGGCGGGATAACACAGTGCATCTAGGTATACACATAGTTATTCACGTATATAGTTCTTGTTTTACCTAACTTTCTACTCTGTTCTTTCTTTTAGTTTCACTTTGAGTCAAGTACTGGATATGTCGGATCTAGGTGACTGCCCAGACAAGGCATGCAACATTGCAGTTATCCCTCAAAATGAGAAACATGCTGTTCTGAGTGATTGTGATAGCGATGGGTCAGATATGGACTATGGACAGGCCATTTGCAAGCCAGGCTGTTGAATGCATATGATGAACCTATGCAAACAGATCATGACAGGAACAACGTTATCAGTGATGATGACCTACCCCTCAACCCCATCCACAACCTCCCTCACCCCCCCGCCATTGGTGATAATGAAGAGCCAAGGGCCTCTACAAGCCATAGGGGTCAGCCAGAAGAGCCAAGGGCCTCTACAAGCCATAGGGGTCAGCCAGAAGAGCCAAGGGCCTCTACAAGCCATAGGGGTCAGCCAGAAGAGCCAAGGGCCTCTACAAGCCATAGGGGTCAGCCAGAAGAGCCAAGGGCCTCTACAAGCCATAGGGGTCAGCCAGAAGAGCCAAGGGCCTCTACAAGCCATAGGGGTCAGCCAGAAGAGCCAAGGGCCTCTACAAGCCATAGGGGTCAGCCAGAAGAGCCAAGGGCCTCTACAAGCCATAGGGGTCAGCCAGAAGAGCCAAGGGCCTCTACAAGCCATAGGGGTCAGCCAGAAGAGCCAAGGGCCTCTACAAGCCATAGGGGTCAGCCAGAAGAGCCAAGGGCCTCTACAAGCCATAGGGGTCAGCCAGAAGAGCCAAGGGGAAAGCTGCAGGTGGTCAAAAATAAAGATTGAGTGTTCAAACGATCGAAGAGGCCTGCCACCGATGTGATTCCAAAACACATAGTATACAGCCCAAATATGCAAACGTTTGGCACGAAACCACTGAATCACGGAAAGAGATCTTTACTGGCTGCTACTGTTGTAGATCAGGCAAGATATGACAAAGCTTCTCACTGGCCAATCAACACGATGCACCGAGTATAGAGAAGCCGTCATTGTGACAAACGTACTACCTACGCATGTGAGAAATGCAAAGCGCCACTGCACATTGGAGTGCTTCAAGATATACCATGAACAGTAGAAAAGGAGATAAGAGCGAATGAAAAAGGGCTGGAAAAAGACAATAAAAGAAAAATTGAAAAGTCGATAAAGGGTGAGGAGAAGCAGTACAACAGACTCTAGGAGGAAAAGAAAAGTCGACGATCAAAATGACTGAAATGTTTTTTGGAAAAGAAGGTGAATTGATTCAAGACACACTGTATGAGAGTAGGTCTGACTGATCACAGTTCATAATAGTGATGCACAAACTAATCTTGCACTTGGTTCTGAAGCCTACCTCTATGATATATATATATATAAGCACTCATTGTGCAGTGGCACTTTTTAAATATATATATATATAATTGTATTTTGTTCAGTGTAGGCCTCTACTTGAATGCATATTCTACAGGCTACCTCTATCCTAAATGTTACCTTTATGTTCAGTGGGAATGAATCACAGGACTGCTATACAGTTGTTAGTGAATGTTGCGCTAAAATGTCACAATGATAATGTTACAATGAATATTGTACAAGTTCAAATGTTACAATAAAGTTCCAATATTAATGTTTCAATGTTCCACTAAAGTAACAATGTTGAAATACGTTGATGGTTGTTGTTTTTTTGTCTTTGCTCTCAGTATTCATATCGTGTTGTATTAATGGTTTTTCATGTGTAAAATAGTCCCACTAGAATGTGATGGGGCATTCTAGTGGCAATGCTGGGGACTGCAAGTGACAGAATTTTAAATGTGTTAATTACATTTTTACATTTTAGCAGACGCTCTTATCCAGAAGCGACTTACAGTAGTGAACGCATACATTTGTTACATTTCATTTTATGTCTATTTTTTTGTACTGGTCCCTCGTGGGAATTGAACCCACAACCCTGGCGTTGCACACACCATGCTCTACCAACTGAGCCACAGGGAAGGCCATAATAACTGGGCTGGGATATATAAGAACTTTGATAACTGCATAGGATAAATATTTTAATTCAGTATACGTAACATTATCCCACCGGTCACAATTGTGACCGACCATAAAACACCCTTTTTCACCTACTTTTCCATTAAAATTGAATTAAATAATGATTGATTACTTCAAAGGGTTACTAATGACACTTGATTTGGATATTTTCATGTCTGGGAAAAATTCGGGATTAAATGGGTTAATTCTGCATGGTATCAGGGTTAATTCTGCATGGTATCAGGGTTAATTCTGCGTGGTATCAGGGTTAATTCTGCGTGGTATCAGGGTTAATTCTGCGTGTTATCAGGGTTAATTCTGCGTTGTATCAGGGTTAATTCTGCATGGTATCAGGGTTAATTCTGCATGGTATCAGGGTTAATTCTGCGTGGTATCAGGGTTAATTCTGCGTGTTATCAGGGTTAATTCTGCGTGGTATCAGGGTTAATTCTGCATGGTATCAGGGTTAATTCTGGTCACCCCCAAAGCCAATTCCTCCTTTGGCCGCCTCTCCTTCCAGTTCTCTGCTGCCAATGACTGGAACAAACTACAAACATTTCTAAAACTGGAAACACATCTCCCTCACTAGCTTTAAGCACCAGCTGTCAGAGCAGCTCACAGATCACTGCACCTGTACATAGCCCATCTATAATTTAGCCCAAACAACTGCCTCTTCCCCTACTGTATTTATTTATTTTGCTCCTTTGCACCCCATTATTTCTATTTCTACTTTGCACTTTCTTCCACTGCAAATCTACCATTCCATTGTTTTACTTGCTATACTGTATTTACTTTGCCACCATGGCCATTTTTTGCCTTTACCTCCCTTATCTCACCTCATTTGCTCACATTGTATATAGACTTATTTTTCTACTGTATTATTGACTGTATGTTTGTTTGACTCCATGTGTAACTCTGCATTGTTGTATGTGTCGAACTGCTTTGAAATAAATAAAATAAAATAAAAATTAGTTCTGCATGGTATCAGGGTTAATTCTGCATGGTATCAGGGTTAATTCTGCGTGGTATCAGGGTTAATTCTGCATGGTATCAGGGTTAATTCTGCATGGTATCAGGGTTAATTCTGCATGGTATGAGGGTTAATTCTGCATGGTATCAGGGTTAATTCTGCGTGGTATCAGGGTTAATTCTGCGTGGTATCAGGGTTAATTCTGCGTGGTATCAGGGTTAATTCTGCATGGTATCAGGGTTAATTCTGCGTGGTATCAGGGTTAATTCTGCATGGTATCAGGGTTAATTCTGCATGGTATCAGGGTTAATTCTGCGTGGTATCAGGGTTAATTCTGCGTGGTATCAGGGTTAATTCTGCGTGGTATCAGGGTTAATTCTGCATGGTATCAGGGTTAATTCTGCATGGTATCAGGGTTAATTCTGCGTGGTATCAGGGTTAATTCTGCGTGGTATCAGGGTTAATTCTGCGTGGTATCAGGGTTAATTCTGCATGGTATCAGGGTTAATTCTGCATGGTATCAGGGTTAATTCTGCGTGGTATCAGGGTTAATTCTGCGTGGTATCAGGGTTAATTCTGCATGGTATCAGGGTTAATTCTGCGTGGTATCAGGGTTAATTCTGCATGGTATCAGGGTTAATTCTGCGTGGTATCAGGGTTAATTCTGCGTGGTATCAGGGTTAAATCAGAAAGAACTCAAAGGCTAGCAGTTTAGGCATTCGTTCCAAGTGGTTAAGGTTAAGGGCTATGGTTTGGGGAAGGCTTTCAACAAAATAATTAACATCGCCATCAACTATCATCAAGTATTTTCACAGCTTGTGAACTGTGGTAGCTCAGTGGTCTAAGCAACACGCCCTGTTCAAATGTCCAAAGTATGTCTATTTCGTGTTATCTGGCTGCACAAACGTGCGCACACACACACACACACACACACACACACACATAAAGTGGACACACGCACACAAGCAGGCACGCACACATAGAAATACACACACACACACACACACATCCTGAGGGTCGATACAACCCCCTCAGACAAAGGCAGCAGTGTGGAGATTGTTAGCGGCTGAGACAGCTGCCTTTTTAGCTGCAGGGCAAACAACTGCTACGAGGGATACAAACGAGTGGGAGTCAGGGGGGAGGAAAACAGGCTGAATTATCCATCGACTTCAGCTGTAACTGAAATCCCAACAGACGGTTGGTTATATGTGAAACATATGGTGAGTGTGACAAATAAAGGCGAGAGTTGATTGTCAGGCCTATTAATCAAAAAGGTCATGTGAGCACAGATAGACGCTTCACAAGTGTATCATGCACATGACATCACACACACACACACACACACACACACACACACACACACACACACACACACACACACACACACACACACACACACACACACACACACACACACACACACACACACACACACACACACACACAGTTGAGGACTTGTGGATATTGCAGGTAGGAGATAACTTTGAGGAATGTTCCGTCTAACCTTTAAAGCCTTAAAGGTTGTCAAGGTGAGAAAAAAAAGTAATCAGCAGAAAAAGAAGAAAAAGATGAAGAGAGATAAAGGTCAAAAGTTTGGACATACCTATTCATTACTAAGTTTTTTCTTAATTTTTTACTATTTTCTGCATTGTAGAATAATAGTGAAGACATCAAAACTATTAAATAAAACAAATGGAATCATGTAGTAACCAGTAACCATGTAGTAATCAAAAAATATTTCATATTTTATATTCTTCAAAGTAGCCATCCTTTGCCTTGATGACAGCCTTGCACACTCTTGGCATTCTCTCAACCAGCTTCATGAGTTAGTCACCTGGAATGCATTTCAATTAACAGGTGTGCTTTGTTAAAGTTAATTTGATTTGCAATCAGTTTTGTTGTAGCAAGTTAGTGGATAGTATACAGAATATAGCCCTACTTGGTATAAGACCAAGTCCATATTATTGAAAGGATCGAAGCTGGAGACGAGAAGCAGGTACGGGTAGTTGAACATTTAATGCGGAACAGACAAAGAGCAAGACAGGAACAGCGACAGCACACGGATAAACAACGACAAACGACAATCAATGCAGCAGCGGGGAACAGAGCTGGGGAACTGACAAATATAGGGTAGGTAATAAACAGGTGATTGAGTCCAGTTGAGTCCAGTAATCGCTGATGCACATGATGGGGGGGGGGGGGGGGGGGGGGGGGGGGCAGGTGTGTGTACTGATGGTGGCAGGTATGCGTAATGCTGGGGGGCCTGGTGCCTTCGAGAGCCAGGGAGGGGGAACGGGAGCAGGCGTGACAATTATGGCAAGAACATCTCAAATAAGCAAAGAGAGACGACAGTCCATCATAACTTTAAGACATGAAGGTCAGCCAATCCGGAAAATCTCAAGAACTGAAATTGTCTCTCATGAGGACCACACCAGGAATGGAAGACCCAGAGTTACCTCTGCTGTAGAGGAGAAGTTCAGTAGAGTTAACTGCACCTTTGATTGCAGCCCAAATACAGTGCCTTGCAAATGTATTCTTCTTCCTTGGCGTTTTTCCAAATTTTTTGCATTACAACCTGCAATTTAATGGATTTTTTTTTAGATTTCATGTAATGGACAAACACAAAATAGTCCAAACTGGTGAAGTGAAATGAAAAAAAATAACTTGTTTCAAAAAATTCTAAATAAAATGTAAAAAGTGAAAAGTGGTGCGTGCATAGGGTTACCAACTTTCTCACTACCAGATTAGATGGCGTGCCATTGCCCGGTGCCACAGCGGTGTAGGTACGGCGTTATGTGAATGAATTTACAGTGTATATTCATATTCTTATTCAAATGGAAAGGCAAAACATTTGTATATTCCATCTAGCCTATAGCGTTACTAAAATTGTATCATTATGTAAACGTATGTGAATATACCTCAAAATAAATGATCAAACAAAATCACAATTTGGACCTTTACAGCAAAAAAAATATAAAACATTCAAATGCAAAAGAAGAAAAGAGGGGCAAAATACTTAATTACTTATTTGGACTTCACTCACCAAGTCTACTTATTTTTTTGCTGCTCTTGACTGATTTCAAGCAGTCCTTTGTCCTTTTTGCATAGCCAGAGAGAAGTCATTACATGATAAGTCCCAGTTCACAGATATTTGAAGTTCATTTTTGATCAGCTCTGTGCTGCATCTGTTTCTAGTGTCTGGCTATTTAATGGTCAGCAGGGAGAGAAATCCTCTCTACAAAGACATTTGAGCCTGGCTGAGAACAAAGGAGACAATCCTGAACATGTTGATCAAATGTGTTTTTGGAAAACTGCCACCCACTTTTCACTGGTGGATTTTGTGGTATCCTGTCTGGCTTTCTGTATTTCCTCCCGGCAAGCACAAAACTCTTCATAGAGTTGGTCTCTACCGACTGTCTCTGTCATTTTGAGGGCAACCACAACCTGCTCCATGTCAATGAAGGAGAGCTCCTCATAGACGCCGATCAGTTTTAGTTTCACCATTACATTTTCTGGTGAGAAATCAAACCACTTGTCAATGTATGTAATGACAGTGTCATAGAACTTCAATGTTGCTGCTTGGACCTTTGTGCTGACAATTGTTTGTCCATCAGCTGCTTGGTCTGGTATCCAAAAAAGATGTTCTGTTTCCGCTAAAGCATCTTTATTTTTTAACCTTTGGACTTCCTCGTAAACATCTGTGATGCAGAGCGTTGTTTCCCCAGATTATTTATGAGTTGGACAAAAATTTGAAAAAGTTGGAAAAAGCACAGAAAAATCTCAGCAGCTTCCGTTTTTTCTTCATACTCAAAAATACTCTTCAGTGCCACAGGACAGGTCTCCCTGGGACCTGAAGTAAGAGCTGGCCAGATTTGCAGGAGACGATCGACAGCTGGATGAAGAGAGAGCCATCGTGTGCAAACATGTCGCAGAATTTCACGCCACTCAATGTCAACAAAGGCAAAAAATGTACGCAGTTCCTCTCTTCGGGAAGCAGATACTGATAAGTGGCTGTGGATCTTTAAAACAGTTGTCTCAATATCCACTGACGGCTGATCGCTATGTGAGCTGGGCAATCAGCTTTCAGAATGCAATTGTTGGCACTGCTCAGTAACTGGTTAACGGAGTGGTGTTTTCCAATTTTGTCAGTTTCCGCAGTGGACGTCACGAAGAATTCACCGATATTACCTTTAGCTAGCGTGGCCTTGTGCATTTCTGTGAATGCATGCTGAGTTAGGTCATTCTCCCCTCCATGGCCAATTGAGAATTCCCGACGGCCCCTCAGGGGTGCGTTCTCAGTCCTCTCCTAACTCCCTGTTCACCCATGACTGCATGGCCAGGCACGACTCCAACAGTTTGCTGTTGACACAACAGTGGTAAAACTGATCACCGAAAATTATGAGACAGCCTATAGGGAGGAGGTCAGAGACCTGGCCATGTGGTGCCAGGATAACAACCTCTCCCTCAACGTGATCAAGACAAAGGAGATGATTGTGGACTATAAGAAAAGGAGGACAGAGCACTTCCCATTATCATCGATGGGACTGTAGTGGAGCAGGTTGAAAGCTTCAAGTTACTTGGTGTTCACATCACCAACAAACTATCACGGTTCAAACACACCAAGACAGAGGGCACGACAAAACCTATTCCCCCTCAGGAGACTGAAAAGATTTGGCATGGGTCCTTAGAACCTCAAAAAGTTATACAGCTGCACCTTCGAGAGCATTCTGACTGATTGCATCACCGCCTGGTACTGCAACTGCTCAAACTTCCGACTGCAAGGCACTGCAGAAGGTAATGAGTACGGCCCAGGAAATCACTGGGGCCAAGCTACCTGCCATCCAGAACCTCTATAGTAGGCGGTGTCAGGCCCTAAAAATTGTCAAAGACTCCACCGAAGTCATAGACTGTTCTGTGGTTACGGAGCGCCAAGTCTAGGTCCAAAAAGCTTCTTAACAGCTTCTACCCCCAAGCCATAAGACTCCTGAGTTGCTAATCAAATGGTTACCCAGACTATTTGCATTGTATAATTTTGATGTCTTCATTATTATTCTACAATGTAGAAAATAGTACAAATAAAGAAAAACCCTTGAATGAGTAGGTGTGTCCATACTTTTGACTGGTACTGTATATACACAGTGCATTTGGAAAGTATTCAGACCCTTTCCTCAGGACTTTGTTGAAGTGTCTTTGCCAGCGATTACAGCCTCGAGTCTTCTCGGGTAGTATGCTACAAGCTTGGCACACCTGTATTTTGGGAAGTTTCTCCCAGTCTTCTCAGCATATCCTCTCAAGATCTGTCAGGTTGGCTGGGGAGTGTTGTTGCACAGCTATTTTCAGGATTCTCTGGAGATGTTCGATCGGGTTCAATTCTGGGCTCTGGCTGGGCCACTGACTTGTCCCGAAGCCATTCCTGCTTTGTTTTGGCTGTGTGCTTCGGGTCGTTGTCCTATTGGAAGGTAAACCTTTGCCCCAGTCTGAGGTCCTGAGTGCTCTGGAGCAGGTTTTCATCAAGGATCTCTCTGTACTTTTCTCTGTTCATCTTTGCCTCGATTCTGACGAGTGTCCCAGTCCCTGCCGCTGAAAAACATCCCCACCGTATGATGCTGCCACCACCATGCTTCACCATAGGGATGGTGCCAGGTTTTCTATAGACTTGACGCTTGGCTTTCAGCTTTCAGGTCAAAGAGTTTAAACTTTGTTTCATCAGACAAGAGAATCTTGTATCTCATTGTCTGAGTCTTTAGGTGCTTTCTGGCAAACTCCAAGTGGGCTGTGAAGTGCCTTTTACTGAGGAGTGGCTTCCGTCTGCCCACTCTACCATAAAGGCATGATTGGTGGAGTGCTGCAGAGATGGTTGTACTTCTGGAAGGTTCTCCAATCTTCACAAAAGAACTCCGGAGCTCTGTCAGAGTGACCATCGCGTTCTTGGTCATCTCCTTGACCAATGCCGGGCGGACAACTCTAGAAAGAGTCTTGAATTTACTACAGGTGGACTCCGATCAAGTTGTAGAAACATCTCAAGGATGATCAATGGAAACACATAAGGTCCCACTTGAGCTCAATTTCAAGCCTCATAGCAAAGGGTCTGAATATTTATATAAATAACGTATTCATATTTTTCTTATTTAACCCTCCTGTTGTGTTGGTTTCATGTTAATTAATTCTGTGTTCCCGGTCCAAAATGACCGCACTATTATAGCTGATTATAAATCCATAATGATACATATGTTATCAACTAATGTTGTGTTAGATCTTTTTATAAACTTAAGTTTTTGTGAACATAACAAATTTTGAACTTCTATTTGCTATTTATGGACTTAAGGCCTCATTGACCAGAGAGAGAGAGAGAGCGAGAGAGAGAGAGAGAGAGAGAGAGAGAGAGACCCTGTACTCTTTATGTTTTCCATCAGCACTGCGGAAATCATCACCTTTAAGAGTTATGTTGAGGACACCACAAGTCTGTCTGTGTGTGTGTGTGTATGTGTGTGTGTGTGTGTGTACATCAAGAGTACAGGGTCTCTCTCTCTCTCTCTCTCTCTCTCTCTCTCTCTTTCTCTCTCTGGTGGTGTGGGGGCTGTGCTTTGGCAAAGTGGGTGGGGTTATATCCTTCCTGTTTGGCCCTGTCTGGGGGTATCGTCGGATGGGGCCACAGTGTCTCCTGACCCCTCCTGTCTCAGCCTCCAGTATTTATGCTGCTGTAGTTTATGTGTCGGGGGGCTAGAGTCAGTCTGTTATATCTGGAGTATTTCTCCTGTCTTATCCGGTGTCCTGTGTGAATTTAAGTATGCTCTCTCTAATTCTCTCTTTCTCTCTTTCTCTCTCTCGGAGGACCTGAGCCCTAGGACCATGCCTCAGGATTACCTGACATGATGACTCCTTGCTGTCCCCAGTCCACCTGGCCGTGATGCTGCTCCAGTTTCAACTGTTCTGCCTGCGGCTATGGAACCCTGACCTGTTCACCGGACGTGCTACCTGTCCCAGACCTGCTGTTTTCAACTCTCTAGAGACAGCAGGAGCGGTAGAGATACTCTGAATGATCGGCTATGAAAAGCCAACTGACATTTACTCTTGAGGTGCTGACTTGTTACACCCTCGACAACTGTGATTACTATTATTTGACCATGCTGGTCATTTATGAACATTTGAATATCTTGGCCATGTTCTGTTATAATCTCCACCCGGCACAGCCAGAAGAGGACTGGCCACCCCTCATAGCCTGGTTCCTCTCTAGGTTTCTTCCTAGGTTGTGGCCTTTCTAGGGAGTTTTTCCTAGCCACCGTGCTTCTACACCTGCATTGCTTGCTGTTTGGGGTTTTAGGCTGGGTTTCTGTACAGCACTTTGAGATATCAGCTGATGTAAGAAGGGCTATATAAATACATTTGATTTGATTTGTGTGTGTGTGTGCCTGGCAGACTTCTCAGCTTGTATGTCGGCCCACGACCAAGCTCAGCCTCGACAAAAGAGAGCTGCTCTTCCTCCCAGGGAAAGCCTGGCCGCTCCAAGACCTCTCCATCACAATTGACAACTCCACGGTGTCCCCCTCCCAGAGTGCAAAGAGCCTTGGCGTGACCCTGGACAACACCCTGTCATTTTCTGCTAAATCAAAGCAGTGACTCACTCCTGCAGTTTCATGCTGTACAACATCCGGATGATATTAAAGAACCCTTTACTAAAAAATGTTCTTTATACATATATATATATATATATATATATATATATATATATACCCAGAGTATAACGGGGATTTTAGAAAACAACAGCTAACGAATGCTAACCCAGTCACTTCAAACTCTGAAATGACAGCTAATTAGCTCCCTTTTCATTTGTTTTAGCTGTTTTCTACTGACATTTATATCCATTTTAATGATGCTGCTGTATGATTTTACCCAGTCAAAAAAGAAAATGGCTAGCTGATGTCAGACACGTTAGCTCTCTATGGCAATTCATATTTAACGTCATTGTTGCCGAGGTCTGAGTGGCAAGGTTTCACACAAAGCTGTGCTGTTGCATGCTAAATGTAGCTAAATGTTAGCTAGAAACAAGAGGAAATAATGTGTTTAACCCTTTAGAACCCATAGAAGACCTCAACGTGCTTTCTTTAAATTACTATAGCGGACGCGAACAGCATGTTTTTCGAACAATATTATCTGTGTCAATATCACAAAAAGAACTTGCTTACAACCTGTTGTCATCAACTAGAAACCGAAAAAACAGGGTATGCTGTCATATTTTTTTTTTTAAATGACGACTCCAGAGCGGACATGACTTTTCACTGTGAAAGAGGCTGTTTCTATGTTGGTTGCTGATATGCGTTCGAACACGTTTTTGCGCTTTGAAAGCAATGATGTTGAGAAAAGTAAACAGCAGATATATGTTTGGTGTTGTTGATGTTTGATGCAGGGAAACTTGAAGAATAGCTCTCAGATTAGCAAGTCGTGTCATGATCACTTGGTTGATACAGGCGAGCACATCAGTGGTGGAGCAGGAACTCGAATGATTGCTCTCTGTCACATTGAAATAGTCGCAGTGTTTAGCTCTATATAGTCAGCTAACTAGTTGGTTGTTTTGTCTTGTTTCTACCAATGTAATTCATATTGAAATGGCCCAAGCTGCTGGCTACAGCTATCTATCTAGCTAGTCTGTCAGGCAAGAAAAAAGTTGTGTGTGGCGGTAAATTTGGGCTGTCACTTTCACTAGCCATACAGACAACCAACCAACTAGCCACTGAAATGAATGCTAGAGTAATTTGTGTTTATCTGTTGAGCTTAGGTTATGGTTTGTCATGTTTGCTAGGTTGTCACGTCCTGACCAGCAGGTGGAGTAGGTGTATAAGTTTTGGTCAGGGCGTGGCAGAAGAAGTTGTGTTTTCTATGTTCTGTCTAGGTTGGGTGTTTCTATGTATAGGTAATTGGGGTGGACTTCCAATTGAAGGCAGCTGTGTGGTGTTGCCTTTGATTGGAAGTCCTATATTAGTTGGGTGTGTTTGTCTGTGTGTTTGTTTGTGGGGAATTGTTTGTGAGCACTGCTTTTTGGTTTAGCCTGCTACACTGTCGTATCGTGAGTACTGTTTATTGTTTTGGTTTTTTCCTGTGGATGCTTTCGTTTTTTTATTCATTAAAAGAATGAGTATCCACATACCCGCTGCGTTTTGGTCCTCTCTGCAACACCACGACTTAATTCGTGACATAGGTGCAGATATTTATAGGCTATACATTGCCTCGTTTCCCAATTATTTGCTGTCGTGTTAGGGTAGTAGATGCTCATGCAGTGGAGCACATATGATATCGATTTGCAGTGATACTTGTTTACATAGGACCAAACAAACAACTTGTTAGCTGGCTATTTCTAATGATGCAATTCATTTGGGAACTGTCCCAGCTTTTGTAATTAATCAGGCAAAAATTGGCAAACTCTTTAGTTAGTCTGTCAGGTACGAAAACAAGACTTGATTGGAGGCAACAGTGCTTCGCTCGCGATGCTGTAACTGTGTCACACCGTTTATTATGGAAACCCTCTAAGTGGTAATTATAGGGAAGATAGTATGTGTACTGAATGGTTGAGAAAAAGAGATCAAGGAAGGGACAGACATCCTCAATACGATTTAGTAGACTGTCTACATTTTGAAATAGTCTCTGAATAGTTGTTTGCATTTTTACAATGTTACAGAAAGAGTAAGTATCTTCATTAATAGTCTAATTTGTGTGTGATTGTAGATATTTTCTCTGTATTGTTTCTAATACTTGTTGTAGATATTTTCTGTTTCTCGATCTAATACTGGTTGCAGATATTATAATTTGTTTGTTTTCATCTGTCTGTTTGTTTGAAATGTGTTATCTAAAATTATATATTCATCTACAGCAGCATTCTAGAATTCTATTGGTGTCTAAAGGGTTCTGCTCTCTCCACTGGGATTCTCTGCCTCTAACCCTATTACAGGGGCTGAGTCACTGGCTTACTGGTGCTCTTCCATGCCGTCCCTAGGAGGGGTGCGTCGCTTGAGTGGATTGAGTCACTGACGTGATCTTCCTGTCTGGGTTGATGCCCCCCTTGGGTTGTGCCGTGGTGGAGATCTTTGTGGGCTATACTCGGCCTTGTCTCAGGATGGTAAGTTGGTGGTTGAAGATATCCCTCTAGTGGTGTGGGGGCTGTGCTTTGGCAAAGTGGGTGGGGTTATATCCTGCCTGTTTGGCCCTCTCCAGGGGTATCGTAGGATGGGGCCACAGTGTCTCCCAACCCCTCCTGTCTCAGCCTCCAGTATTTATGCTGCAGTAGTTTGTGTCGGGGGGTTAGGGTAAGTCTGTTATATCTGGATTATTTCTCCTATCTTGTCCTGTGTGAATTTAAATATTCTCTCTCTAATTCTCTCTTTTTCTCTCTTTCTCTCTCTTGGAGGACCTGAGCCCTAGGACCATGCCTCAGGACTACCTGGCCTGATGACTCCTTGCTGTCCCCAATCCACCTGGCCATGCTGCTGCTCCAGTTTCAACTGTTCTGCCTGCGGCTATGGAACCCTGACCTGTTCACTGGACGTGCTATTATTTATTATTATTTGACCCTGCTGGTCATCTATGAACATTTGAATATCTTGGCCATGTTCTGTTATAATCTTCACCCGGCACAGCCAGAAGAGGTCTGGCCACCCCTCATAGCCTGGTTCCTCTCTAGGTTTCTTCCTAGGTTCCGGCATTTCTAGGGAGTTTATCCTAACCACCGTGCTTCTACATCTGCATTGCTTGCTGTTTGGGGTTTTAGGCTGGGTTTCTGTACAGCACTTTGTGACATAAGCTGATGTAAGAAGGGCTTTATAAATAAATGTGATATTTTTATACATTTTATTGATTAATAAAACATTAAGGCATGCACAAAAAATGGTTAAATTCATAGGTTTCACCTCTGTCACTCGGTCAAGTAATGCCATTTTTGCGAACGTTCTCAAGCCGCCCTAGTGGTTCCCTAAAGTGGTGATAAGCCCATCCATTCTGGACAGAGGCTAACTACTGTTCAGTTTAAATGACACTATAGTTCCTGGAAATCGGATGAAATTGTTGAAGTAGCCAAATATATAGTAGGAAACAACTTTGCCAGAATTATCATGTCTTCAAATTTACTTTTGCCATGTCTATGTCGTCATTAGCTAGCAAAGTTAGTAAAAAATAGATAGCTAACATTCGGTGGCCTCCCCTCAGTCTTCGCTAGTTAGCTAACATTATATTGCATCTAAAGTCAATCTGACATCAAATGGATGACAAAAGGATTTTCTACTAATTATTTTCTTCCTTTTAAATGTCATTGTCATTTGAACTTGAGTTGAGGAAGAAAGTTTCAGGCCTACCAGACTTGCTCTTATAATTTACACTGAACTAAAATATAAACGCAGCATGTAACGATTTCAAAGTACAGTCCATATAAGGAAATCAGCTAATTGAAATAAATTCACTAGGCTCCAATACAGTGGGGGAAAAAGTATTTGATCCCCTGCTGATTTTGTACATTTGCCCACTTACAAAGAAATGATCAGTATATAATTTTAATAGTAGGTTTATTTGAACAGTGAGAGACAGAATAACAAAACAATCCAGAAAAATGCATGTCAACAATGTTATGAAATGATTTGCATTTTAATGAGGGAAATAAGTATTTGACCCCTCTGCAAAACATGACTTAGTACTTGGTGGCAAAACCCTTCTTGGCAATCACAGAGGTCAGACGTTTCTTGTAGTTGGCCACCAGGTTTGCACACATCTCAGGAGGGATTTTGCCCCACTCCTCTTTGCAGATCTTCTCCAAGTCATTAAGGTTTCGTGGCTGACGTTTGGCAACTCGAACCTTCAGCTCCCTCCACAGATTTTCTATGGGATAAAGGTCTGGAGACTGGCTAGGCCACTCCAGGACCTTAATGTGCTTCTTCTTGAGTCACTCCTTTGTTGCCTTGGCCGTGTGTTTTGGGTCATTGTCATGCTGGAATACCCATCCACAACCCATTTTCAATGCCCTGGCTGAGGGAAGGAGGTTCTCACCCAAGATTTGACATTACATGGCCCTGTCCATCGTCCCTTTGATGCGGTGAAGTTGTCCTGTCCCCTTAGCAGAAAAACACCCCCAAAGCATAATGTTTCCACCTCCATGTTTGACGGTGGAGATGGTGTTCTTGGGGTCATAGGCAGCATTCCTCCTCCTCCAAACACGGCGAGTTGAGTTGATGCCAAAGAGCTCCATTTTGGTCTCATCTGACCACAACCCTTTCACCCAGTTGTCCTCTGAGTCATTCAGATGTTCATTGGCAAACTTCAGACGGGCATGTATATGTGTTCTTGAGCAGGGGGACCTTGCGGGCGCTGCAGGATTTCAGTCCTTCACGGCGTAGTGTGTTACCAATTGTTTTCTTGGTGACTATGGTCCCAGCTGCCTTGAGATCATTGACATGATCCTTGTGGTGGTCAGTCCAGATGAGGAAAGGGTGTTTAGCCCTCTCAAGCCAATGTCTCCACGCCTTCAATGCTTTAACCACAGCCAACTGCTCCCGGTCCCCCACATCATAGTTACGCTCCACTGGGCTGAGCTTCTTCGAGAAGAAAGCACAGGGGCGGAGTTTTGGTGGCGTACCCGAGCGCTGTGAGAGCACGGCTCCTATCCCAGCCTCCAATGTGTCCACCTCCACTATGAACGCCAGAGAGGGATCCGGATGGGCCAGCACGGGAGCCGAAGTAAACAGATCTCTTAGCTGCCCAAAAGCCCTGTCCGCCTCAGCCGACCACTGCAACCGTACGGGACCCCCTTTCAGCAGTGAGGTAATGGGAGCAGCCACCTGGCCAAATCCCCGGATAAATCTCCGGTAGTAATTGGCAAACCTTAAAAATCGCTGCACCTCCTTTACCGTGGTGGGAGTCGGCCAATTACGCACGACTGCAATGCAGTCACTCTCCATCTCCACCCCTGATGTGGAAATGTGATACCCTAGGAAGGAGACGGCCTGCTGAAAGAACAGGCATTTCTCAGCCTTGACATACAGGTCATGCTCCAACAGTCATCCAAGTACCCTGTGTACCAAGGACACATGCTTGGCGCATGTAGCGGAGTATATCAGAATGTCATCGATATACACCACTACACCCTGCCCGTGCAGGTCCCTGAAAATCTCGTCTACAAAGGATTGGAAAACTGATGGAGCATTCATCAACCCGTACGGCATGACTAAGTACTCATAATGTCCTGAGGTGGTACTAAACGCTTTCTTCCACTCGTCTCCCTCCCGGATACGCACCAGGTTATACGCACTCCTGAGATCCAGTTTCGTGAAGAAGCGCGCCCCATGCATTGTCTCAATCGCCGTGGTGATAAGAGGTAGCAGGTAACTGTACCTCACCGTGATTTGATTGAGACCTCTATAGTCAATGCACGGGCGTAGCCCTCCATCCTTCTTCACAAAATAGAAACTTGAGGAGGCGGGTGAAGTGGAGGACCGAATGTACCCCTGATGCAGGGATTCAGAAACATATGTCTCCATAGCCACCGTCTCCGCTTCCGACAGGGGATACACGTGACTCCTGGGAAGTGCAGCGTCTGCCAGGAGATTTATCGCACAATCCCCCCGTCGATGAGGTGGTAATTGAGTCGCCTTCTTTTTACAGAAGGCGAGAGTAAAATCGGCATATTCTGGGGGGGATGTGCATGGTGGAGACCTGGTCTAGACTTTCCACCGTGGTAGCACTAACGGAAACCCCTACACATCTCCCCGAGCACTCTCACGACCACCCCGTGAGAGCCCTCTGTTGCCAGGAAATTGTGGGGTTATGATGAGCTAACCAGGGAAGGCCTAGTACCACGGGAAACGCAGGACAGTCAGTGCGAAAGAGACTGATTTTCTCCTCGTGACCCCCCTGTGTCTCCATGGTCAGGGAGATGGTGGCTTCCCTGATTAGCCTGGACCCTAATGGTTGACTATCCAGAGCATGAACTGGGAAAGGTCTAACCACAGGAATAATTGGGGGCGAAACTAAACTAAACTAAGGGCGAACGCTCTGTCGATAAAATTCCCAGCTGCGCCTGAATCGACGAGCGCCTTATGCTGGGAATGTGGGGAAAAATCAGGGAACCAAACAGATACAAACAGGTGATCAACAGAGGACTCTGGATGAGTGTGGTGCGAACTCACCTGGGGTGACGCCAGAGTGCCCTGCCTGTTGCCTCGACTCCCAGAGGAACCAACACCAGGAGAGGGTGGCATCCCTGCAGGCCAGCTCACGTCGGACGTCCTCACGCAGTGGTCGGAGCCACACGGTCCCGTGTGGCTCAGTTGGTGGAGTGTTTGCAACGCCAGGGTTGTGGGTTCGATTCCCACGGGGGACCAGTACGGAATTTTTTTTCATGAAATGTATGCATTCACTACTGTAAGTCGCTCTGGATAAGAGCGTCTGCTAAATGACTAAAATGTAAATGTAATATAAATGGTTGATGAGGGCCCTGTCGTTCCAGCCTGCTCCGGCGGCCAAGGTCCGGAATTCCAGGTCAAAATCCTGTGCGCTCCTCGTCCCCTGCCTTAAATGGAAGAGCCATTCCCCCACCGCTCTACCCTCGGGCGAATGGTCGAAGACGGCCCGGAAGCGACAGGTGAACTCCTCGAAGTGGTCCAACGCCATGTCTCCTTCTCCCCACACGGCGTTTGCCCACTCCAGAGCTCTTCCTGAGTGGCATGAGACAAGGGCCGAAACTATCTCCCCGAGGGAGTTGGGTGCACAGTGGCCAGGTAGAGGTCCAGTTGTAATAGGAATCCCTGGCACTGTGCTGCCGTCCCATCATACTCCCTGGGAAGGGAGAGGCGTATCCCACTGGGACTGGTTCCGGACGGGACAGGTAGAGGGAACCCCGGTTGCGCTGGTCAAGGCACTGGGGTGACATCCTGTCTCTCCCAGCGGTCCATAGTCTGGGCAACGTGATCTATCATAGCATCAAGATGATTTAACATAGCTGAATGTTCCTGGACGTGCTCCTCGACTCCTTTAACCGGGGTACCTGCTCCTGCTGACTCCATCGTTGGGTGTGTAATTCTGTTAAGGCTGTGTAAGGGAGGCGAAGTCAGGTGCAGGAGAGCAGAGTGGAGTAAATAGGCACACTTTTATTCTGTTCAACAATAGGCACAAAAAATGACGTAACTGCCCAAAAACACGGAACATAAACTATAAAAGTATTGCGCGTGACCATACACCATTAACAATGAACAATTACACACAAAGACATGATGGGGAACAGAGGACTAAATACATCCAGATTGATTGGGGAATGAAAATCAGGTGTGTATGGAACAAGACAAAACAAATGGACATTTACATTTAAGTCATTTAGCAGACGCTCTTATCCAGAGCGACTTACAAATTGGTGCATTCACCTTATGATAACCAGTGGAACAACCACTTTACAATAGTGCATCTAAATCTTTTAGGGGGGCGGGGTTAGAAGGATTACTTTGTCCTATCCCAGGTATTCCTTAAAGAGGTGGGGTTTAAGGTGTCTCCGGAAGGTGGTGATTGACTCCGCTGTCCTGGCGTCGTGAGGGAGCTTGTTCCACCATATGGAGCGGCGATGGCTAGAAGCCGGTGACGTCGATTGCCGAACGCCGCCCGAACAAGGAGAGGAGCCGACTTCGGCGGAAGTCGTGACAACGCCACAATAACCAACACAGGACATAAAAATAAGTTATCTTCTGAGAAAGGAACACTGGCTTTTATCAAGCTGGAGAAGGGAGCTGTTTCCCCTGACGAGAGGGAGGGGTCAGAGCTCCAATCAGCGATGGGGCCGACCAATCAGCCACTTTAGGATTCCAGGAAGCCATTTCCTGAAATACACACACATACAAACCCACAACAACACAAAAACTGGGGAACGTAACATCCGTCGTCAAATGTTCCTAACGGAAACTCATGTTGTTTTTATTCAGATTTTAGAATATTCACATGAAAATCAGTCTCCAATTAGGTGGAAACCTATAGACACCCTAAAGTCTAGAAAGTGCATCATTTTGAAGACGCTCTGTCATTTTGAAGACGCTCTGTCATGTTGATGACGTCCAGTCATGTTGATGACGCCCAGTCATTTTGAAGACGTCCAGTCATGTTGATGTCGTCCAGTCATGTTGATGACGCCCAGTCATGTTGATGACGCCAAGTCATGTTGATGTCGTCCAGTCATGTTGATGACGTCCAGTCATGTTGATGATGTTTGCACATTATGGTTCACCAGCAGCCCAAAACATCTAGTGAATAAGCTACAGACTAGGGTAGAATATTTTCCTGGTATTTTACAAATGTTCCCTCTCGAGAAGAAGAATCACTTATTTCCCGCCCGTTTCACCACCTCTGGTCTCTTGGCCCTCCCACCCCTCCCACTCAGCCTAGTCAAAACTCTTCTCTATCCTGGCAGCCCAATGGTGGAACAAGCTTCCATCTGACACTACGATATCAAAGTCCCTGCCCAACTTTCGAAAAAAAAAACATCTGAAACCCTTTGAAAAGTATCTTAAATAACTGTCACGGCGACCCCGACACGAGTTTCCTGAAAGCCTGGTTCTTTATTTCTCTGAACAACCCATGCCCCATGCAGCACAGTGGATTATTTCACACTTTTTTTTTTGTTCACTCAAACTTTAAAAAAGGAGAACCAACTGCAGAGATCAAATAAAACATAACTTCCGCCTCTCTTTCCCTCCTCTATTGCTTCCTTCCTTTCTGTCCTGTCTGTTCTTTACTTCTCTTCTCCTCAAGGTCTGAAGTCTCTGTTCTAAGCCTGTCCCTCCTCTCCTCCCTTACACAGCATGTCCATATGGGGTTGTGTCACAAATGGCATCCTAATCCCTACATAGTACACTAATTTCAACCAGAGTTCTATTGGCCCTGGTCAAAGGTAGTGCAGTACATAGGTAATAGAGTGTCATTTGGGACTCAAGCGCGGTTTCCGACTAGGCCCTTCTGGATTAGTATTGATCCCTCTTCCCAATGCTCCAGACATTCCCAAACGCTCCCGAACGTTCCCGGCTAGCAGACCTTGGCGTTCCCATGAGCCAGCGGACCGGTATAAAGGAGTGGGATGCTGCTAATTCCACATAAGCTTTTCCAAGGGCAGGTACCGGTACACCCAAAGTCCTCTTCTGCTGACAAACACAGACGTGAGACTCATAGCCAACGCTGTGCTGCTCCATTTCTCTCCCTTTCTTGATGCTCTTCCTTTCTTTTCTCTCCCTCTCTCTACTTTTCCCTCATTCCTAGTCATTTATCTATATATCTGTCGAGAAATAAATGTTATGCAATGATTTAAAAGCAATGAAGAAATGTAAAACATATGATATGTTAGTTTATAAGTCGTTTATACGTGTTACATACCTCAGTTTAAATGCTAAATACACAGAAGAATCTAGTTTATAACCAGTTTTAACTAGTTTATAAGCTGTAATAGCTAGTTTGTAGTTTATGAGCAGACAGAGTAAAGCTCAGATCTCCGTCAGAGTTCCTCAGGGTCTAAATGGCAGCGGACTAATCCAGGTTACAACCATTTAGCTGGTGAATATTAACACTGCCCTTCCTGCATTATGTATAAGGTTCACTCTCAGTTAGCAACCTCTGTATACACACACACACACACACACACACACACACACACACACACACACACACACACACACACACACACACACACACACACACACACACGCACACGCGCGCACACGCACACGCGCGCACACACACACACACACAATTAGAAACCTCCCTATGCACACACACATTACAAACACACACATAGCACACCATTTCCTGTCATGAGTCTGTGTTTCAAAGCTTTCCCCCAATGGCCTTGGGGTGTGTGTGTGTGTGTGTGTGTGTGTGTGTGTGTGTGTGTGTGTGTGTGTGTGTGTGTGTGTGTGTGTGTGAGAGTGAGTGTGAGTGTGAGTGTGAGTGTGAGTGAGTGTGTGTGTGTGTGTGTGTGTGTGTGTGTGTGTGTGTGTGTGTGTGTGTGTGTGTGTGTGTGTGTGTGTGTGTGTGTGTGTGTGTGTGTGTGTGTGTGTGTGTGTGTGTGTGTGTGTGTGTTTGTTTGTGGAAATATGGAGAGTGGGAAGGAATAAGATTAAAAACAACCAGCTCTCACAGTCTCATGTCAGAATTAGACGTTCTCAAACGTCAAATGGAAAAGTGTTTAACCCTAGTGTAGTCTTGACATTCTGTATACTGCCCTTGTCCTAAGGGTAAAAAAATTACCCTTCACTAAACCCCTAAAATAAAGCAGCTTAATTGAATTTTAAAATCTATTTTGAATGAAGAAACAACCTGTCATTTATCACAAACTTTGTGAATATTTTGGTTTTCCATTTTCACAATGCAGAAAGACTGAGTTTAATCAGTGGACAGCACTTGTTTTTATTACAACACATCTGTCATAAATGTTTTCTTTACTAAAGTAGAGGTTTATTATTATTATAAGTTTTGCTAAAGGTACTGCATATGTGTAAACATAATGTTTTAGCGAGAGAGATCACTTGTATAGCCTAAGAAAGTAGCAGAAATGTGCAGAAAGTAGTTTTGAACACATTTTATTGAAGGGAAACAATAACAGTCTTGAACTTTTTTGGCAACATAGTGATATATTCTTATATACAGTACAATTACGAATTCAACTACAAAATACTAGTCTTCTCCCATTTTTTAAAAGAGGTTAACCATTTCCCCCACCCACAAGGTGTATAAAAAACTATAAAAAAACAATAAATAAGAATAAAATAAGATAATAGATCCAAAACAAAAACATGAAGAACATAAATCAATCAATTCTAATTAGCACATGTAGGACAGTATGCAAGTGTGTGTGCATGGACTTTGCTGATGTATTTCTCACATGTGCAGCACATAGTATTTGTTTCAAAGTCTTTCTTTGGTGGGCAGAATTGGCATCTCCTCCTCTTGCCTGCCCCAGCTGCAGCCTCAGGTGGATCAGGACAAGATTCAGCCCCCTGAACAGCTTTCACAAGCGCTGCAGAGGCTGCTGTGCGGGGGAGGCACTCGCTTCTTTGAATGTGTGGGGTTACAAGTGCCTTTCCCAGCTGCTCCAGAAACACCCTCCTCTTGTTCCGCTTATCAGGCATCCAGGTAGGGTTGATCTTGTTCCGTATCACGATGGCATTGTATGCGGACACATCAATGATGTTATGGAAGATGACCAGGGGTCAGGGGGCAGTCATCCTACTGCAACTGTAAGTTCCAATCACCTTGTCCAGGTTGTCCATGCCTCCTTTGTTGCGGTTGTAGTCCAGGATGATGGCTGGCTTCCTGTCCTCACAATCACTGATCTCAGCAGTTTTGTGCAGTGTGCTCAGGAACCACATTCTTGTTCCTCTTTGGGAGGTAAGAAACTAGAGTGGTGGTGGGGGTGAAGGCAAACTTTGATGAGAAGGCCTCTCTCCCCCTTGTTGCGAGGAGTGCAGGGGGGAGCTCAGACTTGTTCTTTCTAACTGTGCCAACCATGGTGATCTTCCTCTTCAGGAGCTGCTGGCTGAGTTCAATCAGTACCACACATCATCTCAATTTCTCATTGTATTTCTGTGTGTCTTTGTGGTTTTTGTGGTGTGTAAATTATTTTATAACTACCAGGTCAAAAATGACCCTAAGACAATCTTTGTACTCTGGTGGTGTACAGCCTTCATGGAAATATGAATACAGGTTATGGTCAATCAAATCAAAGGCTGCACTGAAATCTAACAGTACAGCTCCCACAATCTTATTATTATCAATTTTTTTCAAACAATTATCAGTCATTTGTGTCAGTGCAGTACATGTTGAGTACCTTTCTCTATCATCATGCTGACAGTCTGTTGTTAATTTGTTTACAGAGAAATAGCATTGTATTTTGTCAAACACAATTCTTTCCAACAGTTTGCTAAGAGTTGGCAGAAAGCTAATTGGTCTGCTGTTAGAACCAGTAAAGGCCACTTTACCACTCTTTGGTAACGGAATGACTTTGGCTTCCCTCCAGGCCTGAGGACAAAGACTTTCCTCTAGGCTCAGATTAAAGATATGACAGATAGGAGTTGCTATAGAGTCAGCTAACATCCTCAGTAGATTTCAATCTAAGTTGTCAATGCCAGGAAGTTTGTCATTACTGATCGATAAAAATAATTGTTCCACCTCTCCCACACTAACTTTACAAAATTCTAACTTGCAGTGCTTTTCATTATTTGTTTTTTATGCATGAATACGATGCATCACTGTTCGTTGTTGGCATTTCCTGCCTAAATTTGCCTGCTTTGCCAATGAGGTAGTCATTAAAATAATTGCCAACATCAAATGATTTTCTGATGAATAAGCTATCTGATTTGAATTGGTTTTTCTGCCCATAATTTCATTTAAAGTACTCCAAAGTTGTTTTCCATTATTCTTTATATCATTGATCATAATACAGTTTCTTATTTTTTGTTGTTGAGTTTAGTCACATAATTTCTCAATTTGCAGTAAGTCAGCCAGTCAGACGTACAGCCAGACTTATTAGCCACTCCTTTTACCCCATCTCTTTCAGCCATACAGTTTTTCATTTCCTCATCAATCCATGGAGTTCTAACAGTCTGTTTCTAAACAAGTGCTTGTTTATCAATAATTAGAAGAAGACATTTCATAAATTCATCAAGTGCAGCATCTGGATGCTCCAAATATTTTTGACTTCATCCACATAAGAGTCACAGCAAAATGTTTTGTATGATCTCTTATACAATATTTTAGGCCCAGCTTTTGGAACTTTGGCCTTCCTGGCTATAGCCACTATATTGTGATCACTGCTTCCAATGGGTACGGATACAGCTTTAGAACAAAGTTCTACAGTATTAGGAAAAATGTGATCAATACATGTGGATGATCTTGTTCCTGTAGTGTTTGTAAACACCCTGGTAGGTTGATTAATAACCTGAACCAGATTACAGGCACTGGTTACAGTGAGAAGCTTCCTCATGAGCAGACAGCTTGATGAAAACCAGTCAATATTCAGGTCCCCAACAAAGTAGATCTCTCAGTTTACGTCACATACGTCACTATCAAGCATTTCACACATATTATTTAGATGCTGACCGTTCACACTTGGTGGCCTATAGCAACACCCCAAAAGAAAAGGCTTTACAATGGCTTGCGAAAGTTTTCACCCCCCTTGGCATTCTACCTGACACCCAAGACCCCACTTGGCACCCTACCTGACACCCTAGACCCACTCCAATTTGCTTACCGCCCCAATAGGCCCACAGACGACGCAATCGCAATCACACTGCACACTGCCCTATCCCATCTGGACAAGAGGAATACCTATGTAAGAATGCTGTTCATCGACTACAGCTCAGTATTTAACACCATAATACCCTCCAAATCCGTCAGTAAGCTCGAGACCCTGTGCAACTGGGTCCTGGACTTCCTGACGGGCCGCCCCCAGGTGGTGAGGGTAGGAAACAACATCTCCACCCCGCTGATCCTCAACACTGGGGCCCTACAAGGGTGCATTCTCAGCCCTCTCTTGTGCTCCCTGTTCACCCATGACTGCGTGGCCATGCACGCCTCCAACTCAATCATCAAGTTTGCAGACGACACTACAGTGGTAGGCTTGATTACCAACAACGACGAGACGGCCTACAGGGAGGAGGTGAGGGCCCTCGGAGTGTGGTGTCAGGAACATAACCTCACACTCAATGTCAACCACACAAAGGAAATGATTGTGGACTTCAGGAAACAGCAGAGGGAGCAGCCCCCTATCCACATCGACGGGACAGCGGCGGAGAAGGTGGACATTTCCAGTCGGATCTCGTTTTTTCCGATGTCCCAGTTGTCTTGAACTGTTGTCTTGAACGCTCTGAAGTCAGATGTCATGAAATCTCACATAGACTAGTATAGACTAGTATCAAACTTTGCTGTGGCTGTGGTCATTGAAGCTGTTGGCACGGTGATTTGAGCTATCCGATTGGCCACCTAGCCACAGATCTCCCGGTCTTCGGTCTTCGGGAGAGTTTTTCTTTTCAGGGCTTTGTGTTTGAACCTATTTCTCCATATTCAAGAAATAAGATGTAGGACTGCCTGTTTTACAGAAGAAATTATATCCATAGATTTTGTCAGCCAATTCTTTCCGTCAACATGCACTCCTTAAATATTTCAGGGTCAAATCAAAACAAATCGAATTGTATTTGTCACATGAGCCGAATACAATCTTATCTTGAAAAGGTACAAGTCCTTATCCAACAATGCCGTTCAAGAAATAGAGTTTAGAAAATATTTACTAAATAAACTAAAGTAAAAACATTACATAAAAAAAGATAGCACAATAAAATAACAATAACGAGGCTATATGCAGAGGGTACCAGTACCGAGGAAATGTGCAGGGGTACAGGTTAGTCGAGGTAATTTGTACATGTAGGTAGGGGTAACGTGACTATGCATAGATAATAAACAGTGAATAGCAGCAGTGTAAAAACAAAGGGGGGGGGGGGGCAATGTACATAGTCCAGGTGACCATTTGATCAATTGTTCAGCGGTCTTATGGCTTGGGGGCAGAAGCTGTTAAGGAGCCTTTTGGACCTAGACTTGGCGCTCCGTAACCACTTGCCATGCGGTAGCAGAGAGAACAGTCTATGACTTCGGTGACTGGAGCCTTTCACGTTTTTTGGGCCTTCCTCTGACACCGCCTAGTATATCAGGTCTCTCTTGGAAAAGGGATGTTATCTCAATGAGAAAAACCTGCATAAATAAAGGTTAAATAAAACATACAAAAAAAAATATGTCCTGGGTGGCAGGAAGCTTGGCCCCAGTGATGTACTTCCCTCTGTAGCGCCTTACGGTAGGATGCCGAGCAGTTGCATACCAGGCGGTGATGCAACCGGTCAGGATGCTCTCAATGGTGCACGGTGATAGAACTTTTTGAGGATCTGGGGACCCATGCCAAATCTTTTCAGTCTCCTGTGGGGGAGAAGGTTTTGTCGTGCCCTCTTCACGACTGTCTTGGTATGTTTGGACCATGATAGTTTGTTGGTGATGTGGACACCAAGGAAACTTGAAACTCTCGTCGCGCTCCATTACAGCCCAGTCGATGTTAATGGAGGCCTGTTTGTCCCGTCTTTTCCTGTAGTCTACGATCAGCTCCTTTGCTCCGGGCCTATCACTGTTGTGTCGTCAGTAAAACTTAGAACTCAGTGAAGAGCTTGGTGTGTTAAGTTAAAACCAAAGCTTGAATTGAGGGGGTATTGTGGCTTTTGTTAAAGAAAATCGCTGAAAGCACTTTGTTCGCTTAAAATGTTGTTGTTATTTCAAGGCTATAGCCTGCCATTTAAGAAATCAATCATGAACCATTTGTGACTCGCTACAGGCTGGCAGGGCCTCTCAGCATGTCAACAACACATCAACAGCAGCACTTCAACAAGATGCCAATAAATGTTGCATTTAGGCAGTATAAAATTAAATTTAGAATGAAATAAAAATTAACCAAGAAATGCCTTATTAGGCTATACAGTTATTATTCAGTGTCTTATTAGGCTATACAGTCATTATATAGTGTCTTATTAGGCTAGACAGTCATTCTACAGTGCCTCATTAGACTAGACAGTCATTCTACAGTGCCTTTGAAATCACTTTTAGAAACAGGAGTTTGGCCAGTCTTTGGTTTGAGGATTATGAGGTGAGCTATGCATGCCTAGTTTGTTAATTTAGCCTAGCAGATGCTCTCGTATCCCCATGCACTGATCACAGTAAACACATATATTTTGTAACAACAATATCATGGAATGAAATAGAATACATTAGAAAATTCTAATTTTCCCAAGTGAAAAAAAAAGTTACAAGTGATATATACTGTAAGGCATACCTAATGATGTGCGGCTTTAAACAACAAATTACTTTTTTCTTGAATTCATTGATGATCAGATAATTAATTTGTAACTGGTTCTGTTGCCTGACCATTTTTATAGTTTGATTGACAACCTCACCTCACCTTTTTTTTTATTTTTTTTAATATCCTGTATAGAAATCCAAAAACCTATCAGTTAATGCAGCATGCGCTCGTCGTCATGCCCTGTTGGGGTATTTAAACAGATTCTGTTCGTCTCCAGTCATGTTAAAAATGACGTACAATTGCATGAAATGCATTTATAAAAAGGCAAAAAAATCTCGCAGCGCAAATAAGGTGATAGATTTATGTGCTTTTATTATAAATGATATCTTTTCACCCATACACTTGTCCTCGGTGGTCTGCGAATCCACAACCTCTGGCCATGTAATGCTTACAAAACAAAGAACAGTTTCTTAAACCACATATCTAAGGCTTTGGTCTGAGGGTAAACAGTAGGCTTGTTCTCTGCTATTCGCTTTATGTTTAATTATTATTTGGGGTTTAGGGAAGGGTGACTTGTTTTTTTTCAAGCGTTCAGGGAGGGCCGGGTAAAAATATATTTTACTGAAGGGGGGCCAACCATTTACATTTCATTGAGGTCTGATTTCCCCCAGGAATCCCTCATAATAAATAACGTACAGACCTTTACCATACTCCCTCTCTCTCCCTCTCTCCCTGCCTCCTTCACTCCCTCTCCCCCTCCTTCCTTCCTCCCTGCCTCCCTCACTTCCTCTCCCCCTTCCTCCCTGCCTCCTTCCCTCCCTCCCTGCCTCCTTCACTCCCTCTCCCCCTTCCTCCCTGCCTCCTTCCCTCCCTCCCTGCCTCCTTCCTTCCCTCCCTCCCTGCCTCCTTCACTCCCTCTCCCCCTTCGTCCCTGTCTCCTTCACCCTCCCTCCCTCCCTCCCTCCATCTTCCAATATGTACTGTTGAAACAGCCTAACATAGCTAATGGGAGTTGTCATGTTGAAAATGTTCTGTTACACATGATAGAGTCATTGTGAGTCTTTGAGAAAGGTGATGGTTTCTACTTGGACTCAAATAACCCTCTGAGAAATTCAATGGTTTACTGCAGTTCACAAAAGGGTTCTTTACTCTTTGAGTGATCATTAAAATGTAGACGTGGTGGCTCATTAGAATATTTTGGGGGGGGTGGTTCACTTACAGCTCTTTTTATTAAACCGTGAGTGAGAGTGTCATTCTAGTATGTTTTGTTATATAGTTAGAGTTGGAAGTTTACATACGCTTAGGTTGGAGTCATTACAAGTTTTTTTCAACCACTCCAAGTTTTTTTTCAACCACTTTCTTGTTAACAAACTATAGTTTTGGTGCATGACACAAGTAATTTGTCCAACAATTGTTTACAGACAGATTATTTCACTTATAATTCACTGTATTACAATTCCAGTGGGTCAGAAGTTTACATACACGAAGTTGACTGTGCCTTTGAACAGCTTGGAAAATTCCAGAAAATTATGTCATGGCTTTAGAAGCTTCTGATAGGCTAATTGACATAATTTGAGTCAATTGGAGGTGTACCTGTGGATGTATTTCAAGTCCTACCTTCAAACTCAGTGCCTCTTTGCTTCACTGTCACGTCCTGACCAGTAAAAGGGGTTGTTTGTTATTATAGTTCGGTCAGGGCGTGGCAGGGGGTGTTTGTTTAGTGTGTTTCGGGTTTTTTTGGGCAATGTTCTATGTTAGTCTATTTCTATGTCTGTGTCTAGTTATTATATTTCTATGCTTAGTTTATTGGGTTGACCTTCAATTGGAGGCAGCTGTTCCTCATTGCCTCTAATTGAAGGTCCTATTTAATAGGGGTATTTTTCTATGGGATTTGTGGGTAGTTGTTTCTCCGTATAGTCATTTGTCCTTACGGGACTGTTTTTGTCGTTGTTTTGTTCAAGTGTTTCGTTTCGTTTCTTTAATAAATAAGAAGATGAGCATACACATTCCCGCTGCGTTTTGGTCTACTCCATACGACGAACGTGACATTGACATCATGGGAAAACCAAAAGAAATCAACAAAGACCTCAGAAAAGAAATTGTAGACCTTCACAAGTCTCGTTCATCCTTGGAAGCAATTTCCAAGCGCCTGAAGGTACCACGTTCATCTGTACAAACAATAGTACGCAAGTATAAACACCATGGGACCACGCGGCCGTCATACCGCTCAGGTAACGCGTTCTGTCTCCTAGAGATGAACATAATTTGGTGCGAAAAGTGAAAATAAATCCCAGAACAACAGCAAAGGACCTTGTGAAGATGCTGGAGGAAACAGGTACAAAAGTATCTATATCCACAGTAAAACGAGTCCTATATCGACATAACCTGAAAGGCCAATCAGCAAGGAAAAAGCCACTGCTCCAAAACCGCCATAAAAAGTCAGACTACGGTTTGCAACTGCACATGGGGACAAAGATCGTACTTTTTGGAGAAATGTCCTCTGATCTGATTAATCAAAAATAGAACTGTTTGGCCATAATGACCATCGTAATGTTTGGAGAAAAAGGGGGATGCTTGCAAGCCGAAGAACACCATCCCAACCGTAAAGCACGGGGATGGCAGCATCATGTTGTGGGGGTGCTTTACTGCAGGAGGTACTGGTGTACTTCACAAAATAGATGGCATCATTAGGTGGAAAATTACGTGGATAAATTGAAGAAACATCTCAAGACATCAGTCAGGAAGTTAAAACTTGGTCGCAAATGGGTCTTCCAAGTGGACAATGACCCCAAGCATACTTCCAAAGTTGTGGAAAAATGGCCTAAGGACAACAAAGTCAAGGTATTGGAGTGGCCATCACAAAGCCCTGAGCTCAATCCTATAGAAAATTTGTGGACAGAACTGAAAAAGTGTGTGCGAGCAAGGAGGCCTACAAACCTGACTCAGTTACAGCAGCTCTGTCAGTTCGAATGGGCCAAAAATCACCCAACTTATTGTGGGAAGCTTGTGGAAGGCTACCTGAAATGTTTGACCCAAGTTAATCAATTTAAAGGCAATGCTACTAAATACTAATTGAGTGTATGTAAACTTCTGACCCACTGGGAATGTGATGTAAATAATAAAAGCTGAAATAAATCATTCTCTCTACTATTATTCTGACATTTCACATTTTTAAATTAAAGTGATGATCCTAACTGACTTAAGACAGGGAATTTTTACTAGGATTAAATTCAGGAAATGTGAAAAACTGAGTTTAAGTGTATTTGGCTAAGGTGTTGTCACGTTCTGACCTAGGAGAGCTGTGTTTTCTCTGTTTAGTTAGGTCAGGGTGTGACAGGTGGGTGGGCATTCTATGTTTTTGTTTTCTATGTTTTGGCCAGGTATGGTTTCCAATCAGAGGCAGCTGTCTATCGTTGTTTCTGATTGGAAGCCATACTGAGGCAGCCTGTTTTTCCTGTGTTGGCGTGGGTAGTTGTTTTCCGTTTTGTTAGTACACCTGACGGAACTGTTGGCTGTTTTGTTGTTTTTGTTTAAGTGTTTTCATTAAAGTATGAGCACTCTACACGTTGCGCCTTGGTCCCCTTTATACGACCCTCGTTACAGGCGTATGTAAAACTTCCGACTTCAACTGTATATGACGAAGTGTGTTGCGAAAGATTCACTGATGGCCTTGTGAGAACTGTTAACTAAATCAGTGGTTCTGAATTCTCTCCTCAGGGACCCTAGCTGAATTTTAACAATATAATACAGCTATTAAACCAGAATATACAGTGGGGGAAAAAAGTATTTGATCCCCTGCTGATTTTGTATGTTTGCACACTGACAAAGAAATGATCAGTCTATAATTTTAATGGTAGGTTTATTTGAACAGTGAGAGACAGAATAACAACAAAAATATCCAGAAAAACGCATGTCAGAAATGTTATAAATTGATTTGCATTTTATTGAGGGAAATAAGTATTTGACCCCCTCTCAATCAGAAAGATTTCTGGCTCCCAGGTGTCTTTTATACAGGTAACGAGCTGAGATTAGGAGCACACTCTTAAAGGAAGTGCTCCTAACCACAGCTTGTTACCTGTATAAAAGACACCTGTCCACAGAAGCAATCAATCAATCAAATTCCAGACTCTCCACCATGGTCAAGACCAAATAGCTCTCCAAGGATGTCAGGGACAAGATTGTAGACCTACACAAGGCTGGAATGGGGTACAAGACCATCGCCAAGCAGCTTGGTGAGAAGGTGACAACATTTGGTGCGATTATTCGCAAATGGAAGAAACACAAAAGAACTGTCAATATCCCTCGGCCTGGGGCTCCATGCAAGATCTCACCTCGTGGAGTTGCAATGATCATGAGAACAGTGAGGAATCAGCCCAGATCTACACGGGAGGATCTTGTCAATGAACTCAAGGCAGCTGGGACCATAGTCACCAAGAAAACAATTGGTAACACACTACGCCGTGAAGGACTGAAATCCTGCAGCGCCCGCAAGGTCCCCCTGCTCAAGAATACATATACATGCCCGTCTGAAGTTTGCCAATGAACATCTGAATGACTCAGAGGACAACTGGTGAAAGTGTTGTGGTCAGATAAGACCAAAATGGAGCTCTCGACGTGTTTGGAGGAGGAGGAATGCTGCCTATGACCCCAAGAACACCATCTCCACCGTCAAACATGGAGGTGGAAACATTATGTTTTGGGGGTGTTTTTCTGCTAAGGGGACAGGACAACTTCACCGCATCAAAGGGACGATAGACGGGGCCATGTACCGTCAAATCTTGGGTGAGAACCTCCTTCCCTCAGCCAGGGCATTGAAAATGGGTCGTGGATGGGTATTCCAGCATGACAATGACCCAAAACACACAGCCAAGGCAACAAAGGAGTGGCTCAAGAAGAAGCACATTAAGGTCCTGGAGTGGCCTAGCCAGTCTCCAGACCTTAATCCCATAGAAAATCTGTGGAAGGAGCTGAAGGTTCGAGTTGCCAAACGTCAGCCTCGAAACCTTAATGACTTGGAGAAGATCTGCAAAGAGGAGTGGGACAAAATCCCTTCTGAGATGTGTGCAAACCTGGTGGCCAACTACAAGAAACATCTGACCTCTGTGATTGCCACCAAGGGTTTTGCCACCAAGTACTATGTCATGTTTTGCAGAGGGGTCAAATACTTATTTCCCTCATTAAAATGCAAATAATTTTATAACAATTTTGACATGCGTTTTTCTGGATTTTTTTGTTGTTATTCTGTATCTCACTGTTCAAATAAACCTACCATTAAAATTATAGACTGATCATTTCTTTGTAAGTGGGCAAATGTACAAAATCAGCAGGGGATCAAATACTTTTTTCCCCCACTGTAAAACGAATAATGAACGTGGTACTACAAAGAACCTTTGAGATTGAGAAAGGTTCTTTATTGAACCATTATCTAGCTCGATAAAGAACCAGAATAAAGTGTTCTATATTGCACAAAAAAGGGTTTTAACCATAGCGGAATTATTTTATGGTGATACATAGAACATTCTATTAATGGTTCTTAGTAGAACCTTAGGAAGGGGTTCTTTATAGCACCATACAGGTTTAATATAGAACCTTATGCATGTAGTTCTTTATAGAACCTTAAAAAAAAGATTCCATATAGCACCAAAAAGGGTTCCATTATGGTTACAAGGCAAATAACCCTTATTGTGGTACAATATAGAACTGTTTGTTTTTTAGTGTATGCAATACAAGTGGTTGCTATCTCCGTGGACTTGCTGCTCAATTATGCGTGTGTGTGTGTGTGTGTGTGTGTGTGTGTGTTCATGCGTGCACGTGTCCTTGTTGATATTCTTGAACGTGCATTTGTGTGTGTGTGTGTGTGTGTGTGTGTGTGTGTGTGTGTGTGAGAGAGAGAGAGGACGTGTGTGTGTGTGTGTGTGTGTGTGTGTGTGTGTGTGTGTGGGTTTGGATTACCAGAACATGTGATTCTTGCTCATCCTCTTGTAAGATATGCATGACTAAGAAAGGCATAAAACTAATCGATAATCAAAAGAATGTATTTTTCAGGCCTTAGTGTTGATTTCCATCTAAAGATGCTTAACTTCAGCCCAGCGCTGGACACACGCCAACTTGTTTTACATATATAGTGCATTTCTTTCCTCTAGAAAGTTATGTGAATAACAATCATTTATTTTCAAGCAGCGGAAACAGTGATGTATCCCAAATGGTACCCTATTTCCCCATATAGTGCACTACTTTCTACCAGAGCTCTAGTCAAATGTAGTGCACTATGAAGGCAGTAGGGAGCCATCTGGGACACAGAGAGGGTTTTGCTGACTGTTTCGCTGTATCAGCTTTACCTAAGGAGTATCTGGTGGTTTGAATATCTTCTAACTAAACTGCAAGAGAATCAAAACATGCCTAATCTTCAATAAGTGATATTGATTATATTTATTAGTGTGAGAAATAGTAAAGTATCCCTTGCCATTACCACTCATTGGGTTCTGAAATAACAATACTCTGTGATGCGATATCACCTACTGTAACTTATACTCACTGTGCTGTATTTTTTCCACTTCCTGTTTGACTGAAAAGGCAGCCTGATTACTCCATGAAGTCCACCTATGAACACACACTAACTAGTTCTATATACTAGTTCATTACCTTGGTCTCTATGCCCGTCGGTTCTCAATGACTTTGTACTAAATCATACGAAATCATGAGTATTCAGACGTGAATGAATGTAATGCTCGACTGATTTCCACACCCTTGTTAAACATTAGTGTGGGTTACCCCTTTCCTGTCTCTAATGTCCTAAAGACTATACAACCAGGGAACCTGTGTCTCACCGTTATTAACTATGGGCCCATGGTCAAATGTATTGCACTATGTAGGGAATAGGATAGTATGACACAACCGGGATATCATTCTGTCAGTCTATCACTAACAGGGTAATATACACGGGACAGAGACAGGAGTCCCCATCAGTCAATTCAATTCAATTCAATTCGCTTTATTGGCATGACGTAACAATATACATATTGCCAAAGCTTATTTTGGATATTTACAATATAAAAATAAATAAAAATGAGAATCAAAATTGTCAACGGGACAACAGTAACAACAATAACCAAGGGTCAAAATAACCATACATTCAACAATAACAATAAGCATACAGTAGAGGACATGTGCAGGTTGATTGGTCTGTCAGACACTGTCCCTCAACTTATGGCAGGCAGCAATGTAGTGCGCTGCCAACACACAGCTCTCTGCATCCTCCCCCAACAGGACGGGTAGCCTATCCTCATCAGAGAGGTCTTTGAAACCTTGAATAAGGGTTTCAAATTTGGGGAAATGACACTCTCTAATTGTTTTATATTTTTGACATTAAGTCAGGAAATGCAGCTCCGTCTCAGGTTCTGCTGTTGTGCAGTGGTTGCACAGCCTTTCCTCTACAGGGAGCCAGGTTTTCCTGTGTCTACCCTTCTCAATGGCAAGGCTGTGCTCACTGAGCCTGTACTTTGTCAAGGTTTTTCTAAGGTTTTGATCAGTAACCATGGTCAAATATTTAGCCACGGTGTACTGTCGATTTAGGGCCAGAGAGCACTGCATTTTGCTTTGTGTTTGTGCTTGTGTTTCCCAATAAGCAATGTAGTTTTGTTTTGACTGTGTTGTAATTTGGTTTATTCTGATTGGCCTAATTCTGCCCTGCATCCCTATCAGTCTATCACTAACAGGGTAATATACACGGACAGAGACAGGAGTCCCTATCAGTCTATCACTAACACAGTAATCCACCTTCAAAGACGGGGACCTGGGAGCAGGCTTATTGAACCAATCGCCTCTAATACCTCGCTGGATGTTTCAGAAGGTTCTGGAATTACCCAGACCTGAGAAGAAGTTGAATTATTATTATGACATCACTGAGGGGAGGAGGATAGAGTGTGTTTGTGACATCACAGGAAGATGTTTGTGATGACAAAGAGAATGGTTCATGACATCAGAGAATGGTTTTGTGACATCACAGAGTGTGGTTTGTGACATTGGTTTATTATGGCCATTTATATATTCAGACAAAACTGAGGGGATTGAAAATATCACTATCGGTATTCTTCCTACTGTGAAAATAACCGGCGCTCAAAAGTTTAGAACATTTGGCTGTCTATTTGGCTTCTCGTATGTAAGTCAATGTCAAAAGGAGAAATGTTTTGTGCATGTTCCTAACATGTCACCTTAATGTTACATGAAGTATGTGTACATGCATGGTGACAGATCACCTTCTGACATGGGATTGATGGGAACTGTTCTTCTGTTCCCTCTCCTCATCTCTCTCTCTCTCTCTCTCTCTCTACTCTTTACCTACCTACGCTCTCTCTCCCTCTCTCTCTCCGCTCCCTACGCTCCCTCTACCTACGCTCTCTCTCTCTCTCTCTCTCTCTCTCTACCTACCTACGCTCTCTCTCCCTCTCTCTCCCTCTCCCTCTCCCTACGCTCCCTCTCCCTCTACCTACGCTCCCTCTACCTATGCTCTCTCTCTACCTACGCTCTCTCTCTACCTACGCTCTCTCTCTCTCTACCTACCTACGCTCTCTCTACCTACCTACGCTCTCTCTCTCTCTCCCTACCTACGCTCTCTCTCTCTACCTACCAACGCTCTCTCTCTACCTTCTCTCTCTCTACCTACGCTCTCTCTACCTACCTTCTCTCTCTCTCTCTACGCTCTCTCTCTACCTACCTCTCTCTCTCTCTCTACGCTCTCTCTCTACCTACCCTCTCTCTCTCTCTCTCTCTCTACCTACGCTCTCTCTCTACCTCTCTCTACCTATGCTCTCTCTCTACCTACCTCTATCTCGCTCTCTCTCTCTCTACTTACCTCTCTCTCTCTCTCTACCTACCGCTCTCTCTCTCTCTCTCTCTCATATCTCTCCCTCCTCATATTGTTGGAGTGTAATTAGGTTGGATGCGATCATATCTAACATCTGGAGTGTTACAGATTTGTCAGCTAGTGCGTTAGGTCAGTTATTATAGTGTTGCTGGCTACCACAGAACCATACATCATTTGCTATATTACAATGAATTGTGCATTAGTTTGTGAATCTGTTTGTGTGTAAATGTGTGTGTGTGTGTGTGTGTGTGTGCTTATGTGGTGCACATGCCCATGAGTGTTTGTTAGGCCATGTTTGTGTGTTTGTTAGGCCATGTTTGTGTAGTCCTTGTTAGTGCCATGTTTGTCAGGCCATGTTTGTGTGTTTGTTAGGCCATGTTTGTGTGTTTGTTAGGCCATGTTTGTTAGGCCATGTTTGTTAGGGCATGTTTGTGTGTTTGTTAGGCCATGTTTGTGTGTTTGTCAGGCCATGTTTGTGTGTTTGTCAGGCCATGTTTGTGTGTTTGTTAGGCCATGTTTGTGTGTTTGTTAGGCCATGTTTGTGTGTTCGTTAGGCCATGTTTTGAGTTTGTTAGGCCATGTTTGTGTGTTTGTTAGGCCATGTTTGTGTGTTTGTTAGGCCATGTTTGTGTGTTTGTTAGGCCATGTTTGTGTGTTTGTTAGGCCATGTTTGTGTGTTTGTTAGGCCATGATTGTGAGTTTGTTAGGCCATGTTTGTGTGTTTGTTAGGCCATGTTTGTGTGTTTGTTAGGCCATGTTTGTGTGTTTGTCAGGCCATGTTTGTGTGTTTGTTAGGCCATGTTTCTGTGTTTGTTAGGCCATCTTTGTTAGGCCATGTTTCTGTGTTTGTTAGGCCATGTTTGTTAGGCCATGTTTGTGTGTTTGTTAGGCCATGTTTGTTAGGCCATGTTTGTGTGTTTGTTAGGCCATGTTTGTTAGGCCATGTTTGTGTGTTTGTTAGGCCATGTTTGTGTGTTTGTTAGGCCATGTTTGTGTGTTTGTTAGGCCATGTTTGTTAGGCCATGTTTGTGTGTTTGTTAGGCCATGTTTGTGTGTTTGTTAGGCCATGTTTGTGTGTTTGTTAGGCCATGATTGTGAGTTTGTTAGGCCATGTTTGTGTGTTTGTTAGGCCATGTTTGTGTGTTTGTTAGGCCATGTTTGTGTGTTTGTTAGGCCATGTTTGTGTGTTTGTTAGGCCATGTTTGTGTGTTTGTTAGGCCATGTTTGTGAGTTTGTTAGGCCATGTTTGTGTGTTTGTCAGGCCATGTTTGTGTGTTTGTTAGGCCATGTTTGTGTGTTTGTTAGGCCATGTTTGTGTGTTTGTCAGGCCATGTTTGTGTGTTTGTTAGGCCATGTTTGTGTGTTTGTTAGGCCATGTTTGTGTGTTTGTTAGGCCATGTTTGTGTGTTTGTTAGGCCATGTTGGTGTGTTTGTTAGGACATGTTTGTGTGTTTGCTAGGCCATGTTTGTGTGTTTGTCTAGGCCAGAAGGCACTTTGTCCCAGAAGGCACTTTGTCCCAGAAGGCACTTTGTCACCTATATAGTGCACTACTTTTTGACCAGGGTCCATAGGGAAAATGTGATTTTGTTAGTCAAGGCCATGGAGAAGACTATGAGGGATGAAAACAGAGGACACTGGTAGAGAATATGTGTTTACAATCGGAGGGGTTCACTTTGGTGGGGGTCATTGTGTACCAGTGTCTCTCTCTCTCTCTCTCTCTCTCTCCTCTCCTCTCTCTCTCTCTCTATTACCCTTTCTGTGAAAAGTATTCCCCCAAAAAGTATGTTGTTAATGTATTTTTCTCCTTTACTTACACAGATGTTGTCTCTCTCCTCCCTCTTCTCTAATCTATTCTCTCTCTCTCCTCCCTCTCTTCTCTAGTCTATGCTCTCTTTCTCCTCCCTCCCTCTCTTCTCTAATCTATTCTCTATCTCCTCCCTCTCTTCTCTAATCTATTCTCTATCTCCTCCCTCTCTTCTCTAATCTATTCTCTCCTCCCTCTCTTCTCTAATCTATGCTCTCTCTCTCTCTCTCCTCCCTCTCTTCTCTAATCTCTTCTCTCTGTCCTTCTCTATCTATTCTCTCTCCTCCCTCTTCTCTAATCTATTCTCTCTCTTCTCCTTCTCTATCTATTCTCACTCCTCCCTCTCTTCTCTAATCTATTATCTCTCTTTGTCTCGCTTTCTCTTCTCCATCTCTCTCATTCTCTCCCCCTCTCTTCTCTTTCTCTCTCCTCTCTTTCTTTCTCCTCTCTCACTCTTTCGCTCTCTCTCACTACCCCCCCTCCTCGTTGCTCTCTGCTCCTTTCCTGGCTGTGAGAATTGAAAGCCCCAGGCACCTGTTGTGAGGCCTTTGTACGAGCTGCATATAGAGAGTCTGTTTGATACAGACCTCTCTTTGTCACTCTCTTGTTCTCTTACTCTCTTTTCTCTCTCTCTCACTCCCTCTCTCAGTCTCTCTGTCCTTCTGTCTTTCTCTGTCTCTCCTTCTCTCTCTCCCTCTTTCTCTCTTACACCACAGTGACCGTACGTACATATCCCAACCAGAAGCCATGGATTACAGGCAACATCCGCACTGAGCTAAAGGCTAGAGCTTAACGAGTCCGACACAAAGGATATACTGCTTTCTCTGGAACGGGCCCAAATCCCCGTCATTTGCGTTTAGAAAAAGACAGAGCGAAAGCGGAGGTCAGGTTGCCTTCTGAGAATTTGTAGGCGAGTGAGTAAATCTGATCCGTTCTATTGGCCAACGTGCAATCATTGGAAAACCAAATGGATGATATACAATCAAGACTATCCTACCAACGGGACACTAAAAACTGTAATCTTATGTTTCACCGAGTTGTGGCTGAACAACAACACGGATAATAAAGAGCTGCCGGGATTTTTCATGCATCGGAAGGACAGAGAAGCTACGTCTGGTAAGACGAGGGGTGGGGGTGTGTGTCTATTTGTCAATAACAGCTGGTGCGTGATCTCTAATATTAAAGAAGTTTTGAGGTTTTGCTCACCTGAGGTAGAGTACCTCATGATAAGCTGTAGACCACACTATCTACCAAGAGAGTTCTCATCTATATTATTCGTAGCTGTCAATTTACCACCACAGACCGATGCTGGCACTAAGACCGCTCTCAACCAGCTGTATAAGGCCAAAAGCAAACAAGAAAATGCTCATCCAGAAGCCGCACTCCTAGTGGTCGGGGACTTTAATGCAGGCAAACTTACATTTGTTTTGTGCAGCCAGAGGGTGAAAAGAAAACTCTGGACCACCTTTACTCCACACACAGAGATGCATACAAAGCTCCCCCTCGCCCTCCATTTAGCAAATCTGACCATTATTCTATCCTCCTTATTCCTGCTTACAAGCAAAAACTAAAGCATGAAGTACTGTCACGTCCTGACCAGTAAAGGGGTTATTTGTTATTGTAGTTTGGTCAGGACGTGGCAGGGTGTGTTTGTTTTATGTGGTTCGGGGTTTGTTGGGCTATGTGCTTATGTAAGAGGGATGTTTGTTTTATGTGTTCCGGGGTTTTTTGGTCTATGTAAGTGTATTTCTTTGTTAGTTCTAGTCTTTCTATTTCTATGTTTAGTTAATGGAGTTGACCTTCAATTGGAAGCAGCTGTTCCTCGTTGCTTCTGATTGAAGGTCCTATTTATAGGGGTGTTTTTGTAATGGGATTTGTGGGTAGTTGTCTCCTGTTTAGTGTCTGTGCACCCGACAGGACTGTTTAGTGTCGTTCATTGGTTTGTATACGTGATTTGTTTGTTTTTCCTTCTTTTAAATTAATAAAGAAGATGAGTATACACGTTCCCGCTGCACCTTGGTCTGATCCTTACGCCGTCCGTGACAAGTACCAGTGACTCTCTCAATACGGAAGTGATCAGATGACGCTACAGGCTTCATCGCTGTTAATTATCTATCCATGCATAGTCACTTTACTCCTACCTACATGTACAAATTACCTTGACTAACCTGTATCCCCACACATACTCGGTACCGGTACCCCCTGTATATATATCCTCGTTATTGTTATTTTGTGTTATATTAGTTTATTTGGTAAATATTTTCTTAAATTGCGTTGTAGGTTAAGGGCTTGCAAGTAGGTATTTAACGGCAAGGTCAACAACTGCTGTATTCGGTGCATTGATTTGATTAGAGCTGCCGCTGTTACGAATCCCTTTGGCCCTGCAGTCTAGGGGAGATGGAAATGAGACCCGTAACATAACTCATGCAAATTATAATAGTGGAAAGGAAACAGTGAGAACAAAAACCACAGACAACTTAAATCTACTGTCAAACTCTTAGGGTTTATTTCTTTAAACACACGGTATGGGGTGTGGGAAAAGGGGCTGAGCTGGACCCAAGGAATGAAACAAATGTCCAAAAACACCCTTAAGCTAAACTAGCCCATTTCAATAACAGCTAGCTAACTAACCAAAAATACAGTGGGTGGTCCGCCCAGTTCTAACTAGGGTATTTAGACAAGGGTTACCTACGGGTAGTGTATGCCCATGGGCGACTTGTCTTGGAACCCACCATCAAACAAACAGTCAACACTTTAACAAAAACAATACTCACAGGCTGACGGACAAAGTGACATGTAGTTGCCAAAAACAAAAGAGAGATCTGTATTCAAAGAGAGAGCGAGAGAGAGAGATATAGACACAGAGAGATTGAGCTACCGAGAGTGAGATTGAACTCAAGAGAAAAGAACTGGCTGGGTTTTTAAACCAAGGGAAAGAGATGTGATTGGTTGAGGGAAAAGGAGCAGGTGTCTTGGTTGGTGACTGATTGATGACTGATTGGGGAATGATGATTTTCACCTGTGAGGGGAGAAGGAGAGAAAATAAACACACACACAGGATACATACACAGGATACCTGTATCCGTAACAGCCGCATTCAAGGAGCGGGAGACTAATCCGGATGCTTATAAGAAATCCCACTACGACCTTCGACAATTCATCAAACAGGCAAAGTGTCAATACAGGATTGAGATATAATCCTACTACGGTGGCTCTGATGCTCATCGGATGTGGCAGGACTTGCAAACTATCATGGATTACAAAGGTAAACAAAGCCACGAGCTGCCCTGTATCGCAAGCCTACCAGACGAGCTAAATTCCATCTATGCTCTCTTTAAGGCAAGCAGCACTGAACCATGCATGAGAGCACCAGCTGTTCTGGACGATTATGTGATCTCGCTTTCCTTTGCCGATGTGACTAAGACCTTTAAACAGGTCAATGTTCACAAGGCCGCGGGTTCAGATGGATTACCAGGACACGCAGTATGAGCATGCGCTAACCAGCTGGCAAGTGGCTTCCCTGACATTTTCAATCTCTCCCTGACCCAGTCTGTAATGCCTACATGTTTCAAGCAGACCAACAAAGCCAAGGTAACTTGTCTAAATGACTATCGCCCTGTAGCCATGAAATGCTTTTAAAGGCTGGTCATTGCTCAGATACCCTGGACCCACTTCAATTTGCATACCGCCCCAACAAATGTGCAGGTGATGCAATCTTTACTGCACTCCACACTGCACTCTCCCACCCTCTCCCACCTCTTCCTTTCTCATTTTTTACGACTGAGTGGCCCTGAGGGAGGTAAGGAGACAGAAAACAGACTCCTTCGGGCAAATCCGCAGCCCATCTTATGATCTGGGAACTTTTTACTCTTTGAATCAAAGGAAAATGGTGCCAATAGAGCCCAGTGACCCTTAAACATGTTTCTGAACAATGTATTAAAACTGAAGGACTCATGTTGTATTGATATAACTTGAAGCATACTGTGACATTACTCTGCTGATTGTCCTGTCATTAAAATGGGTTTAATGTGTATTTGCTGTAACATTGATATTTCAACAAATGCATGTTTGGAACTTACATATTTCCATCCTAGGGACTGTTGAACTGTTTTCTGTACAGGAGAACTTTTATTGGACATTTATGAGGAAATCTCAGTTTTGTCTCAATGGTACAGGGATGAGCTCAATTCTCAGACTCAGCATAATCCCGTGCCACCCTGTCTTCTCTCTCTCTCGCTCTCTCTCACTTGCACACGCACACGCACACACACACACACACACACACACACACACACACACACACACACACACACACACACACACACACACACACACACACTGGGTCACAATCATGGTCTGACCCAGTTTTCCAGTTTCCAGTAGTTTCATTGTGATTGCTATAGCTTTGTTAATTAAGAGTGTTTGTGTGTGTGTATTTTGCCTGTTTGTGCACTTGTGACACATTCCCTTACTTTCATGTGTTTCTTCTACCAAGACTTAAATAGCTGCTTTAAAATTAACATCAAACACCTTAGCTGTCGGCGTCCTCATCTCTCTCATCTCTCTCATCTCTCTCATCCCTCTCATCTCTCTAATCTCTCATCCCTCTCATCTCTCTCATCCCTCTCATCTCTCTAATCTCTCATCCCTCTAACCTCTCTCATCCCTCGCAAGACTCTAATCTCGCTCATCTCTCTAACCTCTCTCATCCCTCTCATCTCTCTAATCTCTCATCTCTCTCATCCCTCTCATCTCTCTAACCTCTCTCATCTCTCTCATCCATCTCATCCGCCCCCCCCTCTCACCTCCCCCTCTCACCCTCTCTCTCCTAATCTCTCACCCCCCCTCTCATCCCTCTCACCCTCTCCCTCTCACCCACCCTCTCCCTCAGTCCCTCTCACCTCTCTCTCATCCCTCTCACCCTCCCTCTCATCCCCCCTCTCATCTCTCATCTCTCTCATCCCTCATGTCCCTCTTGTCAATAAAAGCCTTTAAATCTGAGAAAAAACTATGAGAGACAAATATTGCTCCAATAATGTTCTATTGTAAACACAATCAACAGGGGAATCCCCCCTCTCTCTTTGAGTAGTAAGGCAAAGCAATACAATCAACAGGGGAATCCCCCCTCTCTCTTTGAGTAGTAAGGCAAAGCAATACAATCAATAGGGGAATCCCCCCCTCTCTCTTTGAGCAGTAAGGCAAAGCAACACAATCAACAGGGGAATCCCCCCTCTCTCTTTGAGCAGTAAGGCAAAGCAACACAATCAACAGGGGAATCCCCCCTCTCTCTTTGAGCAGTAAGGCAAAGCAACACAATCAACAGGGGAATACCCCCCTCTCTCTTTTTAAGCTGTATGGCAAAGCAACAAAGACTTGCTTGAATCATATTTATGTTTATTTTTGGAGAACAGTTTAGAAATTGAAGAAGACATTCGGTGTGGTTGGTGACTTAATTGGTCTTTTTGAAGAGGAGTCTTCATCAGTCTCTATAATTAAACATTTAGATTCCATTAAAGGGAAAGACAAAAAAAAACTGAAAAGAGACCAATTAAATCTAGACTTTATTTTAAGGAAGCGCCTTGTTTTTCTACTTCTCCGAATTAACCGTCCAAGCCATTGTTCCTCAAAGGGAATATGATAGAATACTCTTAGAAAAAAAAAGGTTCTATCTAGAACGTAAAACGGTTCTACGGCTGTCCCCAATAAGAGAACCCTTTGAAGGACACTTTTTGGTTCCAGGTAGAAACCTTTTCCACAGATGATTCTACAACGGAATCCCAAAGAGTTCTACCTTCAACCAAAAAGGGTTCTACCTGGAATGAAAAAAAAGGCTTATCCTATGAGGACAGCTAAAGAACCCTTTTGGAATCCTTTTTTTTCTAAGAGTGAAGCAAGGAATATCTAAATGTTCTGAGTCCCCAATGTTAATGGCGTAGATAGAGTGAGTCTCATTGTTTAATGAGCGTAATAATTAATTATCCAGTTTCCCTGTTGGTCTAACGCAATTCTTAATAAATCTCTAATTGATAGTTATTTCTTAAACTTCAACAGGGCTGTAAATAAATATACTATCACTTCTATGAAAAAATATACATTTCCATCAATCATAGAGACACCCACTTTGACTTTTTTTACATACAGAACATTGTGATGGGAGTTAATATGGAATATCAGGACCATGGACAGCAACCAGGAAAACGGAAAGTAACCCTGACCATGGACAGCAACCAGGACCATGGACAGCAACCAGGACCATGGACAGAAACCAGGACCATGGACAGCAACCAGGACCATGGACAGAAACCAGGATCCATGGATAGAAACCAGGATCCATGGATAGAAACCAGGATCCATGGATAGAAACCTGGACCCATGAATAGAAACCAGGACCCATGAATAGAAACCAGGATCCATGAATAGAAACCAGGACCCATGGATAGAAACCAGGATCCATGAATAGAAACCAGGATCCATGGACAGCAACCAGGAAAACGGAAAGTAACCCTGACCATGGACAGCAACCAGGATCCATGGATAGAAACCAGGATCCATGGATAGAAACCAGGATCCATGGATAGAAACCAGGGTCCATGAATAGAAACCAGGACCCATGGATAGAAACCAGGATCCATGAATAGAAACCAGGATCCATGGACAGCAACCAGGATCCATGGATAGAAACAAGGATCCATGGATAGAAACCAGGATCCATGGATAGAAACCAGGATCCATGGATAGAAACCAGGATCCATGGATAGAAACCAGGATCCATGGATAGAAACCAGGATCCATGGACAGCAACCAGGATTCATGGACAGCAACCAGGACCATGGACAGCAACCAGGACCATGGACAGCAACCAGGACCATGGATAGAAACCAGGACCATGGATAGAAACCAGGATCCATGGATAGAAACCAGGATCCATGGATAGAAACCAGGATCCATGGACACTTTACAATAGTACATCTAAATCTATTTTTTTTTTGGGGGGGGGGGGGGTTAGAAGGATTACTATATCCTATCCCAGGTATTCCTTAAAGAGGTGGGGTTTCAGGTGTCTCCGGAAGGTGGTGATTGACTCCGCTGTCCTGGCGTCGTGAGGGAGCTTGTTCCACCATTGGGGTGCCAGAGCAGCAAACAGTTTTGACAACTTCCGCAGCGGTAGGGGGGCCAGCAGGCCAGAGGTGGATGAACGCAGTGCCCTTGTTTGGGTGTAGGGCCTGATCAGAGCCTGAAGGTACGGAGGTGCCGTTCCCCGAACAGCTCCGTAGGCAAGCACCATGGTCTTGTAGCAGATGCGAGCTTCAACTGGAAGCCAGTGGAGTGTGCGGAGGAGCGGGGTGACGTGAGAGAACTTGGGAAGGTTGAACACCAGATGGGCTGCGGCGTTCTGGATGAGTTGTAGGGGTTTAATGGCACAGGCATGGAGCCCCGCCAACAGGGAGTTGCAGTAATCCAGACGGGAGATGACAAGTGCCTGGATTAGGACCTGCGCCGCTTCCTGTGTAAGGCAGGGTCGTACTCTGCGAATGTTGTATAGTATGAACCTACAGGATCGGGTCACCGCCTTGATGTTAGCGGAGAACGACAGGGTGTTGTCCAGGGTCACGCCGAGGCTCTTAGCACTCTGGGAGGAGGACACAATGGAGTTGTCCACCGTGATGGCGAGATCATAGAAAGGGCAGTCCTTCCCCGGGAGGAAGAGCAGCTCCGTCTTGCCGAGGTTCAGCTTGAGGTGGTGATCCGTCATCCACACTGATATGTCTGCCAGACATGCAGAGATGCGATTCGCCACCTGGTTATCAGAAGGCGCAAAGGAGAAGATTAATTGTGTGTCGTCTGCGTAGCAATGATAGGAGAGACCATGTGAGGATATGACAGAGCCAAGTGACTTGGTGTATAGCGAGAATAGGAGAGGGCCTAGACCTGACCCCTGGGGGACACCAGTGGTGAGAGCATGTGGTGCGGAGACAGATTCTCACCATGCCACCTGGTAGGAGCGACCTGTCAGGTAGGACGCAATCCAAGAGTGAGCCGTGCCGGAGATACCCAACTTGGAGAGGGTGGAGAGGAGGATCTGATGGTTCACAGTATCAAAGGCAGCAGATAGGTCAGAAGGATGAGAGCAGAGGAGAGAGAGTTAGCTTTAGCAGTGCGGAGAGCCTCCGTCACACAGAGAAGAGCAGTCTCAGTTGAATGACCAGCCTTGAAACCTGACTGATTTGGATTGAGAAGGTCATTCTGAGAGAGATAGCAGGAGAGCTGGCGAACGACGGCACGTTCAAGAGTTTTGGAGAGAAAAGAAAGAAGGGATACTGGTCTGTATTTGTTGACATCGGAGGGATTGAGTGTAGTTTTTTTGAGAAGGGGTGCAACTCTCGCTCTCTTGAAGACGGAAGGGACGTAGCCAGCGGTCAAGGATGAGTTGATGAGCGAGGTGAGGTAAGGGGGAAGGTCTCCGGAAATGGTCTGGAGAAGAGAGGAGGGGATAGGGTCAAGCGGGCAGGTTGTTGGGCGGCTGGCCGTCACAAGACGCAAGATTTCATCTGGAGAGAGAGGGGAGAAAGAGGTCAAAGCATAGGGTAGGGCAATGTGAGCAGGACCAGCGGTGTCGTTTGACTTAACAAACGAGGATCGGATGTCGTCGACCTTCTTTTCAAAATGGTTGACGAAGTCATCCGCAGAGAGGGAGGAGGGGGGGAGGGGGAGGAGGATTCAGGAGGGAGGAGAAGGTGGCAAAGAGCTTCCTAGGGTTAGAGGCAGATGCTTGGAAGTTAGAGTGGTAGAAAGTGGCTTTAGCAGCAGAAACAGAGGAGGAAAATGTAGAGAGGAGGGAGTGAAAAGATGCCAGGTCCGCAGGGAGGCTAGTTTTCCTCCATTTCCGCTCGGCTGCCCGGAGCCCTGTTATAAGCATTATATAACTGGTTTATAAGCATTATTTAACTGGTTTATAAGCATTATATAACTGGTTTATAAGCATTATATAACTGGTTTATAAGCATTATTTAACTGTTTATAAGCATTATTTAACTGGTTTATAAGCATTATTTAACTGTTTATAAGCATTATATAACTGGTTTATAAGCATTATATAACTGGTTTATAAGCATTATTTAACTGTTTATAAGCATTATATAACTGGTTTATAAGCATTATTTAACTGGTTTATAAGCATTATATAACTGGTTTATAAGCATTATATAACTGGTTTATAAGCATTATTTAACTGTTTATAAGCATTATATAGCTGTTTATAAACATGATATAACTGGTTAATAAACATGATATAACTGGTTTATAAGCATTATTTAACTGGTTTATAAGCATTATATAGCTGTTTATAAACATGATACAACTGGTTAATAAACATCATATAACTGATTTATAAGCAGTAATAGCTAGTTTGTAGTTTATGAGCAGACAGAGTAAAGCTCAGATCTCCGTCAGAGTTCCTCAGGGTCTAAATGGCAGCGGACTAATCCAGGTTACAACCCTTTAGCTGGTGAATATTAACACTGCCCTTCCTGCATTATGTATAAGGTTCACTCTCAGTTAGCAACCTCTGTATACACACACACACACACACACACACACACACACACACACACACACACACACATTCTCACACACACACACACACACACGCACACATACACACACACACACACACACACGGACACACACACACACACACACACACACACACACACACACACATACACAGACTCACACACACACACACACACGGACACAAACACACAGACACATACACACACACACACACACACACACACACACACACACACACACACACACACACACACACACACACACACACATGGATACAAACACACAGCACACACACACACACACACACACACACACACACACACACACACACACACACACACACACACACACACACACACACACACACACACACACACACACACACATTCACACACACACGTTCACACATACACACACATACTCAATTAGCAACCTCCCTATGCACACACACTTATTAACCTTCTAGTTAGGCAGCGATATAGCACACCCCTATTTCCTGTCATGAGTCTGTGTTTCAAAGCTTTCCCCCAATGGCCCTGTGTGTGTGTGTGTGTGTGTGTGTGTGTGTGTGTGTGTGTGTGTGTGTGTGTGTGTGTGTGTGTGTGTGTGTGTGTGTGTGTGTGTGTGTGTGTGTGTGTGTGTGTGTGTGTGTGTGTGTCCCCGTGTGTGTGTCTGTGTGTCTGTGTGTCTGTGTGTGTTTGTGTGTGTGTTTATGGAAATGTGGTTTCAATAGTTGGGAGTGGGAGAGACCAAAATATAAACCTACCATCTCTCACAGTCTCACGGTAAAATGTGTCATTCAAATGTTGAACGTCATGTTTCCTGAACTTCAAATTTCGAAGTTGTTCCAAAGTTTAAGGTTAAATTTAGGCATTAACTCTGAATGGTCGAGGTAAGGTTTGAGGTTTGGGGATAAGCGTACAACTAAAATCTATCTCTCTCTATCCGCCCTTCTTCTTCTCTCTCTTTCTCTTTCTTGCACTTTGTCTCTCTCTCACTTTCTCTCTCTATCCCCCTTCTCCCTCTTTCTCGATATCTCTCTCTCTCTTTCTCTCTCTTTCTCTCTCTATATCCCCCCCTTCCCCCTCCCCTGTGTCCCCTCCTTCTGAACCTCTGTAATTTGTATTCTGTCCAGAAGAGGGAGGGAGAAAGCTTCTCCTTGAGTATGTAGAAGGGGACAGTGGATCATAGCTGGGGGATCAAATGGTAAATTAATGTTTCTGTAATTACACTCTTTACTGGGGAAATTGGGTTGGAACTGATTGCAACCCCTTATTATCAATAAGGAGGAATGCCCAGTGGGATCAGTCTAAAATCTCTCATTTATCACAAGGGTGCATCCCAAATGGCAACCTATTCCCTATACCCTATGCACTAAAAATAGGCTTCCATTTAGGATGCATGTCAAGACTTTAATCTGTTCGACCTGGTGAGGTTGATTTAGTGTGTGTGTGTGTGTGTGTGTGTGTGTGTGTGTGTGTCTGTGTGTGTGTGTGTGTGTGTGTGTGTGTGTGTGTGTGTGTGTGTGTGTGTGTGTGTGTGTGTGTGTGTGTGTGTGTGTGTGTGTGTGTGTGTGTGTGTGTGTGTGTGTGTCTGTGTGTGTGTCTGTGTCTCTTGAAACAGAAGCACAATGACAATGAGTAAAATGATCTCTACAGGGGGGAAAATGGCAGTGAGACAAGTGAGTGTATTATCGTGGATATACAGGGCCATTGACTGGGTCGTATTCCCTGCTGAGCGCCAGGCAATATGCCTATTTATCTTTCTTTGCTCTAATGTTGTAGAGCTGAGACATGGCACAAAAGTTACATCCCAAATCGCAACCTATTCCTTACCTGGGGCTCTACTTTTGACCAGAACCCTAATGTAGAACACTAAGTAGGGATAAGGGTGTGATTTAGGACATACTTAAAGAGATTTGTAGACGTTGGTTCCATCTGTCCCTGGGTCTCCCTGGGAGGTCGTAGCACGTGGAAAGACAGACACAGATACACGTACACACACACAAACGCATGCACACACACACACACACATACACACACACACACACATGCATGCACACACACACGCATGCACACACACACCTGTAAGTTCATGTGACATGTTGCTAATTACGAGGAAGAGTTCACAGACTCTTGTCATCTGTCTTAATATAACTCCTTTAGAGGACTCCATCTTGTCATCTGTCTTAATATAACTCCTTTAGAGGACTCCATCTTGTCATCTGTCTTAATATAACTCCTTTAGAGGACTCCATCTTGTCATCTGTCTTAACATAACTCCTTTAGAGGACTCCATCTTGTCATCTGTCTTAATATAACTCCTTTAGAGGACTCCATCTTGTCATCTGTCTTAACATAACTCCTTTAGAGGACTCCATCTTGTCATCTGTCTTAACATAACTCCTTTAGAGGACTCCATCTTGTCATCTGTCTTAACATAACTCCTTTAGAGGACTCCATCTTGTCATCTGTCTTAACATAACTCCTTTAGAGGACTCCATCTTGTCATCTGTCTTAATATAACTCCTTTAGAGGACTCCATCTTGTCATCTGTCTTAACATAACTCCTTTAGAGGACTACATCTCGTCATCTGTCTTAACATAACTCCTTTAGAGGACTCCATCTTGTCATCTGTCTTAACATAACTCCTTTAGAGGACTCCATCTCGTCATCTGTCTTAACATAACTCCTTTAGAGGACTCCATCTTGTCATCTGTCTTAACATAACTCCTTTAGAGGACTCCATCTTGTCATCTGTCTTAACATAACTCCTTTAGAGGACTCCATCTTGTCATCTGTCTTAATATAACTCCTTTAGAGGACTCCATCTTGTCATCTGTCTTAACATAACTCCTTTAGAGGACTCCATTTGGATGGAGAGACTGTACGAATAAAATAAAGTGTTCCTCTTCCTCTCCTCTGCTACGCTTCATTGGCTTGTAGGGCTGGGAGATTGGACCTTACAGAGGATGGATTTCGCCTGCAGGGATCATACACTGTCTGTATGTGTCTGGCCTAGAAAGAGAAAGAGAGAGGGAGGGAGGGAAAACAGTTAGATAAAAATTGAATGTACACGTACACAGTTTACAGCAGGTATAATAGAGGTAGTGACATTCTTGTGTGCTAGCTCCCTCAACATCACAGTACATTATAAATATCAGTAATAATCAAGTCAAATCAACAATCACAGTTCATTAGAAGGTAGCTAGCATACACAGTAATTTTTTATTGTTTATTTCAGTTTTGTTTATTATCTACTTCACTTGCTTTGGCAATGTTAATATATATGTTCCCCATGCCAATAAAGCCCTGAATTGGAGAGAGAGTGAGAGTGTGAAAAGGAGTGAGAGAGAGAGAGAAAGAGAGTGTGAAAAGGAGTTAGAGAGAGAGAGAGAGAGGGTAAAGGGGTGAGAGAGTGTGTGTGAAAAGGAGTGTGAGAGAGAGAGTGTGTGTGAAAAGGAGTGAGAGAGAGAGAGAGTGTGCGTGGAAAAGGAGTGGAGAGAGAGAGAGAGAGAGTGTGTGTGTGAAAAGGAGTGAGAGAGAGAGAGTGTGTGTGTGTGTAAAAAGGAGTGAGAGAGAGAGAGAGTGAGAGTGAAAAGGAGTGAGAGAGAGAGAAAGAGAGAGAGTGTGTTAAGGAGTGAGTGAGAGAGAGAGAGAGTGAGAGTGTGTGTGAAAGAGTGAGTGGGGGAGAGAGAGAGAGAGAGAGAGAGAGAGAGAGAGAGAGAGAGATTGTGTGTGTTAAGGTGAGAGTGAGTGAGAAAGAAAGAGAGAGAGAGAGAGAGAGAGAGAGAGTGTAAAAAAGATAGGGCTGCCACCAGATGAGGAGGTGAGACAGGTCTTCAACAAATAACCAGACAACATCAAGGTATAGCTCCTGAAGGAATACTCAGATGAGCTCACATCTTCTTAACTCTGATAACAGCTCCCTCTCAGAGCACACTGACTGCAGGAATGTCCACCAGAGGTGTTGCCAGAGAATTGAATGTTAATTTCTCTACCATAAGCCGCCTCCAATATTGTTTAAGACAATTTATCAGTATGTCCAACCGGCCTCACAACCGTGGACCACATGTAACCACGCTAACGCAGGACTTCCACATCCGACTACATCACCAGCCACCTAGACAGCTGATATATCTGAGGGTTTGCACAACTGAAGAATTTCTGTACAAATTGTCAGAAACCATGCATGCTCACCTGCATGCTTGTTGTCCTCACCAGGGTCTTGACCTGACTGCAGTTCGGCGTCGTAACCGACTTCAGTGGGCAAACGCTCACCTTTGATGGCCACTGGCACGCTGGAGAACTGTACCAGGCAGATGGCAAACAGCATGTGCTGATGTCTACGTTGTAAACAGAGTGCCCCATGGTGGAGGTGGGGTTATGCTATGGGCATGCATAAGCTACAGACAATGAAGGCAATTTCATTTTATCGATGGCAAATTGAATTCAAAAAGATACCGTGACGAGATCCTGAGGCCCGTCTTCATTTCTTTTCATCCGTCATCATCACCTCATGTTCCAGCGTGATAACGCACAGCCCCATGTCCCAAGGATTTGTACACAATTCCTAGAAACTGAAAATGTCCCAGTTCTTCCATGGCCTGCATACTCACCAGACATGTCATCACCCATTGAGCAGGTTTGAGATGCTCTGGGTTGACGTGTATAGCAGTGTGTTCCAGTTCCCACCAATATCCAGAAACTTTGCACAGCCATTGAAGAGAAGTGGGACAACATTTCACACAACACAATCAACAATCAACAGTCTGATTAATTCTCTGATCCTTTGATTGGGTGGACAATATGTCAGTTTATGCTGCAAATCTCTGATAGGTTGAAAGACATCCCCCAAAAGTTGTCATAATTACTCTGTAAGTCTATGGAAGGGGGTAAGAACCAAGAGACTCCTTGGTTTTGTATTGGAGTCAATGTAGCCAGACGAGGACGGAAGCTAGCTGTCCTCCGGCTACACCAGGGTGCTACCTTACAGAGTCCTGTTGAGGCTACTGTAGACCTTCTTTGGAGTGTGTTTTTTAATAAAATATTTGGTGAAGTGAATATTTTTAGAATAGTTTTATCTAAAAATGAGAACTTTTTTATATTTCACTATTTTCTTTTTATGAAATTCACTGAGGAGGATGGTCCTCCCCTTTTTCCTCTGAGGAGCCTCCACTGGTGTACATCTACTGGTTCCCCCCAAGGAACTGTCATCTCTCCAGGACTATTCTAAACATAAACCAATGACCTGAGTGGCTCAGACGGGGACTGCTTGGCAGTGAAATATCCTCTACGGGATCGGTGTCCCTAAACCGGGATGGTTGTTGCTAACATGCGCTAATGTGACTAGAATGACGTTGTAAGTAACAGCCGACTTTCTAGGACCTAGACATGTCTTATATGGGCAGAAAGCTTAAATTCATGTTAATCTAACTGTACTGTCCAATTTACTGTAGCTATTACAGTGAAAATATACCATGCTATTGTTTGAGGAGAGTGCACAACAACACAAAACTTTTATCATGGCAACTGGTTTGATACATTTACCTCTGAAGGTAAATAATGTACTTGCATTCAGTAATCTTTCTCTGATTTGTCATCCTGATGGTCCCAGAGATAAAATGTAGTATAGTTTTGTTTGATAAAATCCATGTTTATATTCAAATGTAGGCACTGGGTTCTACAATTTGAACCCCTGCTGTTTGATTTGTATTATCTTTCACCTGATCTAATCGGTTATATTCTCATACATTAATTTCACATTTCCACAAACTTCCAAGTGTTTCCTTCAAATAGTATCAAGAATATGCACATCCTTGCTTCAGGTCCTCAGCTACAGGCAGAAAAGATTTGGGTATGTCATTTTAGGCAGGAAATTGAAAAAAAAATGGTTCGATCCTTAAAAGGATATGACGATGACACCATCCACCTCTCAGATGACACCGCCCTTATCCACCTCTCAGATGACACCGCCCTTATCCACCTCTCAGATGACACCGCCCTTATCCACCTCTCAGATGACACCGCCCTTATCCACCTCTCAGACGACACCGCCCTTATCCACCTCTCAGATGACACCGCCCTTATCCACCTCTCAGATGACACCGCCCTTATCCACCTCTCAGATGACACCGCATTTCCAAACAGAAGAAAAACAGGGTTCATTAATCATTACCGGTGCAATAACAAATTACCTCACAATCAAAATCATCAAAACAAAACAACAGCTCATTGATTTCCAGAAGAAGGCAGACCCAGTGAGCCACCTAGTCCTGGGTGGTGAAAAGGTAGAGAGAGTGGGGAGTTTTAAGTGCCTGGGAACCATCATGGACAGCACACTCTCTTTTAATGCCAACACTCAGAACATCAATAAAACATGCCAACAATGACTGGACCTCCTGCACAGACTGAGTCAAATGAATGAGAACACCAGGATACTGTCTAACTAATACACCAGACTGAGAAAACTGAATGTCAACACCAGGATACTGTCTAACTAATACACCAAACAGGTGGGCTGTAAGTGGCCTGGTACAGTGTGTTGTCAGTGGCCTGGTACGGTGTGTTGTCAGTGGCCTGGTACGGTGTGTTGTCAGTGGCCTGGTACGGTGGGTTGTCAGTGGCCTGGTACGGTGTGTTGTCAGTGGCCTGGTACGGTGGGTTGTCAGTGGCCTTGTACAGTGTGTTGTCAGTGGCCTGGTACGGTGTGTTGTCAGTGGCCTGGTACGGTGTGTTGTCAGTGGCCTGGTACGGTGGGTTGTCAGTGGCCTGGTACGGTGGGTTGTCAGTGGCCTGGTACGGTGGGTTGTCAGTGGCCTGGTACGGTGGGTTGTCAGTGGCCTGGTACGGTGGGCTGTCAGTGGCCTGGTACGGTGGGTTGTCAGTGGTTAATACAAATTCAATCAGCAGAACCTCTTAAACCAACAATGCAGTTTTAAGAAAATAAGAGTTAAGAAAATAGTTACTAAATAAACTAAAGTAAAAAAAGTAACACAGTAAAATAACAAGCGAGGCTATATACAAGGGGTACCGGTACAGAGTCAATGTGCGGGGGCACCGGTTAGTAATGAGGCTATATACAGGGGGTACAGGTTAGTTGAGGTAATTGAGGTAACATGTACATGTAGGTAGAGTTAAAGTGACTATACATAGATAATAACAGAGAGTAGCAGCAGCGTAAAAAAAAAAGTGGGAGTGGGGGTCAATGCAAATAGGCCAGGTGCCAATTTGATTAATTGTTCTGCAGTCTTATGGCTTAGGGGTAGAAGCTGTTTTGGATCCTTTTGGACTTAGACTTAACGCTCCAGTACCTCTTGCCGTGGGTAGCAGAGTGAACACTATGACTTGGGTTGCTTGAGTCTTTAAAAGAAATTGGGCATTTCCCTGCCACCGCCTGGTATAGTGGTCCAGGATGACAGGAGGCTCGGCCCCAGTGATGTACTTGGCCGTACGCATTACCCTCTGTAGCGCCTTACGGTAGGATGCCGAGCAGTTGCCATACCAGGTCAGGATGCTCTCGATGGTGCAGCTGTAGAACTTTTTGAGGATCTGGGGACCTATGCCAAATTTTTTCAGTCTCCTGAGGGGGAAAAGGTATTGTCGTGCCCTCTTCACGACTGTCTTGGTATGTTTGGACCATGATAGATTGTTGGTGATGTGGACACCAAGGAACTTGAAACTCTCGACCCGCTTCACTACAGCCCCGTCGATGTTAATGTGGGCTTGTTCGGCCCGCCTTTTCCTGTAGTCTACAATCATCTCCTTTGTCTTGCTCACGTTGAGGGAGAGGTTGTTGTCCTGGCACCACACTGACAGTTCTCTGACCTCCTCATCGTTTTTTTCAGTCATCAGGACATCATGTTGAGCATAGACCTAGATGATCATGTAAAACATAATTCAATTACTAAATAAAGGTTAAATGAATGAATTAGATCGATATATTCAGGCCAGGAAATGTGGCAGATTCTGTTTCCCTTCAGGGAGATCTCCATCAACAGTAGGCCACTGCATCTGGTGTGTGTGTGTGTGTGTGTGTGTGTGTGTGTGTGTGTGTGTGTGTGTGTGTGTGTGTGTGTGTGTGTGTGTGTGTGTGTGTGTGTGTGTGTGTGTGTGTGTTGTGTGTGTTTGTGTGTGTGTGTGTGTGTGTTGCGTGGGTGCCTGCGCACAAGTCTATATATATATATGTTCTCACGACAGAGATAACCCACTGAACCACAACAATAGCCCCAACCCATAGACCTCTGTGGATCCATTTATGACACACCACACAAATGAGGGAACTGGGTTCTCTCTAAGAAGAATACAATATCTGTACCCTGAAGTCCGATGCTGAAGAGAGCGAAAAAGAGAAAGTGGTATACCATATATCTAGTGTTTATTAGAGACACTGTGTTCCTGAAGAGGAATGTGTCCTGTATTCACTACGTTTGTGGTAATGAGCTACATCTGTATCACTGACAGCCCCACATTCCTCTCATCAGCTGACACAGATCAGCAAATGACTGGAAACAACACGTGTCAATCAAACATCACAACAGATGTACCTTTCCCTTAATTGATGCTAGGTGTCTTGGTTGCTCACCAAGCCGTCACTAATAGGCAGTGAGAAAAGTCATTACTGAAAGAATAACGTAATCAAGTTGTCTGTCTGATAACTCTGTTAGTCTATTTCTCCTGTTTCTTTCCCACTCTTTCATTTATCTATCGTTCTCTCCTTTAGTTTCGCTGCTTCTCCAGTCTTTCTCTCTCAATTCTATTTCAATTTGAATTTAAGGGGCTTTTTTTTTGGCATGGGAAACATATGTTAACATTGTCAAAGCAAGTGAAATAGATAATACACAAAAGTGAAATAAACAATAAAACTTGAAAAGTTAACACTACACTCACACAAGTTCCAAAATAACAGAGACATTTCAAATATCATATTATGTCTATGCACAGTGTTGTAATGATGTGCAAATAGTTAACGCACTAAAGGGAAAATAGATAAATATGGGTTTTATTTACAGTGGTGTATGTTATTCAGTTGTTGCCCTTTTCTTGTGGCAATAGATTGCAAGAAAAGGTTGGAGTTTATCAAAATTAGATTATTTTTTTAAATTCTTTGTGGATCTGTGTAATCTGAGGGAAATATGTGTCTCTAATATGGTCATACATTTGGCAGGAGGTTAGGAAGTGCGGCTCAGTTTCCACCTCATTTTGTGGGCAGTGTGCACATAGCCTGTCTTCTCTTGAGGGCCAGGTCTGTCTACGGCGGCCTTTCTCAATAGCAAGGCTATGGTCACTGAGTCTGTACATAGTCAAAGCTTTCCTTAAGTTTAGGTCAGTCACAATTTTTTTGTTTTCACATTATTTGGTTGGGTCTAATTGTGTTGCTCTCTCTCTCTCTCTCTCTCTCTCTCTCTCTCTCTCTCTCTCTCTCTCTCTCTCTCTCTCTCTTTCTCTCTCTCTCTCAATTCAATTCAATTTAAGGGGCTTTATTGGCATGGGAAACAAATGTTAACATTGCCAAAGCAAGTGAAGAAGAAATTAAACAAAAGTTAAATAAACAATACAAATTAATAGTAAACATTACACTCACGGAAGTTCCAAAATAATAAAGACATTTCAAATGTCATATTATGTATATATACAGTGTTGTAATGATGTGCAAAAAGGGGAAATAAGGCAACACAAATATAGGTTGTATGTGTTTGTTCTTCACTGGTTGCCCTTTTCTTGTGGCAACAGATCACAAATCTTGTTGCTGTGATGTCACACTGTGGGATTTCACCCATTAGATATGGGAGTTTATCAAAATTGGGTTTGTTTTCAAATTCTTTGTGAGTCTGTGTAATCTGAGGGAAATATGTTTCTCTAATATGGTCATACATTTGGAAGGAGGATAGAAAGTGTGACTCAGTTTCCACCTCATTTTGTGGGCAGTGTGCACATAGCCTGTCTTCTCTTGAGAGCCAGGTCTGCCTACGGCGGCCTTTCTCAATAGCTCTGTCTTTCTCTCTCTCTAAATATATATTCTCTCTCTCTCTCTCTCTCTGTTCCAGTAACATGGATGTAGTCAAGATCACATTCTCCCCTACCACACACACACACACACAAACACACACACAAACAACACACACAAACACACACACAACCCATACACTTGCCAACCACTATTGAATATGCAAATCAACTTCTGCTTCAGACCCAATCTCAACCCTTGCCATGTGTGGTATGCTAATCTAGCCAACACTATCTCCCTGTCTCCTCTCCTCTTCTCTGTTCTCTGTTCTTCCTCCTCCTCTTCCCTCGCTCCCTTCATGTCTTTTTCTCCTCCTGACTCAATCTCCCTCTCACTGCGCCTGCCAAGGAAGTACCGATGAGGGAGAAACTCCCTCTCTCTGCACCTGCCAAGGAAGTAGCGATGAGGGAGAAGAGAGAGAAGCGAGAGAAGAGAAATCGACAGATGAGGCAGAGGAGAGGGAGAGGGGGGAAACACTTCAAACAGGGTGTGATAATGATGTTGTTTCAGAGTGGTTTTACACACACACACGCAGTAGGGTTAATTAGCAGGAGAACAATAGACAGGAAATAAAGGAGAGATCGAGAGATGAGATTGAGAGATGAGAAAGAGGGTGATGAGACAGACGGATGAGTGGGAAGGAAAGAGACAGAAGTCCTTTGGTGTTCCTCCGTGTCAGGAGTCAGAGTAGAGTTAGGTTTGAGGTTTCTGGAGTCAGGGAAGAGGTAGGTTTGAGGTTTCTGGAGTCAGAGTAGAGTTAGGTTTGAGGTTTCTGGAGTCAGGGAAGAGGTATGTTTGAGGTTTCTGGAGTCAGAGTAGAGTTAGGTTTGAGGTTTCTGGAGTCAGAGTAGAGTTAGGTTTGAGGTTTCTGGAGTCAGAGTAGAGTTAGGTTTGAGGTTTCTGGAGTCAGGGAAGAGGTATGTTTGAGGTTTCTGGAGTCAGGGAAGAGGTAGGTTTGCGGTTTCTGGAGTCAGAGTAGAGTTAGGTTTGAGGTTTCTGGAGTCAGAGTAGAGTTAGGTTTGAGGTTTCTGGAGTCAGGGAAGAGGTATGTTTGAGGTTTCTGGAGTCAGAGTCAGAGTCAGAGTAGAGGTAGGTTTGAGGTTTCAGGAGTCAGAGTAGAGGTAGGTCTGAGGTTTCTGGAGTCAGAGAAGAGGTAGGTTTGCGGTTTCTGGAGTCAGAGTAGAGTTAGGTTTGAGGTTTCTGGAGTCAGAGTAGAGTTAGGTTTGAGGTTTCTGGAGTCAGAGTAGAGTTAGGTTTGAGGTTTCTGGAGTCAGGGAAGAGGTATGTTTGAGGTTTCTGGAGTCAGGGAAGAGGTAGGTTTGCGGTTTCTGGAGTCAGAGTAGAGTTAGGTTTGAGGTTTCTGGAGTCAGAGTAGAGTTAGGTTTGAGGTTTCTGGAGTCAGGGAAGAGGTATGTTTGAGGTTTCTGGAGTCAGAGTCAGAGTAGAGGTAGGTTTGAGGTTTCAGGAGTCAGAGTAGAGGTAGGTCTGAGGTTTCTGGAGTCAGAGAAGAGGTAGGTTTGCGGTTTCTGGAGTCAGAGTAGAGTTAGGTTTGAGGTTTCTGGAGTCAGAGTAGAGTTAGGTTTGAGGTTTCTGGAGTCAGAGTAGAGTTAGGTTTGAGGTTTCTGGAGTCAGAGAAGAGGTAGGTTTGAGGTTTCTGGAGTCAGAGTAGAGTTAGGTTTGAAGTTTCTGGAGTCAGAGAAGAGGTAGATTTGAGGTTTATGGAGTCAGAGTAGAGTTAGGTTTGAGGTTTCTGGAGTCAGAGTCAGAGTAGAGTTAGGTTTGGGGTTCCTGGAGTCAGAGAAGAGTTAGGTTTGGGGTTTCTGGAGTCAGAGTAGAGTTAGGTTTGGGGTTCCTGGAGTCAGAGAAGAGGTAGGTTTGGGGTTTCTGGAGTCAGAGTAGAGTTAGGTTTGAGGTTTCTGGAGTCAGAGAAGAGGTAGGTTTGAGGTTTCTGGAGTCAGAGTCAGAGTAGAGTTAGGTTTGAGGTTTCAGGAGTCAGGCTAGAGGTAGGTTTGAGGTTTCTGGAGTCAGAGAAGAGGTAGGTTTGAGGTTTCTGGAGTCAGAGCAGAGTTAGGTTTGAGGTTTCTGGAGTCAGAGTAGAGTTAGGTTTGAGGTTTCTGGAGTCAGAGTCAGAGTAGAGTTAGGTTTGGGGTTCCTGGAGTCAGAGAAGAGTTAGGTTTGGGGTTTCTGGAGTCAGAGTAGAGTTAGGTTTGGGGTTCCTGGAGTCAGAGAAGAGGTAGGTTTGGGGTTTCTGGAGTCAGAGAAGAGGTAGGTTTGAGGTTTCAGGAGTCAGGCTAGAGGTAGGTTTGAGGTTTCTGGAGTCAGAGAAGAGGTAGGTTTGAGGTTTCTGGAGTCAGAGCAGAGTTAGGTTTGAGGTTTCTGGAGTCAGAGTAGAGTTAGTTTGAAGGTTTCTGGAGTCAGAGAAGAGGTAGGTTTGAGGTTTCTGGAGTCAGAGTCAGAGTAGAGTTAGGTTTGATGTTTCAGGAGTCAGAGTAGAGGTAGGTTTGAGGTTTCTGGAGTCAGAGTAGAGTTAGGTTTGAGGTTTCTGGAGTCAGAGAAGAGGTAGTTTTGAGGTTTATGGAGTCAGAGTAGAGTTATGTTTGAGGTTTCTGGAGTCAGAGTAGAGTTAGGTTTGAGGTTTCTGGAGTCAGAGTAGAGTTAGGTTTGAGGTTTCTGGAGTCAGAGTAGAGTTAGGTTTGAGGTTTCTGGAGTCAGAAAATAGGTAGGTTTGAGGTTTCTGGAGTCAGAGTCAAAGTCAGAGTAGAGTTAGGTTTGAGGTTTCAGGAGTCAGAGTAGAGGTAGGTTTGAGGTTTCTGGAGTCAGAGAAGAGGTAGGTTTGAGGTTTCTGGAGTCAGAGTAGAGTTAGGTTTGAGGTTTCTGGAGTCAGAGTAGAGGTAGGTTTGAGGTTTCTGGAGTCAGAGTAGAGTTAGGTTTGAGGTTTCTGGAGTCAGAGTAGAGTTGGGTTTGAGGTTTCTGGAGTCAGAGTAGAGTTAGGTTTGAGGTTTCTGGAGTCAGAGAAGAGGTAGCTTTGAGGTTTCTGGAGTCAGAGTAGAGTTAGGTTTGAGGTTTCTGGAGACAGAGGAGAGTTAGGTTTGAGGTTTCTGGAGTCAGAGTAGAGTTAGGTTTGAGGTTTCTGGAGTCAGAGAAGAGGTAGGTCTGAGGTTTCTGGAGTCAGAGTAAGAGTAGAGTTAGGTTTGAGGTTTCTGGAGTCAGAGAAGAGGTAGGTCTGAGGTTTCTGGAGTCAGAGTCAGAGTAGAGGTAGTTTTGAGGTTTCTGGAGTCAGAGTAGAGGTAGGTTTGAGGTTTCTGGAGTCAGAGTAGAGGTAGTTTTGAGGTTTCTGGAGTCAGAGTAGAGGTAGGTTTGAGGTTTCTGGAGTCAAAGTAGAGTTATGTTTGAGGTTTCTGGAGTCAACACACACACACACACACACACACACACACACACACACACACACACACACACACACACACACACACACACACACACCACATACACACACACACACACACACACACCACATACACACACACACACTCCCCAACACATTAGCATTAAGATGCGGAGCCAGAGTTAAGATGGATAACGTCCCATTTCGGCGGAAATTGTTCTCAATCCAAATCCTTGAGTGTACTTTGATTTCTAAAGCTTTTTCCTCCAACATGAAATGAATCACCTAACGCTTTCCTAATTGAATCTCCATCTAAATATGTTGTTCTCTCTCAAAACCTTTATTTCAAATGTTTTTATACAAATGTTGCACTTGTGCTCATAAACACTATTTGTCATCATACCAGTAAATAAAAACAGACAGGTGTCAAACACAGTAAATAAAAACAGACACCACAAAGGGAAACAAGTGTTCCATTGCTGTTCTATCCTCAAATCAAATCAAATTGCATTGGTCACATACACATGGTTAGCAGATGTTATTGCGAGTGTAGCGAAATGCTTGTGCTTCTAGTTTCGACCGCGCAGTAATATCTAACAAGCTCTAAACTAAACCCAGCTGTTTGTGGATAGTCACAACTCTAAACTAAACCCAGCTGGTTATGGATAGTCACAGCTCTAAACTAAACCCAGCTGGTTGTGGATAGTCACAGCTCTAAACTTAACACAGTGTTTTGTGGATAGTCACAGCTCTAAACTAAACCCAGCTGGTTGTGGATAGTCACAGCTCTAAACTAAACCCACCCAGCTGTTTGTGGATAGTCACAGCTCTAAACTAAACACAGTGTTTTGTGGATAGTCACAGCTCTAAACTAAACCCACCCAGCTGTTTATGGATAGTCACAGCTCTAAACTAAACCCAGCTAGTTATGGATAGTCACAGCTCTAAACTAAACCCAGCTGTTTATGGATAGTCACAGCTCTAAACTAAACCCAGCTGTTTATGGATAGTCACAGCTCTAAACTAAACCCACCCAGCTGGTTATGGATAGTCACAGCTCTAAACTAAACACAGTGTTTTGTGGATAGCCACAGCTCTAAACTAAACCCAGATGGTTGTGGATAGTCACATCTCTAAACCCACCCAGCTGTTTATGGATAGTCACAGCTCTAAACTAAACACAGTGTTTTGTGGATAGTCACAGCTCTAAACTAAACCCAGCTGGTTATGGATAGTCACAGCTCTAAACTAAACCCAGCTGGTTATGGATAGTCACAGCTCTAAACTAAACCCAGCTGGTTATGGATAGTCACAGCTCTAAACTAAACCCAGCTGGTTATGGATAGTCACAGCTCTAAACTAAACCCAGCTGGTTATGGATAGTCACAGCTCTAAACTAAACCCAGCTGGTTATGGATAGTCACAGCTCTAAACTAAACCCAGCTGGTTATGGATAGTCATACCTCCTAGCTTAATGAGAAACATGAGGAAACAGATCAGTGAGTTGTCAGCGTTGATCATTAGACTGACACACACCTGCATCAGTGTCAGATGTATCCACAACGTTTCCTCTATGAAGACCAACCAGCTACTTACTGGGCAGGGCTTCGTCAATCATACTGCAAGCCGTACTTCCTTATTCATATTTACTCATCACCAGCACTGTTTTATTTATTCTAGAAAAACGTGTGTGTGTGTGTGTGTGTGTGTGTGTGTGCATTTTGCATGCATGAGTGTGTGCGTGTTCAATATGTATTAGTAGGCCTTGACCTGAGTCTCAGTAAAGAAATATCGCTCTAATGAAGACTTATTCTGGTCTCTACAGAGACTACACATACTGTCACCCACTAACACCACCCACTAACACCACCCACTAACACCACCCACTAACACTCTAATGAAGGGTTAATCTGGTCTCTACAGAGTACACATACTGTCACCCACTAACACCACCCACTAACACCACCCACTAACACTCTAATGAAGGGTTAATCTGGTCTCTACAGAGTACACATACTGTCACTCACTAACACCACCCACTAACACCACCCACTAACACCACCCACTAACACTCTAATGAAGGGTTAATCTGGTCTCTACAGAGACTACACATACTGTCACCCACTAACACCACCTACTATCTGTAATGCCCTGGCCATAGAGAGGGGTTTTTAGTTCTCTATTTTTGGTTAGGCCAGGGTGTTACATGGGTGGGCGTTCTATGTTTATTTTTCTATGTTGGTTTGTTTTTTTGGTTGGTCGTGTGTGGCTCTCAATCAGGAACAGCTGTAGTTCGTTGTTGCTGATTGGGAGTCATACATAGGCATCCTGTTTTTCCTTTGGGGTTTGTGGGTGATTGTTTTCTGTTTAGTTTGTTTCCTGACAGAACTGTGGCTGGTCGTTTTTTGGTTTCGTTTTGTATAGTATTCTCTTTTTCCATTAAAATCTTGTAAGATGAACACATCCTCTGCTGCACCTTGGTCTCATTAGAACGACAGCCGTTACACTATCACTCTAATGAAGAGTTAATCTGGTCTCTACAGAGACTACATATACTGTCACCCACTAACACCACCCACTAACACCACCCACTAAAACTCTAATGAAGAGTTAATCTGGTCTCTACAGAGACTACATATACTGTCAACCACTAACACCACCCACTAACACCACCCACTAACACTCTAATGAAGAGTTAATCTGGTCTCTACAGAGACTACATATACTGTCAACCACTAACTCACACTACCTCACTACACGTGATTATGTGTGTGTGCATGTGAGTTTGAATGCATAAGTTTAGGGGGGGGTGTGTGTGTGTGTGTGTGTGTGTGTGTGTGTGTGTGTGTGTGTGTGTGTGTGTGTGTGTGTGTGTGTGTGTGTGTGTGTGTGTGTGTGTGTGTGTGTGTGTGTCCATATCTGCCTGTATGTGTGTATTGTCATAATAGTTGTTCCATCACTGCTGTGCAGGGCTGTGGGAAACAGTAGTAGACGTCAACACAGCCTCATCATTACTGCCTAAACCTGGAATAGAGGGAGAGAAGGTGTAAGAGAGGAAGAGAATGGGGTCGAGAGGGGAGAGGAGGGAGAGAGGGAATGAAGGAGGGAGAGAGAGAGAGAATGGGGTAGAGAGGCGAGAGAAGGAGGGAGAGAGGGAATGAAGGAGGGAGAGAGGGGAGAGGAGAGGAGGGAGAGAGGGAATGAAGGAAGGAGAGAGGGAGAGAAGGAGAGAAGGAGGGAGAGAGAATGGAGGAAGGAGAGAGGGAGAGAAGGAGGGAGAGAGGGAATGAAGGAGGGAGAGAGGGAGAGAAGGAGAGAAGGAGGGAGAGAGGGAATGGAGGAAGGAGAGAGGGAGAGGAGAGAAGGAGGGAGAGAGGGAATGAAGGAAGGAGAGAGGGAGAGAAGGAGAGAAGGAGGGAGAGAGGGAATGAAGGAAGGAGAGAGGGAGAGAAGGAGGGAGAGAAGGAGGATAATAGACATGCTCATTGTTAGAGGGATGGATGGGAGGATGAAGAAGGAACTGAGGACAATACTGAAGAAGAGATGGTAAATTAGATGGGGAAGGCTAGGTGATGCACAACATCTCTGAATAGAACACAAACTTTAAATATCTGCAATTATCCCAGACGACCTGTTTAGAAACACTTTGATAAAGAACTAGAGTGATGACAACTTTCAAATCTAGGACCCAGATTTTTCGGGAGGGGTAGGGAGGGGTGGGGTAGGGATGGATGGGGGGAAGGGAGGGGTAGGAAGGGGTAGGGGGTAGGGAGGGGTAGGGTTAGGGGGGAAGGGAGGGGAGGGAGGGGCAGGGGTAGGGGTAGGAAGGGGAAGGGGAGGGGTAGGGAGGGACGGACGGGGGAAGGGAGGGGTAGGAATGGGTAGGGGGGCAGGGAGGGGTAGGGGTAGGGGGGAAGGAAGGGGCAGGGGTAGGGGTAGGAAGGGGGAGGGGAAGGGAGGGGTAGGGAGGGACGGGGAGGGGAGGGGTAGGAAGGGGTAGGGGGGTAGGGAGGGGTAGGGGTAGGGGGGAAGGGAGGGGAGGGAGGGGCAGGGTAGGGGTAGGAAGGGGGAGGGGAGGGGTAGGGAGGGACGGGGTAAGGGAGGGGTAGGAAGGGGTAGGGGGTAGGGAGGGGTAGGGGTAGGGGGGAAGGGACGGGACGGGAGGGAGGGGCAGGGGTAGGGAGGGACGGGGGGGTAGGTGGGAAGGGGTAGGGAGGTAGGGAGGGATAGGGGGGTAGGTGGGAAGGAAGGGGTAGGGGTAGGAAGGGGTAGAGGGGAGGGGAGGGGAGGTGGTGCTGTCTTGTGTTGTGTGTGTAGTTGATCTGTCAGCCACTGTCTGTACACACCACTCACAGTGTCAAACTAAAGGGTCCTAACTGGGTCAGTGAACAATTCAGTAGCTTTTTTCGGGAAGAGAGACACTTACAACAACTCCTCCTGGGAGAGAGGTCTGGAACCTGGTCTGTTCTGCATATGCACACACCTACACGCACACACACACATGCACATGCACGCGCACACACGCAGGCACACACACACACTAGAATGTTATTTGGTCCTAAACAGTCGCAGAATGGCAGTCGCAGAACGGCAGAATACCTGACCACTGTGACTGATCCTAAATGAAGGGAATCTTTGACTATGTACAGACTCAGTGAGCATTTCTATTGAGGAAGGCTGCCGAAGCAGACCTGGCTCTCAATAGAAGACAGGCTACGTGCACACTGCCCACAAAATGAGGTGGAAACTGAGCTGCACTTCTTAACCTCCTGCCAAATGTATGACCATATTAGAGACACATATTTCCCTCAGATTACACAGATCCACAAAGAATTCAAAACAAATCCTATTTTGATAAACTCCCATATCTACTGGGTGAAATACCACAGTGTTCCATCACAGAAACAAGATTTGTGACCTTTTGCCACAAGAAAAGGTCAACCAGTAAAGAACAAACACCATTGTAAATACAACCCACATTTATTTTTATTTATTTTCCCTTAAGTACTTTAACTATTTGCACATCATTGCAACATTGTAAGCCCCTTGAATATAATATGACATTTGAAATGTCAACATTTTGTGGGAACTTTTGTGAGTGTAATGTTCACTGTTTATTTCTGATTGCTTATTTCACTTTTGTTTATCTTTTCCACTTGCTTTGGCAATGTAAACATACTGTATGTTTCCCATGCCAATAAAGCCCCTTGAATATAAATTGAATTAAGAGAGAGATTACTAGGTCTTCAACTTAAATGACTCAGTTAGTTTACTAGTTCATGAAGTATTTCATCATTACTTTTCCTGAACAACCACAATAGATTTGACATGAGATCAAATCAAAGGAACTGTCTAATCAAGGACCTATTAACACACAACAACCAGGGAGGGGCTTAATACTTCCTACAGCAGACACATTGTCAACCTCTCCATAGGATTACACCATTCCTTCAAACGTCATGCTGTCTTTCTGACTGTCTGTCTCATTATCATTCCTCCTCCTCTTGCTGACTGTCTCTGTCTCATTATCTCTCTCTCCTCCTCTTTCTGACTGTCTCTGTCTCATTATCTCTCCTCCTCTTGCTGACTGTCTCTGTCTCATTATCTTTCTCTCCTCCTCTTTCTGACTGTCTGTCTCATTACCCCTCCTCCTCTTTCTGACTGTCTGTCTCATTATCTCTCCTCCTCTTGCTGACTTTCTCTGTCCCACAATCTCTCTCTCAACACTTCCTCTTCTCCACTTTCTACCCACAATCTAGCACCTGTCTTTCTCTTTCTCTTTATGTCTGTCTCCTTTTCCTCTACCTCCTGTCTCTCTCTCTCTCTCCTTTGCTCTACCTCCTGTCTCTCTCTCTCTCTCCTTCGCTCTACCTCCTGTCTCTCTCTCTCTCTCTCCCCATCCCTAGTGCTACCTCCTGTCTCTCTCGCTCTCTTTCTCCCTCGCTCTACCTCCTTTATTTCTCTCTCCCTCCCTCCCTCTCTCACTCCCCCTCTCCTACCTCCTTCTCTCTCTCTCTCCTCTCCCACTCCATGCCTCTCTCTCCCGCTCTTCCTCTCTCTCACCCTCCCTACCTCCCTCCCTCCCTCCCTCCCTCCAGACAGCTGATTAGGCTGTAAAAATCTAAACAAGTCAAAGTTTATTGGACACGTACACAGGTAAGCAGATCTTATAGCGGGTGCAGCGAACTGCTTATTTGACTATCTCCTAACAATGCAGTAAAATGTCAAACAAGTACACAAATAACCAAACATTTTAATAAAAATAAAAAAACACAACAAGAAATCAAGAAATGTCATAACGAATCCAATTAACAGCTGAAATAGCACTGTAACAGTATTCCAAATGTAATCAATACGTACATATCTATCAACACCGGATTACACAAGATATACAATGAGTGATAGGTACAGCAGTAGATACAATTAGACTGAACCATGTCAACAATCCAGTATATAAGAAAATATACATAGACAATGTAACTAAAATACAACGTACAGTAGTAGAAATATTAGAATGAGCTATGTTGATAATACAGTATTTACTGTAAATACACAGTACAAAACACCATAGCAAAATGGATAGAAATGCAGGAAATTAGATTCCGGACCAGAGTCCGGAATATATAATATATACTTGTATGTATGTGAGTGTTGTGTATACACAGTATGGACAATAAATATGTGAAGAGTTATATAGGATGAGCCATGCATACTGTATAAAGTGTGTAAAACAGTATGTAAACATTGTTTAAAGAGACCTGCAGTCTCTAAGGTGCAGAGTAGAGTACCAGGTGGTAGTCGCTTAGTAACACTGACTAAGTTCAGGGCAGGGTACAGGCCGGTGTCACGACTTCCACCGAAGTCGGCTCCTCTCCTTGTTCGGGCGGCGTTCGGCGATCAACGTCACCGGCTTTCTAGCCATCGCCGCTCCATTTTTTTCTATTATCCATTTGTCTTGTCTTTTTTTCCATACACACCTGGTTTTCATTTCCCCAATCAATCTACTTGTATTTAACCCTCTTTTTTCCATCATGTTTTGTGTGTAACTGTTTCATGGTTTTTTTCGGGGTGTTTGATTTACGCGCTTTACATTGGTTATGTTCTGTGGTTTTGAGCGCATTTTTATTTATGTAGTGCTCTCGTATTTCGGAACTATAATAAAGTGCGCTTGGTTACATTTCGCTTTTCTCCTGCGCCTGACTTCGCCTCTCATACACCCGATATTGACCGCCGGTTAGTGGTGACTGTTTAATAGTCTGATCTCCTGGAGATAGAAGCTGTATGTCTGTCTCTCGGTCCCAGATTTGATGTCTCCTTCTTCACAGTAACACACGTCACACTTCCTCGTTGTCTCCTTGCTGCTGTGCTGTTGCTTTCTACTTGGCTACCTGCCAAACATCTTGTTTTTACTTTTAATAACTGTTTAATCAAACTTTGTTTTTTTTCAACCCGGACGCTTTACCCGTCCATGGTTCTACAGGATCTCAACCAGCAGAAAATGCTAAGTAGTAACAATAACGCTATGCCATCTAATTGCAGTTGGTGTACTCATAATATACAGGAGAACTATCGCCTTATGGTGAGGATAGCCTAGTTGTAAGCCCAGCTTCAGACGCAATCGTTAGGCAAGGCGATTTAACCTGTTGGGGCTAGGGGGCAGTATTTGCATGGCCGGATAAAAAAACATACCCGATTTAAACTAGTTACTACTGTTGCCCAGAAACGAGAATATGCATTAACCCTGATATCATGCAGAATTAACCCTGATACCATGCAGAATTAACCCTGATACCATGCAGAATTGACCCTGATACCATGCAGAATTAACCCTGATACCATGCAGAATTGACCCTGATACCATGCAGAATTAACCCTGATACCACGCAGAATTGACCCTGATACCATGCAGAATTAACCCTGATACCATGCAGAATTGACCCTGATACCATGCAGAATTAACCCTGATACCATGCAGAATTAACCCTGATACCATGCAGAATTAACCCTGATACCACGCAGAATTAACCCTGATACCACGCAGAATTAACCCTGATACCATGCAGAATTAACCCTGATACCACACGGAAATGCAACAAGCTCTCATAGTCTTACTGCAGAGTTAGATGTTCACCCATATTCTCCAAACGTCAAATTTGGAAGCGTTTTTGTTGCTCTCCTGCTGCTCTGGGTCCTTCTATTTCTCATGGGTTAACCTGTTATGGCTAGGGGGCAGTATTTTCACGGCTGGATAAAAAACGTACCCGATTTAATCTGGTTACTACTCTTGCCCAGAAACGAGAATATGCATTAACCCTGATATCATGCAGAATTAACCCTGATACCATGCAGAATTAACCCTGATACCATGCAGAATTGACCCTGATACCATGCAGAATTAACCCTGATACCATGCAGAATTGACCCTGATACCATGCAGAATTAACCCTGATACAACGCAGAATTGATCCTGATACCATGCAGAATTAACCCTGATACCATGCAGAATTGACCCTGATACCATGCAGAATTAACCCTGATACCATGCAGAATTAACCCTGATACCATGCAGAATTAACCCTGATACCACGCAGAATTAACCCTGATACCACGCAGAATTAACCCTGATACCATGCAGAATTAACCCTGATACCACACGGAAATGCAACAAGCTCTCATAGTCTTACTGCAGAGTTAGATGTTCACCCATATTCTCCAAACGTCAAATTTGGAAGCGTTTTTGTTGCTCTCCTGCTGCTCTGGTTCCTTCTATTTCTCAAGGGTTAACCTGTTATGGCTAGGGGGCAGTATTTTCACGGCTGGATAAAAAACGTACCCGATTTAATCTGGTTACTACTCCTGCCCAGTAACTAGAATATGCATATAATTATTGGCTTTGGATAGAACGCACCCTAAAGTTTCTAAAACTGTTTGAATGGTGTCTGTGAGTATAACAGAACTCATATGGCAGGCAAAAACCTGAGAAGATTTCATGCAGGAAGTGGCCTGTCTGACAAGGTGTCGTTCTTCTTGTCTCTGTTTATTGAAGAGTGAGGATCTTAGCTGTCCCGTGACACTTCCTACGGCTGCCATAGGCTCTCAGAAGGCGGCAAAACGCTGAATCGTGGCTTTGCAGGCTCTGGCTGAAACAAAGTAGCGCGTTTGGGTAGTGGCTGGTTACAGTACTGTGAGACTCAGGCTCGTGCCCACGTCGACCGAAAGCTTTGTTTTCTTTCCTCTGTTTAGCTAAATGGACATTCCCGGTCGGAATATTATCGCTTTTTTTACGAGAAAAATGGCATAAAAATGGATTTTAAACAGCGGTTGACATGCTTCGAAGTACGGTAATGGAATATTTAGATTTTTTTTGTCATACTTAGAATATTGCAAAATGTGCTTTCACCAAAAAGCTATTTTAAAATCTGACATATCGAGTGCATAGAGGAGTTCTGTATCTATAATTCTTAAAATAATTGTTATGCTTTTTGTGAACGTTTATCGTGAGTAATTTAGTAAATTGTTAGCAAATTCCCCGGAAGTTTGCGGGGGGTATGCTAGTTCTGAACGTCACATGCTAATGTAAAAAGCTGTTTTTTGATATAAATATGAACTTGATTGAACAAAACATGCATGTATTGTATAACATAATGTCCTAGGGTTGTCATCTGATGAAGATCATCAAAGGTTAGTGCTGCATTTAGCTGTGGTTTGGGTTTTTGTGACATTATATGCTAGCTTGAAAAATGGGTGTCTGATTATTTCTGGCTTGGTACTCTGCTGACATAATCTAATGTTTTGCTTTCGCTGTAAAGCCTTTTTGAAATCGGACAGTGTGGTTAGATAAAGGAGAGTCTTGTCTTTAAAATGCTGTGAAATAGTCATATGTTTGAAAAATTGAAGTTTTTGTATTTTTGAGGAATTTGTAATTCGCGCCACGCCTATCATTGGATATTGGAGCAGGTGTTCCGCTAGCGGAACGTCTAGATGTAAGAGGTTTTTAACTAACTACTGATCATAACCTTGATGTGATTGGCCTGACTGAAATATGGCTTAAGCCTGAAGAATTTACTGAGTTAAATGAGTGTAACGGCTGTCGTAATGAGGGGACCAAGGTGCAGCGTGTTGAGTGCTCATGATTTTATTCCACTATGAAACACTTGAACAAAAGAACAAAAACAAGCCAACAGTTCTGTCAGGTACAGAAAACTAAACAGAAAACAACTACCCACAAACACAGGTGGGAAAAGGCTGCCTAAGTATGATTCCTAATCAGAGACAACGATAGACAGCTGCCTCTGATTAGGAACCATACTCGGCCCAAAACAAAGAAATACAAAACATAGAATGACCACCCCTCACCCTGACCTAACAAAATAGAGAAATAAACCGTCTCTCTCAGGTCAGGGCGTGACAGTAGGGCGTGACACCCCCAAAGGTGCAGACTCCCGGCCGCAAACCCGAACCTATAGGGGAGGGTCCGGGTGGGCATCTATTCTTGGCGGCGGCTCTGGTTCGGGGCGTAGCCCCCACTCCGCCCGCTGATCCCCCCGCTTCTGTGTCGCAGGAGGAACCGGACCGTGGATCATTGCCGGAGGCTCTGAACTGCCGACCGCCGCTGAAGACTCTGGGCTGCAGGCCACCGCTGAAGACTCTGGGCTGCAGGCCGCCGCTGAAGACTCCGGGCTGCAGGCCGCCACTGAAGACTCTGGGCTTCAGGCCGCCGCTGAAGACTCCGGGCTGGAGAGCGTCGCTGTAGTTTCCGGACTGGGGACCGTCGCTGCAGGCTCCGTGCCATGGATCATCACTACAGGTTCTGCGCCATGGATCATAACTGGATGCTTCTTGCCATGGATCATCACTGGAGGCTTTGTGCCATGGATCATCACTGGAGGCTCCGGGCCATGGATTATCACTGGAGGCTTCGTGCCATGGATCATCTCTACAGGCTCCGGGCCATGGATCATCCCTACAGGTTTCTCGCCATGGATTATCCCTACAGGCTCCGGGCCATGGATTATCACTGGAGGCTTCGTGCCATGTATCATCCCTACCGGCTCCGGGCCATGGATCATCCCTACAGGCTTCTTGCCATGGATTATCACTTGAGGCTCCGGGACATAGATTATCACTGCAGGCTTCGTGCCATGGATCATCCCTACAGGCTCCGGGCCATGGATCATCACTGGCGGCTTCATGTCATGGATCATCACTGGAGGCTTCGTGCCATGGATCATCACTGGAGGCTTCGGACCATGGATCATCACTGGACTGAGGAGACGTACTGACAGCCTGGTACGTGGAGCAGGCACAGGACATACTGGGCTGTGGAGGCGCACTGGAGGGAGAGTGCGAGGAGCAGGCACAGGACATACTGGGCTGTGGAGGCGCACTGGAGGGAGAGTGCGAGGAGCAGGAAAATGCTCACCGTGATAAGCACGGGGAGTTGGCTCAGGTCTCAACCCTGACTCCGCCAATCTACCCGTGTGCCCCCCCCCCCCCCAAAAAAAATGTTTTGGGGCTGCCTCTCCTGCTTCCCCGGCAGGCTTCTGTATCTCTTCAATACTTGCCCCCAAGTCCAGTTTATCCTCTCTCGCAACTCCTCCAGAGACCAGGAATCCATCTCCTCCCGGGCATGCTGCTTGATCCAGTTGTGGTGGGTAGTTCTGTAACGGCTGTCGTAATGAGGGGACCAAGGTGCAGCATGTTGAGTGCTCATGATTTTATTCCACTATGAAACACTTGAACAAAAGAACAAAAACGAAAACAAGCCAACAGTTCTGTCAGGTACAGAAAACAAAACAGAAAACAACTACCCACAAACACAGGTGGGAAAAGGCTGCCTAAGTATGATTCCTAATCAGAGACAACGATAGACAGCTGCCTCTGATTAGGAACCATACTTGGCCCAAAACAAAGAAATACAAAACATAGAATGCCCACCCCACACAGTGACCTAACAAAATAGAGAAATAAACCGTCTCTCTCAAGTCAGGGCGTGACAATGAGGCCTCTCTTCCAGGTTACACCAATGACCATATCCCCTGCAAATCCCACAAAGGCGGAGGTGTTGCAACATTTTTTAACAGCAAATTACAAATTACAACAAAAAAAAATCATTTATGAAAAAACTGTTACGCACCAACTCAATGCTGAAGACAAATAATGTATATGCTCCAGTCTGGTTTTAGAACTGAGACTGGACTTGTGAAGGTGGTGAATGACCTTTTAATGCATTTTCTTCATGCTTCTAGACCTTAGTGCCGCCTTTGACAGTATCGATCACCACATTCTTTTGGAATGATTGGAAACCCTAATTGGTCTACACGGACAAGTTGTTGCCTGGTGTAGATCTTATCTGTTGAAAATATATCAGTTAGTCTCTGTGGATGGTTTGTCCTCTGACAAATCAATTGTAAGTTTCGGTGTTCCTCAAGGTTTCGTTTTAGGACCCATATTGTTTTCAGCATATATTCTACTTCTTGGTGATGTCATTTGGAAACACAATGTTAACGTTCACTGCTATGTGGAAGACACATGTACATTTCGATGAAACATGGTGAAGGCCAAACATTCCCTACCCTGGAAGCCTGTGTTTCAGACAGATGGAAGGGGAAACAAAGAGACATGCTGTTTGATCTGATAATGAATCTTGATGGTTGTACAGTCGTCTCAAATAAAACTGTGAAAGCCCTTGAAGTTACTCTGGGTCTTTTTTTCATCTTCGTAACATTGCAAAAATCTGAAACTTTTTGTCCAAAAACTAGGCAGAAAACGAAACCATGCCTTTATCACTTCGAGATTAGACTACCGCAATGCTCTACTCTCTGGATACCCTGATAAAGCGCTAAATATACATCAGTAAGTGCTAAATACAGCTGCTAGAATCTTGACTACAACCCAAAAATATTTGATCATATTACTCCAATGCTAGTCTCTCTAAATGGGCTTCCTGTTAAGGCTAGGGCTGATTTTAAGGTTTTACTGCTAACCTACTGCTAAGCTTTAATGGACTTTCTCCTACCTACCTCTCCGATTTGGTCCTTGCTGTCTCTGCCTGGCTCCCTTCTCTCCACTGGGATTATCTGCCTCTAACCCTATTGACTCTCTGCTTACTGGTGCTCTTCCATGCCGTCCCTAGGAGGGGTGCGTCATGTCATGCCAGGCTTTTTTCATTGTACTCGACATGAGTAGGTTGAGTCACTGAAGTGATCTTCCTGTCCAGTTGTGTGCCTCCTTGGGTTCGTGCGGTGGAGGAGATCTTTGTGGGCTATGCTCAGCCTTGTCTCAGGGTAGTAAGTTGGTGGTCTGTTGATATCCCTCTAGTGGTGTGGGGGCTATACTTTGGTAAAGTGAGTGGGGTTATATCCTGTCTGGATTGCCCTGTCCGGGGATATCATTGGGATGCGGACACAGTGTCCCCCAACCTCCCCTGTCTCTGCCTCCGGTATCAATGCTGCAATAGTCTATGTGCCGGGGGGCTAGGGTCAGTCTGTCCTATCTGGTGTAATTCTCCTGTCTTTATCTGCTGCCCTTTGTGAACTTAAGTATCCTCCCTCTAATTCTCTGAGCCCTAGGACCATGCCTCAGGACTACCTGGCCTGATGACTCCAGGCTCTACCCAGTCCACCTGGTCGTGCTGCTGCTCCAGTTTTCACTGTTCTGCCTGCGGCTATGGAACCTTGACCTGTTCACCAACATGCCAACTTGTCCCGGACCTGATGTTTTCGACCCTCCCTCCCTCCCTCCCTCGCTCTCTCGTTCTCTCGCTCTCTCTCTCTCTACCGCACCTGCTGTCTTGACCTTTGAATGCTCGGCAATGAAAAGCCAGCTGACATTTACTCCTGAGGTGCTGACCTGTTGCACCCTCTACAAACAATGTGATTATTATTTGACCCTGCTGGACATCTATGAACATTTTTAACATCTTGAAGAACAACCTGGCCATAAAGGCCATGTACTCAATTTCCACCCGGCACAGCTAGAAGAGGACTGGCCACCCTCCAGAGTGCAACGGTCGTCGTACGTAGTGGACCAAGGCGCAGCGGGTTGAGTGCTCATAGTGACTTTATTTGAACACGTAACAAACAAAACAAGAAACACGATCGACCGAACAGGATTGCAGCCTAAACACACGGCTGTACAACAACAACTTCCCACAAAGGGACAGGTGAAACAGGGCTACCTAAGTATGACTCTCAATCAGCAACAACGATGTACAGCTGTTCCTGATTGAGAGCCATACCAGGCCAACACAAAGAAATACACAACATAGAAAACCATAGAAATACAAAACAAGAACATTGCCCAAGAACCCCGGAACACATAAATCAAACACCCCTCTTACATAAATACATATCCCATAAACCCCGAACCACATAAAACAAATACCCCCTGCAATGTCCTGACCAAACTACAATAACCAATAACCCCTTAAACTGGTCAGGACGTGACACAGAGCCTGATTCCTCACTAGGTTTCTACCTAGGTTTCTGCCTTTCTAGGAAGTTTGTCCTAGCCATTGTGCTTCTACATCTGCATTGCTTGCTGTTTGGGGTTTTAGGCTGGGTTTCTGTATAGCACTTTGTGACATATGCTGATGTAAAAACAGCTAAAAATAAATGTGATTTGATTCTAGAACAGTCTGTGGCTTGGGTGGCTGAGGTCCTTGATGATCATGGGCTTCCTGTGACACCGGGTCCTGTAGATGTCCTGGAGGGCAGGCAGTGTGCCCTCGGTGATGCGTTGTACTGACCGCAGCACCTTCTGGAGAGCCCTGTGGTTACAGATGGTGCAGTTGGCGTACCTGGAGCAGATACAGCCCGACAGGATGCACTCAATGGGAGCATCTGTAAAGGTTTGTGAGGGTCGTAGGGACCAAGCTGAACTTCTTCAGCCTTCTGAAGGTTGAACAGGCACTGTGACACCTTCTTCAAGACACTGTCTGTGTGAAGGGACCATCAGGTCCTCAGTGACACCGAGGGACTTGATACTTATGACAATCTCCACTGCGTCCCCTGACTCTCTCTCTCCCCCTCTTCCCTCTCTCCCCTTCCCTCTCTTCCCCTTCCCTCTCTCCCCCTCTTCCCTCTCTCCCCCTTCCCTATCTCCCCCTCTCTCTATAGATTGTTGCTGTAGTGTCTCTGACCTTCACTCTCAAATTTTTTTTTAGAGGGTCAGACTTCACCCTCTCTGTCACTGATCAGACATTCTCCTTCTTCTCTGTCAATGATATGACCTTTTTCCCCCTCTATCACTGACCTTCTCCCTATCTGTCACTGACCGGACCTTCTCCCCCTCTGTCACTGATCTGACCTTCTCCCTCTCTGTCTCTGATTTGACCTTCTCCCTCTCTGTCACTAAGCTGTCATTAGAATTAATGATGCACCGATATGTCATTTTTGGCCGATACCGATTTCCGATATTTCAAATTTTAGCGGCTTTTTAAGCATTCTAGTACAGTTAAATAGTTAACACACACACATGGACGCAGCGGTCTAAGGCACTGCATCTCAGTGCAAGAGGCGTCACTACAGTCCCTGGTTTGAATCCAGGCTGTATCACATCGGGCTGTGATTGGGAGTCCTATAGGGTGGCACACAATTGGCCCAGTGTTGTCCGGGTTTGGCCAAGGGGTAGGCTGTCATTGTAAATAAGAATTTGTTCTTAACTGACTTGCCTAGTTAAATAAAGGTTACACACACACACATACACCACAATGACCAAAAAGTTATTTTGATGGCATTTACATATGTCCCCATTACCAGTAAAACATCATCAAAACCTATTTCTTTCACTTACTTGCTGTGATGTTTCATTGTTCATCTGTTCAGTCGTTTCATTCTCAACCAGTTGTTTGGGTCCCAAGCTGTTTGGGTCGTTGCGTGTCAAAAATCATACTATTTAATACTATTTGATATGTCAATTAAGCTTGTTGACCAATCAGGTCCTGAATTTGACTGCATGTCACATAATAATTTTACGCGTTCCTTAATTTTTTACGTAGTTATTACACATTGATTACACTATCACTCGTATTTCATATCTCACAACAATGCATCGATATGTATGCTGTGATGCTGGTAAAGTTGTCTCGCGCACCTACAGCGCTAATCATTTAAAAAGAATGACTGCAAGTAAATAGTTAGCTAGCTATGTGACTTCGGCTGCATTGCACGGCAAGGCAAGCTTACACAATTGTACATTCAACTTGCAGTAACTGCTTTAGCTAGCTAGATTCTTTACATCCACTGTTTCCCAAGACGACAGCCTGGTTTGCTGGTTTTCTCAGGAGTCCCTGAAACATTAAACAACACGAATTACAATGTCATACTCATGTCATTACACCAGATGGCTAGCTGGCTAATGTTAGCTAGTCAGCTAACTTGCTAAATAGCGATTTTCGTAAATTAACTTTATGACAAAACAATATGCACAATCGTTTGTCTCTACATTAACTAACATATTCCTCTCAAATGTAAATGTTTTGCTTGACTCATTATGAAGTTATAACTACTTATTGTGTAGTGGAGGATAAAAATAACTGTATGCCTATTGATGTGTAGCTAGCTACAGTATGTAGCCAATCTGTGTATGGACCCTAAAATGTTTGGTATGAATATTAGTCAGAACCTATCTATGAACCTCAGCTATCATAGTTGTTGCATCAATTTCAAATCTAAATGGCATTAATGAAGCCTATGGATTGAGTAGAAGATAATAACTTTATGGTGCCAAGGACGCAAGTCCAATATACATGTACTACATGTGTAGTTACATTTACATTTACGTCATTTAGCAGACACTCTTATCCAGAGCAACTTACAAATTGGTGCATTGACCTTATGATATCCAGTGGAACAACCACTTTACAATAGTACATCTATATCTTTTTTTTTGGGGGGGGGGGGTTAGAAGGATTACTTCATCCTATTCCTTAAAGAGGTGGGGTTTCAGGTGTCTCCGGAAGGTGGTGATTGACTCCGCTGTCCTGGCGTCGTGAGGGAGCTTGTTCCACCATTGGGGTGCCAGAGCAGCGAAAAGTTTTGACTGGGCTGAGCGGGAACTGTGCTTCCGCAGAGGTAGGGAGGCGAGCAGGCCAGAGGTGGATGAACGCAGTGCCCTTGTTTGGGTGTAGGGACTGATCAGAGCCTGAAGGTAGGGAGGTGCCGTTCCCCTCACAGCTCCGTAGGCAAGCACCATGGTCTTGTTGCAGATGCGAGCTTCAGCTGGAAGCCAGTGGAGTGTGCGGAGGAGCGGGGTGACGTGAGAGAACTTGGGAAGGTTGAACACCAGACGGGCTGCGGCATTCTGGATGAGTTGTAGGGGTTTAACCTCTTGGGGCTAGGTGGGACGCTAGCGTGCCACCCGTGGTGCACTCCATCAACAGCAGGTGCATTTCAAGAGCGGCAAATTTGAATCCAAATAAATGTCAAAATTCAAATTTTTCAAAAATACAACTATTTTACACCATTTGAAAGATAAACATCTCCTTAATCTAACCACGTTTTACGATTTCAAAAAGGTTTTACGGCGAAAGCATAAATTTAGAGTATGTTAGGACAGTACATTTACAAGAGTTGTGTGTAATGTTTTGTCAAGTCAAAGACAGGGTCACCAAAACCATAAAACCAGCTAAAATGATACACTAACCTTTTACAATCTCCATCAGATGACACTCCTAGGACATTATGTTAGACAATGCATGCATTTTTAGTTCTATCAAGTTCATATTTATATCCAAAAACAGCGTTTTACTATGGCATTGATGTTGAGGAAATCGTTTCCCTCCAATAACCGGCAGTCAAGTCAGCGTCACAAATTAAATAATTAAAATTAGAAAACATTGGTAAAATATTATATTGTCATTTAAAGAATTATAGATTTACATCTCTTGAACTCAATCAACTTGCCAGATTTAAAAATAACCTTACTGGGAAATCACACTTTGCAATAATCTGAGCACTGCGCCCAGAAAAATACGCGTTGCGATACAGACTAGACGTCATGTTGGGGAGATCTAAAATCGAAAATACTATGTAAATAATCCATTACCTTTGATTCTCTTCATCAGATGTCACTTCCAGGTATCACAGGTCCATAACGAATGTAGTTTTGTTCAAAAAAGCTCATCATTTATGTCCAAAAATCTCCGTCTCGTTAGCACATGATGTAAGCCAGCCGGACTTCTCGTCATGAACTAGGGGAAAAAATATATTTCCGTTCGTTCAAACATGTCAAACGTTGTATAGCATAAATCATTAGGGCCTTTTTTAACCAGAACATGAATAATATTCAAGGTGGACGAATGCATACTCTTTTATAACGTATTGGAACGAGGGTACCCAACATGAACTCGCGCGCCAGGTGTCTAATGGGACATCATCGTTCCATGGCTCTTGTTCGGTCAGATCTCCCTCCAGAAGACTCAAAACACTTTGTAAAGGCTGGTGACATCTAGTGGAAGCAATAGGAAGTGCCAAAATATTCCTAAGCCCCTGTGTTTTTCAATGGGATAGGTTTAAAGTCAATACAACACATCAGGTATCCACTTCCTGTCAGAAAATGTCTCAGGGTTTTGCCTGCCAAATGAGTTCTGTTATACTCACAGACACCATTCAAACAGTTTTAGAAACTTTAGAGTGTTTTCTATCCATATATAATAAGTATATGCATATTCCAGTTACTGGGTAGGATTAGTAACCAGATTAAATCGGGTACATTTTTTTTATCCAGACGTGCAAATGCTGCCCCCTAGACCCAACAGGTTAATGGCACAGGCAGGGAGCCCCGCCAACAGCGAGTTGCAGTAATCCAGTAGTTATTACCACGCATGAGATCCCACATTGGAGCCTGTACATTGAATATATTCACTGATCATGTACTCTTCCTTGGCAAATAAAGGTGTGGTTCAGGTATGAATCTCTGAGACATTCTTTTTCAGTCATTATCCAATACTATGTGTATCAAACTCCAGTCTTTGAATGATGCTGTGTCTGCATATATGTATTCCAATTATACACTTCAACAGTGTTTACCACTCCTGCTCCTGGGACATCAATGATTACACATTGTAACTATGCTGTAGACTAGAAACATGATTTAAGTAAAGGCTGATTTGTAATTCATATATACAGAATAAAAACTATGCATATCTAACTCCCTTCATCTGCATTAGTCTGAGAACAAAGGATTGTATTTCAATGAGATACTTAATTTGAAACAGTAGAGAATGTGAAACGCTTTATTGAAAGAAGTTCATTATCCAGGTGTTACAAATACATAATGCATTATAATTATGATAATTGTAATATTATATTATATATACAAGTTCAATCTGTACTTCAATGCACATATGGTGTGCATTATAAAACGAGGAAGAAAGACGAGGTGGGGAGAGAGGTGTAGAAGACAGAAAGGGAAAGAGGTAAGAACAGAGGCAGACAGTATATGATTAATGAACTACAATGCTACCCTAATATTCTCTCAGTTCATCACAATTACAGTGTCTCTAGCGGTGTTTCCTAACCAGCCTTGGGCCCCCAGTTGGCCCGAAGGTTATCTTATGAGCGGGTGAGGTGGCGATGACGTGACTGGCTTCCTCTCTCACATCAAAACATACCTGCAGATGAGAGACAGATGGATAGAGAGAGAAAGCATGATTAAGCCTTGTGTTTTATTCTAACACGGTCAGTCATCATAATCATCAGGAGGTGAAATGCAAAACTGACCTTGGATCATTAACTCTGGGACTACTACATCTCTATCTGTATTTCAATGTAAAGCATCTCTTTAATAATACGTGCTGTTGACCCGACCAAGTGACCTCTCACCTATGATCATGCTGTGCCCTCTGTGTCAGCCAGTTCAGATGCAGGAGGGCTTCACCAACACAGCTGATATAACATAGAGGATTTAGGGAGTAGGGGGAGAGGGATGAAGTGAAGAAGAGAGACTGTTATTGTGTGTGTGTGTGTGTGTGTGTGTGTGTGTGGTCTCACCTGGTGTCCACACTAAGTGGCTACAAAGTACTTTATGCTGAAAAACAGACACATGAGGACAAACAATAGAAGATAATGTCATTAGTAGACATAAAAACCACTTGCAGCTTGATGATGACTTGATCATTTGAATCAGCTGTGTAGTGCCAAGGCAAAAACAAAAAATGTGCGCAGGTGTTTGGAGCATTCCGATAGGCGACAGCTGGTAAGGTGTCAGGTCGCCTCTCTACTTGAAGGGTGATTATTCCAACTCTGTGAAATGCTGCAGATCTGCCCACAGGCGAGGTAGGAACACATATCCCACACAGAAGAGGTGGATAGAATTCGACAGGTCAAGGTATCCTTCTTCCTCCAAACTGTGCATGTGAGACAGGTTCCATGTACAACAAGACAGGCAGAAGAAGAAGAAGGAGCTAGCAAGCTAGCCAACATTAGCTTGGGTGCTTGACTGCCATTGTAAGGCCAGAACGCTCAAATCAACCCTACAACATGAAAGCAAAACAGTCTGAATTTACAAACTGACAATCTGACCGACGCTCTGGCGCCACATTCATGCAGCGCCATATTTTCCGTTCCATCATAACAGAAACCTAGAGCGTTTTTCGTTTTCATGGAATAGAAACACCATAATATTAATCAAATGAATTAAGCAAGTACCAGGCAAACGTTTGGACACACCTCCCAGGATTTGTCTATGTTTTTACTATTTTCTACATTGTCGAATAAAAACGATGAAATAACACATGTGGAATCAGTTAAGAACTAATTCTTATTTACAAGGACAGCCTACTCATTCCTCCCAGTCGGGGAATTGAACCCTGGTCTCCCACGTGCCCTCCAGGTCTCTGGTAATGCCAATATGGAAGACTATCAAATGCTTCTTAAGATGCCCGCAAGGTGTGCCGCAGTATGACACAACTTTTAAAGGAGGAACCACTGTAGCTAATACTTACTCACAGTTTACTTGCAGTTTCTATTGGTCATTGTTTTCAGGCTGGTTATATTGGTGCTAGCTAGGTACCAAGCTAAAGCTAGCTACCCCAGAAGTTGCGGTCGAACAAATGATGCTTTCTTACCAACGGGGTACTGAAAACACATAGTTCGTGGCCGGTGTTTGCTTGATTGCAGACTTTTTTGTACAGTTTTGACAGTACTATTGTACATGTTTTGACACGCCAAGACCCAAACAGCGTTCTATAGTATGTCGTGAAGCTAATAGCAGTGACGCTATTACTGTGGAGCTCTGGTAGGGCAACATCTGAAAAATACCGCACTTGGTTGTGTGCACCGGTGCTCGGCCAGTGGGGAAAGCCAACATCACCCACGACAGAGAACGGTTGATTGTCAAGGGCAATGCACTCCATCATCTTGGCTTTAATGGATTTCGCCTTTGATTTATTGTCACTTACACCGACCATCAGAGACCGGGGATGTGACCCCTGTACCAACCATCAGAGACCGGGGATGTGACCCCAACACCAACTATCAGAGACCGGGGATGTGACTCCAATACCAACTATCAGAGACTGGGATGTGACTCCAATACCAACTATCAGAGACTGGGATGTGACCCCAATACCAACCATCAGAGACTGGGATGTGACCCCAAAACTAATCATCAGAGACTGGGATGTGACCCCAATACCAACCATCAGAGACTGGGATGTGACCCCAAAACTAATCATCAGAGACTGGGATGTGACCCCAATACCAACCATCAGAGACTGGAAAAAGGCTGTCAAACAAGGACCCAGCTGGCCTTGTAGTTTTGGGCTGCAGCCCATTTGCTAAAAAACTCACACCACACAGAATGAGGGCTTAGAATGATTAAATTAGTGTGTGTGTGTGTGTGTGTGTGTGGTGTGTGTGTGAGAGATAGAGAGAGAGAGGGGGAAGGAGAGGCAAAGCGAGGGTGAGGAAGAGAGAGAGCGAGTGAGAGGGGAGAGGGGAAAGGCAGAGAGAGCGAGGCAGAGAGTGAGAGAGAGAGGCAGAGAGCGAGAGAGAGAGGCAGAGAGAGAGAGAGAGCAAGAGAGAGAGAGAGAGGGGAGAGGCAGAGAGAGAGAGGAGAGGCAGAGAGGCAGACGGAGGGAGAGAGGCAGAGCGAGGGAGAGAGAGAGTGAGGGGAGAGGCAGAGAGAGTGAGAGTGAGAGAGAGAGAGAGAGAGAGAGAGAGAGAGAGAGAGAGAGAGAGAGAGAGAGAGAGAGAGAGAGAGAGAGAGAGAGAGAGAGAGAGAGGGAGACACAGGTAATTTCCACACAGCTGTGAATGGTCTGAGAGACAATACAAGAAGGGCATTCGAATGGAACTTAATACTATTTGACATCCCAATTAGAATCTGGCAAAAAAAATCTGTTGTAGGACTGAGGTCTGGGGTCCACCGACCAACCAAGAATTAAAAAAATGGGGCAAACTTGAAATTGAGCCTGCATGCAGAATTCTGCAAAAACATCCTCTGTGTACAATGTAAAACACCAAATAATGCACGCAGAGCAGAATTAGGACGATTCCCACTAATGACCAAATTCCGGAAAAGAGCAATTAAATTCTTCCATAACAAAGCCATCAACTACAGAGAGATGAACCTGGAGTTCCCTAAGAGTTCCCTAAGCAAGCTGGTCCTTGGGCTCCGTTCACAAAAACAAACAGACCCCACAGAGCCCAGCCTGGAGAAGAGCCCTAAGCAAGCTACTCCTGGGGCTCTGTTCACAAACACAAACAGACCCAAGACCCAGCCCCAGGACAGCAACATAATTACACCCAACCAAATCATGAGAAAACAAAAAGAGAACTACTTGACACATTGGAAAGATTTAACCCAAAAAGCTGAGTAAATGTAAATGTTATTTGGCCCTAAACACAGTGGCTGAATACCATAAATAATTTGAAATCAAATCCGATATTGATGAACTTCCTTACCTATTAGGTGAAATATCACAGTGTGCCATCACAGCAACATGTGTGACCTGTTGCCACAAGAAAAGGGCAACTAGTGGAGAACAAACACCATTATAAATACAACCCATATTTATTAGTTTATTTATTTTCCCTTTTATACTTCACCTATTTGCTCATCATTATAACACTGTACATAGCCATAATATGAGATATGAAATGTCTCTATAACTTTTGTGAGTGTATTGTGTAATGTTCATTTCTGATTGTTAAATTCACTTTTCCTTGTTATCTATTTAATTTGATTTAGCAATGTAAACATGTGTTGCCCATGCATAAAAAGCCTTTTGAATTGATTTGAGATGTTGTTTAATGATGTTTTAGAATGATCAGCTGATCATAAGGTTCTAGAATGATCCGCTAATCATTAAGTTCTAGAATGATCAGCAGATAATGATGTCCCAGAATGATCAGCTGATCGTAAAGTTCTAGAATGATCAGCAGATAATTATGTCCCAGAATGATCGGCTGGTTGTAAAGTTCTAGAATGATCAGCAGATAATGATGTCCCAGAATGATCAGCTGGTGATAAAGTTCTAGAATGATCAGCTGATCATAAGGTTCTAGAATGATCAGCAGATAATGATGTCCCAGAATGATCAGCTGGTCGTAAAGTTCTAGAATGATCAGCTGATCATAAGGTTCTAGAATGATCAGCAGATAATGATGTCCCAGAATGATCAGCTGATCGTAAAGTTCTTGACCATTCAGATAACAATGACTTCCTAGCACGTTCTAGCAAAACAGAGCTCTTTAAATAGAGTCCTCTGAATTAATGTTGTGTTTGTATAAAGCCATGAACCAAAAATTCTGTCAAAAAGAAAATAAAGCCAACTAAAAACAGTTACATCGCACATCCTGCGGTGTTTTTTCATCACAATATATCCTGTGTTTTGTCTCAGTATCCATCAGGCTACTGTAACATGAGTGAATAGCTGGCTGTAGGGTGGGATTGAACACCCACACCAGTAGAAATCGAGCTTAAAGACAATGTCCAGAGCTTACCCATGATGTTGCACAACGATTTCATTCAATAAGTCATCGTTTTAGTCAAGGTACAATATATTTGGCGAAGTGATTTTTTTTCAGCCTATGTTTTGTTTCAGGGCTGGGTTTTATTTTAACGTTACCACCCACCAGCACCTCTTTGTTTATTACTCAGTAACATCTTCCTCTCGGTGACTGAAATGAGCAAACCATCTTTGTGTACTTGGCTGCCCAAGTCATGGAACACATACAAACAGGGAGGGAAACTTGGCTTTTTGCACCTCCACTTTGATTTTACCAGAAATGTTTCTAAATCCATTGGAAAATGTGTAAATGTTCAGTCATTTTTTTGAGTTAGTCTATATTAAAAATATATATCTAACAATTTTATAAAATGTTATAATTGCATGATATTATAGGATTTCACAAATCAAATCAAATGCTTGGTAAATAACAGACAAACAGTGAAATGCTTACTGATGGGCGCTTCACACAATGCAGAGAGAAACATTTTAAAATAATAACACGAGAAATAAATACACAACGAGTAATGTTAACTTGTCTCTATGCACGGGGCACCAAGTCAATGTTCAGGGTACGAGGTAATTGAGGTCAGCACCAAGTCAATGTTCAGGGTACGAGGTAGTTGAGGTCAGCACCAAGTCAATGTTCAGGGTACGAGGTAGTTGAGGTCAGCACCAAGTCAATGTTCAGGGTGCGAGGTAGTTGAGGTCAGCACCAAGTCAATGTTCAGGGTACGAGGTAGTTGAGGTCAGCACCAAGTCAATGTTCAGGGTGCGAGGTAGTTAAGGTCAGCACCAAGTCAATGTTCAGGGTACGAGGTAATTGAGGTCAGCACCAAGTCAATGTTCAGGGTACGAGGTAGTTGAGGTCAGCACCAAGTCAATGTTCAGGGTACGAGGTAGTTAAGGTCAGTACCAGGTCAATGTGCAGGGGTACGAGGTAGTTGAGGTCAGCACCAAGTCAATGTTCAGGGTACGAGGTAGTTGAGGTCAGTACTGAGTCAATGTGCAGGGTACGAGGTAGTTGAGGCCAGTACTGAGTCAATGTGCAGGGGTACGAGGTAGTTAAGGTCAGTACTGAGTCAATGTGCAGGGGTACGAGGTAGTTGAGGCCAGCACCAAGTCAATGTGCAGGGGTACGAGGTAATTGAGGTCAGTAATGAGTCAATGTTCAGGGGTACGAGGTAGTTGAGGCCAGCACCAAGTCAATGTTCAGGGTACAAGGTAGTTGAAGTCAGTACCAAGTCAATGTTCAGGGTACGAGGTAGTTGAGGCCAGTACCAAGTCAATGTTCAGGGTACGAGGTAGTTGAGGTCAGCACCAAGTCAATGTTCAGGGTACGAGGTAGTTAAGGTCAGTACTGAGTCAATGTGCAGGGGTACGAGGTAATTAAGGTCAGTACTGAGTCAATGTGCAGGGGTACGAGGTAATTAAGGTCAGTACTGAGTCAATGTGCAGGGGTACGAGGTAGTTAAGGTCAGTAATGAGTCAATGTGCAGGGGTACGAGGTAGTTAAGGTCAGTAATGAGTCAATGTGCAGGGATACGAGGTAGTTAAGGTCAGTAATGAGTCAATGTGCAGGGGTACGAGGTAGTTAAGGTCAGTAATGAGTCAATGTGCAGGGGTACGATGTAGTTAAGGTCAGTAATGAGTCAATGTGCAGGGGTACGAGGTAGTTGAGACCAGTACCAAGTCAATGTTCAGGGTACGAGGTAGTGAGGCCAGCACCAAGTCAATGTGCAGGGTACGAGGTAGTTGAGGTCAGCACCAAGTCAATGTTCAGGGTACGAGGTAATTGAGGCCAGTACTGAGTCAATGTTCAGGGTACGAGGTAGTTGAGGTCAGTACCGAGTCAATGTTCAGGGTACGAGGTAGTTGAGGTTAGCACCAAGTCAATGTTCAGGGTACGAGGTAGTTGAGGTCAGCACCAAGTCAATGTTTAGGGTACGAGGTAGTTGAGGTCAGCACCAAGTCAATGTTCAGGGTACGAGGTAGTTGAGGTCAGCACCAAGTCAATGTTCAGGGTACGAGGTAGTTGAGGTCAGCACCAAGTCAATGTTCAGGGTACGAGGTAGTTGAGGTCAGCACCAAGTCAATGTTCAGGGTACGACGTAGTTGAGGTCAGTACCAAGTCAATGTTCAGGGTACGAGGTAGTTGAGGTCAGTAATGAGTCAATGTGCAGGGGTACGAGGTAATTAAGGTCAGCACCAAGTCAATGTTCAGGGGTACGAGGTAGTTAAGGTCAGTACTGAGTCAATGTGCAGGGGTACGAGGTAGTTGAGGCCAGCACCAAGTCAATGTTCAGGGTACGAGGTAGTTGAGGCCAGCACCAAGTCATTGTTCAGGGGTACGAGGTAGTTGAGGCCAGCACCAAGTCAATGTTCAGGGGTACGAGGTAGTTGAGGCCAGCACCAAGTCAATGTTCAGGGGTACGAGGTAGTTGAGGCCAGCACCAAGTCAATGTGCAGGGCTACGAGGTAGTTAAGGTCAGTACTGAGTCAATGTGCAGGGGTACGAGGTAGTTGAGGCCAGCACCAAGTCAATGTGCAGGGGTACGAGGTAGATGAGGTCAGTAATGAGTCAATGTGCAGGGGTACGAGGTAGTTAAGGTCAGTAATGAGTCAATGTGCAGGGGTACGAGGTAGTTAAGGTCAGTAATGAGTCAATGTGCAGGGGTACGAGGTAGATGAGGTCAGTAATGAGTCAATGTGCAGGGGTACGAGGTAGTTAAGGCCAGTACCAAGTCAATGTTCAGGGTACGAGGTAGTTGAGGCCAGCACCAAGTCAATGTTCAGGGTACGAAGGGGTTGAGGCCAGCACAAAGTCAATGTTCAGGGTACGAGGTAGTTGAGGCCAGTACCAAGTCAATGTTCAGGGTACGAGGTAATTGAGGTCAGCACCAAGTCAATGTTCAGGGTACGAGGTAGTTAAGGTCAGTACTGAGTCAATGTGCAGGGGTACGAGGTAATTAAGGTCAGTACTGAGTCAATGTGCAGGGGTACGAGGTAATTAAGGTCAGTACTGAGTCAATGTGCAGGGGTACGAGGTAGTTAAGGTCAGTAATGAGTCAATGTGTAGGGGTACGAGGTAGTTAAGGTCAGTAATGAGTCAATGTGCAGGGGTACGAGGTAGTTAAGGTCAGTAATGAGTCAATGTACAGGGGTACGAGGTAGTTAAGGTCAGTAATGAGTCAATGTGCAGGGGTGCGAGGTAGTTAAGGTCAGTAATGAGTCAATGTGCAGGGGTACGAGGTAGTTGAGACCAGTACTGAGTCAATGTGCAGGGGTACGAGGTAGTTAAGGTCAGTAATGAGTCAATGTGCAGGGGTACGAGGTAGATGAGGTCAGTACTGAGTCAATGTGCAGGGGTACGAGGTAGTTAAGGTAGTTATAGTGTGTACATACAGTAAGGTAAGGTGAAAGTGACTAAGCTATGCAACATGATAGATAATAATTCTTTTCAGTGTTTATTCCACGTTGGTTCAACGTAATTTCATTGGAATGACGTAGAAATAACGTTGATTCAACCAGTGTTTGCTCAGTGGGTTATAGTCACGTTACTTTCCCATCGTGAGAACCATTACCACGGGATGACTTGGCTTTTCCTTTACCGCAGTTGAAGCCTGCCAGCAGTCCCGTTACAATGTAAAAAAAAACACATACGTATCAGCTTTTCTTTCAATAGTTATCCATGTTACTGGAGTTTCATCTTGTTCTTTCTAACTATTTACTTGTCGGTTTTTGTGGCCACAATTTAAAGGGCCATGCCGAAACTTTGGAGGTAACAATAGACGATGAAGAGACAGATAACAGCAACAACAGATAACATTAGGTAACTAGATAATGTTAGCATGATAGCTAGCTACACTGACAGCTGTCAATGGCCTACAGTATTCGTTGATGTTTATCAACTCTACGTGGAAATTCCCACATCCAATTCGTGAATTACGTATAAGTATGCTTTCGTCAATCTTTCGGATGTGGAACCTAAATGTGCATTTTATCTCTATGACAGGAAATTACGCCAAAATAGTGGCGGCAACTTCCTTGGGTATTTTGTAATGGATCTGTAGGTCTGGGGAGAAGCGTGGGGAGAGGCCTGCGGAGAGAGTGGAGAGAGAGAGGGCTAAGTGGACATCTGAGTGCACTGCAATATGAATCCTAGATGTCTCTGCACTTAGTTTGTACAGTCAACTACCGTTGTCATTTCACTGTCCAGTGATTCAATCATCTCTTCTTTCTATTCCTTAACTATTTACACAAACCTGTTTCACTTTCTCTTTCTGTCTCTCCCCCTCTCTCCCCCTCCCACTATCTCTCTATCTCTCTCTGTCCTCCCCCCTCTCTCTCTATATATATATATATATCTCCCCCCTCTCTCTCCACCCCTCTCTCCCTCTTCTCTCTCGTCCCCCCTCTCTCTCCCTGCCACCCTCTCTTTCTCTCTGTCTCTCTCCCCCTCCTCTTTGTCTCGCTCCCTCCCTTCTTCCCTCCCCCTCCCTCTCTTCTTCCCTCCCTCTCTCCTTCCCTCCCTCTCTCTTCTTCCCTCCCTCTCTCCTTCCCTCCCTCTCTCTCTCCCTCCCTTCTTCCCTCCCCCTCCCTTCTTCCCTCCCTCTCTCTGTCTTCTTCCCTCCCTCTCTTCTTCCCTCCCTCTCTTCTTTTCTCCCTTTCTTCTTCCCTCCCTATCTTCTTCCCTCCCTCCCTCTCTTCTTCCCTCCCTCCCTCTATTCTTCCCTCCCTCCCTCTCTTCTTCCCTCCCTCCCTCTCTTCTTCCCTCCCTCTCTCCCTCCCTCCCTCCCTCCCTCCCTCACTCTTTTCTCTCCCTCACTCTCTTCTCTCCCTCACTCTCTTCTCTCCCTCACTCTCTTCTCTCCCTCGCTCTCTTCTCTCCCTCGCTCTCTCCCTCTTTCCCTCTCTTCTTCCCTCCCTCTCTCTCCCCCTCTCTTATTCCCTTCCTCTATCTGCTTGTAGATTTCCTTGGCTGTGAACGTGGCAGGGCTCTTCCCCTGACTGTAGAGAAGGCTGTGAGTGTGGCAGGGCTCTTCCCCTGACTGTAGAGAAGGCTGTGAGCGTGGCAGGGCTCTTCCCTGGACTGTAGAGTAGGCTGTGAGTGTGGCAGGGCTCTTCCCTGGACTGTAGAGTAGGCTGTGAGTGTGGCAGGGCTCTTCCCTGGACTGTAGAGTAGGCTGTGAGCGTGGCAGGCCCTGACTGTAGAGAATAATTTATGGGATGTATGGTCTCTCTGGTGAGACGAGACAAGATATCAGAAGAAATGAGATTCACCTTCATAGTGCACTATTTTTAACAAGGGCCTATAGGGAAACCCATAGGGCTCTGGTCTAAAGTAGTGCACTATATAGGGAATAGGGCTCTGGTCTATAGTAGTGCACTATATAGGGAATAGGGCTCTGGTCTAAAGTAGTGCACTATATAGGGAATAGGGCTCTGGTCTAAAGTAGTGCACTTTATAGGGAATAGGGCTCTGGTCTAAAGTAGTGCACTATATAGGGAATAGGGCTCTGGTCTAAAGTAGTGCACTATATAGGGAATAGGGCTCTGGTCTAAAGTAGTGCACTATATAGGGAATAGGGCTCTGGTGCACAGTAGTGCACTATATAGAGAATGGAGTGTCATTTGGGACGCAAAGGAGATATGACAAGATTTTTCTGGGTTGCTCTGGTCTGATGTGAAACCACAAATTGGCCCCTCGTCGGTGCCCCCTGTGTACACAACAGAACTCATTAAAAATAGGCAGAGTTATTAAAAAGTGATGAAGCGAGGGAAGACTCTTCGAAGAGAAAAAGGGATTCTGTGTAATATTGGAGACGGAGGAGGAGAGAAGTACTTCAGACACAAATAACAGAACACAAGCTACAGAGAACTATAAGGGGATTAATGGGATGCTACGGTGAGAGAGAGAGAGAGAGAGAGAGAGAGAGAGAGCTCAATAGAGAGATAAAGCAATGGAAAGTCAGATTAGAGATGAGTTGTAGAGACTCTTTCCTGTTGACTTTCTTTCCTTAGGGTTTGTACTTCTGGAATACTAAACACTATGCTGGCCTAGGATCTAAAGATATATGATCATAGTTTTGGAATATATACTGAAGCTATGTTACATAAGAGCAAGTTGATTCAAATGTTTGAGTTGGTTTGAGTACGATGCTTTCAACAAAAACAAATGTTATTATCACAACGCAGGATATGACCCAGATGCAGACACAGGAGGCGGACAGTACACTTCTCAAATGATTTATTAGAAACACAGGACAGGCAAAGGGCAGGTCGAGGAATGGCAGAGGTTCGTGATCAGGTCAGAGTCAGACAGGTACAGGACAGCAGGCAGGCTTGGAGTCAGGGCAGGTAGAGGTTCGTGATCAGGTCAGAGTCAGACAGGTACAGGACAGCAGGCAGGCTTGGAGTCAGGGCAGGCAGAGGTTCTTAATCAGGTAAGAGTCAGACAGGTACAGGACAGCAGGCAGGCTTGGAGTCAGGGCAGGCAGAGGTTCTTAATCAGGTAAGAGTTATTAAGCTTGTACAGGACGGCAGACAAGCTCGTGGTCCGGGCAGGCAGAACGGTCAGAACCGGGAAAAACTAAGAAACAGAACTAGACAAACAGGAAGGCGGGAAAGCACGCTGGTAAGACCTGACAAGACGAACTGACAAACAGAGAACACAGGTATAAATACACAGGGGATAATGGGGAAGATGGGCGACACCTGGAGGGAGGTGGAGACAATCACAAGGACAGGTGAAACAGATCAGGTTGTGACAGTTATCGGTTGGAATCCCAAAAGCATATGGTCATGGAAGCTTGCTAAATGACCATATCATAAAGTGATTTTCTTCAGACAGATGCCAGAAATGTGTCTTGAGATATTGTGTAGAAGTATACTTTAGGAGATGGTTGATATTCTGGAACAGGATAGTAGAAGTATACTTTAGGAGATGGTTGATATTCTGGAACAGGACAGTAGAAGTATACTTTAGGAGATGGTTGATATTCTGGAACAGGATAGTAGAAGTATACTTTAGTAGATGGTTGATATTCTGGAACAGGACAGTAGAAGTATACTTTAGGAGATGGTTGATATTCTGGAACAGGACAGTAGAAGTATACTTTAGGAGATGGTTGATATTCTGGAACAGGATAGTAGAAGTATACTTTAGGAGATGGTTGATATTCTGGAACAGGACAGTAGAAGTATACTTTAGGAGATGGTTGATATTCTGGAACAGGACAGTAGAAGTATACTTTAGGAGATGGTTGATATTCTGGAACAGGATAGTAGAAGTATACTTTAGGAGATGGTTGATATTCTGGAACAGGACAGTAGAAGTATACTTTAGGAGATGGTTGATATTCTGGAACAGGACAGTAGAAGTATACTTTAGGAGATGGTTGATATTCTGGAACAGAATAGTTGATCTATTATTCATCCGAGTGTGGTGGCTGGAAACACAGAGAAAATTATCACCAGAAGGGATGGGGGAAGGAGGAGGGGAGAGGAGCGAGAGAGAGAGAGAGAGAGAGCGAGAGAACGATAGAGGAGGGAAGAGGGAGACTAGTTTCTCTCTAGTTTGTTTGTTGCCATGGGACCCAGCATCCAGATGGACTGAGACATAGAAGCACCAGAGAGGGACCAGAACACACACATATTTACTCTACCAACACTGCACAACAACACTACTGTGTGTGTGTGTGTGTGTGTGTGTGTGTGTGTGTGTGTGTGTGTGTGTGTGTGTGTGTGTGTGTGTGTGTGTGTGTGTGTGTGTGTGTGTGTGTGTGTGTGTGTGTGTGTGTGTGTGTGTGTGTGTGTGTGTGTGTGTATTGTCTGGACCAAATAAACATGCTTTTTCCAGCACTGTGTACATTGGGTAGTATTTTAAGCAATAGTAAAATAAACCGTAATCTACATCAACAACAACAAAGCTTTGATGTGGGGTTCATAGCATTAGATCTTTTGGCTTTGATCACAGACCAAGAATCGAACAAAAGAGGTGTGTGTGTGTGTGTGTGTGTGTGTGTGTGGAACCTGCAGAAAGAGATAAAAGGAGAAAAGAGGAAAGGGGAGTGAGAGAGGGAGAGAGAGAGAGATGGAGAGAGAGAGAGTTATAGTTTTAAATAACCTTTATTGGGTCCTGGAACCCACAAAACGATAAACACTTGAAAAACATAGCAGATATCATGGGCATCTGAATCAGAACAAATGACCACTTCTACTGTAGACTTCCCAGGCTAACAAAGCCTTCCCAGGGGCGTCCAGGCTAACAAAGCCTTCCCAGGGGCGTCCAGGCTAACCAAGCCTTCCCAGGGGCGTCCAGGCTAACCAAGCCTTCCCATGGTGGTCCAGGCTAACCAAGCCTTCCCAGGGGCGTCCAGGCTAACCAAGCCTTCCCATGGTGGTCCAGGCTAACCAAGCCTTCCCAGGGTCGTCCAGGCTAACCAAGCCTTCCCATGGTGGTTCAGGCTAACCAAGCCTTCCCAGGGTCGTCCAGGCTAACCAAGCCTTCCCATGGTGGTCCAGGCTAACCAAGCCTTCCCAGGGTCGTCCAGGCTAACCAAGCCTTCCCATGGTGGTTCAGGCTAACCAAGCCTTCCCATGGTGGTCCAGGCTAACCAAGCCTTCCCAGGGTCGTCCAGGCTAACCAAGCCTTCCCATGGTGGTTCAGGCTAACCAAGCCTTCCCAGGGGCGTCCAGGCTAACCAAGCCTTCCCAGGGTCGTCCAGGCTAACCAAGCCTTCCCATGGTGGTTCAGGCTAACCAAGCCTTCCCATGGTGGTCCAGGCTAACCAAGCCTTCCCAGGGGCGTCCAGGCTAACCAAGCCTTCCCAGGGTCGTCCAGGCTAACCAAGCCTTCCCATGGTGGTTCAGGCTAACCAAGCCTTCCCATGGTGGTTCAGGCTAACAAAGCCTTCCCAGGGGCATCCAGGCTAACCAAGCCTTCCCAGGGGCGTCCAAGCTAACCAAGCCTTCCCAGGGGCATCCAGGCTAACCAAGCCTTCCCAGGGGTGTCCAGGCTAACCAAGCCTTCCCAGGGGCGTCCAGGCTAACCAAGCCTTCCCAGCGGCATCCAGGCTAACCAAGCCTTCCCAGGGGCATCCAGGCTAACCAAGCCTTCCCAGGGGTGTCCAGGCTAACCAAGCCTTCCCAGCGGCATCCAGGCTAACCAAGCCTTCCCAGCGGCATCCAGGCTAACCAAGCCTTCCCAGGGGCGTCCAGGCTAACCAAGCCTTCCCAGGGGCGTCCAGGCTAACCAAGCCTTCCCAGGGGCGTCCAGGCTAACCAAGCCTTCCCATCGGCATCCAGGCTAACCAAAATAGTAAGGATTGTATCGTTTCCTTTTGTCATCAAGGCTTCAAGACCTGACAACTGCTCACGTGGATAGGATAATGCTATCCACCCGAAGGCTGTCCCATGATCTACTGTCCCAACAATGTTGTGAAGCTCTAGTTTACACTGAGTGTCTGACTCCCATTAGCACAGTCGTCTCCTCCTCATTGCTCTATTTCACCTTCATCCCCAGAAGAGAGTAGCAGCAGTGTATTGATTTTCTGCAGGTCAGACCCTGCCTGACACACCTTCTGTACAGGATCATTGGGAGGCTGTTCTTTGTCCACCAGGTAGAAGCGATAACCTCCTGGGGCCTCAGCCAGATAGAGGTCCTTAATAACCTCAGTGAGGGGCCAGCCAAGCCGATTAGCATTGCTGACAGCCTGGCTAGACTGCAGAGTCAAACCGAGGAAGTCATTGCCTAGGCGATATTCTCCCACTCCATTATTGTAGATTAGTTCAGCCACAAAGTCATCATCCTCTGGACCAATGCCGACCATTGCCCTGCTCCATTTTCCATTATAAGGGCCCTTACAAGTTGCCTTACATCCTTCTTCAAACTCTTTGTGACACAAAATCTTCATGCCGAGCACATCTCGTTAAAAGGTTTGCCGTTTTGCTTCTGTCTCCCACTTTGAAAACGAAATGCAAGGCTCGCCTGAAAGCCACCATAACCCAACCCAAATCAAATCAAAGTGCATTTGTCACGTGTGCTGAATACAACAGGTGAAAGTGAAATGCAGTGAAATGCTTACTTACAAGCCCTAACCAACAGTGCAATTTGTAAGTAAAAAATAGGTATTAGATAAACAATAGATAAGTAAAGAAATAAAAAAACAGTAAAATAACAGTAGCGAGGATGTATACAAGGTGGTACCGGGACAGAGTCAATGTGGAGGCTATATACAGGGTGTTACGGTACAGAGTCAATGTGGAGGCTATATACAGGTTGTTACGGTACAGAGTCAATGTGGAGGCTATATACAGGGGGTACCGGTACAGAGTCAATGTGGAGGCTATATACAGGGGGTACCGGTTCAGAGTCAATGTGGAAGCTGTATACAGAGGGTACCGTACAGAGTCAATGTGGAGGCTATATACATGGTGTTACGGTACAGAGTCAATGTGGAGGCTATATACAGGGTGTTACCGTACACAATGTGGAGGCTATATACAGGGTGTTACCGTACAGAGTCAATGTGGAGGCTATATACAGGGTGTTACGGTACAGAGTCAATGTGGAGGCTATATACAGGGTGTTACCGTACACAATGTGGAGGCTATATACAGGGGGTACCGGTAGAGAGTCAATGTGGAGGCTATATACAGGGGGTAGCGGTACAGAGTCAATGTGGAGGCTATATACAGGGGGTACCGGTACAGAGTCAATGTGGAGGCTATATACAGGAGGTACCGGTACAGAGTCAATGTGGAGGCTATATACAGGGGGTACCGGTACAGAGTCAATGTAGAGGCTATATACAGGGTGGCACTGGTACTAAGGCAATGTGGAGGCTATATACAGGGGGTACCGGTACAGAGTCAATGTGGAGGCTATATACAGGGGGTACCGGTACAGAGTCAATGTGGAGGCTATATACAGGGGGTACCGGTACAGAGTCAATGTGGAGGCTATATACAGGTGGTACCGGTACAGAGTCAATGTGGAGGCTATATACAGGGTGGTACTGGTACAGAGTCAATGTGGAGGCTATATACAGGGGGTACCGGTACAGAGTCAATGTGGAGGCTATATACAGGGTGGTACTGGTACAGAGTCAATGTGTGGGGGCATAATTGAGGTAATATGTACATGAATGTATAGTTCAAGTGTCTATTCATTGATGATAAACAGAGAGTATCAACAAAGTAAAAGAGGGCTTGGATGGGGGGGGACACAATGCAAATAGTCCAGGTAGCCATTTATTTACCTGTTCAGGAGTCTTATGGCTTGGGGGTAAAAGCTGCTGAGAAGCCTTTTGGTCCTAGACTTGGCGCTCCGGTACCGCTTACCATGCGGTAACAGAGAGAACAGTCTATGACTGGGGTGGACGGGGTCTTTGACAATTTTTAGGGCCTTCCTCTGACACTGCCTGGTATAGAGGTCCTGGATGGCAGGAAGCTTGGCCCCAGTGATGTACTGGGCCGTACGCACTACCCTCTGTAGTGCCTTGCGGTCAGTCAGGATGCTCTTGATGATACAGCTATAGAACATTTTGAGGATCTGAGGACTCATGCCAAATCTTTTCAGTCTCCTGAGGAGGAATAGGTTTTGTCGTGCCCTCTGTCTTGGTGTGTTTGGACCATTCTAGTTTGTTGGTGATGTGGACCCCAAGGAACTTGAAGCTCTCAACCTGCTCCACTACAGCCCCGTCGACGAGAATGGGGCGTGCTCGGTCCCTGTAGTCCACAATCATCTCCTTTGTCTTGATTACGTTGACGGATAGGTTGTTATTCTGGCACCACCCGGCCAGGTCTCTGACCTCCTCTCTATAGGCTGTCTTGTTATTGTCGGTGATCAGTTTTACCACTGTTTTGTCATCTGCAAACGTAATGATGTATTGGAGTCGTGCCTGGCCATGCAGTCATGGGTGAACAGGGAGTACAGGAGGGGACTGAGCACGCACCCCTGAGGGGTTCCAGTGTTGAGGATCAGCATGGCGGATGTGTTGCTACCTACCCTCACCACCTGATCAGGAAGTCCAGGATCCAGTTGCAGATTGAGGTGTTTGTAGTCCCAGGATCCTTAGCTTAGTGATGAGCTTTGAGGGCACTATGGTGTTGAACACTGAGCTGTAGTCAATGAATAACATTCTCACATAGGTGTTCCTTTTGTCCAGGTGGGAAAGGGCAGTGTGGAGTGCAATAGGTGGTGATTGCTACATAAAATCCCCAGGACATTCACAGTATTAGGCTAGACTTCCTTCTCTTCTTTTTCACCAGATGCATGAGATAATCTACAATTCATGCTTCATCTAGACATGTTTGAACGAATTTAAAATATTGATGGGAGACTCTGTTAAAGAGGAAATTGCTTTTTTTAGGCTGGATTATGTTTTTGTATTGTTGTATGTTTTAATTCTGTAATGTATTGATTGTTGCTGCCTTCTTGGCCAGGACTCTCTTGGAAAAGAGACTTAGTCTCAATGGGCTTTTCCTGGTTAGAAAAAGGTTAAATAACAAAAAACAAAATAGATTGCATCATCTGTGGATCTGTTTTGGTGGTATGCAAATTGGAGTGGGTCTAGGTTTTCTGGGACAATGGTGTTAATGTGAGCCATTACTGGCCTTTCAAAGGACTTTATGGCTACGGACGTGGGTGCTACGGGTCTGTAGTCATTTAGGCAGGTTACCTTAGTGCTCTTGGGCACAGGGACTGTGTTGGTCTGCTTGAAGCATGTTGGTATTACAGACTCAATCAGGGACATGTTGAAAATGTTAGTGAAGACACCTGCCAGTTGGTCAGCACATGCCCGGAGCACACGTCCTGGTAATCCGTCTGGCCCAGCGGACTTGTGAGTTTGCAATGTACTATACGATTATATATCACACTCGTTGATTAAGGATCCTTGTCTACGTTGATTAAGGATCCTTGAAATGTATTGTCATATAGAAAAGAGAAAGGAAAAACAGAAGAAACAACAGAGAAACAAGACAGAGAGAATAAACACCCTATGAGGCATGATCATCATCACTGTTTTAATTTTCTCTGAACCACGTTTCCCACTACCTTTTGCTGCCGTGAAAGCAGTAACAAATTTCCTCAAGCAAAAACGCTTCTTCACACTCAACTGATCTAACCCCACCATCTTCTGTAACATCACAGCTGACCTCACAAACATCAAAGAAACCTGCCAATTTGACAGATTTACCAAAAAGTCTGATCCGGGAACCCATTTATCTCCTCTAAACTGTAAATTGAGTCGTCACCAGGTGCTATCATATCAAAAGAGATGGTCGTTTCCTTCTGCTGATCTTCCTCAACTGAGGCCACAGACCATTGACTCCCATCAGCCACATCCCTCTCAACACTCCCCACTTGCACCCCATCACTCGTGCCGGGCATCTCCTCCATTACCTGGGAGACTAGCTCCACCTGAACCCCCTCCTGTACCCCATCACTCGTACAGGGCATCTCCTCCATTACCTGGGAGACTAGCTCCACCTGAACCCCCTCCTGTACCCCATCACTCGTACAGGGCATCTCCTCACAAGTCTGGGAAAATGGCTCCTCATATCCATCCATACCTCCTACAACAATATGTTTCTGCTGCATAACAGATGCTATATTCCCCTCTGGTACAAGCTGCAACTCAGTACCCTCAACATGGACAACTTGTTCCTCAGCAACAGGTGCTTGTGGCTGGTTTACCGCTGTCGGCCCACCTCTCCCTACATCAGTGGGCCCAGGCGTTACAGGACCACCTCTCCCTACATCAGTGGGCCCAGGCGTTAAGAGGACCACCTCTCCCTACATTAGTGGGCCCAGGCGTTACAGGACCACCTCTCCCTACATCAGTGGGCCCAGGCGTTACGAGGACCACCTCTCCCTACATTAGTGGGCCCAGGCGTTACAGGACCACCTCTCTCTACATCAGTGGGCCCAGGCGTTACAGGACCACCTCTCCCTACATCAGTGGGCCCAGGCGTTACGAGGACCACCTCTCTCTACATCAGTGGGCCCAGGCGTTACGAGGACCACCTCTCTCTACATCAGTGGGCCCAGGCGTTACGAGGACCACCTCTCTCTACATCAGTGGGCCCAGGCGTTACGAGGACCACCTCTCCCTACATTAGTGGGCCCAGGCGTTACAGGACCACCTCTCCCTACATTAGTGGGCCCAGGCGTTACAGGACCACCTCTCCCTACATTAGTGGGCCCAGGCGTTACGAGGACCACCTCTCCCTACATCAGTGGGCCCAGGCGTCACAGGACCACCTCTCCCTACATTAGTGGGCCCAGGCGTCACGAGGACCACCTCTCCCTACATTAGTGGGCCCAGGCGTTACGAGGACCACCTCTCCCTACATCAGTGGGCCCAGGCGTTACAGGACCACCTCTCCCTACATTAGTGGGCCCAGGCGTTACGAGGACCACCTCTCCCTACATCAGTGGGCCCAGGCGTCACAGGACCACCTCTCCCTACATTAGTGGGCCCAGGCGTTACGAGGACCACCTCTCCCTACATTAGTGGGCCCAGGCGTTACAGGACCACCTCTCCCTACATTAGTGGGCCCAGGCGTTACGAGGACCACCTCTCCCTACATTAGTGGGCCCAGGCGTTACGAGGACCACCTTCGTCCCTCCCTCTGCCTTCTACCTTTTCGGGCAATCATGTCGCCTATGGCCAACATCCCCACACTCAAAACACTGTTGACTACCTGTACCAGCATAAGCCATATACAGTCTGTTGTCATACTTGACTTTAAACGATACCTCCAAACTCAGCTCCGGTGAGTCCAAAAACATAAACACCTGTCGCTGAAACAACAGTTTCGACCTCTTTCAGAGCCGGGTGTTTGCATCAACATAACCTGTTTCAGAGCGGGGGGTTTGCATCAACATAACCTGTTTCAGAGCTGGGTGTTTGCTTCAACATAACCTCTTTCAGAGCCGGGTGTTTGCATCAACATAACCTGTTTCAGAGCCGGGTGTTTGCATCAACATAACCTGTTTCAGAGCCGGGTGTTTGCTTCAACATAACCTGTTTCAGAGCTGGGTGTTTGCATCAACATAACCTGTTTCAGAGCCGGGTGTTTGCTTCAACATAACCTGTTTCAGAGCCGGGTGTTTGCTTCAACATAACCTGTTTCAGAGCTGGGTGTTTGCTTCAACATAACCTGTTTCAGAGTGTTTGAAACCCAACAGGACAATCTTCATAGAACTTGTAAACTTCCCAAACAGCAATCACTCACGCTCCAATCACTCGAGCTCCAACCACTCACGCTCAAATAGCTCATTGAGATTAAACGGCGGTACATTCTAAATCGTTACCCTTGTTGAAAAAATGTGGAATAATTTGAATAAACGTTCCTTTAAGAAATACGCCTTACTCAACCATCCGATCAACAAGACACTTTTCTTTAAGAAACACCAACACCACTTTTATTCATCTGCGAAGCATAAGCAACATTTTCATAGTCTACCTTAAATCCTACCGCGACCAGAAACTCATCTACAGTGACAGTGATTTCAGTAACACACCTAAAGCCGTGCCGAAGTGAACGGGATGGTGTCCCCATGTGGGTCACCATCCCCGCCAAAACCAGGGCAATTCCGACAAGAAATACAATATACTTAATTCTACCATAAAAAGAAAAATAATGATAACCTTAATCATGTATAGAAAAAGGCAAACCATCATAAAACACCTGTATTCGCTCATACAATTCCCAGCATGCACCAAACACTCCCAGCACCCAGAGAGAGCGAGAGAGAGAGAGAGAGAGACAGAGAGAGAGAGAGAGACAGAGAGAGAGAGAGAGACAGAGCGAGAGAGAGAGAGAGAGAGAGAGAGAGAGAGAGGAAGCCAGACCTCTATTAATCTCCTCTCATCTCTCTAGTGTGTCACTCTCTCTGAAACACTGATACACTGAAACCTGGAGTGTAGTAGTCAGTGGAGGCTCTTCAGAGGAAAAGCCTGATATGTGACAAAAAAAAGGTTTTGGTTATGGAGAAAAGCCAGCTGAAACATATCAGCTGTCAGAGCAGAGCTTCTAGTCGATGTTAGGGACAGTTGTAATCCGTTATATGTAAAGGATTACCAAAACCTGTAACTGTAACTGTACAGTCCAAGCTACGTCTTCCAATGGTGCGACTGCTGTCGGCATCCAAAGATTATCCAACTAGAATAAACACTTGGAGGTAAGGTTAACAGCAGTGGTGTAGTCTACGGCGATACGGATATCACTTATTATTGATATCTACATTACATAGAGCATTGATATGAATCACACTGCTGCTCCCTCTTTTAGTAATTTGCGCCTTTATGGATTGTGGTTGTTGTGGATGGCTGTTCACAAATATATGTGTATTTTAACCTTAATGGTTGAACTGAAGTTCAACCACTGGTTGAAGAAGTTGAAGCTGCCAATCAATCGTTGTTTTTGCAACCAGTGGACAGCCAGTGGGAAATGCAACAGCTGCATAGTGCAGATCCCAACCAATGGAATTAAAGATAGAAGGGACCTCCTCCTTCCTAAACTCCAGCCGTGGTATTGTGCTTATTAGTTCAACTGTCAATGTAAACAAAAACAGTATAGCCTCATAACATGGTTAAAACATTTCTCCAGGCCCCATCCTTCAGCTTTTTATCAAAACAGAGACGGGGTGTCCACTTTGTTATTGTTTCAACTGTAGATTCGCCTTTTTTAAACAGCTTCAAATTATCGAGATATCAAAGTGTCACCAACAAAAAGGTAAACAATAGGTCTATAGAAAATGTAGCGTATGGCATTATTTTTCCACATGCAAATAGCACTTTTCGGTCGTGCTCAAAGCATACCATTCCATGAGAGCATCAATGAGCACAATCTGTCCTCCATGATAACAACATCATAAACAACAGAGTAGGCAAATTAGTAATATGTTTTTGGGGTTATGATCAGGTCAAACAATTTGTCTAATCTATACTTTAATATGTTCAAGTGCTATTCATGAAGATCAAGGGGTATTAAATGAACTGGAATGACTGGACATCTGAGAGACTGGTATTATCTGTAGTAGAAAACAATGGGTTAAAATACGTTTACATAACCAACCCATAAAGTAAAATGCAACATCCATATATGGCCAGTTATGTAAACTCTAACATAGATTTATCCTGCAAAAGATGTCTTTCAATTGGTAATATACATTTTGATCTTCTTCTAATGCCTTTTAAGTGGGACGGTAATTAGATTACTTTACTAAAAATATGGGTAATCCAAAAGTTACATTACTGACAGAAAATTGTTGACAGGTAAGTAGTAACTGTAACAGTTCATATTTACAAAGTAACCTAACCAAACCTGCCTACAGGAGACTTTTGAAGTTACCTAATCACCTGAAAACATTGTGACTGGTTGTGTTTTATGACAACCATAAAAGGTAATACATTTTAAAAGTTAAATGACAAATATTTAGGCTATATTGAAGAGTTAGGTTCGAGGTCCGCTATAATTGGAGAAGAGGCGGATCGGTCAATTCTGATTGGAGAAGAGGCGGATCAGTCAACTCTGATTGGAGAAGAGGCGGATCGGTCAACTCTGATTGGAGAAGAGACGGATCGATCAACTCTGATTGGAGAAGAGGCGGATCGGTCAACTCTGATTGGAGAAGAGGCGGATCGGTCAACTCTGAATGGAGAAGAGGCACATCGATCAACTCTGATTGGAGAAGAGGCGGATCGGTCAACTCTGATTGGAGAAGAGGCGGATCGGTCAACTCTGATTGGAGAAGAGACGGATCGATCAACTCTGATTGGAGAAGAGGCGGATCGGTCAACTCTGATTGGAGAAGAGGCGGATCGGTCAACTCTGAATGGAGAAGAGGCACATCGATCAACTCTGATTGGAGAAGAGGCGGATCGGTCAACTCTGATTGGAGAAGAGGCGGATCGGTCAACTCTGATTGGAGAAGAGGCGGATCGATCAACTCTGATTGGAGAAGAGGTAGAGTGTTTTGAGCTTCCTAAATAATAACTGGGGCTGCCGGGAGCATGTGGCCACAATATCGTATGACAACTTAGGAGAATGATGATCTGCAACAGACAGCGCATCTCAGTATCAGAGGTAGAAATACAGTCAGACTGCTGTGCTACTGGGTTTTTCAAGACCTTATAAACTGTAGAGAGTAGACATTTTCACTGCTAGAATAGAATTTTGTACTCGTAAAATGTTTCTGTATTTATTTATTTGTATATATATATTCATATATATATATATATATATATATATATATATATATATATATATTATATATATATATATATACTGCTCAAAAAAATAAAGGGAACACTTAAACAACACATCCTAGATCTGAATGAAATAAATAATCTTATTAAATACTTTTTTCTTTACATAGTTGAATGTGCTGACAACAAAATCACACAAAAATAATCAATGGAAATCCAATTTATCAACCCGTGGAGGTCTGGATTTGGAGTCACACTCAAAATTAAAGTGGAAAACCACACTACAGGCTGATCCAACTTTGATGTAATGTAATTAAAACAAGTCAAAATGAGGCTCAGTAGTGTGTGTGGCCTCCACGTGCCTGTATGACCTCCCTACAACGCCTGGGCATGCTCCTGATGAGGTGGCGGATGGTCTCCTGAGGGATCTCCTCCCAGACCTGGACTAAAGCATCCGCCAACTCCTGGACAGTCTGTGGTGCAATGTGGCGTTGGTGGATGGAGCGAGACATGATGTCCCAGATGTGCTCAATTGGATTCAGGTCTGGGGAACGGGCGGGCCAGTCCATAGCATCAATGCCTTCCTCTTGCAGGAACTGCTGACACACTCCAGCCACATGAGGTCTAGCATTGAAATTGCATTAGGAGGAACCCAGGGCCAACCGCACCAGCATATGGTCTCACAAGGGGTCTGAGGATCTCATCTCGGTACCTAATGGCAGTCAGGCTACCTCTGGCGAGCACATGGAGGGCTGTGCGGCCCCCCAAAGAAATGCCACCCCACGCCATGACTGACCCACCGCCAAACCGGTCATGCTGGAGGATGTTGCAGGCAGCAGAACGTTCTTCACGTCGTCTCCAGACTCTGTCACGTCTGTCACGTGCTCAGTGTGAACCTGCTTTCATCTGTGAAGAGCACAGGGCGCCAGTGGCAAATTTGCCAATCTTGGTGTTCTCTGGCAAATGCCAAACGTCCTGCATGGTGTTGGGCTGTAAGCACAACCCCCACCTGTGGACGTCGGGCCCTCATACCACCCTCATGGAGTCTGTTTCTGACCGTTTGAGCAGACACATGCACATTTGTGGCCTGCTGGAAGTCATTTTGCAGGGCTCTGGCAGTGCTTCTCCTGCTCCTCCTTGCACAAAGGCGGAGGTAGCGGTCCTGCTGCTGGGTTGTTGCCCTCCTACGGCCTCCTCCACGTCTCCTGATGTACTGGCCTGTCTCCTGGTAGCGCCTCCATGCTCTGGACACTACGCTGACAGACACAGCAAACCTTCTTGCCACAGATCGCATTGATGTGCCATCCTTGATGAGCTGCACTACCTGAGCCACTTGTGTGGGTTGTAGACTCCATCTCATGCTACCACTAGAGTGAAAGCACCGCCAGCATTCAAAAGTGACCAAAACATCAGCCAGGAAGCATAGGAATTGAGAAGTGGTCTGTGGTCCCCACCTGCAGAACCACTCGTTTATTGGGGGTGTCTTGCTAATTGCCTATAATTTTCACCTGTTGTCTATTCCATTTCCACAACAGCATGTGAAATGTATTGTCAATCAGTGTTGCTTCCTAAGTGGACAGTTTGATTTCACAGAAGTGTGATTGACTTGGAGTTACATTGAGTTGTTTAAGTGTTCCCTTTATTTTTTGAGCAGTGTATATATATATATACACTATATATATATATATATATATATATATACACACTATATATAAAGTGTGAAAAAAGTGTTGTTGTTTATGAATTCGTAGGACCAATAAAAAGGGATAGAAAACTTAGGTGCTGGATTTTAGGTCGATAGCAACCGCCACAGGGTGTCCGTTCAGAACACGAGGAAGCAGTAGGCTGGTAGTAACCGCCACAGGGTGTCCGTTCAGAACACGAGGAAGCAGTAGGCTGGTAGTAACCACCACAGGGTGTCCGTTCAGAACACGAGGAAGCAGCAGGCCGGTAGTAACCGCCACAGGGTGTCCGTTCAGAACACGAGGAAGCAGTAGACCGGTAGTAACCACCACAGGGTGTCCGTTCAGAACACGAGGAAGCAGTAGCCCGGTAGTAACCACCACAGGGTGTCCGTTCAGAACACGAGGAAGCAGCAGGCCGGTAGTAACCGCCACAGGGTGTCCGTTCAAAATACGAGGAAGTAGTAGGCCGGTAGTAACCACCACAGGGTGTCCGTTCAGGACACGAGGAAGCAGTAGGCCGGTAGTAACCACCACAGGGTGTCCGTTCAGAACACGAGGAAGCAGTAGGCCGGTAGTAACCACCACAGGGTGTCCGTTCAGGACACGAGGAAGCAGTAGACCGGTAGTAACCACCACAGGGTGTCCGTTCAGAACACGAGGAAGCAGTAGGCCGGTAGTAACCACCACAGGGTGTCCGTTCAGAACACGAGGAAGCAGTAGGCCGGTAGTAACCACCACAGGGTGTCCGTTCAGGACACGAGGAAGCAGTAGACCGGTAGTAACCACCACAGGGTGTCCGTTCAGAACACGAGGAAGCAGTAGGCCGGTAGTAACCACCACAGGGTGTCCGTTCAGAACACGAGGAAGCAGTAGTTCTAGTTCAAGAGTTTAATTAAGATTCACACACACACACAACACTACCCCTCTGATACTAATTGTGGTTCTGTAAAGAAAAGAGGAGAACTTAAGCTATGGCACAGTAGGGGAAAATATGTGCCTGTTAGCCTGTTTAGTTGTTGACATGCGATGTGGACCCAAACACATGCTAGTTGCACAAAGAACAATAGGGCAATGTAGAAATATCCACAAGTTATAAAACATAATGATCAGAAGTTTACATACACTAAGTTGACTGTGCCTTCAAACAGCTTGGAAAATTCCAGAAAATGATGTCATGGATTTAGAAGCTTCTGAAAGGCTAATTGACATCATTTGAGTCAGTTGGCGTTGTACCTGTGGATGTATTTCAAGGCCTACCTTCAAACTCAGTGCCTCTTTGCTTGACATCATGGGAAAATCAAAAGAAAAATTGTAGACCTCCACAAGTTTGGTTCATCCTTGGGAGCAATTTCCAAATGCCTGAAGGTACCACGTTCATCTGTACAAACAATAGTACGCAAGTATAAACACCATGGGACCGCGCAGCTATCATACCGCTCAGGTAGGAGACGCGTTCTGTCTCCTAGAGATGAAAGCACTTTGGTGCAAAAAGTGCAAATCAATCCCAGAACAACAGCAAAGGACCTTGTGAAGATGCTGCAGGAAACAGGTACAAAAGCATCTATATCCACAGTAGAATGAGACCAATATCGACATAACCTGAAAGGCCGCTCAGCAAGTAAGAAGCCACTGCTCCAAAAGCGCCATAAAAAAGCCAGAATACGGTTTGCAACTGCACATGGGACAAATATCGTACTTTTTGGAGAAATGTCCTCTGGTCTGATGAAACAAAAATAGAACCATTTGGCCATAATGACCATCGTTATGCTTGGAGGAAAAAGGGGGAAGCTTGCAATCCGAAAAACACCATCCCAACTGTGAAGCACGGGGGTGGCAGCATCATGTTGTGGGGGTGCTTTGCTGCACTTCACAAAATAGAGAGCATCATGAGGTGGAAAATTACGTGGATATATATTGAAGCAACATCTCAAGACATAAGTCAGGAAGTTAAAGCTTGGTCGCAAATGGGTTTTCAAATTGACAATGACCCCAAGCATACTTCCAAAGTTGTGGCAAAATGGCTTAAGGACAACAAAGTCAAGGTTTTGGAGTGACCATCACAAACGCCCTGACCTCAATCTTATAGAAAATTTGTGGGTAGAACTGAAAAAGAGTGTGCAAGCAAGGAGGCCTACAATCAGTTACACCAGCTCTGTCAGGAGGAATGGGCCAAAATCCACCCAACTTATTGTGGGAAGCTTGTGGTAGGCTACCCGAAACATTTGACCCAAGTTAAACATTTGAATGGCAATGCTACCAAATACTAATTGAGTGTATGTAAACTTCTGACCCACTGGGAATGTGATGAAAGAAATAAAAGCTGAAATAAATCATTCTCTCTACTATTATTCTGACATTTCACATTCTTAAAATAAAGTGGTGATCCTAACTGACCTAAAACAGGGATTTTTTATTAGGATTAAATGTCAGGAATTTTAAAAAACTGAGATTAAATGTATTTGGCTATGGTGTATGTAAACTTCCGACTTCAACTGTATCTACAGTACTAGATCCATGTTTAGTGTGTGTGTGTAGTGCGTATGTTATCGTGTGTGTGTGTGTTTGTATGCATGTGTCTTTGCCTGTGTTTGTGTTGCTTCACAATCCCCGCTATTCCATAAAGTGTATTTTTATCTGTTTTTTAAATCTGATTCTACTACTTGCATCAGTTACCTGATGTGGAATAGAGTTCCATGTAGTCATGGCTCTATGGAGTACTGTGCACCCATAGTCTATTCTGGACTTGGGGACTGTGAAGAAACCTCTTGTGGCATGTCTTGTGGGGTATGGATGGGTGTCTGAGCTGTGCGCCAGTAGTTTAGACACGACAGCTCGGTGCATTCATCATGTCGATACCTCTCATAAATACAAGCCGTGATGAAGTCAATCTCTCCTCCACTTTGAGCCAGGACAGATTGACATGCATATTATTAATGTTACCTCTCTGTGTACATCCAAGGACCAGCCATGCTGCCCTGTTCTGAGCCAATTGCAATTTCCAATTTTCCTAAGTCCCTCTTTGTGTCACCCTGACGACACGACTGAACAGTAGTCCAGGTGCGACAAAACTAGGGCCTGTAGGACCTGCCTTGTTCACAGTGTTTTTAAGAAGGTAGAAACTAGGGTCTGTAGGACCTGCCTTGTTCACAGTGTTTTTAAGAAGGTAGAAACTAGGGCCTGTAGGACCTGCCTTGTTCACAGTGCTGTCAGAAGGTAGAAACTAGGGCCTGTAGGACCTGCCTTGTTCACAGTGCTGTCAGAAGGTAGAAACTAGGGTCTGTAGGACCTGCCTTGTTCACAGTGCTGTCAGAAGGTAGAAACTAGGGCCTGTAGGACCTGCCTTGTTCACAGTGCTGTCAGAAGGTAGAAACTAGGGCCTGTAGGACCTGCCTTGTTCACAATGCTGTCAGAAGGTAGAAACTAGGGTCTGTAGGACCTGCCTTGTTGACAGTGCTGTCAGAAGGTAGAAACTAGGGCCTGTAGGACCTGCCTTGTTCACAGTGCTGTCAGAAGGTAGAAACTAGGGCCTGTAGGACCTGCCTTGTTCACAGTGCTGTCAGAAGGTAGAAACTAGGGTCTGTAGGACCTGCCTTGTTCACAGTGCTGTCAGAAGGTAGAAACTAGGGCATGTAGGATCTGCCTTGTTCACAGTGCTGTCAGAAGGTAGAAACTAGGGCCTGTAGGACCTGCCTTGTTGATAGTGCTGTCAGAAGGTAGAAACTAGGGCCTGTAGGACCTGCCTTGTTGACAGTGTTGTTAAGAAGGTAGAAACTAGGGCCTGTAGGACCTGCCTTCTTGACAGTGCTGTCAGAAGGTACAGCAGTGCTTTATTATGGACAGACTTCTCCCCATCTTAGCTACTGTTGTATCAATATGTTTTGACCATGACAGTTTAGTCACTTCAACGTGCTCAATTTCCACATTATTTAGTACAAGATTTAGTTGAGGTTTAGGGTTTAGTGAATGATTTGTCCCAAATACAATGCTTTTAGTTTTTAGAAATATTTAGGACTAACTTATTCCTTGCCACCCACTCTTTGAGTGTTACATTCATTTCAGTCGCTGTAGTAGTTGACGTGTAAAGTGTTGAGTCATCCGCATACATAAACACACTGGCTTTATTGTGTACAACAACAGATAGACTGCCACACACACACACGTGCGCACACACACACATTTTCATAACAGCTAACAAGGCATAAGTTTTAATGCTGGCACAGCTAGAGACAGGAGGCTGTGTAACAGTAGTGCACTATGGGTAATAGGGTGACATCTGGGCTGCACGCCAGGCCAATGAAAAGAATGAGCAATCACATCCCTCCTCTAATTCATAATTTGGTATTCATAAAAATAAAAATGTTACTGTTAAGCTTTATGCTTCTATGATAATCCTTACATTTGAAGAGAAGCCAGTCCAATCCCATGGTTGAGTTGGTCTGCTGTAGCGAGGCCTCTATGCCCTTTCTCCTAACCAGCAAATAATTTCTTGAGAGAAGAGAGAGGGAAGAGAGCAGGGAGAGAGAGAGAGAGAGCAGGGAGAGAGAGGGAGGGATAGAGAGAGAGAGCAGGGCAAGAGAGGGAGGGATAGAGAGAGAGAGAGCAGGGAGAGAGAGGGAGGGATAGAGAGAAAGAGAGAGAGCAGGGCAAGAGAGGGAGGGATAGAGAGAGAGAGAGAGCAGGGAGAGAGAGGGAGGGAGAGAGAGAGAGAGAGAGAGAGAGAGAGAGAGAGAGAGAGAGAGAGAGAGAGAGAGAGAGCAGGGAGAGAGATAGCTGGATGATGACTCTCCTACTCTCTATCAACTCACTTTCACTATTTTTGTTCTCTTTTCTTTCTGGGGCCGAGGGAGGAGAGAGGCTGGTAGGCAGGCAGGCATGGAGCCTGGGGCGTGAGAGGCAGGGAGGCTGGGGCGTGGAGGCTGGGGCGTGAGAGGCAGGAGCACGAGAGGCAGGGAGGCTGAGCGCTGACACACACCAGTAGTCTCTCCTCTGCTACCCAACGGCCCGACACCAAATCAACACTTCACAGCCCACCCAACAGAGAGGCTGCCGACTCTGAAGAGAGAGAGGAGAGAGAGAGAGAGAGAGAGAGAGGGAGAGAGAGAGAGAGAGAGAGAGAGAGAGAGAGAGAGAGAGAGAGAGAGAAGAGAGAGAGAGAGAGAGAGAGAAAGAGAGAGAGAGAGAGAGAGAGAGAGAGACGAGAGAGAGAGAGAGGAGAGAGAGAGAGAGAGAGAGAGGAGAGAGAGAGAGAGAGAGAGAGAGAGGGAGAGAGGGAGAGAGGGAGAGAGGGAGAGAGGGAGAGAGAGAGAGAGAGAGAGAGAGAGAGAGAGAGAGAGAGAGAGAGAGAGAGAGAGAGAGAGAGAGAGAGAGAGAGAGAGAGAGAGAGAGACAAACAAACAAACAAAACAAACAAACATTCAACACCTGACACACAGACACACACTGAAACACAGACGCACACACACACAAAAACATACAATGGCGATCATCACAGGGAGAACGTCTCACAACACTGAGCTCCAGCACCAGGGCTATGATATATACTTAGACCAGTCCAACCAGACGTCCCACAGTAGAATAATAGAGCCTGTATGCTAGTCTGCTGACTCAAGGTAGAGGTCTAGAGGGACGCAGAATACGCTTCCTTAGGTCAACTCATCTCTCAGACATAAAAGACAAAATGTCATTATCATTGACTACAGAGGAGGTGTGGGGTGTTATCACTGACTACAGAGGAGGTGTGGGGTGTTATCACTGACTACAGAGAAGGTGTGGGGTGTTATCACTGACTACAGAGGAGGTGTGGGGGGGAGTTATCACTGACTACAGAGGAGGTGTGGGGTGTTATCACTGACTACAGAGGAGGTGTGGGGTGTTATCACTGACTACAGAGGAGGTGTGGGGGGGAGTTATCACTGACTACAGAGGAGGTGTGGGGTGTTATCACTGACTACAGAGGAGGTATGGGGTGTTATCACTGACTACAGAGGAGGTGTGGGGTGTTATCACTGACTACAGAGGAGGTGTGGGGTGTTATCACTGACTACAGAGGAGGTGTGGGGTGTTATCACTGACTACAGAGGAGGTGTGGGGTGTTATCACTGACTACAGAGGAGGTGTGGGGGGGTTATCACTGACTACAGAGGAGGAGTGGGGTGTTATCACTGACTACAGAGGAGGTGTGGGGTGTTATCACTGACTACAGAGGAGGTGTGGGGGGGTTATCACTGACTACAGAGGAGGAGTGGGGTGTTATCACTGACTACAGAGGAGGTGTGGGGTGTTATCACTGACTACAGAGGAGGTGTGGGGTGTTATCACTGACTACAGAGGAGGAGTGGGGGGTTATAACTGACTACAGAGGAGGTGTGGAGGGTTATCACTGACTACAGAGGAGGTGTGGAGGGTTATCACTGACTACAGAGGAGGTGTGGGGTGTTATTACTGACTACAGAGGAGGTGTAGGGTGTTATCACTGACTACAGAGGAGGAGTGGGGGGTTATCACTGACTACAGAGGAGGTGTGGAGGGTTATCACTGACTACAGAGGAGGTGTGGGGGGTTATCACTGACTACAGAGGAGGTGTGGGGGTTTATCACTGACTACAGAGGAGTTGTGGGGTTTAACTTCCGACCAAAGAGGAGGAGTGGGGTGGAACACCCGACTACAGAGAAGGAGGGTGGTGGAGATCTTTACGGAATTACCCTTACCCAATTACCTGGTATCCAAACAGGTCGGATCCAAAATTCCCAAGTTGACCCCCCGGTCCCGTGTCAGATCATGCTCGGTGGCCACTCTCTCTGAAAATACGTGAAATACCGACCAGATCCGAAATTACATTTGATGGAGAAAATATCCTGATGAAAAAAAAAAATCCTTTATAAATCACATTTGCTACACATGGCAGTTTGTTCAGTCAAAATCATTAATCTCTCTCCTCCGCCTGTCTGGCTCTCTCTATGTCTGGCTGGAGCTCTATAGCGAACTTGCAGAACTGGTTCAACTGGCGGTCATTGTTTCCCGCTCCAATGAGCTCGGAAAACAGACTCTGGTGTATTTGCTCAAGGGAGAAGTGTTCAGATGATGTTTCCACTGGATTTATGGGATCAGCAATATGTTTGCTACTTCACACCAAGTCTCTATGGTTGCTAGAAGGAGAATGTTAGAACGATTATTCAAATACAATGAGGAACCATTGGTCATTCCACAATGGATGTAAAAAACAAAAAACACTGCTTACTTTCTGTGTGAAGTGATGGAAAACTAGTGTGAGAAGCTCCGCAGTGCATAAGTCCAGTTAAAGACATGCGTTAATCGACGTCCACACCTGGGGAGTAGTAGTTGTGAGGGTTAACTGGGGCAGATGGGTAGATTTTTACACCTTGCCGGCTCGGGATTCAAACCAGCAACCTTTCCGTTACCGGGCCAACGTTCTATAACCACCAGGCTACCTTCGCCAAAGGACGTTCTGGAGAGAGACAGTAGCGTCTTCACCACACACCCCTTCCCCTCTTCTTCGTGTCGACATATATGAAAATACTAAACTGTAGTGTAGACCACAACTAAATCATTTTAGATAGGCCTATAACAGAAAATGCATGTGAAATGTTAACGTTCACTGCCTGCGAGACTAGTAAAGCAATTCTGATGGCTTGCGCAGCAGTAAAGCTGCATTTTTTAAAAATATTTTGGATCCATTTGGGTCGGTTACAAACACGACCCAATTTGGATCCGATAGTCCCTCATCTCGGACATATTTTGGGTCGGATTTGGTCGACCTTGGATCCAAATTTGACCGGGTATTGATTATCAAAAAAATTCACCTGTGTCGGATGGGAATTTCACAGATCCAATTTGGTTTGTATCTACATTTCGGGATCCGAGAAGACATCTAGTGTGGGCTGTAGCCACAGAGCTGTCCTTGGTGCTGAAATAAGGGCCCTTCATGGGGCTGTAGCCACAGAGCTGTCCTTGGTGCTGAAATAAGGGCCCTTCATGGGGCTGTAGCCACAGAGCTGTCCTTGGTGCTGAAATAAGGGCCCTTCATGGGGCTGTAGCTGTCCTTGGTGCTGAAATAAGGGTCCTTCATGGGGCTGTAGTCACAGAGCTGTCCTTGGTACTGAAATAAGGGCCCTTCATGGGGCTGTAGTCACAGAGCTGTCCTTGGTGCTGAAATAAGGGCCCTTCATGGGGCTGTAGTCACAGAGCTGTCCTTGGTGCTGAAATAAGGGCCCTTCATGGGGCTGTAGCAACAGAGCTATCCTTGGTGCTGAAATAAGGGCCCTTCATGGGGCTGTAGCCACAGAGCTGTCCTTGGTGCTGAAATAAGGGCCCTTCATGGGGCTGTAGCCACAGAGCTGTCCTTGGTGCTGAAATAAGGGCCCTTCATGGGGCTGTAGCCATAGAGCTGTCCTTGGTGCTGAAATAAGGGCCCTTCATGGGGCTGTAGTCACAGAGCTGTCTATGGTCCAGGAATTGGGTCTTTCCACAGTATTATTGGGTAGAGCCCATCTACGCCTATGTCTTTCCCAGTGCCCTGACACTACAGGAGAAAACGGAATGGACTCTTCAGTCAGTTCCAGGAGTATTCTCCCACTCATCAGAGGCAGATATGACTGTTTAGAAAAACGTCTCAGGACTCTGTACACATCTCAAGGACTCTGTACACTTCACAAACACTTCTGAGAACAGGCCTTGTTTTCCAGTAAAATACTCCGACAAGATTTGGTTCTCCTGGACTGGATGAGTGTAGCAGGCCTTTAGAATACCAATTCTGAGAAACATCAGTCAAGAGGCCAAGTTATACTTCAAAACGAGTAGGATTTTTTTCTTTCTTACTTTGTGCTTTTCATTGTTGATGTCCCTCACAAGCAAAACACTACAGATTTTCCACACAGATAGTGAGTGATACATCAAGCCAGCAACTAATGTTTGATACAATGACATTAGAGTTAAGGAAGTAGACAACCTTAAGGATTGAGTCAAGTTGTTAAAAAAAGTGCATCTTCTATTCACACAAAACATGTTTGCTTGAGAGGTGCATGCAACTTCTATGCAGTGTTTTATAAATATGTGCGCTAAGGTAGGATTTAAGGCCACTTGTTTTTATTGGGTGGTATGGTGTACAGTCCTAAGTTCTGCACAGCTAGAGTTGGCAAACTACAAACCGACAAATAGTATCTGGCAAAAAATAGAGGTGATATGGATTCAGGACATCTGTTAAAGAACGAGACAGAAAGAGAAGAGTTTGAGGTAGCAGAGATATAGAGAGAAGGAGGGACCAGAGAGACATTGACAGAGGGAAAGGAAGAGAGATGGAGGGAACAGGGGGAAAGGTAGAGAGAAGGAGGAAACAGAGGGAAAGGTAGAGAGAAGGAGGAAACAGAGGGACAGAGGGAAAGGTAGAGAGAAGGAGGGAACAGAGGGACAGAGGGAAAGGTAGAGAGAAGGAGGAAACAGGGGGACAGAGGGAAAGGTAGAGAGAAGGAGGAACCAGAGGGACAGAGGGAAAGGTAGAGAGAAGGAGGAACCAGAGGGAAAGGTGGAGAGAAGGAGGGAACAGAGGGACAGAGGGAAAGGTAGAGAGAAGGAGGAACCAGAGGGAAAGGTGGAGAGAAGGAGGGAACAGAGGGACAGAGGGAAAGGTAGAGAGAAGGAGGAACCAGAGGGAAAGGTGGAGAGAAGGAGGGAACAGAGGGAAAGGTGGAGAGAAGGAGGGAACAGAGGGAAAGGTAGAGAGAAGGAGGAAACAGAGGGACAGAGGGAAAGGTAGAGAGAAGGAGGGAACAGAGGGAAAGGTAGAGAGAAGGAGGAAACAGAGGGACAGAGGGAAAGGTAGAGAGAAGGAGGGAACAGAGGGACAGAGGGAAAGGTAGAGAGAAGGAGGGAACAGAGGGACAGAGGGAAAGGTAGAGAGAAGGAGGGACCAGAGGGAAAGGTGGAGAGAAGGAGGGAACAGAGGGACAGAGGGAAAGGTAGAGAGAAGGAGGGACCAGAGGGAAAGGTGGAGAGAAGGAGGGAACAGAGGGAAAGGTGGAGAGAAGGAGGGAACAGAGGGAAAGGTAGAGAGAAGGAGGAAACAGAGGGACAGAGGGAAAGGTAGAGAGAAGGAGGGAACAGAGGGAAAGGTAGAGAGAAGGAGGAAACAGAGGGACAGAGGGAAAGGTAGAGAGAAGGAGGGAACAGAGGGACAGAGGGAAAGGTAGAGAGAAGGAGGGAACAGAGGGACAGAGGGAAAGGTAGAGAGAAGGAGGGGCCAGAGGGAAAGGTAGAGAGAAGGAGGAACCAGAGGGACAGAGGGAAAGGTAGAGAGAAGGAGGGAACAGAGGGAAAGGTAGAGAGAAGGAGGGAACAGAGGGACAGAGGGAAAGGTAGAGAGAAGGAGGGAACAGAGGGAAAGGTAGAGAGAAGGAGGGAACAGAGGGACAGAGGGAAAGGTAGAGAGAAGGAGGGAACAGAGGGACAGAGGGAAAGGTAGAGAGAAGGAGGGAACAGAGGGACAGAGGGAAAGGTAGAGAGAAGGAGGGAACAGAGGGAAAGGTAGAGAGAAGGAGGGAACAGAGGGAAAGGTAGAGAGAAGGAGGGAACAGAGGGAAAGGTAGAGAGAAGGAGGGAACAGAGGGATAGATGGAAAGGTAGAGAGAAGGAGGGAACAGAGGGACAGAGGGAAAGGTAGAGAGAAGGAGGGAACAGAGGGACAGAGGGAAAGGTAGAGAGAAGGAGGAACCAGAGGGAAAGGTAGAGAGAAGGAGGGACCAGACGGACAGAGGGAAAGGTAGAGAGAAGGAGGAATCAGAGGGACAGAGAGAAAGGTAGAGAGAAGGAGGGAACAGAGGGACAGAGGGAAAGGTAGAGAGAAGGAGGGAACAGAGGGACAGGAGGAAAGGTAGAGAGAAGGAGGGAACAGAGGGACAGAGGGAAAGGTAGAGAGAAGGAGGGAACAGAGGGACAGAGGGAAAGGTAGAGAGTGGAGGAACCAGAGGGAAAGGTAGAGAGTGGAGGAATCAGAGGGAAAGGTAGAGAGTGGAGGAATCAGAGGGACAGAGGGAAAGGTAGAGAGAAGGAGGGAACAGAGGGACAGAGGGAAAGGTAGAGAGAAGGAGGGAACAGAGGGACAGAGGGAAAGGTAGAGAGAAGGAGGGAACAGAGGGACAGAGGGAAAGGTAGAGAGAAGGAGGAACCAGAGGGAAAGGTAGAGAGAAGGAGGGAACAGAGGGAAAGGTAGAGAGAAGGAGGGAACAGAGGGATAGATGGAAAGGTAGAGAGAAGGAGGGAACAGAGGGACAGAGGGAAAGGTAGAGAGAAGGAGGGAACAGAGGGACAGAGGGAAAGGTAGAGAGAAGGAGGAACCAGAGGGAAAGGTAGAGAGAAGGAGGGACCAGACGGACAGAGGGAAAGGTAGAGAGAAGGAGGAATCAGAGGGACAGAGAGAAAGGTAGAGAGAAGGAGGGAACAGAGGGACAGAGGGAAAGGTAGAGAGAAGGAGGGAACAGAGGGACAGGAGGAAAGGTAGAGAGAAGGAGGGAACAGAGGGACAGAGGGAAAGGTAGAGAGAAGGAGGGAACAGAGGGACAGAGGGAAAGGTAGAGAGTGGAGGAACCAGAGGGAAAGGTAGAGAGTGGAGGAATCAGAGGGAAAGGTAGAGAGTGGAGGAATCAGAGGGACAGAGGGAAAGGTAGAGAGAAGGAGGGAACAGAGGGACAGAGGGAAAGGTAGAGAGAAGGAGGGAACAGAGGGACAGAGGGAAAGGTAGAGAGAAGGAGGGAACAGAGGGACAGAGGGAAAGGTAGAGAGAAGGAGGAACCAGAGGGAAAGGTAGAGAGAAGGAGGGAACAGAGGGAAAGGTAGAGAGAAGGAGGGAACAGAGGGACAGAGGGAAAGGTAGAGAGAAGGAGGAACCAGAGGGACAGAGGGAAAGGTAGAGAGAAGGAGGGAACAGAGGGACAGAGGGAAAGGTAGAGAGAAGGAGGGAACAGAGGGACAGAGGGAAAGGTAGAGAGAAGGAGGAACCAGAGGGACAGAGGGAAAGGTAGAGAGAAGGAGGGAACAGAGGGAAAGAGGGAAAGGTAGAGAGAAGGAGGAACCAGAGGGAAAGGTGGAGAGAAGGAGGGAACAGAGGGACAGAGGGAAAGGTAGAGAGAAGGAGGAACCAGAGGGACAGAGGGAAAGGTAGAGAGAAGGAGGGAACAGAGGGACAGAGGGAAAGGTAGAGAGAAGGAGGAACCAGAGGGAAAGGTAGAGAGAAGGAGGAACCAGAGGGAAAGGTAGAGAGAAGGAGGGAACAGAGGGAAAGGTAGAGAGAAGGAGGGAACAGAGGGACAGAGGGAAAGGTAGAGAGAAGGAGGGAACAGAGGGACAGAGGGAAAGGTAGAGAGAAGGAGGGAACAGAGGGACAGAGGGAAAGGTAGAGAGAAGGAGGGAACAGAGGGACAGAGGGAAAGGTAGAGAGAAGGAGGGAACAGAGGGAAAGGTAGAGAGAAGGAGGAACCAGAGGGAAAGGTAGAGAGAAGGAGGGACCAGGGGGAAAGGTAGAGAGAAGGAGGGAACAGAGGGACAGAGGGAAAGGTAGAGAGAAGGAGGAACCAGAGGGACAGAGGGAAAGGTAGAGAGAAGGAGGGAACAGAGGGACAGAGGGAAAGGTAGAGAGTGGAGGAACCAGAGGGAAAGGTAGAGAGAAGGAGGGAACAGAGGGACAGAGGGAAAGGTAGAGAGAAGGAGGGAACAGAGGGACAGAGGGAAAGGTAGAGAGAAGGAGGGAACAGAGGGACAGAGGGAAAGGTAGAGAGAAGGAGGGACAGAGGGAAAGGTAGAGAGAAGGAGGGAACAGAGGGAAAGGTAGAGAGAAGGAGGGAACAGAGGGACAGAGGGAAAGGTAGAGAGAAGGAGGGAACAGAGGGAAAGGTAGAGAGAAGGAGGAACCAGAGGGACAGAGGGAAAGGTAGAGAGAAGGAGGGAACAGAGGGACAGAGGGAAAGGTAGAGAGAAGGAGGAACCAGAGGGACAGAGGGAAAGGTAGAGAGAAGGAGGAACCAGAGGGACAGAGGGAAAGGTAGAGAGAAGGAGGGAACATAGGGGCAGGGGGAAAGGTAGAGAGAAGGAGGGAACAGAGGGACAGAGGGAAAGGTAGAGAGTGGAGGAACCAGAGGGACAGAGGGAAAGGTAGAGAGAAGGAGGGAACAGAGGGACAGAGGGAAAGGTAGAGAGAAGGAGGGAACAGAGGGACAGAGGGAAAGGTAGAGAGAAGGAGGAACCAGAGGGAAAGGTAGAGAGTGGAGGAACCAGAGGGACAGAGGGAAAGGTAGAGAGAAGGAGGGAACAGAGGGACAGAGGGAAAGGTAGAGAGAAGGAGGGACCAGGGGGAAAGGTAGAGAGAAGGAGGGAACAGAGGGACAGAGGGAAAGGTAGAGAGTGGAGGAATCAGAGTGACAGAGGGAAAGGTAGAGAGAAGGAGGGAACAGAGGGACAGGTAGAGAGAAGGAGGGAACAGGGGGAAAGGTGGAGAGAAGGAGGGAACAGAGGAACCAGAGGTGGAGGTAGAGAGAAGGAGGGAACAGAGGGACAGAGGTGGAGGTAGAGAGTGGAGGAATCAGAGGGCAAGGTAGAGAATGAGAGCTGAATGTGTTTGAGGTATTTTCTCTGGTTCCATTTGGGGTATGATGGAATTACTGTGTGTACATACGCCTGCGTATGCATGTGAATTACTGTGTGTACATACGCCTGCGTATGCATGTGAATTAGTGTGTGTGTGTGTGTGTGTGTGTGTGTGGTCTCATGCAGGACAGAGATAGAAACAGAGGCCAGAGCATGTGGTCCTTTCACAGTGTGCTGCATCTCAAAACACCAGAGGAGCCAATCACAGTTAATTGCAGGTAATCGTTCCCACTCCATTTCAAATGTGTAATTGGTTGGATCAGTGTATGTCCCCTTTACCCCAACTACAGTATGTGTTGACTTAACAAACCCATCACAATTTTATCCCCATGGTTAGCTTTCTAGGGTAGTAAACACTATGATATGATAAATCTGTAATTGACCTATGGGTTTTCTAAACGTACCCCTGGTATGTCGACAAAACCCTCAGCCACCATTTTATGACCATGGTTATCTCTCTGTGTTAGTAAACATTATAATATGATATATATCTCATTTTCTTCATCACCGTTCCTAAACATTTCCCATCTCCAATCCGAGTATAGCAATAGTTTGTGATAATCAGGAAGACATACAGCCGTCTCTGTTCCAATAGTCTGTGATAGAGGTCGACCGATTAATCGGAATGGTCGATTAATTAGGGCCGATTTCAAGTTTTCATAACAATCTGTAATCGGTATTTTTGGACACCGATTTGCCGATATTATTTTATGTCTTCTTTTATTTTAAATGTACACCTTTATTTAACTAGGCAAGTCAGTTAAGAGCACATTCTTATTTTCAATGACGGCCTAGGAACGGTGCCTTGTTCAGGGGCAGAACAACAGATTTTGACCTTGTCAGCTCGGGGATTCGTTTTTGCAACCTTCCGGTTACTAGTCCAACGCTCTACCCACCTGCCTTACATTGCACTCTACGAGGAGCCTGAATGGCAGGCTGACTACCTGTTACGCGAGGGCAGCAAGAAGCCAAGGTAAGTTGCTAGCTAGCATTAAACTTATCTTATAAAAAACAATCAATCTTAACATAATCACTAGTTAACTATACATGGTTGATGATATTACTAGTTTATCTAGTGTGTCCTGCGTTGCATATAATCGATGCGGTGCCTGTTAATTTCTCATCGCCAAACAGGGGATTTAACAAGTGCATTTGCGAAAGAAATCACTGTCGTTGCACCAATGTACCTAACCATAAACATCAATGCCTTTCTTTAAAAGCAATACACAAGTATATATTTTTAAACCTGCATATTTAGTTAATATTGCCTGCTAACATGAATTTCTTATAACTAGGGAAATTGTGTTACTTCTCCTGCGTTCCGTGCAAGCAGAGTCAGGGTATATGCAGCAGTAACAGAAATATTTAGACTTAGGGACGCCACCCTGTCACGTCCTGACCAGTATAAGGTTAATTGGTATTGTAGTTTGGTCAGGACGTGGCAGAGGGTATTCGTTTTATGTGGTTCAGGGTGGTGTGTTTTGTTGAAGGGGCATTTGGTTTAAGTATTCCGGGGTTTTTGGGCACTGTTTGTTTTTCAGGTATTCTATGATTTTGTCTAGTATGTCTGTTTCTATGTTTGGTTAATTGGGGTTTGGGACTCTCAGTTGAAGGCAGGTGTTGTCTATCTGCCTTTGATTGAGAGTCCCATATATGAGGGTGTGTTTGTTATTTGTGGGTGATTATTCTGTGTTTAGCCTTGTGCCTGACCAGACTGTTTTTTGTCGATTGTTCGTTCTTTGTTATTTTGGTGTTCATTTTGTATTTATTAAAAAGCAAGATGAGCATACACATACCTGCTGCGTTTTGGTCCTCCATTTCCAACGACAAGCGTGACAGAATCACCCACCAACTATGGACCAAGCAGCAGAAGAAGGAGCAGAGGGACTTCGAGTTGGACTGGTGGGAGAAGTGGACCTGGGAGGAAGTACTGGACGGGGCCGGACCTTGGCACCAGGCTGGGGATTATCGCCGCCCGCAGTGGGAAATTGAGGCAGCCAAGGCAGAGAGGCGGAGGTACGAGGCCAAGTACGCGCTGAGGGTGAAGCACGAGAGGCACCCCCAAGATATTTTTTTGGGGGGGCACACGGGTAGTTTGGCTAGGCATAGGAAGAGCCGGAAGCCAGCTACCCGTGGTTATATGGAGGAGCGTATGGGGTGGAGAGCGCCATGTTTCGCTGAGGAGCGCACTATCTCACCCATACGCACGCACAGTCCGGTGCGCGTTGTTCCAGCCCCTCGCAGGTGCCGTGCTAGAGCGGGCATCCAGCCTGGTAGGAGGATGCCTGCGCAGCGCATCTGGTCGCCGGTACGCCTCCGGGGACCAGGCTACCCAACTCCCGCTCTACGCACGGCTACCATCAGGCCCCTGCACAGCCCAGTCTGCCCTGTACCAGCACCCCGCTCATACAGGGCTACTAGTTCCATCCAGCCAAGACGGGTTGTGCAGGAGGTAAGATCAAGACCGACTGTGCGCCTCCATAGCCCTGGGTTTCCAGCTCCTGTCTCTCGTGCGGACCCGGAAGTGCGTCAACCCAGTCCGACTCGTCCTGTTCCCGCTCCCCGCACTAGCCTTCAAGTGCGTACACCCAGCCACGCCAGTCAACAGTCACCGGAGCTGCCCGCCAGTCAACAGTCGTCATCAGAGCTGCCCGCCAGTCAACAGTCGTCATCAGAGCTGCCCGCCAGTCAACAGTCGTCATCAGAGCTGCCCGCCAGTCAACAGTCGTCATCAGAGCTGCCCGCCAGTCAACAGTCGTCATCAGAGCTGCCCGCCAGTCAACAGTCGTCATCAGAGCTGCCCGCCAGTCAACAGTCGTCATCAGAGCTGCCCGCCAGTCAACAGTCGTCATCAGAGCTGCCCGCCAGTCAACAGTCGTCGGAGTGGCCAGACTGCGCTGAACTGCCGGAGTGGCCAGACTGCGCTGAACTGCCGGAGTGGCCAGACTGCGCTGAACTGCCGGAGTGGCCAGACTGCCCTGAACTGCCGGAGTGGCCAGACTGCCCTGAACTGCCGGAGTGGCCAGACTGCCCTGAACTGCCGGAGTGGCCAGACTGCCCTGAACTGCCGGAGTGGCCAGACTGCCCTGAACTGCCGGAGTGGCCAGACTGCCCTGAACTGCCGGAGTGGCCAGACTGCCCTGAACTGCCGGAGTGGCCAGACTGCCCTGAACTGCCCCGAGTTGCCAGACTGCCCTGAACTGCCCCGAGTTGCCAGACTGCCCCGACTGTCCCGAGTTGCCAGACTGCCCCGACTGTCCCGAGTTGCCAGACTGCCCCGACAGCCTGGAACGGCCTGAGCCAGAGCCACCTCCAGAGATAGGTGGGTTGGGGAGGGGGGGTGTAGCACAGTGCCGTCGTTGACGGCAGCCACTCTCCCTTCCCTCCCTTTAGTAAGGGGGAATTTTTCTTTTTGGTGTTGCTTGGGGTTATTTTGTTAAGGTGCTTCCGGGGTTAGCACCTTTAAGGGGGGGGTACTGTCACGTCCTGAACAGTATAAGGTTAATTGGTATTGTAGTTTGGTCAGGACGTGGCAGAGGGTATTCGTTTTATGTGGTTCGGGGTGGTGTGTTTTGTTGAAGGGGCATTTGGTTTAAGTATTCCGGGGTTTTTGGGCACTGTTTGGTTTTCAGGTATTCTATGATTTTGTCTAGTATGTCTGTTTCTATGTTTGGTTAATTGGGGTTTGGGACTCTCAGTTGAAGGCAGGTGTTGTCTATCTGCCTTTGATTGAGAGTCCCATATATTAGGGTGTGTGTGTTATTTGTGGGTGATTATTCTGTGTTTAGCCTTGTGCCTGACCAGACTGTTTGTTGTTGATCGTTCGTTCTTTGTTATTTTGGTGTTCATTTTGTATTTATTAAAAAGCAAGATGAGCATACACATACCTGCTGCGTTTTGGTCCTCCATTTCCAACGACAAGCGTGACACACCCATTAGATAAAATACGGAACGGTTCCGTATTTCACTGAAAGAATAAACGTTTTGTTTTCGAAATGATAGTTTCCGGATTCGACCATTTTAATGACCAAAGGCTCGTATTTCTGTGTTATTATGTTATAATTAAGTCTATGATTTGATAGAGCAGTCTGACTGAGCGATGGTAGGCACCAGCAGGCTCGTAAGCATTAATTCAAACAGCACTTTCGTGCGTTTTGCCAGCAGCTCTTCGCAATGCTTCAAGCATTGTGCTGTTTATGACTTCAAGCCTATCAACTCCCGAGATTAGGCTGGTGTAACCGATGTGAAATGGCTAGCTAGTTAGCGGGGTGCGTGCTAATAGCGTTTCAAAAGTCACTCGCTCTGAGACTTTGAGTAGTTGTTCCCCTTGCTCTGCATGGGTAACGCTGCTTCGAGGGTGGCTGTTGTCGACGTGTTCCTGGTTCGAGCCCAGGTAGGAGCGAGGAGAGGGACGGAAGCTATACTGTTACACTGGCAATACTAAAGTGCCTATAAGAACATCCAATAGACAAAGGTATATGAAATACAAATCGTATAGAGAGAAATAGTCCTAGAATTCCTATAATAACTGCAACCTAAAACTTCTTACCTGTGAATATTGAAGACTCATGTTAAAAGGAACCACCAGCTTTCATATGTTCTCATGTGCTGAGCAAATAAAAGTAAAAAAAAACGTCCGATTAATCGATATCGACTTTTTTTGGTCCTCCAATAATCGGTATCGGCATTGAAAAATCATAATCGGTCGACCTCTAGTCTGTGATAATCAGGAAGACATACAGCCGTCTCTGTTCCAAGTCAAGTCAAGTCATCCGGTCTTATCCCATAACAGGAAATAGAGTTTGGTGCCTTGTGGATAAAAAAGAAAAAAAACACATCACCCATTGGTAGCACAAAACAGTTTGGACTCCGGAGAAGCATTGGAAAAGAACTTGATTGACAACACACTGCTGGTAGCTGTGGGAACCACCTTTTACCCTCCATTCTGTTTCTCTCTCTATAACGTCTTACACAGCACACCTGTCAGAGAGAAACTAACACATAGGATGCCTTTCTAATGGCACCCTGTCCCTTATATAGTGCATTAACATTGACCAGATCACTATAGGAACAGGGTGCGTTTTGACCAGATTGCTATGGGAACAGGGGGCCATTTGACCAGATCACTATGGGAACAGGGGGCCTATTGACCAGATCACTATAGGAACAGGGGGCCATTTGACCAGATCACAATGGGAACAGGGGGCCATTTGACCAGATCACTATGGGAACAGGGGGCCATTTGACCAGATCACTATGGGAACAGGGGGCCATTTGACCAGATCCTTATGGGAACAGGAGGCCTTTTGACCAGATCACTATGGGAACAGGGGGCCATTTGACCAGATCCTTATGGGAACAGGGGGCCATTTGACCAGATCCTTATGGGAACAGGAGGCCTTTTGACCAGATCACTATGGGAACAGGGGGCCATTTGACCAGATCACTATGGGAACAGGGGGCCATTTGACCAGATCACTATGGGAACAGGGGGCCATTTGACCAGATCCCTATGGGAACAGGAGGCCATTTGACCAGATCACTATGGGAACAGGAGGCCTATATTTTAGCAACTCATAACAGGTTCTGTTTCTTATCAACTCATAACAGGTTCTGTGTTATCAACTCATAACAGGTTCTGTGTTATCAACTCATAACAGGTTCTGTGTTATTAACTCAGTGTTTCTTTGTTTAGTTCATTTGCATTTACACAACTTTAACACAAAATAGGACATGGCTGTCACATCCTGATCCTAGTAAGATGTCATTTTCTATAGTAGAGTGGGTCAGGGCGTGACAGGGGGTGTTTTTTGGGTTGTTCTATGTTTTCTATTTCTATGTTTAAGTTCTAGTTTTTCTATTTCTATGTTGGGATTGTTTGGGTTGATCTCTAATTGGAGGCAGCTGATCCTCGTTGCCTCTGATTGGAGATCATATTTAAGTAGGGGTTTTTCTTCCTGGGTTTTTGTGGGTAGTTTTCTGTTTAGTGTATGTTCACCTGACAGAACTGGTTTCGGTCGTCTTGTTGTTTTGTTCTAGTATATTCATTAAAAGTAAATATGAGCATTATACACACTGCGCCTTGGTCCCCTTTATACGACGCCCGTTACAATGGCTCTGTCTTTAGTTGTTCTGTTTGCATAATTAATATATTATAAAGAAGAATATAATTAACACAGAACGGATATATTGTCTAGGCAATCTCAGCAAACAGCGACTCTGCTCATCCTCCGTAAATATAGTCTGAATGTGTCCCATTCCCTCTGACCTCATATAGGTTGTGAAATACAAAGGCTAGTATGAAGTTAGGACAACCATGACCCTATCTGAAAGGTTTCCAAGAAATGACTTGTTCCTTCAATGCTCACAATTCCAAGGAACTTGAATTGCTTTTCCCCGTGTGATCAGAATACTAAACAACAGCTGTGCCATATTGTATTAAACTTTTAGTCACTACATAAAGGCTAAAACCTGATTACAAAAATATTTGTTTTCAAACCTGTATTATTTAAAAAATGTTATTTTTACTTTAGTATTTGAGCTGTGTGGCTCAGTTGGTAGAACATGGTGTTTGCAACGCCAGGGTTGTGGGTTTGATTCCCATGGGGGACCAGCATGGGAAAAAAAATGTATGAAATGTATGCATTCACTACTGTAAGTTGCTCTGGATAAGAGCGTCTGCTAAATGACTAAAATGTAAATGTAAAACTTGTCTTCCAAAAACACATCTCTTCTGCTGAGACGACAAACCTGTCTCACCTGTCAGTTATCCACTAATCGGGCCCCTCTAATTCTCCATTCACCCATCATCCTCAGCACCATGACAACCAGCCAGAACCATGAAAATGCATGGACCCCATATGAGTCAGCAGTCATTGTTAAATCACTTCTCTCACATTACAAATCAAATTGGACCACTTTACCACTTTACCAATCTCACTCCTTCTCGCTCCAAATAAAAGTTAGCTAGCGGTCTCACAAGTCTGTTGAACTATCGACCGAGTTTAGAGAGTTTTCCTCTCTTTTTCTGTCTTTTCACAGCAGAGCAGTGGACCAACGGGTTATTATGATGATGAACAACGTATAAAGAGCTTCCATTGTCTGCTGTGTTTCTGCTGTGTGGGCAGGCGGCTGCCTCGTAGGAGGAGAGTGTTTTCATCAGGCAGACAGGCAAGACCCTCGTTGATACACTGTGAATCCCCCAGGCTGTCCCCGAACCTGACAGCTGGCTCAGGCACAAACCACACACAGACACAGACATGCAGAAACACACACACACAAACACACACACACACACACACACAGTATTTGGTGACACATTAGACAGTTAGACAGTGGATTCATTAGACAGAAAGACAGTGGATACATTAGACAGTGGATACATTAGACAGTGGATACATTAGACAGTAGATACATTAGACAGTGGATTATTTAGACAGTGGATACATTAGACAGTGGATACATTAGACAGTAGATACATTAGACAGTGGATACATTAGACAGTAGATACATTAGACAGTGGATACATTAGACAGTGGATACCTTAGACAGTAGATACATTAGACAGTGGATACATTAGACAGTGGATACATTAGACAGTAGATACATTAGACAGTGGATACATTAGACAGTAGATACATTAGACAGTGGATTAATTAGACAGTGGATACATTAGACAGTGGATACATTAGACAGTGGATACATTAGACAGTAGATACATTAGACAGTGGATACATTAGACAGTAGATACATTAGACAGTGGATACATTAGACAGTGGATACATTAGACAGTGGATACATTAGATAGTAGATACATTAGATAGTAGATACATTAGACAGTGGATACATTAGACAGTAGATCATTAGACAGTAGATACAATAGACAGTGGAAACATTAGACAGTGGATAAATTAGACAGTAGATAAATTAGACAGTAGATACATTAGACAGTGGATACATTAGACAGTAGATACATTAGACAGTGGATACATTAGACAGTAGATACATTAGACAGTAGATACATTAGACAGTGGATACATTAGACAGAAAGACAGTGGATACATTTGACAGTTAGACAGTAGATACATTAGACAGTGGATATATTAGACAGTAGATACATTAGACAGTAGATACATTAGACAGTGGATACATTTGACAGTTAGACTGTAGATCATTAGACAGTGGATACATTAGACAGTGGATACATTAGACAGTAGATACATTAGACAGTGGATACATTAGACAGTAGATACATTAGACAGTGGATACATTAGACAGTGGATACATTAGACAGTAGATACATTAGACAGTAGATACATTAGACAGTGGATACATTAGACAGTAGATTATTAGACAGTAGATACAATAGACAGTGGAAACATTAGACAGTGGAAACATTAGACAGTGGATACATTATACAGTAGATACATTAGACAGTAGATACATTAGACAGTAGATACATTAGACTGTGGATACATTAGACAGTGGATAAATTAGACAGTAGATACATTAGACAGTGGATACATTAGACAGTGGATACATTAGACAGTAGATACATTAGACAATGGATACATTTGACAGTTAGACTGTAGATACATTAGACAGTGGATACATTAGACAGTAGATACATTAGACAGTGGATACATTAGACAGTAGATACATTAGACAGTGGATACATTAGACAGTGGATACATTAGACAGTAGATACATTAGACAGTAGATACATTAGACAGTGGATACATTAGACAGTAGACACATTAGACAGTGGATACATTAGACAGTAGATACATTAGACAGTGGATACATTAGACAGTAGACACATTAGACAGTGGATACATTAGACAGTAGATACATTAGACAGTGGATACATTAGACAGTAGATACATTAGACAGTGGATACATTAGACAGTGGATAAATTAGACAGTAGATACATTAGACAGTGGATACATTAGACAGCAGATACATTAGACAGTGGATACATTAGACAGTAGATACATTAGACAGTGGATACATTAGACAGTAGATACATTAGACAGTAGATACATTAGACAGTGGATACATTAGACAGTGGATACATTAGACAGTGGATACATTAGACAGAAAGACAGTGGATACATTTGACAGTTAGACAGTAGATACATTAGACAGTGGATATATTAGACAGTAGATACATTAGACAGTGGATACATTTGACAGTTAGACTGTAGATACATTAGACTGTGGATCCATTAGACAGTAGATACATTAGACAGTGGATACATTAGACAGTAGATACATTAGACAGTAGATACATTAGACAGTGGATACATTAGACAGTGGATACATTAGACAGTAGATACATTAGACAGTAGATACATTAGACAGTGGATACATTAGACAGTAGACACATTAGACAGTAGATACATTAGACAGTAGATACATTAGACAGTGGATACATTAGACAGTAGATACATTAGACAGTAGATATATTAGACAGTGGATACATTAGACAGTGGATACATTAGACAGAAAGACAGTGGATTCTTTTGACAGTTTGACAGTAGATACATTCGACAGTGGATACATTAGACAGTAGATACATTAGACAGTGGATACATTAGACAGTAGATACATTAGACAGTAGATACATTAGACAGTAGATACATTAGACAGTGGATACATTAGAGAGTAGATACATTAGACAGTAGATACATTAGACAGTGGATACATTAGAGAGTAGATACATTAGACAGTAGATACATTAGACAGTGGATACATTAGACAGTGGATACATTAGACAGAAAGACAGTAGATACATTCGACAGTGGATACATTAGACAGTAGATACATTAGACAGTAGATACATTAGACAGTGGATACATTTGACAGTTAGACAGTATATACATTAGACAGTGGATACATTAGACAGTGGATACATTAGACAGTAGATACATTAGACAGTGGATACATTAGACAGTAGATACATTAGACAGTGGATACATTAGACTTTAGATACATTAGACAGTGGATACATTAGACAGTAGATACATTAGACAGTGGATACATTAGACAGTAGATACATTAGACAGTAGATACATTAGACAGTAGATACGTTAGACAGTGGATACATTAGACAGTAGATACATTAGACAGTAGATACACTAGACAGTAGATACATTACACAGTGGATACATTAGACAGTAGATACATTAGACAGTAGATACACTAGACAGTAGATACATTAGACAGTTAGATAGTGGATTCATTAGACCAGGTTTTCCCAAACTAGGGTTCGCGCAATGCCGTCGGGGCTACACCAAATAAAAATGTGATTCACATTTTTTTTTTTATGATTAAGAAGTTGGAGCTCTTTTCTGCCTGCATTAACAAGGACAACACACAGGTATTTCCATCACTGTATGTAAATGTGATATTGCAAAGCACCTGAGTGAGCTGGGTGCTGATGCGCAATTACGCAGGTACTTTTCCAAAACGGACGACACAAACAACTGGATTCGTTATCCCTTTCAAGCCCTGCCTGCAGTCCACTGACCTATATATGAACATGAGAGCCTCATCGAAATTGAAACAAGCGGTTCTGTGAAAATGTAATTTAATCAGAAGCCATTGTCAGATTTCTGGATAGGGCTGCGCTCAGAGTTTCTTGCCTTGGCAAATCGCTCTGTTAAGACACTGATGCCCTTTGCAACCACGTACCTATGTGAGAGAGGATTCTCGGCCCTCCCTAGCATGAAAACTAAATACAGGCACAATCTGTGTGTGGAAAATTATTTAAGACTGAGACTCTCTCCAATACAACCCAACATTGTAGAGTTATGTGCATCCTTTCAAGCACACCCTTCTCATTACCCTGTGGTGATTTATTCACCATTTTTGATGAACAAATAAGATTTTATATGTAAGATGGCTTAATAAAGAGCATTATTATATTATTATTTGTACCCTGGTCTCATGTCATTTCCTGTCACAACTTGTGGACCTGTTCACCTGCTGCTGTGCGTTTTTTTTTACTAACGTTACTTTGCTATCTTTCAACTTCACGTTTTTTACTTTTTAATTATCATTTTATATTTTTATTTTTCCTCTCGCTCAACTTTTTTCTCGCTCAACTTTTTCACCCCCCGGACACTTTATCTGGACATGGTTCTACAGGACATCCACCAGTCGAAGCTAACTAGTAACATTAGCATTATGCCTTCTAATTGTAGTCGCTGTACTCATAATATACAGGAAAACTATCGCCTTATGGTGAGGACAGCCATGCTGCAAGCCCAGCTTCAGATGAAATCGTTAGGCAAGGGTAATATAAGTGTAGGAAAGGATGAAAAAGCATCTGTGCCACCAGTAAGTACAGATAGTAACGTTAGTATAAATCCCCTCGCCCAGTCCCCGCAGTCATGGCTTCTGGAGGGAAATGCTGTAGGAATGCTCAACCGGTGTCGCTCATTCAACCAACAGAAACTTTCAACCGGTTCTCCCCGTTAAGCAACGAGTCAGAGTCATAGGCCGAGCCTTCTCTGGTTTCTCCTCCACCTGTTATGGGGTCTGAGCCGCCGAAGCCTCCCACCATTAGCTCTGTCAAATTGAAAACCCTAGTCATTGGCAACTCCATTACCCACAGTATTAGACTTAAAAATAAATCATCCAGCGATCATACACTGTTTACCAGGGGGCAGGGCTACCGACGTTAAGGCTAATTTATTGATCTAGTCACTGGTGCTTCCTGCTTTAAATTTTGTTTGTAAGCAGGAATCAGGAGGATAGAATTATGGTCAGATTTGCCAAATGGAGGGCGAAGGCAGAGTATTGTATGCATCTCTGTGTGTAGAGTAAAGGTGGTCCAGAGTTGTTTTCCCTCTGGTTGCACATTTAACATGCTGATAGAAATTTGGTAAAACAGATTTTTTTTTACTTCTTAGGGCTAGGCGTCCCGCTAGCGGAACACCTGTTGACAACTTCCGGTGAAATCGGAGGGTGCGCAATTCAAATAATTATGGATATTAAACATTTAGGTACATACATGTGTCTTATATCAGTTAATCTCACTAGGGTAGGGGGCACTATTTTCACCTCCGGATGAAAAGCGTGCCCAAAGTAAACTTCCTGCTACTCAGGCCCAGAAGCTAGGATATGCATAGAATTGGTAGGTTTGGACAGAAAACACACTGTTATAATATTGTCTGTGAGTATAACAGCAATGATATGGCAGGCAAAAACCTGAGAAAAATCTATCCAGGAAGTGGGATTTTTTTATGTTTGTAGTTCTCTATTGAATGCCATTACAGTACCCATTGACTTAGGACTCAAATTGCACTTCCTATGGCTTCCACTAGATGTCAACAGTCTTTAGAAGTTGTTTCAGGCTTGAATTCTGAAAAATGAGAGAGTAAGACCACACAGAATGAGTGGACACCGCAGTGTCCCAGAGGTTTTCATGAACGAGCACGAGTGCACACCTTTCTTGTTTTCCTTTTACATTGACGAAGCTATTGTCCGGTTGAAATGTTATTGATTATTATGACTAAAAACAACCTGAGGATTGATTATAAACATCATTTGACATGTTTCTACGAACTTTACTGATACTTTTCGTATTTTTCATCTGTCTGTTGTGACTGCCTTTGAGCCTGTGGATTACTGAACAAAACACGCAAACAAAACGGAGGTTTTTGGATATAAAGAGGGACTTTATCGAACAAAACAAACATTTATTGAGTAAACGGGAGTCTTGTGAGTGCAACCATACAAAGATCATCAAAGGTAAGTGATTAAAGCCTTTTTGAAACCTGACACCGTGGTTGGATTAACAAGAAGTTAATCTTTAATCCGATGTATAACACTTGTATTTTTTATGAATTTTTATAATGAGTATTTCTGTTTTTGAATTTGGCGCTCTGCAATTTCACTGGATGTTGGCCAGGTGGGACGCTACCATCCCAAGTTAAAAGCTTAAAGTCTTGTTCAGCTAACTGCATTGTCCAATTTACAATAGGCTTTACAGCGAAAGCATTTCATGCGATTGTTTGAGGACGGCGCCCCACATCAAAATATTTTTCAACCAGCACAGGCTTCATAAAATCACAAATAGAGATTAAATATTCACTCACTTTTTGAAAATCTTCCTCTGATTTCCAATCCAAAGGTTCCCAGCTACAACATGTCGTGTTGTTTTGTTAAATAAAATCCTTCTTTAAATCCCAAAAAGTCTGTTTAGTTGGCGCCATCGATTTGAGCAATCCACTCGTTCAACATGCAGAGAAAGGATCCAAAAAGCTACCGTTAAACTTTGTTAAAACAAGTTAAAATACATATCTATTTAATCCTCAGGTACCTTAAAAGGTAATTAAACTATAATATTTCATACGGGAAGAAGTATGTTCAATAGAAAAGCAAATTAAGCAGGTGCGCATCCTCTTCATTGCGCACGCACAGACTGATTTCCAACTCTGACTCCCAGTACCAAAACTCAAAATTCTTCCTTGTTTAGGAAGAAACAAGCCTGAAACCTTGAACAAAGACTGTTGACATCTAGTGGAAGCCATAGGAATTGCAACCTGGGAGCTGGATTTGAATATGTTCCATTGGAAGAGCATGGGCCCTCAAAATAATATAATTTCTGGTTGGTTTTTCTTTGGATTTTCTCCTACCATATCAATTGTGTTATAGTCTCATACATTATTTTAACATTTCCACAAACTTCAAAGTGTTTTCTATCCAATGGTACCAATTATATGCACATCCTGGCTTCTGGGCCTGACTAACAGGCAGTTTACTTAGGGCACATCAGTCAGACAGGAAGTGGAGAAAAATAGACCCTAACCTGAAGAAGTTCCCTGCATTAAAGTCCCCGGCTACTAGGAGTGCTGCCTCTGGGTGAGCGTTTTCTTGTTTGCTTATGGCGGAATACAGCTCATTCATTCAGTCTTAGTGTCAGCCTCTGACTGTGGTGGTATGTAAAACAGTTACAAAAAATACAGATGAATACTCTCTAGGTAGGTAGTGTGGTCTACAGTTTTTCATGAGATACTCTACCTCAGGCGAGTAATAGCTCGAGACTTCCTTAGATATCGTGCACCAGCTGTTATTTACAAAAATACATAGCCCGCCGCCCCTTGTCTTACCAGACGCCGCTGTTCTATCCTGCCGGTGCAGAGTATAAACAGCCAGCTGTATGTTGATATTGTAGTCATTCAGCCACGTCTCCGTTGGTAGTTTAATCCTCCGTGTAGGTCACCTATTTTATTGTCCAAAGACTGCACGTTTGCTAGCAGAATGGAAGGAAGTGGGGTTTTTTCGATCGCCATCCGGCCCCTTTTTCTCCGCCTCCTCTTCACGCAAATCACAGGTATCTGGGCCTGTTCCCGAGAAAGCAGTATATTGTTCACGTCGGCCTCGTAAGACTCGTTAAAGGAAAAAAAGGATTCTGCCAGTCCGTGGTGAGTAATCACAGTCCTGATGTCCAGAAGTTTCTTTCGGTCATGAGAGACGGTAGCGGCAACATTATGTACAAAATTAGTAAAATAAAAAAGTTACAAAAATTAAAAAATACAAATAATAATACAGAGTCGGTTGGGGGCACGTAAAACATCTGCCTTTTTCTCCAGCACCATCTTATGTTAGGGGGAGTGTTGAGCTCTACAGCGGAGTCTCACAACTCAATCGCTGGATGAAAACTTTTTTCTGCCCCTCCCAAAAGATAGATAATAGGCCCTCTTTCTCATCCACAAACAGGACTAAGCTTGGCCTGCTGAGGAGTGATAGACTCCATCCTAGCTGGATGGGTGCTCTCATCTTATCTTTGAACATAGACAGGTCTCTAACTCCTCTAGTTCCACAATGATATAGAGTGCAGGCCAGGCAACAGGCTGTTAGCCAGCCTGCCAGCTTAGTGGAGTCTGCCACTAGCACAGTCAGTGTAGTAAGCTCAGCTATCCCTATTGAGTCTGTGTCTGGGCCTCGATCTAGGTTGGGCAAAGCTAAACATGGTGGTGTTTGGCTTAGCAATCTCACAGCGATAAAGACCTCCTCCATTCCTGTCATTATTGAAAGAGATTCTGGTATCTCGCATCTCAAAATTGGGCTACTTATTAGGGATAGGTGTCCCGCTAACGGGCCACCCGACAACATCCGGATAAAATTGGAGGGTGCGCAATTCAAATAAACAATCGTAATATTAAACATTCATAAACATACAAGTTGATCTTATCTCTATAAGTGGTTGTTCCACTGGATATCATAAGGTGAATGCACCATTTTGTAAGTCGCTCTGGATAAGAGCGTCTGCTAAATGACTTAAATGTAATGTAAATGTATATCTTATATCATTTAAAATATTAAATTCTTGTTAATCTAACTGTGTTGTCCAATAGGCTTTACGGCGAAAGCAACCAATGTGATTGTCTGAGGACAGCGCCCCACATCAACATATTTTTCAACCAGCACAGGCTTCACAAAATCACAAATAGTGATTAAATAAATCTCTTACTTTTGAACATATTCCTCTGTTTTCAATACCAGCTACAACATCAATGGTCGTTTTGTTTGATAAAATACTTCTTTTACATTTTAGCAGACACTCTTATCCAGAGCGACTTACAGTAGTGAATGCATACATTTCATTCTTTTTTTTTTGTTTTTTTTCTGTGCTGGCCCCCCGTGGGAATCAAACCCACAACCCTGGTGTTGCAAACACCATGCTCTACCAACTGAGCTACAGGGAAGGCCGAAAGTCTGTTTAGTTTGCGCCATCGATTTCAGTAATCCACTCGTTCAACATGCAGACAAAGGAGTCCAAAAAGCTACAGCTAAACTTCGTCCAAACAAGTCAAACGATGTTTCTATTTAATCCTCAGGTACTGTAAAATGTAAATAAACTGTAACATTTCATACAGAAAGTAGTATGTTCAATAGGAAAGCAAACTTAGTAAGCGCGCACACTCTCTCTCCCGTGCCGAAAGACTGATATTGTTCCAGTGCTCTCTTCGCCAAAACTCCAAATTCTTGCTTGTTTATCAAAAAACAAGCCTTAAACCTTGAATAAAGACTGTTGACATCTAGTGGAAGCCATAGGAATTGCAATCTGGGAGACGGAATTACATAGGACCCATAGATTTCCATTGTAAGAGCCTGGGACCTCAAAAAATGTTGGTTGGTTTTTCTTCGGATTTTTGCCTGCCACATCAATTCTGTTATAGTCTCAGACATTATTTTAACAGCTTTAGAAACCAATTATACTACCAATTATACTACCAATTATACTACCAATTATGCTACCAATTATACTACCAATTATACTATCAATTATACTACCAATTATGCTACCAATTATGCTACCAATAATATATATCTTGGCTTCTGGCCCTGAGTAACAGGCAGTTTAATTTGGGCCTGTCAGTCAGGCGGAAATTCAGGAAACTAGATCCTATTCCTAACAAGTTCCAAGGCAGTTATAGTCAATGAACTAATCACTGATCATAATCTTGACGTGATTAGCCTGACTGAAACATGGCTTAAGCCTGATGAATTTACTGTGTTAAATGAGGCCTCTCCTCCTGGTTACACTAGTGACCATATCCCCCGAGCATCTTGCAAAGGCAGAGGTGATGCTAACATTTACAATACCAAATTTAAATTTACAAAAAAAATGACTGTGTTTTCGTCTTTTGAGCTTCTAGTCATGAAATCTATGCAGTCTACTCAATCACTTTTTATAGCTACTGTTTACAGGCCTCCTGGGCCTGTAAACAGCGTTCCTCACTGAGTTCCTATCGGACCTTGTAGTCATGGCAGATTATATTCTAAATTTTGGCGACTTTAATATTCACATGAGAAAGTCCACACACCCACTCCAAAACACTTGCAGAGCCATCATCGAGTGGGTTTTGTCCAACATGTCTCCGGACCTACTCACTGCCACAGTCATACTCTGGACCTAGTTTTGTCCTGTGGAATAAATATTGTGGCTCTTAATGCTTTTCCTTATAATCCTGGACTATCCATCCACCATTTTATTATGTTTGCAATCTCAACAAATAATCTGCTCAGACCCCAACCAAGGATCATTAAAAGCTATAAATTCTCAGACATCCCAAAGATTCGTAGATACCCTTCCAGGCTTTCAATTCAGCATTCAGCAGTAATAAATTCATGAATTTCTTTGACGAAAAGATCATGATCATTAGAAAGCAAATTACGGACTCCTCTTTAAATCTGCATATTTCTCCAAAGCTCAGTTGTCCTGAGTCTGCACAACCCTGCCAGGACCTAGAATCAAGGGAGACACTGAAGTTTTTTAAGACTATATCTCTTGACACTGATGAAAATAGTCATGGCCTCTAAACCTTCAAGCTGCATACTGGACTCTATTCCAACTAAACTACTGAAAGAGCTGCTTCCTGTGCTTGGCCTTCCTATGTTGAACATAATAAACGGCTCCCTATCCACCGGATGTGTACCAAACTCACTAAAAGTGGCAGTAATAAAGCCTCTCTTGAAAAGCCATACCTTGACCCAGAAAATATAAAAAACTGTCGGCCTGTATCGAATCTCCCATTCCTCTCAAAAATTTTATAAAAAGCTGATGCGCAGCAACTCACTGCCTTCCTGAAGACAACAATGTATACGAAACGCTTCAGTCTGGTTTTATACCTCATCATAGCACTGAGACTGCACTCGTGAAGATGGTAAATTACCTTTTAATGGTGTCAGACCAGGACTCTGCATCTGTCCTTGTGCTCCTAGACCTTAGTGTTGCTTTTGATACCATCGATCACCACATTCTTTTGGAAACCCAAATTGGTCTACACGGACAAGTTCTGACCTGGTTTAGATCTTATCTGTCGGAACGATATCAGTTTGTATCTGTGGATGGTTTGTCCTCTGACAAATCAACGGTATATTTCGGTGTTCCTCAATGTTACATTTTAGGACCACTATATTTTTCACTATATATTTTAGCTCTTGTTGATGTCATTCGGAAACATAATGTTGATTTTCAATGCTATGCGGACGATACACAGCTGTACATTTCGATGAAACACGGTGAAGCCCCAAAATTGTCCTTCCTGGTTGTCCGTGTTTCAGCCATAAGGAAGTGGATGGCGGCAAATGTTTTACTTTTAAACTCGGACAAAACAAAGATGCTAGTTCTAGGTCTCAAGAAACAAAGAGATCTTCTGTTGGATCTGACAATTAATCTTGATGGTTGTACAGTCATCTCAAGTAAAACTGTGAAGGATCTCTGCATTACTCTGGACCCTGATCTCTCTTTTGACAAACATATCAAGACTCTTTCAAGGACAGCTTTTTTCCATCTACGTAACATTGCAAAAATCAGAATCTTTCTGTCCAAAAATTATGCAGAAATATTAATCCGTGCTTTTGTTACTTCTAGATTAGACTGCTGCCATGCTCTTCTTTCAAGCTATCAAGGATAAAGCACTAAATAAACTTCAGTTAATGCTAAATACGGCTGCTAGAATCTTGACGAGATCCACATTTTTTTATCATATTACTCCAGTGCTAGCCTGTCTACACTGGCTTCCTGTTAAGGCTAGGGCTGATTTCAAGGTTTTACTGCTAACCTACAAAGCATTACATGGGCTTGCTCCTACCTATCTTTCCGATTTGGTCCTGCCGGTCATACCTACTAGAATTTCTAAGCAAACAGCTTGAGGCAGGGCTTTCTCCATTTTTATGTAATGGTCTGCCTATCCATGTGAGAGATGTAGACTCGGTCTCGACCTACAAGTCTTTACTGAAGACTCATCTCTTCAGTAGATCCTATGATTGGGTATAGTTTGGCCCAGGGGTGTGAAGGTGAACGGCAAGGCACTGGAGCGATGAACTCTGCCTGGCCGGCTCCCCTCTCTCCACTGGGATTCTCTACCTCTAACCCTGTTATGGGGGTCTGAGTCACTGGCTTACAAGCTCTTCCATGCCGTCCCTAGGAGGGATGCGTCACTTGAGTGGGTTGAGTCACAGACGTGATCTTCCTGTTCGGTTTTGCGTCCCCCTTGGGCTCGTGCGGTGGAGGAGATCTTCACCCTCACAGGGGGAACTCCTACCTGCTAGAATTAGACTGTGCTGTGGCTGCAGTGTTGTTCTGTGAGTCATCAGGATGAATGATTTTAGGAAGTGAGGCACAGAAATAACACACTAGATTTACCATGGAAATGTGCCGTGGCCAAACCACACTGAGACATCAAGGTGTTACAAATCAGAAAGAGTCAAGGGTGGGGGCAGTAAATGTGTAGTGTGGCGTAGTGTAATGTAGTGTGTGTGTGTGTGTGTCTGTGTCCATGTGTGTGGTGTGTGTTCCTGTGTGTGTGTGTGTGTGTGTGTGTGTGTGTGTGTGTGTGTGTGTGTGTGTGTGTGTGTGTGTGTGTGTGTGTGTGTGTGTGTGTGTGTGTATATGTGTATTTTTGTTTGCACTCAACAAACACAGAGTGACAACTTTTCCCAACAAATCAAGTAAACAACATTGTTAGGCTGCCTGGCATATTATGTTACTGGGAGTCTCTGTTAGAGCCTCTCTTCTACGCTAATGCACTGCTGTGTGTGTGTGTGTGTGTGTGTGTGTGTGTGTGTGTGTGTGTGTGTGTGTGGTGTGTGTGTGTGTGTGTGTGTGTGTGTGTGTGTGTGTGTGTGTGTGTGTGTGTGTGTGCGCGTACCATAAATAACGTGTGGTGGTACTGAGGCGTAACCCAGCTGAAATCCCTGCCTGCGGCTCACATCTGCTGTAAATTAAAATGAAATAATTTTTGATTTCCTGTTAGCTTGTCTCTGTCCGTGTCCTATTGGCCCTTGAAAAAATGCACTAAGTAGGGAATAGGGTGCTATTCAGGACACACTCTATTCTTCTCTCTCTCCCTACAGTAGAATAAAGGCTACATTTAATCAACAACACATAATATCAAATCAAAAGTTAATGTTATGGCAGGTGCAGCTAAATGTTTGTTTTTTGCTCCAACAGTTCAGTAAAATAATAATAAACTATACGCACATAATCCTTAAAATATATATCGTGTGTATATATATATATATATGGATGAGCAATATCAAAGACTGGAATATAAATATACATACATACATACATACATACATACATGCATACCTACCTACCTACCTACCCACCTACCTACCTACCTACCTACCTACCTACCTACCTACCTACCTACCTACCTACCTACCTACATACCTACATACATACATACATACATACATACATACATACATACATACATACATACATACATACATACATACATACATACATACATACATACATACATACATACATACATACATACATATATATATATATATAATGGTGTATGAAAAGAGTATTGACAGTATATGAATATAAAAGGTGTGTATAGACAGTAGTTATAATAGGATGGTGTGTATAGACAGTAGTTATATAGGATGGTGTGTATAGACAGTAGTTATATAGAATGGGGTGTATAGACAGTATAGACAGTAGTTATATAGGATGGTGTGTATAGACAGTAGTTATATAGCATGGTGTGTATAGACAGTATAGACAGTAGTTATATAGCATGGTGTGTATAGACAGTATAGACAGTAGTGATATAGGATGGTGTGTATAGACAGTATAGACAGTAGTTATATAGGAGGGTGTGTATAGACAGTAGTTATATAGGATGGTGTGTATAGACAGCAGTTATATAGGATGGTGTGTATAGACAGTAGTTATATAGGATGGTGTGTATAGACAGTATAGACAGTATATGAATTGAAAAGGTGTGTACAGCAGTAGTTTTTTAGGATGAGCCTTGACTAGAATACCACCACAAATTACCACAAACTGATGCTGGCGTTAAGACTGCACTCAACCAGCTGTCTAAGGCCATAAGCAAACATGAAAATGCTCATCCAGAAGTGGCTCTCCTAGTTGCCAGGTACTTTAATACAGGCAAACATAAATCAGTTTGACCTAATGTGTAAAACTCTAGACCACCTTTACTCCACATACAGAGACACATACAAAGCTCTCCCTCGCCCTCCATTTGGCAAATCTGACCATAATTCTATCCCTCTGATTCCTGCTTACAAGCAAAAACTAAAGCAGGAAGTACCAGTGACTTTCTCAATACAGATGAGGAGGATGCTAAAGGACTGTTTTGCTAGCAGAGACTGGAATATGTTCTGGGATTCATCCAATGGCATTGAGGAGAATACCACTTCAGTCACCGGATTCATCAATAAGTGCATCAACGACGTCGTCCCCACAGTGACCGTACGTACATATACCAACCATCCAGCCATGGATTATAGGCAAAATACATACCGTGCTACAGGGTAGAGCTGCTGCTTTCAACGAGCAGGACACTGATCCGGACGCTAATACTAAATCCCGCTATGCCCACAGAAAAACTATTTAAACAGGCAAGCATCAATAAAGGACTAAGATTGGGAACTGTGGCACAGAAAAAACATGCTAGATGTGCTACGCTCGTCGGACTACAAACGGAAACCCAGCCGCAAGCTGCCCAGTGACGCGAACCTACCAGACGGGCTAAGTGCATTTTATGCTCACTTCGAGGCAAGCAATGCATGAGAGCACCAGCTGTCCCTGACGACTGTGTGATCACGCCCCCCCGTAGCCGATGTGAGCAAGACCTTTAAACATTTCAACATTCACAAGGCCGTGGCGCCAGAAGGATTACGTGTACTCAGAGCATACATGGACCAACTGGCAAGTGTCTTCACTGACATTTTGAACTTCTCCCTGATCGAGTCTGTAATACCTACATGCTTAAAACAGATGACCATAGTCTCTGTCCCCAAGAAAGCAAAAGTAACCTGCCTAAATTACTACCGCCCCCTGGGCACTCACGTTGGTAGCCATGAAGTGCTTTCAAAGGCTGGTCATGGCTCACATCAACAACATCATCCTGGAAACCCTAGACCCACTCCAATTCGCATACCGCCCAAACAGATCCACAGATGACACAATTTCAATCGCACTCCACACTACCCTTTCCCACCTGGACAAAAGGAACACCTAAATGAGAATGCTGTTCATTGACTACAGCCCATCGTTCAACACCATAGTGCCCTCAAAGCTCATCACTAAGCTAAGGACTCTGCAACTGGATCCTGGACTTCCTGACGGGCCGCCCCAGGTGGTAAGGGTATGCAACAACACATCTGCCACGCTGATCCTCAACATGTCGGCCCCTCAGGGGTGTGTACTTAGTCCCTTCCTGTACTCCCTGTTCACCCACAACTGCATGGCCAAGCATGACTCCAACACCATCATTAAGTTTGCCCGACGACACAACAGAGGTAGGCCTGATCAGGGACAACAATGAGACAGCCTATAGGGAGCAGGTCAGAGACCTAGCAGTGTGGTACCAGGACAACAACCTTTACATTATTTTTATTTATGTCATCAGGTAAGGTGACTGAGAACACATTCTCATTTACAGCAACAACCTGGGGAATAGCTACGGGGAGAGGAGGGGAGATGAATAAGCCAATTGGAAGGTGCAGATGATTATGTGGAATTGTGAATTTAGCCAGGACACCAGGGTTAACACACCTACTCTTACAATAAGTATCATGGGTTCTTTAGTGACCACAGAGAGTCAGGACACCCATTTAACATCCCATCTGAAAGACAGCACCCTACAAAGGGTAATGTCCCCAATCACTGGCTGTCACATCCTGGCCAGTCTAAGGGTTAATTGGTATTGTAGTTTGGTCAGGACGTGGCAGAGGGTATTTGTTTTATGTGGTTAGGGGTGGCGTGTTTGTTGTAGGGCAGTTGATTTAGGTATTCCGGGGTTTTTGGGCACTTTTTGATTTTCATGTATTCTATGTTGAGTCTAGTGTGTCTGTTTCTATGTTTGGTTAATTGGGGTTGGGACTCTCAATCGAAGGCAGGTGTTGTCTATTTGCCTTTGATTGAGAGTCCCATATATGAGGGTGTGTTTGTGTTTGTCTTTTGTGGGAGATTGATTTTGCACTGCGTTTTATATAGCCTGCAAAACTGTCATTCGTCAATAAGGAAGGGGAGGGAGGGTGTAGCACAGTGCCGTTGGTGACGGCAGCCACCCTCCCTTCCCAACCCACCGATCCAGGAGGTGGCTCAGGTGCGGGACGTGAGCCTTGCTCCACCTTCGGCGTTGCCCACTTCGGTGGCTCCGATGGCTGCACTGGGCAGACGGGCCCCTCGGGCTGACCCGGGCAGACGGACCACTCTGGCTGGGCCGGAGGATAGGCGGGCCACTCGGGCTGGGCCGGAGGACATGAGGGCCATTCGGGCTGGGCCGGAGGACAGGCGGGCCACTCGGGCTGGGCCGGAGGGCAGGCGGGCCACTCGGGCTGGGCCGGAGGGCAGTCGGGCCACTCTGGCAGCTCCGGGCAGTCGGGCCACTCTGGAAGCTCCGGGCAGTCGGGCCACTCTGGCAGCTCCGGGCAGCTCTGGCGACTCCTGACTGGCGGGCAGCTCTGGCGACTCCTGACTGGCGGGCAGCTCTGGCGACTCTTGACTGGCGGGCAGCTCTGGCGACTCTTGACTGGCGGGCAGCTCTGGCGACTCTTGACTGGCGGGCAGCTCTGGCGACTCTTGACTGGCGGGCAGCTCTGGCGACTCTTGACTGGCGAGGCTGGGCTGACGCACTAGACGCCTGATGCGTGGGCCTGGTACAGGACGTGCCAGCCTGGAGACACGCACCTCCATGCTAGTGCGTATAGCGGAAACACCGGACCGTAGAGGCGCACTGGTGGACTTGAGCGCAGGGTTGGCATCACCCCTTCAGGCTCAATGCTCACTTCGCCCTGTTACATGTGGGGCGCTGGGATGTAACGCACCGGGCTCTCCACGCGTACTGGGGACACCGTGCGCTTTACTGCATACCACGGTGCTTGACCAGTACTCCATTGCCTCCTGTAAGCACGGGAAGCTGGCTCAGGTCTCCAACCTGACTCTGCCACACTAATTGTTTAAATGGACTGGATCTTTATATTTACCACTTCGATCCTGTTTCAGTAATAATGAAACCAGACCTTCTTGTTGAGTATCTGAAAATCTACCATTTTTATAGGAGTGGTTAAAATATGCTAATGATGGTCCTCTGAGTATATTAAAAAAATGTTTGGTAACCTACACAATACAACAACAACCCCCCCCCCCCCAAAAAAAAAGGAAAAAAAGGGAGGGCAGGGGGGGTAACTTGTCTATGGCGGCTCTGGTGCAGTACCCAGAACCCTATCATCCAGCGGATCCTCCCACAGAGGAGGTGGCTCTGGTGCAGTACCCAGAACCCTATCATCCAGCGGATCCTCCCACAGAGGAGGTGGCTCTGGTGCAGTACCCAGAACCCTATCATCCAGCGGATCCTCCCACAGAGGAGGTGGCTCTGGTGCAGTACCCAGAACCCTATCATCCAGCGGATCCTCCCACAGAGGAGGTGGCTCTGGTGCAGTACCCAGAACCCTATCATCCAGCGGATCCTCCCACAGAGGAGGTGGCTCTGGTGCAGTACCCAGAACCCTATCATCCAGCGGATCCTCCCACAGAGGAGGTGGCTCTGGTGCAGTACCCAGAACCCTATCATCCAGCGGATCCTCCCACAGAGGAGGTGGCTCTGGTGCAGTACCCAGAACCCTATCATCCAGCGGATCCTACCACAGAGGAGGTGGCTCTGGTGCAGTACCCAGAACCCTATCATCCAGCGGATCCTACCACAGAGGAGGTGGCTCTGGTGCAGTACCCAGAACCCTATCATCCAGCGGATCCTACCACAGAGGAGGTGGCTCTGGTGCAGTACCCAGAACCCTATCATCCAGCGGATCCTACCACAGAGGAGGTGGCTCTGGTGCAGTACCCAGAACCCTATCATCCAGCGGATCCTCCCACAGAGGAGGTGGCTCTGGTGCAGTACCCAGAACCCTATCATCCAGCGGATCCTCCCACAGAGGAGGTGGCTCTGGTGCAGTACCCAGAACCCTATCATCCAGCGGATCCTACCACAGAGGAGGTGGCTCTGGTGCAGTACCCAGAACCCTATCATCCAGCTGATCCTCCCACAGAGGAGGCGGCTCTGGTGCAGTACCCAGAACCCTATCATCCAGCGGATCCTACCACAGAGGAGGCGGCTCTGGTGCAGTACCCAGAACCCTATCATCCAGCGGATCCTCCCACAGAGGAGGTGGCTCTGGTGCAGTACCCAGAACACTATCATCCAGCGGATCCTACCACAGAGGAGGTGGCTCTGGTGCAGTACCCAGAACCCTATCATCCAGCGGATCCTCCCACAGAGGAGGTGGCTCTGGTGCAGTACCCAGAACCCTATCATCCAGCGGATCCTACCACAGAGGAGGCGGCTCCAGTTCGGGGCGTAATCCCCGCTCCGCCCGCTGATCCCTCTGCTTCTGTACCACCGGACCGTGGATCGTCATCAGAGGAACCTGTAGATCATCGCCAGAGTCTTTGTACTGCAGACCGCCGCCAGAGGCTCTGTACTGCAGACTTCTGCCGGAGGTTCTGTACTGCAGACCGCTGCCGGAGGTTCTGGGCTGCAGACCGCCGCTGGAGGATTTGGGCTGCAGACCGCCGCCGGAGGTTCTGGGCTGCAGACTGCCGCCAGAGGTTCCAGGCTGTAGGCTGTCTCAGGAGGTTCCGGGCTGTAGGCAATCTCAGGAGGTTCCGGACCGTAGGCCATCTCAGGAGGTTCCGGACCGTAGGCCGTCTCAGGAGGTTCCGGACCGTAGGCCGTCTCAGGAGGTTCCGGACCGTAGGCCGTCTCAGGAGGTTCCGGACCGTAGGCCGTCTCAGGAGGTTCCGGACCGTAGGCCGTCGCCGGAGGTTCCGGACAGTAGAACGTCGCCGGAGGTTCCGGACTGTAGAACGTCGCCGGAAGCTCTGGACTGGGAACTGTCGCCGGAAGCTCTGGACTGGGAACTGTCACCGGAAGCTCTGGACTGGGAATGCACACTGGAGGCCTGATGCGTGGGGCTGGCACAGGTGACGCCAGACTAGTAACACGCACCTCAGGGTGAGTGCGAGGAGCAGGAACAGGACACCCTGGGTTGGGCAGGCGCACTGGAGGCCTGATGTGTGGCAGTGGCACAGGTGGCGTCAGACTGGTGACACGCACCTCAGGGAAAGTGCGAGGAGCAGGCACAGGACGTACCAGGCTGGATAGACTCACTGGAGGCCGGGTATGTGGGGCAGGCACAGGACATACTGGGCCGTGGAGGCGCACCGGAGGTCTCGAGCATATAGCTGGCACAACCCGTCCTGGCTGGATGCTTACTTTCGCCCGGCAAACGCGGAGAGCTGGCACAGGACGAACTGGGCTGTGAATACGCTCTGGCGAAACAGTGCGCAGCGCCGGCGCAGGATATCCTGGACCGAGAAGGCGAACTGGAGACCAGGAGCGCTGAGCTGGTAGCACCCTTCCTGGCTGAATGCTCAACCTAGCACGGCAAATGCGGGGCGCGGGCACAGATCGCACCGGGCTGTGAATGCCCACTGGCGACACAGTGTGCATCACCGCATAATACGGTGCTTGCTTCTTCACTCGCTCCCCATGGTAAGCACGGGGAGTTAGCTCAGGTCTCCATCCTGACTCTGCCAATCTCCCCGTGTGCCCCCCCAAAAAAATGTTGGGGGCTGCCTCTCGCACTTGCCTCGTGGTTGGTATAATGCCTCGTAGTATCGCCACTCCGCTCTTGCTGCCTCGATTTCTTCTTTCGGACGGCGATACTCCCCAGCCTGACTCCAGGGTCCTTTCCTGTCCAGAATTTCCTCCCAAGTCCATTCCTGTTTCTCCTGGGCACGCTGCTTGGTCCTTTGGTGGTGGGTGATTCTGTCACGGTTGTCGTAGGAATGAGCGGACCAAAGTGCAGCGTGTGTGTCGTTCCACATTTTTATTTATACTGTGAAACTATGCAATATATAAATACACTGAAATGAAAAAAAAAACGTGATGCAGAGATGAACACATACACAACTCAAAATGAATCACCCACAAAACCCAGGTGGAAAAACCCCTACTTAAGTATGATCTCCAATTAGAGACAACGAGGACCAGCTGCCTCTAATTGGAGATCATCCCAAACAAAACCCCAACATAGAAATACAAAACTAGAAGCTAAACATAGAAATAGAAAACATAGAAAAAAAACTGTCATGCCCTGACCTACTCTACCATAGAAAATAACATATTTTATTGATCTCACATCATTTTTTTGCTATTTCCTGTTTTACACATTTCATGCTCTGGAGCCTGGTGTTGTTGTCGCCATGGAGCGTTCGGACTCAGTCGGGAGCAGGTTTCAGCTGCTGTGCAACGCTGACATCCTTCCTCCCATAGATGGTCTGCCTGTAGAAGCACCACCTGGACTAGACATAGCTAGATAAACGTATATTTTTGAGAAGATCAGGGAGTTTTGCGACCAAGAGGCTATGAACATCACATGCCCTGCACCAAAGTCAAAGGCAGGACAAAAAAAGGGTCTCCGAAAGTAGATGATCTTATTCATGCGTTGTTCGGAAGGACCAGTTCATCACTGAGGGAGAGTTCGCAGTCATCAGCACTATCTGCAGCGCCTCTATTCAAATGACTCTCTTCATATGTTGCTCCTACAATTTTTTTTTTATCCTGCTGCTCAGCCACTTTACCCCTGATTGTATGCATATAACTACCTCGTCTATCACTGATATCTTTATTGATATTGTTCTTTTACATACTGTATATTCTTTTCTTTATATTCACACTATATATTACTGATACTGCTACTATGCAAGTAACCATTTCGCTGTACCGTTTACACCTTCTGTGGAGACCCATCCACTTAGCAAGACTTAGCAAAATATTGATATATAAACTGAATATTTGATATGCGTGGTCGTAACATGATTTTGTGACATACCACAACAATATCATGTGACCATATCAAGTGTCCACCACATAAATATATGGCGCATGCATCTGGTTATATACAGTGGGGGGAAAAAAGTATTTGATCCCCTGCTGATTTTGTATGTTTGCACACTGACAAAGAAAGGATCAGTCTATAATTTTAATGGTAGGTTTATTTGAACAGTGAGAGAGACAGAATAACAACACAAATATCCAGAAAAACGCATGTCAGAAATGTTATAAATTGATTTGCATTTTATTGAGGGAAATAGGTATTTGATCCCCTCTCAATCAGAAAGATTTCTGGCTCCCAGGTGTCTTTTATACAGGTAACGAGCTGAGATTAGGAGCACACTCTTAAAGGGAGTGCTCCTAACCACAGCTTGTTACCTGTATAAAAGACACCTGTCCACAGAAGCAATCAATCAATCAAATTCCAGACTCTCCACCATGGTCAAGACCAAATAGCTCTCCAAGGATGTCAGGGACAAGATTGTAGACCTACACAAGGCTGGAATGGGCTACAAGACCATCGCCAAGCAGTTTGGTGAGAAGGTGACAACATTTGGTGCGATTATTTGCAAATGGAAGAAACACAAAAGAACTGTCAATATCCCTCGGCCTGGGGCTCCATGCAAGATCTCACCTCGTGGAGTTGCAATGATCATGAGAACAGTGAGGAATCAGCCCAGATCTACACGGGAGGATCTTGTCAACGAACTCAAGGCAGCTGGGACCATAGTCACCAAGAAAACAATTGGTAACACAGTACGCCGTGAAGGACTGAAATCCTGCAGCGCCCACAAGGTCCCCCTGCTCAAGAATACATATACATGCCCGTCTGAAGATTGCCAATGAACATCTGAATGACTCAGAGGACAACTGGTGAAAGTGTTGTGGTCAGATAAGACCAAAATGGAGCTCTTTGGCATCAACTCAACTCGCCGTGTTTGGAGGAGGAGGAATGCTGCCTATGACCCCAAGAACACTATCTCCACCGTCAAACATGGAGGTGGAAACATTATGTTTTGGGGGTGTTTTTCTGCTAAGGAGACAGGACAACTTCACCGCATCAAAGGGACGATGGACGGGGCCATGTACCGTCAAATCTTGGGTGAGAACCTCCTTCCCTCAGCCAGGGCATTGAAAATGGGTTGTGGATGGGTATTCCAGCATGACAATGACCCAAAACACACGGCCAAGGCAACAAAGGAGTGGCTCAAGAAGAAGCACATTAAGGTCCTGGAGTGGCCTAGCCAGTCTCCAGACCTTAATCCCATAGAAAATCTGTGGAAGGAGCTGAAGGTTCGAGTTGCCAAACGTCAGCCTCGAAACCTTAATGACTTGGAGAAGATCTGCAAAGAGGAGTGGGACAAAATCCCTTCTGAGATGTGTGCAAACCTGGTGGCCAACTACAAGAAACATCTGACCTCTGTGATTGCCACCAAGGGTTTTGCCACCAAGTACTAAGTCATGTTTTGCAGAGGGGTCAAATACTTATTTCCCTCATTAAAATGCTAATCATTTTATAACATTTTTGAAATGCGTTTTTCTGGATTTTTTGTTGTTGTTATTCTGTCTCTCACTGTTCAAATAAACCTACCATTAAAATTATAGACTGATCATTTCTTTGTAAGTGGGCAAACGTACAAAATCAGCAGGGGATCAAATACTTTTTTCCCCCACTGTATACTGTACATGTGCACCTCAATCAGGTTTCAACTCAGGTTGTATGGCCTTAACTTGTGTATGGAATACTATGTGATAATTGTGTCTAACAGTATTTAAAGTATGCTAATGTGCTGGTGTGAAGGCATTTGGGCAGTGTTGTTAAGTACGTCAGTAAAAATACTTTAAAGTACTACTTAAGTATTTTTGGGGGGTATCTGTACATTACTTTACTATTTATATTTTTGTCAACTTTTACTTTTACTTAATTATATTCCGAAATAAAATAATGTACTTTTTACTCCATACATTTTCCCTGACACCCAAAAGTACTTGTTACATTTTGACAGGAAAATTGTCCAATTCTCACACTTATCAAGAGAACATCCCTGGTCATCCCTACTGCATTTGATCTGGCAGACTCACTAGACACAAATGCTCTGTTTGTAAATGATGTCTGAGTGTGCCTCTAGCTATCTGTTAATTAAAAGAAAAAATGAAATCCAATTGGGCTTTCTGGAATTTTAAATGATTTATACTTTTACTTTTGGTACTTAAAGGAATTTTAAAACCAAAACTTTTAGACTTTTACTCAAGTAGTATTTTACTGGGTGACTTACTTCAGTCATTTTCTATAAAGGTATCTTTACTTTTACTGAAGTATGACAATTTAGTAGTTTTTACACCACTGGATGTGGCTGGGGGTTCTAGCATTTCTTTCACATGACCCATCAATATAGACAAGTATGTCTGGATAAGTGTCTATAATATTTATAAAATATTTTGATCTGGACACTTTCTGTTTACCTGGAATATTTCCTTATTGTAGGCTACTACTTTTACCACTTTTAATCTTTATTACACTACTCACTGTTTAACAAATGACCTTTAGCATCATCCTCAGCGCTGGCATCTTCCCCAATATATGGAACCAAGGACTGATCCACCCCCCCCCCAATCCACAAAAGTGCAGAAACATTTGACGCCATTAACTACCGGGGGATATGCGTCAACAGCAACCTTGGGAAGAATCCTCTACATTATCATTAACAGTAGACTTGTACCTTTCCTCAGTGAAAACAATGTACTGAGCAAATGTCAAAGTAGCTTTTTACCAAATTACCTTACGACAGAACACATTTGTATTTTTATTAGTATTTAATATGGATCCCCATTAGTTCCTGCCAAGGCAGCAGCTACTCTTCCTGAGGTTCAATTTTAAAAACATTACAATACATTCATAACATATTTCACAACACATTAAGTGTGTGCCCTCAGGCCCCTACTCTACTACCACATATCTACAACACAAAATCCATGTGTACGTGTGTGTTTAGTGCGTATGTTATTGTGTGTTTGTATGCATGTGTCTGTGTTTATGTTTGTGCGGCTTCACAGTCCCTGCTGTTCCATAAGGTGTATTTTATCTGTTTTTTAAATCAAATTTTACTGCTGGCATGAGTTATTTGATGTGGAATAGATTTCTGTGTAGTCATGGCTTTATGTAGTACTGTGCGCCTCCCATAGTCTGTTCTGGTCTTGGGGGCCGTGATCTCTGCAGCACTACACCAATTAGGCATTTATGGTAGAGTGGACAGACGGAAAACCACTCCTCAGTAAAAGGCATATGACAGCCTGCTTGGAGTTTGCCAAAAGGCACATAAAGAACTCTGGCCATGAGAAACAAGATTCTCTGGTCTGATGAAACCAAGATTGAACTCTTTGGCCTGAATGACAAGCATCACATCTGGAGGAAACCTGGCACCATCCCTACGGTGAAGCATGATGGTGGCAGCATCATGCTGTGGGGATGTTTTTCAGAGGCAGGGACTGGGAGACTAGTCAGGATCAAGGGAAAGATGAACGAAGCAAAGTAAAGAGAAATCCTTGATGAAAACCTGCTCCAGAGCACTCAGGACCTCAGACTGGGGTGAAGGTTCACCTTCCAACAGGACAATGACTCTAAGCACATAGCCAAGACAATGCAGGAGTGGTTTCAGGACAAGTCTCTGAATGTCCTTGAGTGGCCCAGCCAGAGACCGGACTTGAACCTGATCGAACATCTCTGGAGAGACCTGAAAATAGCTGTGCAGCGACGCTCCCCATCCAACCTGTCAGAACTTGAGAGAATCTGCAGAGAAGAATGGGAGAAACTCACCAAATACAGGTGTGCCAAGCTTGTAGCGTCATACCCAAGAAGACTTGAGGCTGTAATCGCTGCCAAAGGTGCTTCAACAAAGTACCGAGTAAAAGGTCTGAATACTTATGTCAATTTTGTATTTCAGTTTTTATTTTTAACACAGTTGCAAAAATGTCTAATGGGGGTATTGTGTGTAGATTGATTAGGGAAAAAACAAATATTTTTATCAATATTAGTATAAGGCTGTAATATTTGTTGAATTGATGAATTTATTCAAATTATTGATAAACATGCACCTGTTAAGAAACAGACTCTTAGACTGTTAAGGCTCCATGGATTGATGAGGAAATGAAAAACTGTATGGTTGAAAGAGATGGGGTAAAAGGAGTGGCTAATAAGTCTGGCTGCACATCTGACTGGCTGACTTACTGCAAATTGAGAAATTATGTGATTAAACTCAACAAAAAGAAGAAGAAACTGTATTATGAAGCCAAGATCAATGATCTATAAAGAATGATGGCCAAAAACTTTGGAGTACTTTAAATGAAATTATGGGCAGAAAGACAAATTCAACTCCATCTTTCATCTAATCAGATGGCTTATTCATCACAAAACGATTTGATGTTGCCAATTATTTTAATGATTATTTAATTGGCAAAGTGGGCAAACTTAGGCAGGAAGTGCCAACAACGAACAGTGAGCAATTATATTCATACATTAAAAAAACTAATAATGAAAGAAAAGCATTACAAGTTTTAATTTTGTAAAGTTAGTGTGGGAGAGGTGGAACAATTATTGTTGTCGATCAATAATGACAAACCTCCTGACATTGACAACTTAGATGGAAATCTACTTAGGATGGTAGCTGACTGTATAGCCACTCCTATCTGTCATATCTTTAATCTGAGCCCAGAGGAAAGTCTTTGTCCTCAGGCCTGGAGGGAAGCCAAAGTCATTCCGCTACCAAAGAGTGGTAAAGTGGCCTTTACTGGTTCTGACAGCAGACCTATAAGCTTTCTGCCAACTCTTAGCAAACTGTTGGGAAAAATAGTGTTTGAGCAAATGCAATGCTATTACTCTGTAAACAAATTAACAACAGACCTTCAGCATGATGATAGAGGACACTCAACATGTACTGCACTGACACAAATGACTGATGATTGGTTGAAAGACATTGACAATAAGAAGATTGTGGGAGCTGTAGTGTTAGATTTCAGTGCAGCCTTTGATATTATTGACAATATACTGTTGTTGAGAAAACAAATGTTTTATGGCTTTTCAACCTCTGTCATATCGTGGATTCAGAGCTATCTATCTAATAGAACTCAAAGGGTTTTCTCTAAAACTAAGAGCACTAGTTCATATGCCCCCCCCACTCAGCTGCTACTCTGTTATTATCTATCCCAAGTCACTTTAATAACTCTACCTACATGAACATAATACCTCAATTACCTCGACTAACTAGTGCCCCTGCACATTGACTCTGTACCGGTACCCCCTGTATATAGCCTCCACATTGACTCTGTACCGGTACCCCCTGTATATAGCCTCCACATTGACTCTGTACTGGTACACCCTGTATATAGCCTCCACATTGGCTCTGTACCGGTACCCCCTGTATATAGCCTCCACATTGACTCTGTACCGGTACCCCCTGTATATAGCCTCCACATTGACTCTGTACCGTAACACCCTGTATATAGCCTCCACATTGACTCTGTATCGTAACACCCTGTATATAGCCTCCACATTGACTCTGTACCGGTACCCCCTGTATATAGCCTCCACATTGACTCTGTACTGTAACACCCTGTATATAGCCTCCACATTGACTCTGTACCGGTACCACCTGTATATAGCCTCCACATTGACTCTGTACCGGTACCCCCTGTATATAGCCTCCACATTGACTCTGTACCGGTACCCCCTGTATATAGCCTCTACATTGACTCTGTACCGGTACCTCCTGTATATAGCCTCCACATTGACTCTGTACCGTAACACCCTGTATATAGCCTCCACATTGACTCTGTACCGTAACACCCTGTATATAGCCTCCACATTGACTCTGTACCGTAACACCCTGTATATAGCCTCCACATTGCCTCTGTACCAGTACCACCTGTATATAGCCTCGCTATTGTTATTTTACTGCTGCTCTTTAATTATTTCTTACTTTACTTTTTTGTAGGTATTTTCTTAAACTGCATTGTTGCTTAAGGGCTTGTAAGTAAGCATTTCACTGTAAGGTCTACGACACCTGTTGTATTCGGCGCATGTGAAAAATACGATTTGATTTGATTTGTATTTGGTACAAATCATTCCTTAAGTTCTAGACCTCAGCTGAATCTGGTAATGAATGGTGTGGTTGTTGAACAAGTTGAGGAGACTAAATTACTTGGCGTTACCTTAGATTGTAAACTGACAAAGATGGGGAGATATCTCGCCGTAATAAAGAGATGCACTGCTTTTTTGACACCACACTCCAAATAGCAAGTTCTGCAGTCTCTAGTTTTGTCTTATCTTGATTATTGTCCAGAGCAGCAAGGAAACGCCTAGTTAAGCTGCAGCTGGCCCAGAACAGAGCGGCACATTCTGCTCTTCATTGTAATCAGAGGGCTGATATAAATACTATGCATGCCAGTCTCTCTTGGCTAAGAGGTGAGGAGAGACTGACTGCATCACTTCTTCTTTTTATGATAAATAATACTGCTGCTTTTGCAACAGCTAATGGGGATCCTAATAAAATACCCAAATACCAAATGTATCAAAATGTGTAAAAAGTCAAGGGGTCAGAATTTCCAAATGTATCTGTAGTTTTAAGTTGAAATAAAAAAAAATAGATAAAACCATGTATATCTCACCAGGTCAGGATAGTAAGCCTCCATATATCCAATAGTTCCAATATATCTATGACATTTGGGATTTCCTTAAGTGCACAAGGGTGATAGTTTTGGTGGTAGATTTCCTAAAAAAAATTGTAGCAGACGCTCTTATCCAGAGCGACTTACAGGAGAAATTACGGTTATGTGCCTTGCTCAAGGGTACATATATTTTTCCACATAGTCAGCTTGGGGGATTCAAACCAACACTCTTAACCGCTAGGCTACCTGACGTTATAGTCCGTCTCATTCTGTCTCCTCCGCTCCCCTTAATTAAATTGTATTGTCTGACTATGGCACTCATTACTCAAACACAAACTAATCAACCGCTGTGGCGCCGGAGGGAGGTAGAAATTAATATTTGTTTGAGGGTCTGCCGTGGATGCAGAGGATGGGAAAAAAAACTAATGAAAAGAAGATGCTGAAGCCGAAACGAGGATCCTTAGTATTGCAGTGATTGAAGTGGGAACATTTGGAGAGAGATTCAGCGGTTATGGAGTGAGCACCTGTGTCCTATTGAAAACCTCTAGGTTGAGGCAGTAGTACTCATATGCCTCCATCTCTGTCAAACCAGACTCCACATAATAGTAAATGGAACATAGGCCACAAGACGAAAACAGTGTGGGAACTTACCTGTGCCTTAACCTTACGCAGTATACACAGTATCTAATATGAATCAGAATAGACTGGATTGTTCCCTGTGTCTCTCTATTTTTTATTAATTTTTTATTTTATTTTTTTAATAAATGTTTTTTTGATTATTCTTTTTTTAGTCATTTAGCAGACGCTCTTATCCAGAGCGACTTACAGTAGTGAATGCATACATTTCATACATTTAAAAAAAAAATCTAATATGAATCAGAACAGACTGGATTGTTCCCTGTGTCTCTCAGTATCTAATATGAATCAGAACAGACTGGATTGTTCCCTGTGTCTCTCAGTATCTAATATGAATCAGAACAGACTGGATTGTTCCCTGTGTCTCTCAGTATCTAATATGAATCAGAACAGACTGGATTGTTCCCTGTGTCTCTCAGTATCTAATATGAATCAGAACAGACTGGATTGTTCCCTGTGTCTCTCAGTATCTAATATGAATCAGAACAGACTGGATTGTTCCCTGTGTCTCTCAGTATCTAATATGAATCAGAACAGACTGGATTGTTCCCTGTGTCTCTCAGTATCTAATATGAATCAGAACAGACTGGATTGTTCCCTGTGTCTCTCAGTATCTATGAATCAGAACAGACTGGATTGTTCCCTGTGTCTCTCAGTATCTATGAATCAGAACAGACTGGATTGTTCCCTGTGTCTCAGTTGATGCCCTCTGTAACACTTAATTCGTCCAACTCTATAATATCCATAACTCTATCCTTCCCGCTCTATTTTTCCTTCAGAGAGCCAGCAGCACAACGACTTGTACCACCATCTCTTTGCTCTCCTGCCAGAAAGCACTTCCTTCCTTCCCTCCCTACCTCCCTCCCGCCCTCGTCTGAACAGACCTGTAAGCTGCTTATCAGCAACCACCTCAAAGGAGTGATTTTAAAGAAGAGCGTGTGTGTATACAGATGTGTATGTGTGTCCTTCCACCAAGTTCCTCTGCACCATACAGTATTTGTGAGTGGCGATCTGGAAGTGTAGATGCGTGTGTGTGTGTGTGTGTGTGTGTGTGTGTGTGTGTGTGTGTGTGTGTGTGTGTGTGTGTGTGTGTGTGTGTGTGTGTGTGTGTGTGTGTGTGTGTGTGTGTGTGTGTGTGTGTGTGTGTGTGTGTGTGTTTCGTAACGAGTCCGTGTCCGACTTACTCTCAAAACAAGCCCTTCAAAGTGGCCATAAAAGCTATCAGCTTCCAGACCACAGAGCACAGTGTCTTGAGAGGAAAAAGGTCTCTGTGTGTCTGATTGCTTCGGCTGAGCAGAGAAGAACCTCACCCCTCTGTCTGTCCAGTCAACCACAGCACTTAGACACTTCACTGGACATATACCCACACGCACGCACACACACACACATCTCTTTATGTGGGAGGTGAAGAAACAACAGAATCCAGAGGAAGACAGCTGATGCCTTCTCAACATGCTGAGAGAGAGAGAGAGAGAGAGAGAGAGAGAGAGAGAGAGAGAGAGAGAGAGAGAGCTAGAGGGAGAATGACAGAGGGAGAGAGTGACAGAAGGAGAGAGTGACAGAGGGAGAGAGTGACATAGAGAGAGAGAGCTGGAGGGATAGAGAGGGAGAGGGAGAAGAAGGGAGAGAGAGAGCGAGAGATAGAGGGAGAGAGAGAGATGGAGGGAGAGAGATTGAGAGGGAGAGAGAAATGGAGAGGGAGATAGGTAGAGAGAGAGAGAGAGAGAGATGAGTTAGAGAGAGATGGAGGGAGAGATAAATAGACAGAGTGGCAGAAGTGATAATGGACTTTCTTTGTCTCCGGCTGTTTGCTTCGGCAGGCTGGAGGGCAATGACAGATGCGAGGTATTTAGCTCCTATTTCAGAGAGAGAGGAGAAAGAGATAGGGATTAAGAGAGAGGGGGGGAATAGAGAGAAGGAGGGAGAGAGATGGTGAGAGAGCAGGTGGAAAAAGAGATAGAGGGAGTGTGAGATAAAAAAGAGAGACTTACTGATGAATGTAACTCCAACCAGGCACTGTCGGCATAGAGACAGATGCATGGTAATAAAGCCGGCTGTAGGTGACATCACCCCTTTACTAACGCCCATTCTCTCTCATTCTCTCACACTCCTCACCGCCCGGCCTAAATTAAATATGGATGCAGGGACTGAGACAGAGAAGTGAAGGGGGTGAGGTTTTGTCTAGAAGGGGTACAGCTTCTGTCAAAATTGACTTTTTGTAGCAGGTTAGGAGAATATACGCAGCAGGTTAGGAGAATTAGGTTAAGGTTAGGAAAAGGGTTAGGCTTAGCTAAATAAGAATGAAAACAGAGAATGGGTACAGAACCAGTACAGCTACCATCCAGCCCCACTACACAACCAGCTACCATCTAGCCCCACTACTCAACCAGCTACCATCTAGCCCCACTACACAACCATCTACCATCCAGCCCCACTACACAACCATCTAGCATCCAGCCAAACTACACAACCAGCTACCATCTAGCCCCACTACACAACCAGCTACCATCCAGCCCCACTACACAACCATCTAGCATCCAGCCCCACTACACAACCAGCTACCATCTAGCCCCACTACACAACCATCTAGCATCCAGCCCCACTACACAACCAGCTACCATCCAGCCCCACTACACAACCAGCTACCATCCAGCCCCACTACACAACCATCTACCATCTAGCCCCACTACACAACCATCTACCATCCAGCCCCACTACACAACCAGCTACCATCCAGCCCCACTACACAACCATCTACCATCTAGCCCCACTACTCAACCATCCAGCCCCACTACACAACCAGCTACCATCCAGCCCCACTACACAACCATCTACCATCTAGCCCCACTACTCAACCATCTATCCCCACTACACAACCAGCTACCATCCAGCCCCACTACACAACCATCTACCATCCAGCCCCACTACACAACCATCAACCATCTACACAACCAGCCCCACTACACAACCAGCTACTATCTAGCCCCACTACACAACAATCTAGCCCCACTACTCAACCATCTAGCCCCACTACTCAACCATTTAGCCCCACTACTCAACCATCTACCATCCAGCCCCACTACACAACCAGCTACCATCCAGCCCCACTACACAACCAGCTACCATCTAGCCCCACTACACAACCATCTACCATCCAGCCCCACTCCACAACCAGCTACCATCTAGCCCCACTACACAACCATCTACCATCCAGCCCCACTACACAACCATCAACCATCTACCATCTAGCCCCACTACACAACCAGCTATCATCTAGCCCCACTACACAACCAGCTACCATCTAGCCCCACTACACAACCATCAACCATCTACCATCTAGCCCCACTAAACAACCAGCTATCATCCAGCCCCACTACACAACCAGCTACCATCCAGCCCCACTACTCAACCAGCTACCATCTAGCCCCACTACACAACCAGCTACCATCCAGCCCCACTACACAACCAGCTACCATCTAGCCCCACTACTCAACCATCTAGCCCCACTACACAACCAGCTACCATCCAGCCCCTCCACACAACTATCTACCATCCAGCCCCACTACACAACCAGCTACCATCTAGCCCCACTACACAACCAGCTACCATCTAGCCCCACTACACAACCATCTACCATCTAGCCCCACTACACAACCAGCTACCATCCAGCCCCACTACACAACCAGCTACCATCTAGCCCCACTACACAACCATCTTGCCCCACTACTCAACCATCTAGCCCCACTACTCAACCATCTACCATCCAGCCCCACTACACAACCAGCTACCATCCATCCCCACTACACAACCAGCTACCATCTAGCCCCACTACACAACCATCTACCATCCAGCCCCACTACACAACCAGCTACCATCTAGCCCCACTACACAACCATCTACCATCCAGCCCCACTACACAACCATCAACCATCTACCATCTAGCCCCACTACACAACCAGCTATCATCTAGCCCCACTACACAACCAGCTACCATCTAGCCCCACTACACAACCATCTACCATCTACCATCTAGCCCCACTAAACAACCAGCTATCATCCAGCCCCACTATACAACCAGCTACCATCCAGCCCCACTACTCAACCAGCTACCATCTAGCCCCACTACACAACCAGCTACCATCCAGCCCCACTACACAACCAGCTACCATCTAGCCCCACTACTCAACCATCTAGCCCCACTACACAACCAGCTACCATCCAGCCCCACCACACAACCATCTACCATCCAGCCCCACTACACAACCAGCTACCATCTAGCCCCACTACACAACCAGCTACCATCTAGCCCCACTACACAACCATCTACCATCTAGCCCCACTACACAACCAGCTACCATCCAGCCCCACTACACAACCAGCTACCATCCAGCCCCACTACACAACCAGCTACCATCTAGCCCCACTACACAACCAACTACCATCTAGCCCCACTACACAACCAGCTACCATCTAGCCCCACTACTCAACCATCTAGCCCCACTACACAACCATCTACCATCCAGCCCCACTACACAGCCATCTACCATCTAGCCCCACTACACAACCATCTAGCCCCACTACTCAACCAGCTACCATCTAGCCCCACTACACAACCAGCTACCATCTAGCCCCACTACTCAACCAGCTACCATCTAGCCCCACTACACAACCAGCTACCATCTAGCCCCACTACTCAACCAGCTACCATCCAGCCCCACCACACAAAAAGTGAAATTATTCTTCTTCTCCAGGCATTGTGAACAAACGGAGCAATCTCAAACACTCCCTGTCTGAAACAGAATTCAATCCTCTGCTCACACTTTAACCAGAATCCTTCAGGGTTATCATCAACACGTCTCAGATTGTCGCACAGAGGGCAATATAAAACTAAAAGGATTTTGTTTTTGATTTTCCCAAGATCACACAGTAGACACATGGTCTCTCCTTCAGGCACTATGTTAAATCTACCTGTCTCTCTAGGCAGAGAGAGGGTGCTGGATCTGAGTTCTGCCACAACTGACCTTTGGCTTTTTCTGAGGTTTAAGCATACATATGATTCAGGAGTGTAGTTCTCTTTGATGACATTGTACGTTCTAAGTTTAGGTTTAAATTTAACATCAACTGGCATTTTTCCTTGTGGATCAGAAAAAGCTTGTCTTTGATTGGTTAACACCACATGGTCATTTGTTTCTGAATATATGCTGCAAAATAGTTTCACAAAAAAAAAAGAAATATTCTCTAGACCATGGATAGTTATGAGTAAGATCCCAGTAAAACACTTTTTTTGGTAATTCTGTGTTTTGGCACAGTCATCAGTCTGTTCCATAGACGTTCCATGTCCCCTTTTTTGCCAAACCACACATGGTTCCCAACCCATATCTCCACAGTTGGCCAGATTTGGAGTCAGTTTGTTCACACCAAGAAAGCAGCAGATTTTGTTTTGAACATTGTTACAATTACTACGCACTTTGGATCCTCATAACCCAGCAGCATTGTCCATCACTGGACACACACACTGTTTATACAGCTGAGAATAAGCACAGTAACCAATATCCTTACATATTTAGATGTTGTCACTAACCCCAAGGCTCTACCTGCAGAATCTGCCAGTGATCTAATGCCGTCTTCAAAGGTCTTGTGTTCATCCAAGGTATACTACATGACCAAAAATATGTGGACACCTGCTCGTCGAAACATCTCATTCCAAAACCATGAGCATTAATATGTAGTTGGTCCCCCCCTTTGCTGCTATAACAGCCTCCACTCTTCTGGGAAGGCTTTCCATTAGATGTTGGAACATTGCTGCGGAGACTTGCTTTCATTCAGCCACAAGAGTATTAGTGAGGTCGGGCACTGATGTTGGGCGATTAGGCCTGACTTGCAGTTCGTCTCAAAGGTGTTCGATGGGGTTGAGGTCAGGGCTCTGTGCAGGCCAGTCAAGTTCTTCCACACCGATCTCTACAAACCATTTCTGTATGGACCTCGCTTTGTGCATGGGGCATTGGCATGTTGAAACAGGAAAGGGCCTTTCCCAAACTGTTGTCATGAAGTTGGATACATAGAATAATCTGGAATGTCATTGTATGCTGTAGCGTTAATATTTCCCTTCACAACTACAGGGCCTAGCCCGACCCATGAAAAACAGCCCCAGACCATTATTCCTGTTCCACCAAACTTTACAGTTAACACTATGCATTGGGGCAGGTAGCGTTCTCCTCACATCCACCAAGTCTAGATTCGTCCGTCGGACTGCCAATGGTGAAGTGTGATTCATTACTCCAGTGGACGCGTTTCCACTGCACCAGACTGCAATGACGGCGAGCTTTATGCCACTCCAGCCGACACTTGGCATTGCGCATGGTGATCTTAGGCTTGTGTGAGGCTGCTAGGCCATGGAAACCCATTTCATGAAGCTCCCAACAAACAGTTCTTGTACTGACGTCGTGTCCAGACGCAGTTTGGAACTCGGTAGTGAGTGGTGCACTCAAGGATACTTGCTACGCGCTTCGGCAATCGGCGGTCCCATTCTGTGAGCTTGTGTGGCCTACCACTTCCTGGTTGAGCCTTTGTTGCTCCTAGACGTTTCCACTTCACAATAACAGCACTTACAGTTGAACCGGGGCAGCTCCAGCAGGGCTGGGATTTGACGAACTGACTTGTAGGATAGTTGGCATCCTATGATGGTGCCACGTTCAAGGTCACTCAGCTCTTCAGTAAGGCCATTCTACTGCCAATGTTTAACTATGGAGATTGCATGGTTGTGTGCTCGATTTTATACACCTGTCAGCAACGGGTGTGGCTGAAATAGCCAAATCCACTAATTTTAAAGGGTGTCCGCATACTTTTGTATATATTGTGTATTTCTAGAGAACCAGGGTATAGTAATGTGGTTGTACCAAAACAAAAGTTGGGTGCATTTCTTTCTGAAGTGAACAATCTGGGTCTTCTCTTCATTTATCGCTTTTGTCTCCAAACCATAAATTTACATTTACATTTTTTTTTTTTTTACATTTTACTCATTTAGCAGACGCTCTTATCCAAAGCGTCTTACAGTAGCGAATGCATACATTTCTTTCTTTTTTTTTCTCCGTACTGGTCCCCCGTGGGGATCGAACCCACAACCCTGGCGTTGCAAACACCATGCTCTACCAACTGAGCCAGACGGGAGCTAAATGAACAATATACAACATATTTTGGAGGTCATCTTCGGTCTCGGCAAGGAGAACTATGTCATCAGCGTACAACAAGATGCCCAGGAATATATCCGCAACTTCAACACCAAGGTTAGCATGTTTGATTTGTAGGGGCTAAATGAATTAGCATATAGTGCAAATAAAAGTGTTTGAGAGTCTCTCTGCTTTACACAGTAAGGAGTTTGGAAACTAGCCAGTCTTGAGATCATTGACCTGGAGTCCCGTAAAGAGCTTTGATGACATCATAGAATCGAATATCAATTACCATTTTAATTACTCTAAAAGCAATGAGATCTCTATTTACCCCAATCAAAAGTCTTCTGAAAATCAATAAAATAGGCAAAAGTTTGTTCTCTCTCTTGAAATGTAGACCGAACCACTGTGGAGACAGTACAGATATGGTCTATACATGCTCTGGCTTTCCTAAAGCCATTCTGTTCATCAACAAGCTGACCAGACAGTTCTAAATAGCAGAAGAATCTAGAAAAAAGAAACGCACACCTATAAAGGCGAGGTGCTGGCTAGCGGAGTAGAACACTAGAAAATAAAGGAAAGCCGCACACTAAGAGCTCAGATGCAAAAATTGAATAACCAACGTTTCGACAGCGAAGCTGTCTTCATCAGGGTATCATCACAAACACTGCGAGATTAGTCATTTATATAGTGTCAAGAGACACACAGGTGTTTGTAATCATGGCCAAGTATGGCCTAATATCATTGGTTAAAACTCAAATATTTTTAAAAAATGGCATACAAAGAACATACAAAAAGACAAACAAATGGATAGCATACGATCATAGCATTTGTAGTCTAAAATGTATCTAACAAACAATTACAATGGCAAAATCACAATAATCACAAGAATGGCTTCAGATCAAAGTCTATGTTGAGACCGAAGGGAGCAAGGGTCTTTAAATTAAAGATCCAGGCAGCCTCTCGTTTTAACAATAAATTATCAAGGGAACCCCCTCTCCTCGGGAGGGTGACATGTTCGATGCCAATATAACGCAGAGACGAAATCGAATGGTTTGCTTCCAAAAAGTGGGCCGCAACTGGGTAAGTCAAGTTTTTGCACCTAATGGTGCTACGGTGCTCTGAGATACGTACTTTTAATTCACGCTTTGTTTTACCCACATAATTTTTACCACAGGGACAAGTTATAAGATAAATAACTGCCTTAGTGGAACACGTAATAACACCTTTAATTTGGATGGATTTCCCTGTTTGGGGGTGTTTGAAGGATCTACATTTATAAGTGCCATTGCATTGAGCACAGCCATTACACTTGTAATTTCCATCCAGTATGGGTGCAAATAGGCGTTGTTCAGGAATATCTTGGGGTGGTAAATCAGAGTGTACCAATTGGTCTCTGAAGTTTGTTCTCTCTCTTGAAATGTAGACCGAACCACTGTGGAGACAGTACAGATATGGTCTATACATGCTCTGGTTTTCCTAAAGCCATTCTGTTCATCAACAAGCTGACCAGACAGTTCTAAATAGCAGAAGAGCCTGTTATTTGGAGTTCAAGAATATAATTTACATAAAGTGCTAATGAGACTTATCCCTCTATAGTTTGATTTTAAGGTAATTTTTGGAGGATTTGGGTACGGGCTTGATTATGGATTTGAACCATACAGATGGAGTAATACCAATCTCAAAACAAGCCTGGAAGAGTTAAAATAGTATTTGGAACAATTTAGGTGACTTCAATAATGTAATTAGACAAATCATCAACTCCCATATCTTTCTTTGGTTTAGCCCGCTCTACCATCTTTCTGACCTCTTCTAGGGTGACTGGCATTCAGATACTAGTTAGGGGAGTATGACTCCCTCTGCATTCAGGTACTGGTTAGGGGAGTATGACTCCCTCTGCAAGTCCTCTTCCAACTTTTCTTTAAAAATCTATTTTCCCATTTCCCAAAACAATATCAGTTTGACAGACAGAAAGACAGACAGACAGACAGACAGACAGACAGACAGACAGACAGACAGAGTAGAGAGAGAGAGAGAGATTACCAAATTACTGAATGACAGACCCCGTATTCACCCTGCACACCCTACTTGACAAACAAACAAACCAAAACAAAGGCAAAGTCTTCTCATGCTTTGTTGATTTAAAAAATAACTTTGACTCAATTTGGCATGAGGGTCTGCTATACAAATTGATGGAAAGTGGAGTGGGAAAAACATACGACATTATAAAATCCATGTACACAAAACAACAAGTGTGTGGTTAAATTGGCAAAAAACACACACATTTCATTCCACAGGGCCGTGGGGTGAGACAGGGATGCAGCTTAAGCCCCACCCTCTTGAACATGTATATCAATGAATTGGCGAGGGCACTAGAACAGTCTGCAGCACCTGGCCTCACCCTAATAGAATCTGAAGTCAAATGTCTACTGTTTGCTGGTTTTAGCAGTTGATGTTATTCTTCAATAACACAAACTCCAAAGCAAATCAGGGGGAGAAAAGCCTGGGGTTGACCAATCAGAAGTCCTTGCAGTACAACTGGGCCAATGGCCAAATAACAAGTATCCTGCCCCAGACTCAATGTACAGAACATAGCACACGTCGCTCTGAGTTCAGGAGTGACATTCCACAGATTCTAAACTGATGATGAACTGAAACCCAACTCCTATTTACAATTCCCTATTGACCATTAGTACTCTAGTTTTTAGTCCTCTCATCCTCTGCATTGTGTATTTATCTTCAAAATATTCTTATACTCCCTCCTAGACCATTTTAAAAAGAAATATACCTGAAATGCATTTTTAGAAAACAATAAAGGACATGAAAAAATAGACAGAATAAAAAACATTAGCGGTAAGCATAAAATAATTCACATTAAACACCTTGCATTTCTATAAAACACAAAGGGCATATTCAACTTGCCGTTGCAGTAAGAAATAGATTTCACACAAAGTTATAGAAAAGAGGTCGTAACAAGTGTGATACCACATCTGAGAGAGCATGATTCATTACAGCACCGAGAACAATTACCACGGTCACATTGACCACAATCATGAGGCTTGGTGTGATGATGAAGACCCTTTATGATCCCCACCACATTCTGGTGAACACCACTGACACCGATCTCCAAAAGGACACGGTTGATGAATCTTATGATATACCCTGTCACGTAACCATTGGATTTAAGCAGACAAACATCGGATAATAGCACTTGATAACAGGATGAGACAAATAACCACAACTCCCACTACTGGAAGTATATCATGCCCACCAAAAAACTTCCCCAAGCACCGAATGTGGAAGACAACCACATGACTAAGCCTAAATCATGGATTAGGCTAGTTATTTCCTCAGAATTATCAGGAATGTAAGTACAGCATTCGGCACCAATAACAGCACATGTACTTGTGCGGACAGAAGATAATCAAGGGCCATAAGATATTGCATCGTACTGTCCGAGTGGCAACCATCTCAGCAGTAATTAACTCAAGACTCTCAACTGTACTATTAGCTAGGATTTCCAAAGAGTTAGCCATAGTAATAACTTTCCGTGCTATTTTAGAGAAAAAAAACATGAGGGAAAAGCAATCGCAAAGAATCTCTCGGTTTCTGTACTCTCACGTTTATGACAGTGTGAAAAAAGCTAAATTCACTGAATGTATTACATGGGGTACGACATATCCCCAAAAAACACAACCCTTAATAACACAACCCTTAATAACACGATCCTAATAACACGACCCTTGCCACAACTTTTGTAACCAGGAATAGGCATAGGATCCACAGATAAATTTAAGTCTGTCATACCATTATTGATGATATTACCGAAGGTACTGGCATAGAAAGTAGTCCTAGTGCCATTACCAAGAGTCAATTCAACAGACATTAGACATTCCGCAACCTTTAGTACTGTCACAGGCAGATAGGTAGATCTGTTGTCCTCGATGTGAATGGTGCATACGTAAAAACCCAACAACTACTTTGATTGACTACTGTGGCATAATGTAGAGAGAGAGAGCTAGAAACGTATTGATGCCCGAGTGTCCCTCATCCTGCTGATGCATCTCTGTGTTAGACATGGAAACACCACCCACATCCTGTATAAGGAGGAAACTCACAAGGAAAATCATTTCAAACATATTTCACTTGTCTGCAAGACAATAATATTCAATTGTCCTATTGTCAAGGTAATCATTCACAAAGTCATTTAAAAGTGACCAGCTCTTCCAAACTGGTATCAGTCCCATAGATAACTATTAGACATGACCAGCTCTGGTATCAGTCCCATAGATAACTATTAGACATGACCAGCTCTGGTATCAGTCCCATAGATAACTATTAGACATGACCAGCTCTGGTATCAGTCCCATAGATAACTATTAGACATGACCAGCTCTGGTATCAGTCCCATAGATAACTATTAGACATGACCAGCTCTGGTATCAGTCCCATAGATAACTATTAGACATGACCAGCTCTGGTATCAGTCCCATAGATAACTATTAGACATGACCAGCTCTTCCACACTGGTATCAGTCCCATAGATAACTATTAGACATGACCAGCTCTGGTATCAGTCCCATAGATAACTATTAGACATGACCAGCTCTTCCACTGGTATCAGTCCCATAGATAACTATTAGACATGACCAGCTCTGGTATCAGTCCCATAGATAACTATTAGACATGACCAGCTCTTCCTCTGGTATCAGTCCCATAGATAACTATTAGACATGACCAGCTCTGGTATCAGTCCCATAGATAACTATTAGACATGACCAGCTCTTCCACTGATATCAGTCCCATAGATAACTATTAGACATGACCAGCTCTGGTATCAGTCCCATAGATAACTATTAGACATGACCAGCTCTGGTATCAGTCCCATAGATAACTATTTGACATGACGAGCTCTTCCACTGATATCAGTCCCATAGATAACTATTAGACATGACCAGCTCTGGTATCAGTCCCATAGATAACTATTAGACATGACCAGCTCTGGTATCAGTCCCATAGATAACTATTAGACATGACCAGCTCTGGTATCAGTCCCATAGATAACTATTAGACATGACCAGCTCTTCCACACTGGTATCAGTCCCATAGATAACTATTAGACATGACCAGCTCTGGTATCAGTCCCATAGATAACTATTAGACATGACCAGCTCTTCCACTGGTATCAGTCCCATAGTAACTATTAGACATGACCAGCTGTGGTGGTGGGGGTGGGTGTGGTGGTGGGGGTGGGTGTGGTGGTGGGGGTGGTGGTGGTGGGGGTGGTGGTGGTGGTGGTGGTGGTGGTGTTGGGGGTGATGTTGGTGGTGGTGTTGGTGGTGGATGTGGTGGTGGGGGTGGGGGTGGTGTTGGTGGTGATGGTGTTGGGGGTGATGTTGGTGGTGGTGGTGGTGGTGGTGTTGGGGTGGTGGTGTTGGTGTTGGTGGTGGTGGTGGTGGTGGTGTTGGGGTGGTGGTGGTGGTGGTGTTGGGGGTGATGTTGGAGGTGGTGGTGGTGTTGGGGTGGTGGTGGTGGTGGTGGTGTTGGGGGTGATGTTGGTGGTGGTGTTGGTGGTGGATGTGGTGGTGGGGGTGGGGGTGATGTTGGTGGTGGTGTTGGTGGTGGATGTGGTGGTGGGGGTGGGGGTGGTGTTGGTGGTGATGGTGTTGGGGGTGATGTTGGTGGTGGTGGTGGTGGTGGTGTTGGGGTGGTGGTGTTGGTGTTGGTGGTGGTGGTGGTGGTGGTGTTGGGGTGGTGGTGGTGGTGGTGTTGGGGGTGATGTTGGAGGTGGTGGTGGTGTTGCGGTGGTGGTGGTGGTGGTGGTGTTGTGGGTTGTGGTGGTGGTGGTGGGGGTGTTGGGGGTGGTGGTGGTGGTGGTGGTGGTGGTGTTGGGGTGGTGTTGGTGGTGGTGGTGGTGGTGGTGTTGGGGTGGTGGTGTTGGTGTTGGTGGTGGTGGTGGTGTTGGGGGTGATGTTGGTGGTGGTGGTGGTGTTGGGGTGGTGGTGTTGGTGGTGATGGTGGTGTTGGTGGTGGTGGTGGTGTTGGGGTGGTGGTGTTGGGCTGGTGGTGTTGGTGGTGGTGGTGGTGTTGGGGTGGTGGTGTTGGGGTGGTGGTGGTGGTGGTGGTGGTGGTGTTGTGGGTGGTGGTGGTGGTGGTGGTGGGGGAAGGCATAATAGAGGAAGAGGTAGAAGGCAAAGAATAAGAGTCCCTGATGAAATCAGAGCCACAAGAGGCTGGTCGGAGAGTTCAGCCTAATGTAAACAGGTCCACAGTGTCATAAACCATGGTCTGACAATGGAAGAGGCTGGTCGGAGAGTTCAGCCTAATGTAAACAGGTCCACAGTGTCATAAACCATGGTCTGACAATGGAAGAGGCTGGTCGGAGAGTTCAGCCTAATGTAGACAGGTCCACAGTGTCATAAACCATGGTCTGACAATGGAAGAGGCTGGTCGGAGAGTTCAGCCTAATGTAAACAGGTCCACAGTGTCATAAACCATGGTCTGACAATGGAAGAGGCTGGTCGGAGAGTTCAGCCTAATGTAGACAGTTCCACAGTGTCATAAACCATGGTCTGACAATGGAAGAGGCTGGTCGGAGAGTTCAGCCTAATGTAGACAGGTCCACAGTGTCATAAACCATGGTCTGACAATGGAAGAGGCTGGTCGGAGAGTTCAGCCTAATGTAAACAGGTCCACAGTGTCATAAACCATGGTCTGACAATGGAAGAGGCTGGTCGGAGAGTTCAGCCTAATGTAGACAGGTCCACAGTGTCATAAACCATGGTCTGACAATGGAAGAGGCTGGTCGGAGAGTTCAGCCTAATGTAAACAGGTCCACAGTGTCATAAACCATGGTCTGACAATGGAAGAGGCTGGTCGGAGAGTTCAGCCTAATGTAGACAGTTCCACAGTGTCATAAACCATGGTCTGACAATGGAAGAGGCTGGTCGGAGAGTTCAGCCTAATGTAGACAGTTCCACAGTGTCATAAACCATGGTCTGACAATGGAAGAGGCTGGTCGGAGAGTTCAGCCTAATGTAAACAGGTCCACAGTGTCATAAACCATGGTCTGACAATGGAAGAGGCTGGTCGGAGAGTTCAGCCTAATGTAAACAGGTCCACAGTGTCATAAACCATGGTCTGACAATGGAAGAGGCTGGTCGGAGAGTTCAGCCTAATGTAGACAGTTCCACAGTGTCATAAACCATGGTCTGACAATGGAAGAGGCTGGTCGGAGAGTTCAGCCTAATGTAGACAGTTCCACAGTGTCATAAACCATGGTCTGACAATGGAAGAGGCTGGTCGGAGTGTTCAGCCTAATGTAAAACAGGTCCACAGTGTCATCAATTGTGCAAACATTCCGTAGGGAAAACAGGTAAATATGTACTTGTTCTTTACTTTTGATACACCATCTCATCTACAACAATACAGCAACTATTGTAATGGTAAATGCAAGTCTACAAAATCACACTGAGATATGTATGAGGAATATACAGTAATACAGAACAATTTGAATACAATATACTATCTTCAAACATGATCTACAGCAGTAGTTCTGACCCGAGACACCAGGAGATGGATCAGGGACTATGTCCAAAAATGGCACCCTATTAAGTAGTTCACCACATAGGCAGTTGAATAGGGTTTGAGATGCATCCAGGGTGTGTAGTTTGGGACTAGAGTTGGGTGAGAAGAGTGTTTTTCCTGGTTCATTGCTTCCTGGCTCCCGAATCATCTGAACCTGCCTGTGAATGAGGTCTCTGAGTATTGGAAAGAAAGGAGAGATAGTGTGTGTGTGTGTGTGTGTGTGTGTGTGTGTGTGTGTGTGTGTGTGTGTGTGTGTGTGTGTGTGTGTGTGTGTGTGTGTGTTACTCAGCCAGCCCAGGCTGTCGATGTCGTCTGGGCATCTCCACATCAGACACAGGAGGGAGTATTTCATTAGCACCCAGTGAAGGAGGACCACTCTACATGAAAATTGAACAACTGAAGCCCTCACACTGAAAGAAGTGGAAGTTGAAGAAGAAGAAGAAGAAGATGGAGGACTACAATGAGCCATGTTGATGAAATGACCTTATAAAGACGGATATTATTAATGACAGACTTGGGTGATCTCTTTATGGACATATGCAGTGATTCATATACATACCAGTTATATGAAGGGTTATGTAATTTTGACATCACTCCGACAGCAGTTCCTCAATGACAGTTTCATTATTGACGATAACGCGGATGACATATCAGTTATGTAAATTACCAACGCGGATGACATATCAGTTATGTAAATTACCAACGCGGATGACATATCAGTTATGTAAATTACCAACGCGGATGACATATCAGTTATGTAAATTACCAACGCGGATGACATTTCAGTTATGTAAATTACCAACGCGGATGACATATCAGTTATGTAAATTACCAACGCGGATGACATATCAGTTACCCGAATGACCCCATGACATCACGTCTAAAAAGAAAGCCACAATGGTCTTTGTATAAACAATAGTGGGCATGTAGACTAAGTTAGTCTACATCTGCTTATATCCCAAATGGCACCCTATTCCCTATATAGTGGACTAATTTAGACCAGAGCCCTATTCCCTATATAGTGCACTACTTTAGAGCAGAGCCCATAGGGATTAAAGGTGTCATTTGGTTTTGAGTCATTATTCTCCATTACTCCATTAGACAGGAAGTGGAAAGAGGGCCATAGTCATCAGTCAAAGCATGTCTATCATTAAAACCAGGCATCAATACTTCATTATAGGCAGAATGTCTTCTGAGATCATACAGAATAGGCCTCAACACACACACACACACACACACACACACACACACACACACACACACACACACACACACACACACACACACACACACACACACACACACACACACACACACACACACACACACACACACGTTCACGTGCAAATGCACGCATGCACACACGCACACACAGAGGGATTTCATAGAATGTGTGAGTGCATGTCCACGTATGAATTCAGAAGCACAGCCTTGGGCTTTTTCAGTGCTGCGGTGGGTTTAGAACCCGGGTACCAAATGGTCACAGCTGACAACTTGACCTCCATAAGTATGTGCTTTTCAGAGAGGTTTTTATTTGCACATCTTTACAACACTGTATATAGACAGAATATGACATTTTAAATGTTTTTGTTCTTTTGGAACTTTTGTGAGTGTAATGTTTACTGTTATTTTATTGTTTATTTCACTTTTTGTTGATCTATATCCCTTTCTTTGGCAATGTAAACATATGTTTCCCATGCCAATAAAGCCCCTTGAATTGACATTGAAATTGAATTGAGAGAGAGAGAGAGAGAGAGAGAGAGAGAGAGAGAGAGAGAGAGAGAGAGAGAGAGAGAGAGAGAGAGAGAGAGAGAATAAATATATCAGACAGTCTCACTGGTGCTGAAAGCTTTTGTTACCGTAGTGAGAAAAGAACTAGTTTGAACAACCACATATCACTGTCATAATAAGTAAACTTTTCCTCAATAAAGTAGCTATCAGCAAAGTTAGCACCAGTAAGGGAGAGAACTTGGAAAAGGTTGAACACCGGGCAGGCTACATCATTCTGGATAAGTTGAAGGGGTATGATGGCACAAACGAGAAGCCCCGCCAACAGCGAGTTGCAGTAGTCCAGACGAGAGATGACAAGTATCTGGATTAGGACCGCTTCCTGTGAGGTAGGGTCGCTTCCTGTGAGGTAGGGTCGTGCTCTACGGATGTTGTAGAGCATGTATCTGTAGGAGCGAGTCACTGCTTTGATGTTTGCAGAGAACGACAGGGTCATGCAAAGGTTCTTTGCTTTCTGGGAGTGGGACACCATGAAGTTGTCAACCGTGATGTGGAGGTCTTGGAGAGGGCAGGCCTTCCCCGGGTCGGAAGAGCAGCTCCGTCTTGTCGAGGTTGAGCTTGAGGTGGTGGGCCGACATCCAATGACAGGAAATACCATTTGAGGATATGACGGAGCCGAGTGACTTGGTGTATAGAGAGAAGAAGAGAGGACCTAGAACTGAGCCCTGGGGGACACCAGTAGTGAGAGTACTTGGTGCAGACCACAGATCCTCTCCACGTCACCTGGTTGGAGCGGCCTGCGAGAGAGTTGGTCAAAGACATCATTCACAAGTGTTCTGGGAAGAAAAGAAGAGATACTGGTCTGTAACTTCTGACGTCAGAGGATTCAAGTGCTGGGTTTTTTTGAGGATCGGAGCTACTCGGCTATGTTGAAGTCAGAGGCGATGCAGCTAGCGGTCAGGAATTTGTATTTGTATTTGTATTTAATATGGATCCCCATTACTACTCTTCCTGGTGTCCAGCAAAATTCAGGCAGTTTATAAAATAAAAATAAAAAACATTACAATACATTCATAGATTTCAAAACACACTGTGTGCCCTCAGGCCCCTACTCCACCACTACCACATATCTACAGTACTAAATCCATGTGTGTGTATAGTGCGTATGTTATCATGTGTGTGTGTGTGTGTGTGTGTGTGTGTGTGTGTATGCATGTGTCTGTGCCTATGTTTGAGTTCATGAGGGAAGGGATGAATGGGAGAAGGTCTCAAGGAAGGTCTCCAGAGAAGATCTGGAGAAGTGAGGAGGGGATCGGGTTGAGGGAGCAGGATGTCGGGCAGCCGGACCTCACTAATTGTAGGATTTCATCTGGAGAGAGAAGGGAGAAAGCGGTCAAGGCGTAGGGTAGTTCTGTGTAAGTGTGACCAGTGGACTCAATATGCTGAGTGAATGAGGAGCAGAAGTCATCAACCTTCTTTTCAAAGTGCTTGACAAAGTCGCCCACAGAGAGGGATGGGGAGGCGTTGGAGGATTAAGGAGGGAGGAGAAGGTGGTAAAACAGGTTAGAGGCAGAATCTTTGAAAAAAGTGGCTTTAGCAGCAGATTCAGAAGAAGAGAAGATAGTGAGGATAGAATGAAAGGATGCTCGCTCCTCCAGAAGGTTAGTTTTCTTCCCTGAAAAAAAAAGGTTTTCCTTAATCAAAAAAACTTTGCACCAGGTTCAAACGAAAAATAAATCTGTCCGACAGTCAACTGCTGATAAGTACAATGACTTGGGACTGAGAATTACAAACAGGACAAGGATGGAGCACGCATAACTGACTGGATAGTGTTATTTGTAATCGATGCTTTTAATTTGATCTGCTTCGTTGGTCGGTGAAATTATCTGTGTAATATTCTTCACCGTCGTTCTTGGGTCATTTCACTCTCCGTTAGTATCCCTTATGGGGTCGTAACATCAAGTCGTAGAACTAAAGGAACACAAGGTCAAAAGGTGATGGTGAAAAGGTCAAAAGTGGGGTCGTAACCTAGAATTAGGCGGGCTCAAACATCCCTCCTTTAAAATGCGTAGTGCTTCCTCTGTAAACGGACATAGAAGACGATAAAACAGTGAGATGTGACACCAGAGAAGAGAGTGTATTGATGTTTTTCCTCAAGGGGAAGCAGTGCAGACTTTACTTAGAGAACACACATAACTGACTGCTTTGAAATGAACTATTTGTCTGTCGGTTACAAAGAGGCAGAAAGTAGACACATAAAACCCTCAAAGCACACACGCAGAATCGCAAAAAACACACACACACACACACACACACACACACACACACACACACACACACACACACACACACACACACACACACACACACACACACACACACACAGATAGAGGGATCGAGGTTAAGCCAATCACAGAGAAGATGGTTTATCTGGGAACCAGTGTTATCTGGTGTTATTTGGTGTGATCTTGATGAATGTATCGACAGCTGGTGTCAAGCACAGACATTTAAAAAAATGATGTTGCTAGCCCCACCAGCTCAAAGACACATTTTATCTCACAGAGCAAGATGGTTAAGAAAGCACAAAAGTTGTTTTGTTTAACATTTAATTGGGGCAAGACAAAAACAAGGGAAAAGAGAGACACAGAGAGAGAGAGAGTGAGAGAGAGAGAGGGAGAGAGAGAGAGAGAGAGAGAGAGAGAGTGAGAGAGAGAGAAGGGAAGATGAAGAAACCTCTCTCTCGTTCACTTATTCTCCTCTTCCATCCCCTCCCCCACTCCTTCCCCATACCTCCATCCCTCATTCTCTCTCCACTCTCACTGCTTCTCCACTCTTTCACTCCCTCCTATCCCCTATCTATATATCCCTCTCTCTCCCTCCTATCCCTCTCTCTATATATCCCTTTCTCTCCCTCCTATCCCTCTCTCTTTCTCTCTCTCCCTCTCTCCTTCCCTCCCCTGCTCTGCTCTTCTCCGTAGCGAGACAAGACAGGAATGACTTATTTATGTGGCTGTTTCGTCTGTGTCCGTGGGCTTAGTAATAATACTCATCTGTGTGGCCTGTAATGCAAAGCCTCATTGTTCTCATGCAGGGGCTTTCAGTGGGATGAAAAGAGAGAACGGGAGCACTGGAGCCTGCCAAAGGCTGAGAGGCTGCTGAAAACTGGAGAGACGGGAAGAGAAGGGAGAGGAGGAGGAGGGGAACTGAAGGGAGAGGGGGAGGAGGGGAAGAGAAGGGAGAGGGGGAGGAGGGGAAGAGAAGGGAGAGGGGGAGGAGGGGAAGAGAAGGGAGACGGTGAGGGTGAGGGGGGGGAGAAGGGATAGGGTGAGGAGGGGGAGAGGAGGGTGAGGAGGGAAGGGAAGGGAGAGGGGAAGGGAGAGGGGGAGGAGGGGAAGAGAAGGGAGAGTGTGAGGAGGGGAAAAGAAGGAAGAGGGTGAGGCGGGAAGAGAAGGGAGAGGGAGAAGGGGAGGAGGGGAAGAGAATGGAGAGGGTGAGGAGGGGGAGAGAAAGGAGAGGGGGAGGAGGGGAAGAGAAGGGAGATGGGGGTGAGGGGAAGAGAAGGGAGAGGGTGAGGAGGGGAAGAGAAGGGAGACGGTGAGGGTGAGGGGGGGGAGAAGGGATAGGGTGAGGAGGGGGAGAGGAGGGTGAGGAGGATAGGGAAGGGAGAGGGGAAGGGAGAGGGGGAGGAGGGGAAGAGAAGGGAGAGGGTGAGGAGGGGAAGAGAAGGGAGAGGGTGAGGCAGGAAGAGAAGGGAGAGGGGAAGGGAGAGGGGGAGGAGGGGAAGAGAATGGAGAGGGTGAGGAGGGGGAGAGAAGGGAGAGGGGGAGGTGGGGGAAGAGAAGGGAGAGGGGGAGGAGGGGAAGAGAAGGGAGAGGGGAAGGGAGGGTGAGGAGGGGAAGAGAAGGGAGAGGGGAAGGGAGAGGGGGAGGTGGGGAAGAGAAGGGAGAGGGGGAGGAGGGGGGAGAGAAGGGAGAGGGGGAGGAGGGGAAGAGAATGGAGAGGGGGAGGAGGGGGAGAAAAAGGAGAAGAGAAGGGAGAGGGGGAGGAGGGGGAGAAAAAGGAGAGGGGGAGGAGGGGGAGAGAAGGGAGAGGGGAAGGGAGGGGGAGGAGGGGAAGAGAAGGGAGAGGGGGAGGAGAGGAAGAGAAGGAAGAGGGGGAGGAGGGGGAGAGAAGGGAGAGGGGGAGGAGGGGAAGAGAAGGCGAGAGGGGGAGGAGGGGAAGAGAAGGGAGAGGGGGAGGAGGGGAAGAGAAGGGAGAGGGGAAGGGAGGGGGAGGAGGGGAAGAGAAGGGAGAGGGGGAGGAGGGGGAGAGAAGGGAGAGGGGGAGGAGGGGGAGAGAAGGGAGAGGGGGAGGAGGGGGAGAGAAAGGAGAGGGGGAGGAGGGGAAGAGAAGGGAGAGGTGGAGGAGGGGAAGAGAATGGAGAGGGGGAGGAAGGGAAGAAAGAGGAGAAGAGAAGGGAGAGGGGGAGGAGGGGGAGAGAAGGGAGAGGGGGAGGAGGGGGAGAGAAGGGAGAGGGGGAGGAGTGGAATAGAAGGGAGAGGGGGAGGAGGGGGAGAGAAGGGAGAGGGGGAGGAGGGGGAGAGAAAGGAGAGGGGGAGGAGGGGAAGAGAAGGGAGAGGGGGAGGAGGGGAATAGAAGGCGAGAGGGGGAGGAGGGGAAGAGAAGGGAGAGGGGGAGGAGGGGAAGAGAAGGGAGAGGGTGAGGCGGGAAGAGAATTGAGAGGGGAAGGGAGAGGGTGAGGCGGGGAAGAGAATTGAGAGGGGAAGGGAGGGGGGAGGAGGGGAAGAGAAGGGAGAGGGGGAGGAGGGGGAGAGAAGGGAGAGGGGGAGGAGGGGGAGAGAAGGGAGAGGGGAGGAGGGGAATAGAAGGGAGAGGGGGAGGAGGGGAAGAGAAGGGAGAGGGTGAGGCGGGAAGAGAATTGAGAGGGGAAGGGAGAGGGTGAGGCGGGAAGAGAATTGAGAGGGGAAGGGAGGGGGGAGGAGGGGAAGAGAAGGGAGAGGGGGAGGAGGGGGAGAAAAAGGAGAAGAGAAGGGAGAGGGGGAGGAGAGGAAGAGAAGGAAGAGGGGGAGGAGGGGAAGAGAAGGGAGAGGGGGAGGAGGGGAAGAGAAGGGAGACGGTGAGGGGGGGAAGAGAAGGGAGAGGGGAAGGAGGGGAAGAGAAGGGAGAGGGTGAGGGGGGGAAGAGAAGGGAGAGGGGGAGGAGGTAAGAGAATTGAGAGGGGAAGGGAGAGGGGAGGGGAAGAGAAGGGAGATGGTGAGGAGGGAAGAAAGAGGAGAAGAGAAGGGAGAGGGGGAGGAGGAGAAGAGAAGGGAGAGAGGTGAGGAGGAGAAGAGAAGGGAGAGGGGGAGGAGGGAAGAGAATTGAGAGGGGAAGGGAGAGGGGAGGGGAAGAGAAGGGAGAGGGTGAGGGTGAGGAGGGGAAGAGAAGGGAGAGGGTGAGGAGGGGGAGAGAAGGGAGAGGGTGAAGAGGGGGAGAGAAGGAGAAGATCTACTAAAGTCAGTCTCGTCTAAACAGAGTTTGGAAACTCATTCTGTCACAACACGTAAATTAAGGTTGGTTTAGATTAAAATTATGTCAACAAATCATGCCCCCTTTTTGCCAAGCTCAACATGCAAAACGCCACTTTGCCCACTTTTCTTCCCTTCATTGAATGGGGGCTCTGTTGCTTCATGGCACCCAACGGGTTCAAAGGATTCCAGCCCTATACAGATCGACCATGCCTCCACAGTCAACGATGGTTTGCATGCCCTGTCGAAGGACCCTAGTATGAAATAGATGCTTGGGGTTCGTCGATCCCCATGTCTGCAGCAGTAACGCTAGCTTGGTGAGCAACGTCCGGTGGTGGTGAGTATAACCAGAGATACTGGAATATAATGACTTTTCTGGTGTAACTTAGCTAACGACGTTAGATAACATTATTGCTGGTTATGTAATTTACTGTAGGTAGCTATCTTTTGATAAAGCGAGGCAGGATAGCGAGGCAGGATAGCAAACGTTTTAGCTAACGTTGTGTTCTAGATAGATAACTAGCTAGCTAGCTACCTCATTCCAATTTAGGTCGTAGCTCATACAAGTTCATTTGTATTACAGCGCATTCTGAAAGTATTCAGACCCCTTGACTTTCTCCAAATTTTGTGACGTTACAGCCTTTATTCTGAAATGTATTAAATTGTTTTTTTTCCCCTCATCGATCTATACACAATACCCCATAATGACAAAGCAAAAATGTACATAGGTATTCATACCCTTTGCTATGAGACTTGAAGTTGAAATCAGGTGCATCCTGTTTCAATTCATCATCCTTGAGATTGATTGGACATGATTTGGAAAGGCACATACTTGTCTATATAAGATCCCACAGTTGACAGTGCATATCAAAGCAAAAACCAAGCCATGAGGTCGAAGGAATTGTCCGTAGAGCTCAGAGACAGGATTGTTTCAAGGCACAGATCTAGGCAAGGTTAACAAAACATTTCTGCAGCATTGAAGGTCCCCAAGAACACAGTGGCCTCCATCATTATTAAAACGGAAGAAGTTTGGAACCACCAAGACTCTTCCTAGAGCTGACCACCTGGCAAAACTGACCAATCGGGGGAGAAGGGCCTTGGTCAGGGAGGTGACCAAGAACCTTATGGTCACTCTGATAGAGCTCCAGAGTTCCTCTGTGGAGATGGGAGAACATCTCCTCTGTGGAGATGGGAGAACCTTCCAGAAGGACAAACATCTCTGCAGCACTCCATATTCTCAATTTACATCAACAACATAGCTCAGGCAGTACGACGCTCTCTCATATATTTATATGCAGATGTTACAGTCTTATGCTCAGCTGGCCCCTCCATGGATTTTGTGTTAAATTCTCTACAACAAAGCTTTCTTAGTGTCCAACAAGCTTTCTCTACCCCTAACCTTGTTCTGAACACCTCCAAAACAAAGGTAATGTGGTTTGGTAAGAAGAATGCCCCTCTTCCCACAGGTGTGATTACTACCTCTGAGGGTTTAGAGCTTGAGGTAGTCACCTCATACAAGTACTTGGAAGTATGGCTAGACGGTGCACTGTCCTTCTCTCAGCACATATCAAAGCTGCAGGCTAAAGTTAAATCTAGACTTGGTTTCCTCTATCGTAATCGCTCCTCTTTCACCCCAGCTGCCAAACTAACCCTGATTCATATGACCATCCTACCCATGCTAGATTACGAAGAAGTAAGTTATAGATCAGCAGGTAGGGTTGCTCTCGAGTGGCTAGATGTTCTTTACCATTCGGCATCATATTTGCCACCAATGCCCCTTATAGGAGACATCACTGCACTCTATACTCCTCTGTAAACTGGTCATCTATGTATACACATCGCAAGACCCACTGGTTGATGCTTATTTATAAAGATCCTCTTAGGCCTCACTCCCTCCTAACTGAGATATCTACTGCAGCCCTCATTCACCACATACAACACCCGTTCTGCCAGTCACATTTGTTAAAGGTCCCCAAAGCACACACATCCCTGGGTCGCTCCTCTTTTCAGTTTGCTGCAGCTAGCGACTGGAACGAACTCCAACAAACACTCAAACTGGACAGTTTTATCTCAAAATCTTCATTCAAAGACTCAATCATGGACACTCTTACTGACAGTTGTGGCTGCTTTGTGTGATGTATTGTTGTCTCTACCTTCTTGACCTTTGTGCTGTTGACTGTGCCCAATAATGTTCGTACCATGTTTTGTGCTGCTACCATGCTGTGCTGTTGCCATGTTGTGTTGCTACCATGCTGTGTTGTCATGTGTTGCTGCCTTGTTATGTTGTCTTAGGTCTCTCTTTATGTAGTGTTGTGTTATCTCTCGTTGTGATGTGTGTTTTGTCCTATATTTATGTTGTATTTTTTTATAGAATTTATCCCAGGCCCCCGTCACCGCAGGAGCCCTTCTGCCTTTTGGTAGGCCGTGATTGTAAATAAGAATTTGTTCTTAACTGACTTGCCTAGTATAATAAAGGTTACATAAAAAATACATAAAATAAAAGCAATCAGGCCGGATGGAGAAGTCATCAATGGCCAGCATCCCGGAGTCGCGCTTTTCACTGTTGACGTTGAGACTGATGTTTTGCGGGTACTATTTAATGAAGCTGCCATTTGAGGACTTGTGAGGAGTCTGTTTCTCAAACTCGACACTCTAATATACTTGTCCTCTTGCTCAGTTGTGCACCGGGGCCTCCCACTCCTCTTTCTATTCTGGTTAGAGCCAGTTTGCGCTGTTCTGTTGAAGGGAGTAGTACACAGCGCTACAGGGAGACAGGACGGACAGCTGATCGTCCTCGCTGTGGCAGACCACGTGTAACAGCACCTGCACAGGATCGGTACATCTGAACATCACACCTGCGGTGCAGGATGGCAACAACAACTGCCCGAGTTACACCAGGAACGCACAATCCCTTCATCAGTGCTCAGACTGTCTGCAATAGGCTGAGAGCGGCTGGACTGAGGGCTTGTAGGCCTGTTGTAAGGCAGGTCCTCACCAGACATCACCGGCAACAATGTCGCCTATGGGCACAAACCCACCGTCGCTGGACCAGACAGGACTGGCAAAAAGTGCTCTTCACTGACGAGTCGCGGTTTTGCCTCACCAGGGGTGATGGTCGGATTCGCGTTTATCGTCGAAGGAATGAGCATTACACTGAGGCCTGTACTCTGGAGCGGGATCGATTTGGAGGTGGAGGGTCCGTCATGGTCTGAGGCGGTGTGTCACAGCATCATCGGACTGAGCTTGTTGTCATTGCAGGCAATCTCAATACTGTGCGTTACAGGGAAGACATCCTCCTCCCTAATCCTGACATGACCCTCCAGCACCTCAATGCCACCAGCCATACTGCTCGTTCTGTGCATGATTTCCTGCAAGACAGGAATGTCAGTGTTCTACCATGGCCAGCGAAGAGCCCGTATCTCAATCCCATTGAGCACATCTGGGACCTGTTCGATCGGAGGATGAGGGCTAGGGCCATTCCCCCCAGAAATGTCCGGGAACTTGCAGGTGCCTTGGTGGAAGAGTGGGGTAACATCTCACAGCAAGAACTGACAAATCTGGTGCAGTCCATGAGGAGGAGATGCACTGCAGTACTTAATGCAGCTGGTGGCCACACCAGATACTGACTGTTACTTTTGATTTTGACCCCCCCTCCCCCTTTGTTCAGGGACACATTATTCCATTTCTATTAGTCACATGTCTGTGGAACTTGTTCAGTTTATGTCTCAGTTGTTGAATCTTGTCATGTTCATACAAATATTTACACATGTTAAGTTTGCTGGAAATTAACACAGTTGACAGTGAGAGGATGTTTATTTTTTTTGCAGACTTTATATTGTGAATTCCCTGAGCAAGGCAGTTAACCCACTGTTCCCCGGGGCGCCGAAGACGTGGATGTCGATTAAGGCAGCCCCCGCACCTCTCTGATTCAGAGGGGTTAAATGCGGAAGACACATTTCAGTTGAATGCAGTCAGTTGTACAACTGACTAGGTATCTCTCCTTACCCTTTCCTGTATCGGCTGGGAATGACAATGGATGGTGAAAGGTACACATTGTTATATAACCAGAACACTTCTTCTATGGTATTATTTAAAGGGTTGTTTATTCTACATGGACCTGTTAGTACATTTGAAAGTTATCAAAACACTTAGTTTAAAACATCTATATCAATTCAGCAATTGCATTCTTCTCATATTAGTCTGTAGGCTACTGAGCTATTCATGGCTTCCTTCGACATCTGACCATACATCTGTCTGTAGTTACTGAAGTCAAGGGGAGGTTTGTTGTGATTGAGTGGGGGGGGGGGGGGGGAAACACCTGCAGACAAGGTTCTGACAGAGGGGTGTGTCTTGGTGGTGGCAAGGACACACCCAAGAAACCCCCACATCAAACCACACCCCCAAGACAACACACGTTTGGCTTCTGTCATGGCCGCCAGTATTTCTTGAGGAACAAACTGAAGAAAAGAGGCGAAATCAGTGGGTGCAGTTCTCCTTTAATGAAGATGAGGAAAGGCAGGAGTAAGGGAGGTGTGGGAAAGCCTTGTGGTTGGGGACAGGCAATCTGTTGCTACAGCAATGTCTGTGTGTGTGTGTGTGTGTGTGTGTGTGTGTGTGTGTGTGTGTGTGTGTGTGTGTGTGTGTGTGTGTGTGTGTGTGTGTGTGTGTGTGTGTGTGTGTGTGTGTGTGTGTGTGTGAAGGAGCTGATTACGGGAATAAGACAGAAGGGAGAGGATGATGGGTCCCAAAGTCATCCTCTTCTCTGTTCCCTCTCTCTCTCCCTCCATCTCTCTCTGCCGCAACGCGCCTAATGATGTCCCTTGTGACAGGTGCTGGCTTACCGGTAGACTACTATCATCCCCCACACACACACACACACACACACACACACCTCTCTCTCTCTCTCTCTCTCTCTCTCTCTCTCTCTCGCCTCTCTCTCTCTCTCTCGCGCTCTCTCTCTCTCTCTCTCTCCACACACACACCCCACTCTCTTCCACACACACACTCCCTCTTTCTCAAACATACACACACACACACACACACACACACACACACACACACACACACACACACTCCCACTCTCTTCCACACACACACTCCCTCTCTCTCTCAAACATACACACACACACACACACACTATCTCTCTCTCTTACACACACACACACACACACACACACACACACACACACACACACACACACACACACACACACACACACACACACACACACACACACCTCCTGACACACACAGCCTCGCCGGCAGCTGGTAGCTTTGCAAAATGTGTCCGTATGACTGGAACAGGATGAGGGGAACAGATGTTCTGTCTGACAGCAGAGATGGAGACGGGAAAGGACAGGCAACAGCCAGTATGCATGAAAACAGAACAAAGATGCAGGACTATATCTCTAAGATATCTCTAAACTCTATCGCTTTATCTCCCAAAACCCTGTCTTCAGTGGCGACACGTCATTCAGGGCAGGTGTGGCTCAAAACAGCTGGGACAAACATTTATTTAATTTTTTTTGCCTGTTTTGCATTAATTCGTGTCACAAACAATAAAATCTAAATAAATCCTTGAGTTAACAACGCTGCATAAAAACATGGTCTCTTTTTTTTTTCAGGAAGGCAGCTCCTAAATGCAAATGTTTCAGCCTGGCTCAGTGCTTTCTGTGGTGGAGGGGCAGCCAGCGAAAGCACAGAGCGATGGCTTTGGTAATCTTCTCTAGTTGCGCCGTGATTGGCTCAGTGTTCTGTCACTCATGGGGACACTACGTCACCGCAGAATCTACAGGGAGAGCTATGCAGTTCAAGCCCCCATTGGGTTCTGCCATAGATTTACATTAGAAGTGTATGTCCTAGAAGGCTCAAGGTCACAGATAAAATGATGTCAAATCACTTTATATCCACCGTAGCTTTGATTGGACTGATAGCTATTGGACTGATAGCTGATAGCTAGCTAGCTAGACAAGCAGTCATCATCATGAATCACGTTGACAATCTACTGGCAAATCCTTTTCAATCCTTGTCATATGAAGAGAAATTAGAGATAAAACATATCGGAAATCGCCTGGCGAAATTAGGGAGAAAAAGGGCAACAACAAAAAATATGGGACTATTCATCTGGAAAAGGGAAGTTTTGCTTTTAACAACTCATATTGTTGCTAGCTAGCTACTTTAACTGTTGTGCTAGCAAACATGCTACTGAACCGTGACACTAGCATATTGACATGCATATTGATATTAAAATACAGTAACGTATGCACCTACAAATATACACAAATCATTAGTCAGCTAGCTACCTATCACATGAAGTGTGCAAAAATATGATAGCTAACAATAGCTAGCTAAGCACTAGCCAGTCAGTGGCGCTGACAGAATGAGTCAGTGGCACTCAACAAAATGTTTTTCACCTTATCCCATAAAACATGACATTGACGTCACTTATCTAATAAAACGTTCAAGTTTATTAGGAAGTTTAATGAATAAGTTAGACACTCCCCGGACAACTTTGGTAGGTACTGTAGCTAACTAGATAGCTTGGTTTCCATTTTCCAACAGATGTTTCTAATCCCCTTGATTGGACATCAACTGGCTTTGGAACTCATGTGTTCAGCAGAAACAGTTTCTAGTAAATTGTTTCCCCGTTAACGGCAATAAATATTATTGTTACCAAAGGTTTACCACAGATTCACCACTAGTGGCAAATGTTTGCAAACTTCTAGTAACATTTTGTGGCACAGTATTTCGTTTTCAGGAAATTTGCCACAAAGTTGCAGGAAGTTTTCAGTAACAAATTCATTTTTGTAAGGGTTGACATTTTTCACTGATTACTACCAATGTGCTATTGTGAGAATGATTGTTGAGAGATCTCCACTTAATAACTAAATAGAATCATTGCTGCTCTTGAAGTTATTCCTTCTCTTCCTCCTCCTCCTCATCTTCTCGATCTCCTCGATGTCCTCCTCTTCCTTCTCCACCTCCTCCTCCCCCACCTCCTCCACCACCTCCTCCGCCCGCTCCTCCACCTCCTCCTCCTCTTCCACATCCTCCTCCACCTCCTCTCCCTCCTCCTCCACCTCCTCCTCCTCCTCCTCCTCCTCCTCAAGGACAAGTTCCTGAGGTTCAAGGACAAGTTAGCTGTTCTGGAAAGAGCCATGAAGCAAAAGCATGGAAGGGATGAGCTTTAACCCTGCAGCATCAACTGATCAATGGACTGCTGAATGTATAATTATGTATCTTGCAAATGTTTTTCTCTTTTCCATCTTATGTTCTGTTATGTTATTATCTGATAAGCTACACAGGAAAGTGCTGAACATAGTCCATATTAATATATGTAGCCTTAGAAATAAGGTTCATGAAATCAATGACTTGCTAACATCAGATAACATTCATATATTAGCCATTTCTGAGACTCACTTAGATAATTCATTTGATGATACAGCAGTAGCAATACAAGGATATAACATCTATAGAAGAGACAGGAATGCTTATGGGGGAGGTGTTGCTGTATATATTCAGAGCCATATCCCTGTAATGCTTAGAGAAGATCTTATGTCAAGTGTTATTGAAGTGTTGTGGTTGCAGGTTCACTTGGCACATCTAAAGCCTTTTATTTTGCGGTGTTGCTGTAGGCCGCCAAGTGCTAACAGTCAGTATCTTAATAATATGTGTGAAATGCTTGATAGTGTACGTGATGTAAACTGAGAGGTCAACTTTCTTGGGGACCTGATTATTGACTGGTTTTCATCAAGCTGTCCGCTCAAGAGGAAGCTTCTTACTGTAACCAGTGCCTGTAATCTGGTTCAAGTTATTAATCAACCTACCAGGGTGTTTACAAACACTACAGGAACAAGATCATCCACATGTATTGATCACATTTTTACTAATACTGTAGAACTTTGTTCTAAAGCTGTATCCGTACCCATTGGAAGCAGTGATCACAATATAGTGGCTATAGCCAGGAAGGCCAAAGTTACAAAAGCTGGGCCTAAAATATTGTAGATTTTGCTGTGACTCTTATGTGGATGATGTTAAAAATATTTGTTGGTCTGATGTGATTAATGAGGAGCATGCAGACGCTGCACTTGATGAATTTATGAAATTGCTTCTTCCAATTATTGATAAACATTCACCTGTTAAGAAACTGACTGTTAGAACTGTTAAGGCTCCATGGATTGATGAGGAAATGAAAAACTGTATGGTTGAAAGAGATGGGGTAAAAGGAGTGGCTAATAAGTATGGCTGTACGTCTGACTGGCTGACTTATTGAAAATTGAGAAATTATGTGGTTAAACTCAACAACAAAAATAAGAAGAAACTATATTACAAAGCCACGATCAATGATAAAAAACAATGTTGGAAAATAAACTTTGGTGTACTTTAAATGAAACTATGGGCAGAAAGACAAATTCAACTCCATCTTTCATCTAATCAGATGGCTTATTCATCACAAAACCATTTGATGTTGCCAATTATTTTAATGACTACTTCATTGGCAAAGTGGGCAAACTTAGGCAGGAAATGCCAACAATGAACAGTGAGCCATAGTACTCATGCATAAAACAATTAAAAAATGAAAGAAAATAATTGCAAGTTTGAATTTTGTAAAGTTAGTGTGGGAGAGGTAGAAAAATGATTATTATTACAAAACTGGCATTGACAACTTAGATGGAAATCTACTGAGGATGGTAGCCTATTCTATAGCCACTCCTATCTGTCATATCTTTAATCTGAGCCTAGAGGAAAGTCTTTGTCCCTCAGGCCTGGAGGAAAGCCAGAGTAATTCCACTACCCAAGAGCCTTTACTGGTTCTAACAGCAGATCTATAAGCTTGCTGCCAGCTCTTAGCAAACTGTTGGAAAGAATTGAGTTTGACCAAATATAATGCTATTTCTCTGTAAACAAATGAACAACAGACCTTCAGCATGATGATAGAGGACACTCAACATGTACCGCACTGACACAAATGACTGATGATTGGTTGAAAGAAACGAATAAGAAGATTGTGTGGGCGGTACTGTTAGATTTCAGTGCAGTCTTTGATATTATTGACCATAACCTGTTGTTGAGAAAACATACAGTACTGTGCAAAAGTTTTAGGCAGGTGTGAGAAAATGCTGTAAAGTAAGAAAGCTTTCAAAAATAGACATGTTAATAGATTATATTTATCAATTAACTAAATGCAAAGTGAGGGAACAGAAGAAAAATATAAATCAAATCCATAATTGGTGTGACCACCCTTTGCCTTCAAAACAGCATCAATTCTTGTAGGTACACTTGCTCAATGTCAGGGATTTTGTAGGCATATAGTCAGGTGTATGATAAAACAATTATACCAAACAGGTGCTAATGATCATCAATTCAGTATGTAGGTTGAAACACAATCATTAACTGAAACAGAAACAGCTGTGTAGGAGGAATTAAACTGGGCGAGGAACAGCCAAACTCAGCTAACAAGGTGAGGTTGCTGAAGAGTTTACTGTCTAAAGTCAAGACTGAGCACAGCAACAAGACACAAGGTAGTTAGTTATACTGCATCAGCAAGGTCTCTCCCAGGCAGAAATTTCAAGGCAGACAGGGGTTTCCAGATGTGCTGTCCAAGCTCTTTTGAAGAAGCACAAAGAAACGGGCAACGTTGGGGACCGTAGACGCAGCGGTCGGCCAAGGAAACTTACTGTAGCAGATGAAAGACACATGATGCTTACTTCCCCTAGCAATCGGAAGATGTCCAGCAGTGCCATCAGCTCAGAATTGGCAGAAAACAGTGGGACCCTGGTACACCCATCTACTGTCTGGAGAAGTCTGGTCAGAAGTGGCCTTCATGGGACCCTGGTACAACCATCTACTGTCTGAAGAAGTCTGGTCAGAAGTGGCCTTCATGGAAGACTTGCGGCCAATAAGCCATACCTCCGACGTGGAAACAAGGCCAAGCGACTCAACTATGCACAAAAACACAGGAACTGGGGTGCAGGCAAATTGTCAGCAGGTGCTCTGGACTGATGAGTCAAAATATTGAAATTTTTGGCTGTAGCAGAAGGCAGTTTGTTCACCGAAGGGCTGGAGAGCAGTACACAAATGAGTGTCTGCAGGCAACAGTGAAGGATGGGGGGAAGGTCCTTGCAAGTTTGGGGCTGCATTTCTGCAAATGGAGTTGGGGATTTGGTCAGAATTAATGGTCTCAATGCTGAGAAGTACAGGCAGATACTTATCCATCATGCAATACCATCAGGGAGGCATCTCATTGGCCCCAAATGTATTCTGCAGCACGACAACAACCCCCAGACATACAGCAAAAGTCATTAAGAACTATCTTCAGTTTAAAGAAGAACAAGGAAGTGATGGTATGGCCCCAACAGAGTCCTGATCTCAACATCATCGAGTCTGTCTAGGATTACATGAAGAGAGAGAAGCACCTGAGGCTGCCTAAATCCACAGAAGAACTGTGGTTAGTTCCCCAAGATGTTTAAGCCAACCTACCAGCCGAGTTCCTTCAAAAACTGTGTGCAAGTGTACCTAGAAGAATTGATGCTGTTTTAAAGGCAAAGGGTGGTCACACCAAATATTGATTTTTATGTAGATTTTTCTTCTGTTCACTCACTTTGATATTAGTTAATTGATAAATATAATCTATTAACATGTCTATTTTTGAAAGCATTCTTACTTTACAGCATTTTTCCACACCTGCCTAAAACATTTGCACAGTACTGTATGTGTTATGGCTTTTCAACCTCTGCTATATCGTGGATTCAGAGCTATCTATCTAATAGAACTCAAAGGGTTTTCTTTAATGGAAGCTTCTCTAATGTCAAGCATGTAAAGTGAGATGCACCGCAGGGCAGCTCTCTAGGCCCTCTACTCTTTTCTATTTTTACCAATGACCTGCCACAAGTATTAAACAAAGCATGCGTGTCCATGTATGCTGATGATTCAACCTAATATGCATCAGAAACCACAGCTAATGAAGTCACTAAAACCCTTAACCAAGAGTTGCAGTTTGTTTTGAAATGGGTGGCCAGTAATAAACTGGTCCTGAACATCTCTAAAACTAAGAGCATTGTATTTGGTACAAATCAAGTTCTAGACCTGGTAATGAAGGTTGTGGCTGTTGTACAAGTTGAGGAGACTAAATTACTTGGCGTTACCGTAGATTGTAAACTGTCATGGTCAAAACATATAGATTCAATGGTTGTAAAGATGGGGAGAGGTCTGTCCGTAATAAAGAGATGCTCTGCTTTTTTGACACCGCACTCCACAAAGTCCTGCAGGCTCTAGTTTGATCTTCTCTTGATTAATGTCCAGTCATGTGGTCCAGTGCTGCAAAGACAGAGCTAGTTAAGCTGCAGATGACCCAGAACAGAGCGGCAAGTCTTACTCTTCATTGTAATCAGAGGGCTGATATTAATACTATGCATGCCAGTCTCTCTTGGCTAAGAGTCGAGGAAAGACTGACTGCGTCACTTCTTGTTTTCATAAGAAACATTCATGTTTTTGGAAATTCCAAATTATTTGCATAGTCAACTTACACACAGCACTGACAGACACGCCCCACCAGACATGCCAACAGAGGTCTTTTCACAGTCCCCAGGTCCAGAAGAAATTCAAGGAAACATATAGTATTATACTACAGAGCTATGAGTACATGGAACTCCCTTCCGTCTTATACAGTGCAACTGAACAGCAAACAGATACATCAACACCTCACAACGCCTCTTCCCCTATGTGACCTACTTGTTGTATGTATGTACTGACATGTATGTGTAGCTGATAGATGCAAACACACACACACACACTACATGTTAATGTTAAATGTCTGTAAATTGTAAAGTATTTTGTCTGTAACGTATTTTTCGTTATGGGTCGGACCCCAGTAAAACTAGCGTCGGCTAATGGGAATCCTATCCTCCTCCTCCTCCATATAAGAACCTTTTTAAAATGTGTCTATATCTTTTCAATCTTTCTCTCTCTCTCTATGAAATTTTGCTCTAGAGATTTCATTCCTACAGTACCACAACACAGCAGCCTTGAACTTCATAGCTATGGGGCCTGGTGTTTGACCAGCCCCCAGCCACACACACACACACACACACACACACACACACACACACACACACACACACACACACACACACACACACACACACACACACACACACACACACACACACACACACACACACACACACACACACACACACACAGCACAGGTCTATCCATAGGCATCAACCCTGTCTTTCTCTAGAAACAACCCTGTCCTCCAACAACCACTTTGGGGCCAAGATCCATCACCTTTATATAGCTGGCCTACTTTGACCACTAGACCAAGGGTTCATCCCAAATGGCATCCTATTCCTTATGTAGTGCATATAGGTGCTATGGACCCTAGTCAAAAGTAGTGCACCATGTAAGGAATAGGGTGATATTTGGGACGTAACCTGGCCCATATTCACAAAGTGTCTCTGAGTATGAGTATAATGAGCGTTGATAGAATCAGTTCCCTTCTATCCATGTCATTCAATTTATTGTGATCTAGAAGGCTTTGTCCTTATGGGTTATTGTGTGTAGATGGGTGAGGGAAACAAATCAATTTAATCCAATTACAATTCAGGCTGTAGCTTAAAAAAAAAATACTTTCTAAAGGCACTGCAGGACCAGCAAGTACGAAACACAGACATTACTTTGTGAGTGTATACTGTAGAGAGATTACTTTGAATTTATATACTGTAGGGAGATTACTTTGTGTGTATATACCGTAGGGAGATTACTTTGTGAGTATATACTGTAGAGAGATTACTTTGAATTTATATACTGTAGGGAGATTACTTTGTGTGTATATACCGTAGGGAGATTACTTTGTGAGTATATACTGTAGAGAGATTACTTTGCATTTATATACTGTAGAGAGATTACTTTGTGTGTATATATACTGTAGGGAGATTACTTTGTGTATACTGTAGAGAAATTACTTTGCATGTAGACTGTAGAGAGATAACGTTGTGTGTGTATACTGTAGAGAGATTACTCAGTGTCTTCATTGCCTGCAATTTACTCACCTAATAAAAAGGTGACGATAGTTTAAAGAGATTTTCTCATCGCGTTGAGACAGCAGACAGCGTTAAAAATGTAATCTATGGTGTTTATTGATGAATGATTGATGATATTTGATGATTGATGGATATTGATTGGCAAGGTGCTGTTTTTGCCTGTTCTATAACTCACAGACACAAAGTGAAAATAGGCTGAAGGCAACACATCATCAAGACAACTATGACAGCGCTGCTGTCTGTCGAAAAACTTTGGGTGGAAGTTATGCTGTGTTTAGTGTAGCTTTTGATAACTTTTTAAAAGGGACAGTAGAATGGAGTTTGCCCCCCCCCCCCAGTCCCTGATCTAAGGTCGGTTTTGTGATTTTGTCCCTACGAGGATTAGGTTGGGATTTGCGGATGAAAGTTGAACCTAGATCAGGTTTTATCTAGAGTAAAGGCATGGGGAAAATAAGCTGAACAGTTATGACTTTGAACATCTTCATCATCATCCTCTTCCTCAGTGAGATATCAGGCTGTGAATATGTGAGGAATTAAAGAAAGCATCCTATCACCAACCCCAGTGGCGGATTTCCCATTAGGCTTCACATCATCAAGGGGCCTAGTGAGTTGAGCATGATAAAAAAAAAAAATGCTAATAACGATGAAGATATAATAATCCGTTCACAAAGACACGGCGGTTGGAACCCCAAAAAATCTCACATTTGGACTCATCAGACCAGAGGATACATTTCCACCGGTCTAATGTCCATTGCTCGTGTTTCTTCGCCCTAACAAGTCTCCGCTTATTGGTGTCTTTTAGTAGTGGTTTCTTTGCAGCAATTCGACCATGAAAGCCTGATACACGCACTCTCCTCTGAAGAGTTGATGTTAAGATGTGTCTGATACTTGAACTCTGTGAAGCATTTATTTGGGCTGTAATCTGAGGTGCAGTTAACTCTAATGAACTTATCCTCTGCAGGAGAAGTAACTTTGGGGCTTCCTTTCCTGTGGTGGTCCACATGAGAGCCAGTTTCAACATAGCGCTTGATGGTTTTTCCGACTGCACTTGAAGAAACTTCCAAAGTTCTTGACATTTTCCAGATTGACTGACCTTCATGTCTTAAAGTAATGACGGACTGCCGTTTCTCTTCGCTTACTTGACCTGTTCTTGCCATAATATGGACTTGGTCTTTTACCAAATAGGACTATCTTCTGTATACCACCCCTACCTTGTCACAACACAACCGATTGGCTCAAACACATTAAGAAGTAAAGAAATTCCACAAATTAACTTTTAAAAAAGCACACCTGTTAATTGAAATGTATTCCAGGTGATTACCTCATGAAGCTGGTTGAGAGAATGCCAAGAGTGTGCAAAGCTGTCATCAAGGCAAAGGGTGGCTACTTTGAAGAATCTCAAATATAAAATATATTTTGATATGTTTAACACTTTTTTGTTTACTGAATGATTCCTTGTGTGTTATTTCATAGTTTTGGTGTCTTCGCTATTATTCTACAATGTAGAAAATAATGAAAATAAAGAAAAACCCTTGAATGAATAGGTGTGTCCAAACTTTTGACTGGTACTGTATATATTTCATATCAATATTAATATAATCCAAGTTTTTCTCATAATAGTAGAAACAATTGTCAATAATCACCCACCAACTGGTTAAAAATAATGGACTCTTCCACCCTGACTGAGTTGGTCTATTCCACCCTGACAGAGTTGGACTATTCCACCCTGACAGAGTTGGACTATTCCACCCTGACAGAGTTTTGTGCATTGATTCGTGCGATATGACTGCAAACATGACTTTCATTGAAATGAAGCTGCAGCAATGGTTTCTCCGGTGAGATCGTTTCAGCCACTTGCGAATCGAAAGAAAGTTGCCGGGTGCTGGAATTAAATTTGGATGAAGGTACAAAAGTAACCTTGCCTGGCTTCCCAAACTCCTTGCTCTTACACTACGCCAAAACCCACAGACATTTTTTTTTTCTTCTCCGCAATGAGTCTGGATCTGAATACCTCCCTGATGATCGTCTGATTGGTCCCAGAAACCAATGGGTTGGACCAGAGCCAGAACGATGTCACTCAGCCAGAACGATGATGTCAGTCAGACTGAACGAAGATGTCAGTCAGACTGAACGATGATGTCAGTCAGACTGAACGATGATGTCAGTCAGACTGAACGAAGATGTCAGTCAGACTGAACGAAGATGTCAGTCAGACTGAACGATGATGTCAGTCAGACTGAACGATGATGTCAGTCAGACTGAACGAAGATGTCAGTCAGACTGAACGAAGATGTCAGTCAGACTGAACGAAGATGTCAGTCAGACTGAACGATGATGTCAGTCAGACTGAACGATGTCAGACTGAACGATGTCAGACTGAAGTATTTAGCAAACATAGAGCAGTGGAAGAATTCACTTTCAGTCGTCAAACAAAAGGGTAACCTACTTTATGGAGTGATTTGTTTGACCATCAGATAAAAACATCATGACAGGTTGTGTTCGTGGCACGTTAAAAGGTCATTCATTTTTTACAGTTACACGACATGTCTCAGACTGGCCTCTGCCCTGGGCTTCCAAATCACTAAATCCGTCCCTGACCAACCCACAAAGCTCAAGAGTGACTTCGAAATTGGAAGTTTATCCACTAGGGGCAACAGTGAGCCCTACTACAATCAAGTAGGCTAGGGTTTTGCTAGAGCGCTGTGGATGTGGGTGGTAGCTGATGGGTGTTATTCCACGATTCTGGATTAGAAGGTTGTGAGATTGATCCCATTTAACCATATCCCAAACATTAACCCTTACCGTAAACATTTGGAATGAGTACGTAAACTTTGTTTTAATTCTGTCCAAAACCTTAACCTACATCTCATGTAATCCCATCTCATGTAATCCCATGAGAGTGGATCAGAAGGGTGTGTTTAATCCCAGTGGTGAAAACTTGTTTTGAATGTTTTGTTTTTAAACTATCCCAAACGTTAACCCTTACCATAACTATTCTGAATGAGTGACTAAATGTTTTAACCCTGTCCAAAACCTTAACTTTTCATGTCCTAAATTTGGTGGATGGGCATATTCCCATGACTCTGGATCAGAAGGTTATGAGTTCTATCCCATTAGTGGAAAACTCATATTTAAAAAATGTTTTAACCATATCCCAAACCTTAACCTTTACCTTAACCATTCAGAATGAGTGTCTAAACTTAAGGAGCGACTGTCTTTAAAAAGCAACGAATCCCTTTTAATTGTGGCTTCTATATGAGTCAAACAGTTATTCCAGTGTCATAATTAACTACAAAGGATCATGTCGGTCATAAAGTAATTCTTGTTTAAAACAGAGTTTGGCGATCGCTCTCTATTCAATATATTACACAGTAAGACAGACCTGCTCAGCAGCTCAGACTGTTTACATAAGACAAGTCGCAAATCGTTTTACTTGAGAAATACTGTACCTTAGATGTAAAATTGCGCAACTAACACATGAATGTCAAAAACAACAAAATTAATTACAGATTTCTTAGATTCCTCCTGGGGATTTTGAGGAAGTGAAATAGGCTTTCGCTTCCAGTGTGTCATGAGGGAAAAATATTATGGGGGACAAAACATCATTAACCAAACACGGAATCGGTCTGGAAACACTCCTCCAAGACTGGAATTTTGTTTTTCCTAATGGGCAACAGAAAAACACATGTACCAGTCGGTGCGTTCAGCAGATCTTTTAACCAACCCTGTCCAAAAACCTTGAACCTTGACCTTATAAATTTGACATTTGGAGCAACAGAACAACGCTGAGCAGGAGTCAACCCAAGGTGTCAGAAACACGACAAAATTGAACATTTGGAGGAACTTCAAAATGTGATGTTTGGAGAAATGTGGATAAATGTCTAATTCTGCAGTGAGAAAGTGAAAGCTTGTTGGCCTGGCCACAGGTACACAATAACCCATCCAGTCCCCTTCACACAGGTACACAATAACACATCCAGTCTCCTTCACACAGGTACACAATAACACATCCAGTCTCCTTCACACAGGTACACAATAACACATCACCTCCCCTTCACACAGGTACACAATAACTCCCACACATACAGTTCCAGAACCCCCCCATCCATCCTCACCACCACCAGTCTCCATGTGTGAAAACATGGTGCCACTACCAGCTGGCAACTAGGGGATGAGAAGACATTAGACAACGCTCCAACCCACAGCGATGAGTTACCTTACCGCCAGAACTCACAGGGAAAGAAATAGACACAACTGTAGCTTGTATAAAAAGCAGTCATTTTAATACGATTTGTTACAAAACATGCAATAAAATACATCAGACACTGCAATTCATATTCTGTCAGCACAGTTGACATCTCTACAGAAACTTTTTTAGTTTTTTTTATATATGTTGACTTCACATCAGAACACAAATGTTTAATCTATGCAATTCATCCCACATAAAATGTCCAAATTAAATAAAAAACACCTGGCAACCTGGCTTCTACAAAACATGAGTGATTGTTTGATGAGCCCCCTCCCTCCTTCCCGTCTTCCAGTTGTTACATGGAGACACAGAGGACAGCTGCGTATCAACTGGCAGCCTATTCCCTATACATTCGGCCTATGGGCCCAGGTCAAAAGTAGTGCACTATAAAGGGAATAGGGAAGTCATTTGGGATGCTGATTAAGCCTCACCGTGGGGACAGATTGATTTAAAAAAAAAAGGTCTGTGTTTAATACAGTAATGCACGGTTACTGTACTGACATTGTCAGCACACACACACACACACACACACACACACACACACACACACACACACACACACACACACACACACACACACACACACACACACACACACACACACCCTACTCCAGGGAATTGACAGAAGGACATTAGTAGTAATTGGTAGAACTGACTGACAGAAGTAATAGAAAAAGCAGGAGAGACGGGGATGGAGTCAGGGGAGAGCAGGAGAGACAGGAGGTAGGGAGGGAGTCAGGGGAGAGCAGGAGAGACAGGAGGTAGGGAGGGAGTCAGGGGAGAGCAGGAGAGACAGGAGGTAGGGAGGGAGTCAGGGGAGAGCAGGAGAGACAGGAGGTAGGTAGGGAGTCAGGGGAGAGCAGGAGAGACAGGAGGTAGGGAGGGAGTCAGGGGAGAGCAGGAGAGACAGGAGGTAGGGAGGGAGTCAGGGGAGAGCAGGAGAGACAGGAGGTAGGTAGGGAGTCAGGGGAGAGCAGGAGAGACAGGAGGTAGGGAGGGAGAGCAGGAGAGACAGGAGGTAGGTAGGGAGGGAGTACGAGAGAGGAGGTAGGTAGGGAGGGAGTACGAGAGAGGAGGTAGGTAGGGAGGGAGTACGAGAGAGGAGGTAGGTAGGGAGGGAGTACGAGAGAGGAGGTAGGTAGGGAGGGAGTACGAGAGAGGAGGTAGGTAGGGAGGGAGTACGAGAGAGGAGGTAGGTAGGGAGGGAGTACGAGAGAGGAGGTAGGTAGGGAGGGAGTACGAGAGAGGAGGTAGGTAGGGAGGGAGTACGAGAGAGGAGGTAGGTAGGGAGGAGAGAGAGAGGAGGTAGGTAGGGAGGGAGTACGAGAGAGGAGGTAGGTAGGGAGGGAGTACGAGAGAGGAGGTAGGTAGGGAGTATGAGAGAGAGAGGAGGTAGGTAGGGAGGGAGTACGAGAGAGAGGAGGTAGGTAGGGAGGGAGTACGAGAGAGGAGGTAGGTAGGGAGGGAGTACGAGAGAGGAGGTAGGTAGGGAGTATGAGAGAGAGAGGAGGTAGGAGGGAGGGAGTACGAGAGAGAGGAGGTAGGTAGGGAGGGAGTACGAGAGACAGGAGGTAGGGAGGAAGTCAGCGGAGGAGCCGGAGAGGGAGAGAGCAAATGCTGGTAATCTATCTCCCTCACACGCACTTCCCCTCACAGCCAGATCTCACAGCATTATCAGACTTGGACGTTGAGCAAGCCAACATTTGTTGCGAAAGCTTTGCACATTTGAGCGGAAAGAACATGCAAATGCATTTCACATTAGCATTTCATATCTTTAGGGCAACATAGGCTGGGTTATGCCAGGGATTGTCTGTTGTACGTGTGCGTGTATGTGTGAGTGATATTCAGTGTGTGAACGACGTGGCGAGCAGCAGAGAACTCGAGCAGAACAGATTCACTCTTAGGGCGTCTTGATTTCACAAGCACATAGCATCATTTACCATGATATTAAACCATAAAGACAAAGAAACAGACATGGACACAGGCTGTATCTGTTAAATAGTATAATGAACAATCTGTCTATGAGGGGGTGAATAAATACAGCTTGCCTTGCAGAAAGTAAAAATGTGTTCAACACTTCAAAGAAAATATAAGACAACCAATTAAAGGGAAATTTAAACCAATTTCACAGCTGGTTACAGCCTGGGTGGTCATTTTCATAGTACATTTTTCCATAACAATGAAGTTTCACTTACTACAAACTGTAAAGCGTCTTGGAAACCGTTCACATTAGAAACCAATACAAAAGTGATTAGTATCAAAAGTACCTAGCAGTGAATAAGCAGTACAGTATCAAAACGCCACAGTCAAACATACAGACATCACAAGCATAGCTTCACAGTGTCATAGCTTCACAGTTAGTGTCATAGCTTCAGGGTCATAGCTTCACAGTTAGTGTCATAGCTTCAGTGTCATAGCTTCACAGTTAGTGTCATAGCTTCAGGGTCATAGCTTCACAGTAGTGTCATAGCTTCACAGTTAGTGTCATAGCTTCAGTGTCATAGCTTCACGTTAGTGTCATAGCTTCAGTGTCATAGCTTCACAGTTAGTGTCATAGCTTCAGTGTCATAGCTTCACAGTTAGTGTCATAGCTTCAGTGTCATAGCTTCACAGTTAGTGTCATAGCTTCAGGGTCATAGCTTCACATTCCAGAATCTTCTCCCCTCATCCAGATTCTAATACAGAGCCTCATAGAATCACCCCTCTTCTTTTTCTAGCGGGGCCTAGGCTCCCTCTCCGTAGCCTACATCTGCTCTCTGGTCCTTTTGGCAGCCTGCCCTCCTTCCGGACTGCTCTACCCCAGTATTGGTGCCTTCCACTGGGTCAGTCCTTCACTGCGGAGCCTGACGGAGATCCAGTGCTCTGTCATGTAGAACCCTGCTGCTCCTGCACCACCTCACTGCAGAGGGGAACACAGAGAACACAGCCAAACAAACAATGTTAGCGTTCATTCTTACGAGAACCAATCTACATTGATATATATAGTCTTCCCTGTGGCTCAGTTGGTAGAGCATGGTGTTTGCAACGCCAGCATGGTGTGTGCAACGCCAAGGTTGTGGGTTCGATTCCCATGGGGGGCCAGTACAAAAATAAATACATTAAAAAAATAATAATAATAATTGCATGAAATGAAATGTATGCATTCACTACTTTAAGTCGCTCTGGATAAGAGCGTCTGCTAAATGACTAAAATGTAAATGTAAATATTCAACATGCCTCGAGGAAGGAGAACAAGAACCAATCTACAATGATATATTCAACATTCCACTCAAGTATTAGACTTTTAGCTGACCAGGATCTTTATTGGCAGTATAAATGAGCATTGGATCAAGGCTGGAAGGAAAGCCTTTATCTCTCCAAGAGGATGGTTGGTCATTCCTCCCCTCTACTTCAACAACAGCCATCTATCTGGCTATACGAGGAAGGACTGAAAACAGCTCGTTTAAAACCACCACCCACCGTTAAGAAAAACTAGCTTCTCAACACCGTTCTGATGTTATCGTCACTTGACATTTTTACAGCTAGTAGTCCATTCCTACAGGCTCTATTTCCTGTCACAACCCCCCAGGGCTCCATGGTTACTGTCCTGTCACAACCCCCCAGGGCTCCATGGTACTGTCCTGTCAACCCCCCAGGGCTCCATGGTTACTGTCCTGTCACAACCCCCCAGGGCTCCATGGTTACTGTCCTGTCAACCCCCCAGGGCTCCATGGTTACTGTCCTGTCACACCCCCCAGGGCTCCATGGTTACTGTCCTGTCACAACCCCCCAGGGCTCCATGGTACTGTCCTGTCAACCCCCAGGGCTCCATGGTTACTGTCCTGTCACACCCCCCAGGGCTCCATGGTTACTGTCCTGTCAACCCCCAGGGCTCCATGGTTACTGTCCTGTCACAACCCCCCAGGGCTCCATGGTTACTGTCCTGTCACAACCCCCCAGGGCTCCATGGTTACTGTCCTGTCACAACCCCCCAGGGCTCCATGGTTACTGTCCTGTCACAACCCCCCAGGGCTCCATGGTTACTGTCCTGTCACAACCCCCCAGGGCTCCATGGTTACTGTCCTGTCACAACCCCCCAGAACGACATGGTTACTGTCCAGTCACAACCCCACAACTCTAGAATCTGTACATTCCCATTAGTCATGTTCCCTAGGTAGACACACCTGTCTATAAGATCCCACAGTTGACAGTGCATGTCAGAGCAAAAACCAAGCCATGAGGTCAAAGGAATTGTCCGTAGAGCTCCGAGGACAGGATTGTGTCGAGGCACAGATCTGGGGAAGGGTACCAAAACATTTCTGCAGCATCGAAGGTCCCCAAGAACCACTGTGGCCTCTTATCATTATTAAAATGGAAGAAGTTTGGAACCATCAAGACTCTTCCTAGAGCTGGCCGCCTGGCAAAAATGACCAATCGGGGGAGAAGGGCCTTGGTCAGGGAGGTGACCAAGAACCCGATGGTCACTTTGAGCAAAGTACAGAGAGATCATTGATGAAAACTTGCTCCAGAGCGCTCAGGACCTCAGACTGGGGCGAAGGTTCACCTTCCAACAGGACAACAACCCTAAGCATACAGCCAAAACAACACAGGAGTGGCTTCGGGACAAGTCTCGAATGTCCTTGAGTGGCCCAGCCAGAGCCTGGACTTGAACCCGATCTAACATCTCTGGAGAGACCTGAAAATAGCTGTGCAGCGACGCTCCCCATCCAACCTGACAGAGCTTGAGAGGATCTGCAGAGAAGAATGAGAGAAACTCACCAAATACAGGTGTGCCAAGCTTGTAGCGGCATACCCAAGAAGAATTGATGCTGTAATCGTTGGCAAATGTGCTTCAACAAAGTACTGAGTAAAGGGTCTGAATAATTATGTTTTTTTATGCATTTGCAAAAATGTCTAAAAAACAGTTTTTGCTTTGTCATTACGGGGTATTGTTTGTAGATTGAGGGAACAAAACAATTTATCAATTTTAGAATAAGGCTGTAACATAACAAAATTTGGAAAAAGTCAAGGGGTCTGAATATTTTCTAAATGCACTGTAGGAGCGTCGTTATATCTCAGAGCTGTTTCCCCCCAAAAAAATGTTTTATTAAAATGTTGCACTTGAAAACGCTTGTAATCTAACGCCTGCCTCAGATCACTCATAGATCAGCTAAGTACGTCGTTAGATGCTTTTTTTCCCCACGTTACTTTATTTCTTAAAAGTCTAAGTCGTGGGGGGGGGGGGGGGGGTGCTAAGCTGACATCTGGAATTGTTTTAAAATGGGTATTATGACTCTAAAGTATAACCATAAAACATAGCAGTCAAACAGGGAAATGGTTCCAATAGTTTTTCCACCATTCATTTTTCCACCATAGGGGATTTTAGAAGCACTTATAACAAGGGCTGTGTTTGGTGTCGGCTTACCCTGGCGTGACGTTCTGATAACCGTGTAAAAACTCTCTCAGACAAGGTGACCTAGGCCTATTTCAATCATATTGAAATACATTTTATGTTCAATCAATTGGAGTTCCATTTTGCTACTTGTAGGCTACCGTCTGAAATTTGACTCAATATATTTAATGATGTGCCAAATCTGAGATTAGTGCATTATTAAGCATTAGAATAAGCCGACCTCAATATTTGTAGCCGTAGGTGGTAATACCTCTCTAGGAGCTGATTATGAAATAATTATAATGTTAAGGAAAGATTTGAATGGAGAAAGCTGATCTGAGAACAGCCCTCCCTTTCTTTCCATCCTATCAGTATCGACACATGCTCCAACGATGTAATTAGCGACCGTTCTCTCTGCAAGGTGTTTTGGGAAACGAATGTTACATCTTCAGCCGTTGCAGGAAAGATGAATCGTTAAAAAAAAACAAAAAAAAACACTCGTTTTAAATTAAAATGTAAAGTTTTAAATAAGGCTAAATTGCAGCGATATCGAGAAACCGGGCACTGGTAAACTAGGTTGCCAAAACCCATTAGCGAAACAAATGCCTACCTGAGGTACGTATGGTATCATCTCTCCAGTAAGCCAACCTCTGACTGGTTCTCTCTCCAGTAAGCCACCCTCTGATTGGTCCTTGACTGACTAATAGTTGGACCTGAGGGAAGAGACACACTAAATCCATAACCAATAGGAAAACACTAGTGGACAGTTCAGTTAAAAATCATGCAAAAAAAAAAAAAATGGACAGAGTAGTTGTAGTCATAGTCATGCAACTCAAGCTTTTGTCCATTAGGTTCTACAAAATATGTAAAACTTGTTACAGTATATGCAACGTTTACACAAATATTGCAAAGAAAAAGTAGCAGCAGCTCAACTGGTTCAGAAGATATTGATAAAGATTCAGCTTTGTAGATTTTTATTTTAGCAAGAGTTATTATTAATACTATTCTAGGATATTTTGTTAGTACACAGACAATTTATTTTAGTAAATCTACAACTACAATAATATTGGAAGTTACTTTTTCTTTACTTTAGATTTTTGTTGATGTTGATGTTGTTGTTGACATGACTAGAATTCATCTTTTACTAAATTGCACGCATTTACCAGCAGCTTAATTCAATGTATAAACACACTATCAAATGACACATTTAGGGTTAAGGTTACCTTTATAGTGGAGCGATTACGGTTAAAACCATCCTCTCCTTTGCACTGCCATTACTCTCTTTACTAAAGTAGCCACCGCGTCGGCCACTACACACGACAAGAACATCGAGGTCAAACCCTGAAACCTAAAGACTTAAAATGGTTGGAGTCCAGTTAATTTACTAACAAGAGTCTAGCAATGCATTTCTCATTACCGTCTACGACCACAGGTAAGATGGATTGAAAAAGTCTTTATACATACCCAGGCACTCAATGCTTTAGAGCTTTAAAACACATTAGGAAGCTATCCAGGTTATTTTAGAGGTCTTACCTCTGGCTCCTTTTTAAAAGTATAGAAAGAGAGAGAAAGAATAAGTTGTGCTGCTTTTTAAATAAATCAATCAAGACATCATTTAGTATATGTTAAGGGCTTCAGACTACAATACAAATCATTTAAATTTAAAAAAAAAATGTGTTTTTGAAGAGAAATACAAATAAAAACACCTCTAACTACTAGGCTGTTAAATGTTATTTAAAAATATTCAAGAAATAAATCAAGTTACGGAAGTTTCATAGAAAAACAAACTAAATCTTTATTGACAAACTGCTACAAAACATCTTCTGGGCAGATGTAGTGGTACCTATTTAGACAAGCCTTACACAGAGCATAATGCATTTTAATGGAGAGGGTACATATACCAGTGGCAGAATAGTGGATACGTACAGTTTGGACGTTTTTAAAGTATGTACAAAGAGACCAGATTAATAAACTGCAGGATCCCTTCTCTGTATAAAGAGAAAACCCATGTGGAGATTTTTGTCCCAATCCTTCATTGCGTCATTTTTACATGCAGTTTATAGACTCAGATCAACCAATAAGATCCTCCAGTGACACATGTTGTTTTCTCTTAATCATGAGGCCGATCTAAGGCCATATTCTACTTCGAAGAAGTAGAATAACACAGAGCCATAATAAAATTAACTTAAAATTGTTGAACAACTTTAATAAAACAAATGAAGTAGGTGAGGACAGTCCATCTCTACAGTGGTTATTAGGCCTATATTTCAAAACTCTAATGTACAATGACAAAATATCATTATATAATCCCTGCTGCCTAAATCTAAATTGACAACTTTTAATTAAAAGACTATTTAAAACAAATGGGAATTATAAATCAAGAATGAATAGATCGCTGCTGCAAATTCCATTAACATTTGTTTGTTTTTACTGTTTCCTTTGACTTGATTTGACGTTTTTTTTTTGTTTGGTCTATATTACATAACTGAAACAGCGTTGATGTTTCTTTTACTTTGCTATATTAAAACAGAATTTTGAAATGTAGCCTAAATGGGAATCTGCAACTGTCCCTTAACAAAGCTTTTTTTTTTTACAAAAGAATTAAAAATGGTTTTCTTAAGATGCTAACAAGTAGATAAGCAGTCTCCAATTCCACTGGAAATGAGCTTAAATCCAAAATGTAAAAAAAAAGAAAAAGTTTACGGTCAACAATGCAAAAAAAAGCCAAGGGAGAGATCGGGTCAGAGATAAAAACAGATAAACTAAAACTTCAAACCAAACTAAAATACAGTTATCTTCTCTAACCCATCTAAAAAAAAAACGCTTTAGGGTTGCTCTGAATGAAATATCAAACCAGCTTCAATCAGTCAAGATCCTCATTTTCTGTTTGTAAAAGTCCATCGTAGTAGAAAATACCAAAACAAAAACAAAACGGACAATTACTTTTTTCGAGGGTTGCTTAGAGCGAGAGCTGCCGTGGTAGACAGGTTGGTTGGTTGTCAGGGCAACTCGTTAGCGTTGGTCGCTAGGCGTTGTCATGGTGAGTTCAGTATTGTCTATAGGGGTGTTCTCGGTAAGGGCCCTTAGCCGCTCTGGAAGGTGGGGCCTTTCCCGCCGGTGCCGCTCTCTGGGCTCCGTTCCAGTCGTCCTGGGCTAGAGGGGTGAACCACACACAGACAGAACAGACAGAGACAAAAACAGAAATGTCATTACAAAACGAGCTTGGCTGTCACATAGACATCTCCAACTAAAACACAATTTCCTTCCGTTTCCCAAGCGCACTTCAACAAGGATGTATTGAACATGTGTTGTCGGCATTATGCATGAAATTTACCGACTACAGAACCAAACCAAATGTTGGCACATGCTGAGAGCAATAATCAAGACAGAAAACAGATTTCCCTCTCCGTAAAGGGCGAGAGGTTTGGCTTGAGAGTGGAGTAGTGACGTCTTACCGTAGGGTTCATATGCCTCCTGTACCTCTCCATGTCCGTAGTCGTAGTACTCTGGCTCTCTAAGAGAAGAACAGAGGAGAAAGAACATTTCAAAAAGCAGCACACCAAGCTAGCAGGCTAAACAAGCTAACCAGGTAGGTTGCTAACTAGCTCATCAAGCTAACTAGGTAGGTCGCTAACTAGCTTATCAAGCTAACCAGAAACGCAAGATAGCCAGGAAACCAAGCAAACCAGCTGTCATCTTTGAGTTACATTTCATTCATAAAATCACTTAATATGTAAATCGAATAGCTTTAATAACTGATGTTAGCCAAGCGATAACCTAGTCACAGTTAGCTGAAGACAGCAGCCCATATCTTTCTCCGATTAAATAACACGTAGACTCAAAATAATCCAACCACAGGGGTAGGAAAGTTAATCCGTATGAACTCAAAAATATAGCCTATTTCAGTCCCTACAGTCCCCATAACTCAATAATCCAGTTTGAAAGTAGGGTAAGTGTAACCGTGAAGAGCAAGGACGTGAGAGCCAGAGCATGCACTAGCGTGTGTGTTGTTTGTTGCCAATAGACGGAGAGATTGGTGACTCACGCCTGTGGTTGACTGTAGTAATTGTCGTATGACTCGTACGCTGGCTCTGTGTAGCCCTCATCATAGGCCTAGTGAGAAGGGGAGAGCGAGAGAGAGGTAGAGAGAAAGAGACAGAAAGAGAGACAGAAAGAGTGAGGGGGGGGGTCAGAAAGAGTAGCAGAGAGACAGAGTAAAAAAACATAAGAAAAGGCTTTATTTATCCTTGACCTGATGATGATGCAAGATGGCGCGGACAGATGGGGCAGCTCTGCTTCTAGCTCCTAAGCAACTTTGCAGTATTTTTTTAGTGTGTGTTATTTCTTACATTATTAGCCCAGGATTTGTTGGTGTGTTATTACATACAGCCAGAAATAACTTTTGGATATCAGAGCGGCGGTAACTCACCAGCATTACGACCGGGAATATGACTTTCCCGAATTTGTTCGTACCCCCCAGGGCAATTGAACTGATTCCAGAGGCTGATCCAAAACATAGCCAGTGGAGGTATTCGGAGTGGACTTCTAGTCCGACGCAGGAGGCGCGCACACCATCCATCGCTCTCAAGTATATTACTCACTAATGTTCAGTCTCTGGATAATAAAGTAGACGAGCGCAGGGTGCGAATCTCCTTCCAGAGAGACATCAGGGATTGTCACACAGAAACATGGTTCTCTCGGGATATACTGTCTTCGTCCATACAGCCAGCTGGGTTCTCAGTATATCGCGCAGACAGAAATAAAGAACTCGCCAGGAAGAAGAAAGGCGGGGGTGTATGTTTCATGATTAACCACTCATGGTGTGATTGTGATAACATACAGAAACTCAAGTCCTTTTGTTCACCTGACATAGAATACCTCCCAATCAAATGCCGACCGTATTACCTCCCAAGAGAATTCTCTTCGGTTATAATCACAGCCGTGTATATTCCCCCTCAAGCCAATACCACGACGGCCCTGAAAGAACTTCACTGGACTTTATGCAAACTGGAAACCGCATTTATTGTAGTTGGGGATTTTAACAAAGCAAATTTGAGTAAAACGCTACCGAAGTTTTCTCAACACATTGACTGTAGCACTCGCGTTGCTAAACACTCGACCACTGCTACCCCAACTTCGGGGATGCATACAAGGACCTCCCCCACCCTCTCTTCAGCAAATCTGATCACGACTTCATTTTGCTCCTCGCTTCCAGTAGGCAGAAACTCAAAACAGGAAGTACCCGTGCTAAGGACTATTCAATGCTGGTCTGACCAATCGGAATCCACACTTCAAGATTGTTTTGATCACGTGGCCTGGGATATGTTCCGGTCCAGCCTCAGAAAATAACAATCTTGAAAGGTAGGCAAGGCAAGGCTGTTGCTTCACTCTCTATTCTCTCTACAATAACACATTACTAGTCGACTCCCACTACTAGTACTGTCTTGACCTAGATCTGATCTCCCCTGGTGAAATAGAGTTCAACTAATCTGGATAAATTAGGGTTAACTAAACTAACCAGATTACATTCTTAACTATTCATTACAGGGTTCAAAGCCTTCCACATGAAGGTGTTCTCTGAATCATAGTATGGTCATTGTTACAATGTATCTTAATAACTACAACATGATTGGTGGAGAAAAAAAAATCTACTAGCTAAAATGATAAAGGACTGAACAGTCCTTTAAAAATGAATTGATATTTTAACTTACATATTCCTCATATTGTTCGTGTGCTGGGGCGTGTTGGTGTTGGGGGGGCATCCTGGGTGGTCCACCAGGGGCAGGGGGTCTAGCTCGGGATGTTGCTGCCCCTCGGACGGGGGCAGCTGGAGGTCCCCCTCTTCCTGCCGGTGCCCCCCTCACTACCCCAACTCTGGCTGGCCCCCCGCGGGGCGCACCACCCCTTGTGGCACCTCCACGTGGGAGCATACCTCTACCCCTGGAGAGATGGAGGAAGAGAGAAAGGAAGGAAAGAAGGAAGGAAGAGGACCAGACATAGATAGACCAGACAATGAATTGTCATCAGCCACCTTGATAAATGTCATCCTGAGTCTGTCTGCCTGTCTGGTTACCTGGATGCCCCTGTTTGTCCCGGTGGCCCTCCTCGGCCCGGTGGTCCGCCTCTACCTCGTGGGGCCCCTGGCCCGTGCTCCTGGCCCCCGTTCAGATAACCCATCTCCATGAACTGTTCCTGACAGATGTCATCCATCATGTCCTGCACACACACACAGAGAGAGAGAGAGACAGAGAGAGACAGAGAGAGACAGAGAGACAGAGAGACAGAGAGACAGAGAGACAGAGAGAGGACAGACAGAAAGGAGGAGGGTTGGTAGTAAAGACAGAAGGAGGATAGGGAAGGAGGGAAGAGAGGAAAGGTAATTACTAAGCCGCTCAATACAAACCATTCCTCTAATGACTAAAAGAGCAAGGCAGCAGGCAATAAAGAGCATGTCTCATGAAGCCTTTTAAAAACAGTGTGTATGTATACGCAGCACCCGAGTCCCCTACACAGGCAAGGTAAAAGAACTAGTGAATGTACTCTAGTGATAAATCTTCCATTTTTTTCCCTCTGTTTATTGGAGAGGTTGAAACAGATAAATAATGATACTCCTGCAGTAGGGAAGCTTTCACACACCAAGCATCAAACATAGTCTTTCTCCAGAGAGTCATTTTTGGGGGTCGAACCACGATCCGAGGTCACGTCTCAAAACGCCACCATCCTTATACTGTTCCCACTACTATGCACTATGGGCCCTGGGTCAAAAGTACTGTATGCATTATGTAAGGAATAGGGAGTCCTTTAGGGAGCCATTGTTCTCCACTCATCTCTAGAGTGACAACACACAGAAAACAACCATTTGTCTGATTATGTACTAATCCATGGCCAAGAGCAACACGGCATTGCCTTTGTTCAACAATTTAGACAGTTAATACTTTGCTGTACATTGGATCGTTTCTACCTAAGCTAACTAATTATGAAGACTAAATAGAGTGTTTTTTGGGGGGGCCATTGGAGAGAGACAGACTGCCTTCCACAGCTTAGAAAAATCGAACCACTTCAAACTAGACAAATGAAGCTCGCTAGCCTAGAATCATTTTCAGAGGGATAATTAACGGGTGTAATACTGAGCACTCCACTCCAATCTAAACAAGTCTGTCTGGGAAAATCACACTGTTACACCAAATCACTGCTTTACATTGACCCATATGAACCAAACAAACAAGGCTAACCTACAGTACCAGTCAAAAGTTTGGACACACCTACTCATTCAAGGGTTTTTCCTTTATTTTACACATTGTAGAATAATAATTATGAAACAACACCTATGGAATCATTTAGTAAGCAAAGTATTAAATCAAAATATATTCTAGATTCTTCAAAGTAGCCACCCTTTGCCTTGATGACAGCTTTGCACACACTTGGCATTCTCTCAACCACCTGGAATGCTTTTCCAACAGTCCTGAAGGAGTTCCCACATATGCTGAGCACTTGTTAGCTGCTTTTCATTCACTCTGCGGTCCAACTCATCCCAAACCATCTCAATTGGGTTGAGGTCAGGTGATTGTGGAGGCCAGGTCATCTGATGCAGCACTCCATCACTCTCCTTCTTGGTCAAATCATTCTTACACAGCCTGGAGGTGTGTTGTTGGTCATTGTCCGGTTGAAAAACAAAAGATAGTCCCACTAAGCGCAAACCAAATGGGATGGTGTATCGCTGCAGAATGCTGTGGTAGCCATGCTGGTTATGTGTGCCTTGAATTCTAAATAAAATCACTGGCAGTGTCACCAGCAATGCAGCCCCACACCATCACACCTCCTCCTCCATGCTTCACAGCAGGAACCACATGCAGAGATCATAATTCCACCTACTCTGCGTCTCACAAAGACACGGCGGTTGGAACCAAAAATCTCACATTTGGACTCATCAGACCAAAGGACAGATTTCCACTGGTGTAATGTCCATTGCTCGTGTTTCTTGGTCCAAGCAAGTCTCTTCTTCTTATTGGTGTCCTTTAGTAGTGGTTTCTTTGAAGCAATTTGACCATGGAGGCCTGATTCACACAGTCTCCTTTGAATAGTTGATGTTGTGATGTGTCTGTTACTTGAAGTGCGTGAAGCATTTATTTGGGTTGCAATTCCTGAGGCTGGTAACATTAATGCACTTATCCTCTGCAGCAGAGGTAACTCTGGGTCTTCCTTTCCTGTAGCGGTCCTCATGAGAGCCAGTTTCATCATAGTGTTTGATGGTTTTTGCAACTGCACTTGAAGAAACTTTCAAAGTTCTTGACATTTTCCTAGATTGACTGACCTTACACTCATTAACTGACGTTAAAAGCTTTACAACAAAGCTTTCTTAGTATCCAACAAGCTTTCTCAACCCTTGACCTTTGTTTAGGTGTTCAGAACAAGGTTATGTGGTTTGGTAAGTAGAATGACCCTCTCCCCACTGGTGTGATTACTACCTCTGACGGTTTTGAGGTATGACAAGTACTTGGGAGTATGGCTAGATGGTACAATGTCCTTCTCTTAGCACATATCAAAGCTGCAGGCTAAGGTTAAATCTAGACTTGGTTTCCTCCATCATAATCGCTCCTCTTTCACCCCAGCTGCCAAACTAACCATGATTCAAATGAACATCCTACCCATGCTAGATTACAGAGACATACTTTATAGATCGGTAGGTAAGGGGGCCCTAGAGCGGCGAGATGTTCTTTACCAAATCGGCCATCAGATTTGTCACCATTTGCCACCATTTTCTCCTTATAGGACACATCACTGCACTCTATACTACTCAGTAAACTGGTCATTTTTGTACACCCATCACAAGACCCACTCGTTGATGCTTATTTATAAAACCCTCTTAGGCCTCACTCCCACCTAACTGAGATATCTACTACAGCCCTCATCCGCAACATTCTGTTAAAGGTCCCCAAAGCACACACATCCCTGGGTTGCTCCACTTTTCAGTTCGCTGCCACTTGCGACTGGATCAAGCTGCAAAAAAAACACTCAAGCAGGACCGTTTTATCTCCATCTCTTCACTCTAAGACTCAATCATGGACACTCTTACTGACAGTTGTGGCTGCTTCGTGTGATATATTGTTGTCTCTACCTTCTTGCCCTCTGTGCTGTTGTCTATGCCCAATAATGTTTATACCATGTTTTGTGTTGTCATGTGTTGCTGCCATGCTATGTTGTCGTCTTAGGTCTCTCTTTGTGTAGTGTCTCTCTTGTCGTGTGTTTTGTCCTATATTTCAATTTGATGTTATATTTTTTAATCCCAGCCCCCATCCCCGAAGCCTTTTGACTTTTCGTAGGCCGTCATTGTAAATAAGAATTTGTTCTTAACTGACTTGCTTAGTTAAATAAAATATACTGTGGTTTCTCTTTGCTTATTTGAGCTGTTCTTGCCATAATATGGACTTGGTCTTATACCAAGTAGGGCTATCTTCTGTATACCCTCCCTACCTTGTCACAACACAAATGATTGGCTCAAACGCATTAAGGAAAGAAATTCCACAAATTAACTTAGCAAGGCACACCTGTTAATTGAAATGCATTCCAGGTAACTACTTCATGGAGCTGGTTGAGAGAAAGCTTTGCACACTCTTGGCAGTCATCAAGCCAAAGGGTGGCTAATTTGAAGAACCTCAAATATAAAATATATTTTGATTTGTTTAACACTCTTTTGGTTACTCCATGATTCCATATGTGTTATTTCATAGTTTTGATGTCTTCACTATTATTCTACAATGTAGAAAATAGGAAAAAGAAAATAAAAACCCTGGAATGAGTAGGTGTCAAGACTTTTGACTGGTACTGTATATGATTTTTGCATCTTCTTTACAGGGAAATTAAGATATGCAATTACTGCATAGCTAGAATATCAATAACCAAACAACTTCTGCAGCATATAGGAATAACACCACAACAGTTTAACAAATTGTCATGACTGTCTTGTGCAGATCAGAATGGGTTAGATCAGCTTGGCAATGGATGAGAGTAACCAGACCCTATCTCACCCACAGAGGGGGGAGGAGGAGGGAGCTGCTGGAGGGGTTGACAGTTTACACCCTGTTGTAAATTACAGCAGAAGGGGGACTCTTTCTCCCCCTCCAGTATGAACAAAAGGAATGTCTTTGTTAACCTGTTATGGATAGGGGGCAGTATTTTCACGGCCGGATAAAAAACACGTACCCGATTTAATCTGTTTGTTACTCCTGCCCAGAAACTAGAATATGCATATAATTGTTTGATTTGGATAGAAAACACCCTAAAGTTTCTAAAACTGTTTGAATGGTGCCTGTGAGTATAACAGAACTCATATGGCAGGCCAAAACCTGAGAAGATTCCAAACAGGAAGTGCCCTCTCTGACCATTTCTTGGCCTTCTTTAGCCTCTTTATTGAAAATAGAGGATCTCTGCTGTAACGTGACACTTTCTAAGGCTCCCATAGGCTCTCAGAAGGCACCAGAACGTTGAATGATGACTCTGCAGTCCCTTGCTGAAAAACAGTAGCGCATTTGGATAGTGGTCGATCTGAGAACAATGAGACGGGCGCGCGTGCACGTGAAGAGTCCATTTTACATTTTCAGTCTTTGAACGAAAACGACGTCTCCCGGTCGGAATATTATCGCTATTTTACGAGAAAAATCGCATAAAAATTGATTTTAAACAGCGTTTCACATGCTTCGAAATACGGTAATGGAATATTTTGAATTTTTTTGTCATGATATGCGCCGGCGCGTCACCCTTCGTTACCCTTCGGATAGTGTCTTGAACGCACGAACAAAACGCCGCTATTTGGATATAACTATGGATTATTTGGAACCAAACCAACATTTGTTGTTGAAGTAGAAGTCCTGGGAGTGCATTCTGACGAAGAACAGCAAAGGTAATCAAATTTTTCTTATAGTAAATCTGAGTTTGGTGAGTACCAAACTTGGTGGGTGTCAAAATAGCTAGCCTGTGATGGCCGGGCTATCTACTCAGAATATTGCAAAATGTGCTTTCACCGAAAAGCTATTTTAAAATCGGACACCGCGATTGCATAAAGGAGTTCTGTATCTATAATTCTTTAAATAATTGTTATGTTTTTTGTGAACGTTTATCGTGAGTAATTTAGTAAATTCACCAGACGTGTTCAGTGGGAATGCTAGTTCTGAATGTCACATGCTAATGTAAAAAGCTGTTTTTTGATATAAATATGAACTTGATTGAACAAAACATGCATGTATTGTATAACATAATGTCCTAGGGTTGTCATCTGATGAAGATCATCAAAGGTTAGTGCTGCATTTAGCTGTGGTTTTGGTTTTTGTGACATTATATGCTAGCTTGAAAAATGGGTGTCTGATTATTTCTGTCTGGGTACTCTCCTGACACAATCTAATGTTTTGCTTTCGTTGTAAATCCTTTTTGAAATCGGACAGTGTGGTTAGATAAAGCAGAGTCTTGTCTTTAAAATGGTGTAAAATAGTCATATGTTTGAAAAATTGAAGTTTTCGGATTTTCGAGGAGTTTGTCATCCGCGCCACGCCCTATCATTGGATATTGGAGCGGTGTTCCGCTAGCGGAACATCTAGATGTAAGAGGTTTTAACCTGTTATGGCTAGGGGGCAGTATTTTCACGGCTGGATAGAAAACGTACCCGATTTAATCTGGTTACCACTCCTACCCAGTAACTAGAATATGCATATACTTATTACATATGGATAGAAAACACCCTAAAATTTCTAAAACTGTTTGAATGGTGCCTGTGAGTATAACAGAACTCATTTGGCAGGCAAAAACCTGACAAGGTTTCAGGCAGGAAGTGGCCTGTCTGACAAGGTGTCGTTCTTCTTGTCTCTGTTTATTGAAGAGTGAGGATCTTAGCTGTCCCGTGACACTTCCTACGGCTGCCATAGGGTCTCAGAAGGCGGCAAAAAGCGGAATCGTGGCTTTGCAGGCTCTGGCTGAAAAAAAGTAGCGCGTTTGGGTAGTGGCTGGTTACAGTACTGTGAGACTCAGGCTCGTGCCCGCGTCGACTGAAAGCTTTGTTTACTTTCCTCTGTTTAGCTAAATGGACATTCCCGGTCGGAATATTATCGCTTTTTTACGAGAAAAATGGCATAAAAATGGATTTTAAACAGCGGTTGACATGCTTCGAAGTACGGTAATGGAATATTTAGATTTTTTTTGTCACGAATTGCGCCATGCGCACGACCCTGATTTACCATTTCAGATAGTGTCTGGGACGCACGAACAAAACGCCGCTATTCGGATATAACGATGGATTATTTTGGACCAAACCAACATTTGTTATTGAAGTAGCAGTCCTGGGAGTGCATTCTGACAAAGACAACAAAAGGTAATCAAACTTTTATAATAGTAAAGCTGATATTGGTGAGTGCTAAACTTGCCGGGTGTCTAAATAGCTAGCCCGTGATGCCTGGGCTATGTACTTAGAATATTGCAAAATGCGCTTTCACCAAAAAGCTATTTTAAAATCGGACATATCGAGTGCATAGAGGAGTTCTGTATCTATAATTCTTAAAATAATTGTTATGCTTTTTGTGAACGTTTATCGTGAGTAATTTAGTAAATTCACCGGCAGTGTTCGGTGGGAATGCTAGTCACATGCTAGTCACATGCTAATGTAAAAAGCTGTTTTTTTATATAAATATGAACTTGATTGAACAAAACATGCATGTATTGTATAACATAATGTCCTAGGGTTGTCATCTGATGAAGATCATCAAAGGTTAGTGCTGCATTTAGCTGTCTTCTGGGTTTTTGTGACATTATATGCTAGCTTGAAAAATGGGTGTCTGATTATTTCTGGCTTGGTACTCTGCTGACATAATCTAATGTTTTGCTTTCGTTGTAAAGCCTTTTTGAAATCGGACAGTGTGGTTAGATAAAGGAGAGTCTTATCTTTAAAATGCTGTGAAATAGTCATACGTTTGAAAAATTGAAGTTTTTGTATTTTTGAGGAATTTGTAATTCGCGCCACGCCTATCATTGGATATTGGAGCAGGTGTTCCGCTAGCGGAACGTCTAGATGTAAGAGGTTAACAGGCTTTTCCTGCTGAAACTCTAACACGTTCAAAAGTGAATACTGGAACAATATCTCTAACATAAGAATGTGGGGAACGGTCAGTGGGGAGTTATAGAAAACTAATGACATGTTGGTTTTTATTTTGTGATACCATTAAAAATGGTATAAACCAAAATACTGTAACTTGGAAAGTATATCCCCTTTATCTGTCAAGTTTCCATCCAATACTATGTGCATATAATATGCCAAATGATGAAAGTATTATTGTTAAGATAGGAATGTAATTGAAGGAGTCATAAGAGATCATTTGCTATCATATACCTTTGCATAGTAAGTAACCATGATCCGAGTGAGGTCAGAGAGTGTGCCAGCCTGATGGAACCGTCCTTTTCGACCAGAGTGCATAAAAGGACTAGCTAAGAATTAACATACTAGACCAGAACATTGCCAGGTTGCAGCTGTGCGTGTAAAGTGGTCTGAATCCTGAACACTGAATATCAACATGAGGTGTAGGCGAGAAGCTCATCTCCCAGACAATCACCAGTACGGCTGATTAGCTGTCCTAAGTCAGATATCAAGAAAAGCGAATTTAAGTGGTACCATACTACTACTATTCAAACCATCCCATCCTACTACTCTTCTCAAATCACCGTATTCTCCGACTCTCATCTTCGACAGGAACCGCCGACACGGCTGGCTAACCATTACCCTAGGACCATCGTCCAGAGTGAACAGCACAAAGAAGACAGGGAAAAGGAGGGGACCCCTTTTTGGACAAACAAGCATGCCACTGAAAGGCCAAACCGACACTCTTCCAAAGGAGGGCTGGTTCCAACAGAGATAAACGGCGTAAATAAATGTCTTACTTTTAATACGTTCACTGTTTTATGGATATGATAGGTAAGTACCTTTCAAGTTTAATTCAGGAGATGGTCACTCTAAACAACTGCTCTCGTGGTGCCCCAAATTCCTAGTGAGTTAACCTCTTGGGGCTAGGTGGGACGCTAGCGTGCCACCCGTGGTGCACTCCATCAACAGCAGGTGCATTTCAAGAGCGGCAAATTTGAATCCAAATAAATGTCAAAATTCAAATTTTTCAAAAATACAACTATTTTACACCATTTGAAAGATAAACATCTCCTTAATCTAACCACGTTTTACGATTTCAAAAAGGTTTTACGGCGAAAGCATAAATTTAGAGTATGTTAGGACAGTACATTTACAAGAGTTGTGTGTAATGTTTTGTCAAGTCAAAGACAGGGTCACCAAAACCATAAAACCAGCTAAAATGATGCACTAACCTTTTACAATCTCCATCAGATGACACTCCTAGGACATTATGTTAGACAATGCATGCATTTTTAGTTCTATCAAGTTCATATTTATATCCAAAAACAGCGTTTTACTATGGCATTGATGTTGAGGAAATCGTTTCCCTCCAATAACCGGCAGTCAAGTCAGCGTAACAAATTAAATAATTAAAATTAGAAAACATTGGTAAAATATTATATTGTCATTTAAAGAATTATAGATTTACATCTCTTGAACGCAATCAACTTGCCAGATTTAAAAATAACCTTACTGGGAAATCACACTTTGCAATAATCTGAGCACTGCGCCCAGAAAAATACGCGTTGCGATACAGACTAGACGTCATGTTGGGGAGATCTAAAATCGAAAATACTATGTAAATAATCCATTACCTTTGATTCTCTTCATCAGATGTCACTTCCAGGTATCACAGGTCCATAACGAATGTAGTTTTGTTCAAAAAAGCTCATCATTTATGTCCAAAAATCTCCGTCTCGTTAGCACATGATGTAAGCCAGCCGGACTTCTCGTCATGAACGAGGGGAAAAAATATATTTCCGTTCGTTCAAACATGTCAAACGTTGTATAGCATAAATCATTAGGGCCTTTTTTAACCAGAACATGAATAATATTCAAGGTGGACGAATGCATACTCTTTTATAACGTATTGGAACGAGGGTACCCAACATGAACTCGCGCGCCAGGTGTCTAATGGGACATCATCGTTCCATGGCTCTTGTTCGGTCAGATCTCCCTCCAGAAGACTCAAAACACTTTGTAAAGGCTGGTGACATCTAGTGGAAGCAATAGGAAGTGCCAAAATATTCCTAAGCCCCTGTGTTTTTCAATGGGATAGGTTTAAAGTCAATACAACACATCAGGTATCCACTTCCTGTCAGAAAATGTCTCAGGGTTTTGCCTGCCAAATGAGTTCTGTTATACTCACAGACACCATTCAAACAGTTTTGGAAACTTTAGAGTGTTTTCTATCCATATATAATAAGTATATGCATATTCTAGTTACTGGGTAGGATTAGTAACCAGATTAAATCGGGTAAATTTTTTTTATCCAGACGTGCAAATGCTGCCCCCTAGACCCAACAGGTTAATAAGTAAATGATTAATTTAAAAAAAATCAGGTAACAATTATACATATTTGATTCGATAAATAACAGTCATCAGATTAATGAAAGTAAAGTCACAACAAAATACAAAATAGCTACAGATATAGGATATTCATTTAACCTGTTGGGTCTAGGGGGCAGCGTTGTGTTTTGAGTCTTCTGGAGGGAGATCTGACCGAACAAGAGCCATGGAACGATGATGTCCCATTAGACACCTGGCGCGCGAGTTCATGTTGGGTACCCTCGTTCCAATACGTTATAAAAGAGTATGCATTCGTCCACCTTGAATATTATTCATGTTCTGGTTAAAAAAGGCCCTAATGATTTATGCTATACAACGTTTGACATGTTTGAACGAACGGAAATATATTTTTTCCCCTCGTTCATGACGAGAAGTCCGGCTGGCTTACATCATGTGCTAACGAGACGGAGATTTTTGGACATAAATTATGAGCTTTTTTGAACAAAACTACATTCGTTATGGACCTGTGATACCTGGAATTGACATCTGATGAAGAGAATCAAAGGTAATGGATTATTTACATAGTATTTTCGATTTTAGATCTCCCCAACATGACGTCTAGTCTGTATCGCAACGCGTATTTTTCTGGGCGCAGTGCTCAGATTATTGCAAAGTGTGATTTCCCAGTAAGGTTATTTTTAAATCTGGCAAGTTGATTGCGTTCAAGAGATGTAAATCTATAATTCTTTAAATGACAATATAATATTTTACCAATGTTTTCTAATTTTAATTATTTAATTTGTTACGCTGACTTGACTGCCGGTTATTGGAGGGAAACGATTTCCTCAACATCAATGCCATAGTAAAACGCTGTTTTTGGATATAAATATGAACTTGATAGAACTAAAAATGCATGCATTGTCTAACATAATGTCCTAGGAGTGTCATCTGATGGAGATTGTAAAAGGTTAGTGCATCATTTCAGCTGGTTTTATGGTTTTGGTGACCCTGTCTTTGACTTGACAAAACATTACACACAACTCTTGTAAATGTACTGTCCTAACATACTCTAAATTTATGCTTTCGCCGTAAAACCTTTTTGAAATCGTAAAACGTGGTTAGATTAAGGAGATGTTTATCTTTCAAATGGTGTAAAATAGTTGTATTTTTGAAAAATTTGAATTTTGACATTTATTTGGATTCAAATTTGCCGCTCTTGAAATGCACCTGCTGTTGATGGAGTGCACCACGGGTGGCACGCTAGCGTCCCACCTAGCCCCAAGAGGTTAACCAGTTTCTCACAGCAGTAAAATATTCCTGCGGCCAGAGGAAATGTGAATTATTGTGTGGATTATCATTCATGGACCTTTTTGCAGGGGTTGATATATTTTTAGTTAGGGCAAATTAAGTCAGAAATGTTCAAGTGGAAATTACAAACTTTAGAAGCCTTCGAATACAATACAAGTTTGCATTTCCTTCTGTACAGGACATTTCCTGCAACTACAGGGTGATCAAATTAATATGCTACATCTGTAGGATAGCAATATTCAAACAAGTTCATCAGCGTCCAGAATTCCAAACATAATTCTCCAGCTTGGAATCCTTCCAAAGTATTAGCGGCAACATGGCAGTCCCCAATGCAACAGGAATGGGCCACCAAAGGTGAGCTGGGGGACATTTTCTCAGAATGCTGTTACTCAAGGTCTCCACAGAAACAGATCTAGAATAACAGCAACCTCTATATGCAAAATGTTTCTAAGAATTTTTCGAAATATTAGGAGGTACCATTTTTTTTTTGTAGTATCAGTGCTATGATCTTGGCCTATGCCGAACAAACGCCTTTACAACCTGTATGTGTAACCTGCTAATTTCAATGAAACCTGGGAGTAAGCAAAACAGCGTCGCGAGAGGTTCGCACTGCACAGTGTAAAATTACGCTCTATTCTATTTTCAAGAATCCCGCTCATGCTGCCATAGCTGCGCATCCAGAGAAGCAGTTAAAAGCTGACTATTTCCCAGATGCCCCAGTGTAACTCAGCAGTTGGAGGAGTGTCTTTGGGAAGCACTACCCTCCTCTTCTATCACAGGAGGCTTACGGATATTTAGAGCCATGTGGGGGCACCCTGCTGGCACGGTGAAAGTGACCCAATTATTTTTTAAGCTGATTGTTTATAGGCTCAGGCTCACTGCCCTATCGAGGCTGGTTATTAATCCAGGTAAGCAGACACATCGTCGGTCAGTCCATCGAATGACGTGGTGCTTGCTTTGTGTATCGTGTCAAACTGTTCAAATCGACCAATCAACCAATAGCATTTGATAACTGTTTAGGTATCAAAACCATTTCTTACAAATAAAGAAAATTGCATTATTTTTTATTTTTTTTCATGTCTTGAAAAGTAACCTGCACTTGCCTAATAAAAATACTACAGTTTATGCAACTGATCACGACCTTGACAAGGTACACTCTTTCTTAAATGGTTCTGCTCTTGCCAGATAAAATAACCTTTGAGTGAAGCGTGGGGTTCTTGACGTGGCATCAACAGCTCTTCAGAATTCTAAAAGGTTCTTGAAAATGTATGGAAGCTTGCAGATGTGTCCCTTTCATAGCACACAGCAAATTGGGCATTCTTAGCTAGTGTTGATTTTTCAGTGTAACGTTTCTAGTGTTGATTTAAGAGTTAAATTAACACTCAGGTGGTGTAAAAAGAACCCCAGTGTTGGTGTTAATAACCAGAGTTTAACCACGCATTATATTTCCCAGCATGCTCTATTGCAGTTTGATATTTAGAAGTGTTTGTTTCAATATCTGTTTCTGCAAGTACATTGATTGATTAATTCATGTTATGCTTCTCAAATATTTTTTATTTAACTAGGCAAGTAAGTTAAGAACAAATTCTTATTTTACAATGAAACCCTAACCCGGACGACGCTGGGCCAATTGTGTGCCGCCCTATGGGATTCCCAATCACGGCCTGGAATCGAACCAGGATCTGTAGTGACGCCTCTAGCACTGAGATGCAGTGTCTTAGACCGCTGCGCCACTTGGGAGCCCATAAACATAAATAAAAGCATTTTTCTAAGCTATTCCAATCTGTTACTTGGACTTATAGCACCCGTTACTGAAATGCTAGTTCCAGTTTATATGGTTTATGTAGTGTGATATTTTAAAATCATACCCTGCCAGTTATTCTGAATGCATGTTGCAGGTGAATAACAAATCCAAATGTTGGATATCCCCACTCTGGGTGGATGTCAATAGGAATTACACATCACTTCGCAAGCCAGTATAATGTGATTTGCAGTTTGATGCAGCCTGTAAACTAGGCCTTTAAAAGAAGGCCTTATGAAATATGTATTGTGATTTTAAATGACAACAAATTCACTTAGGAGCTCACTTGGTGAAGGCCACAAGAGTAAAAATGAATACAACAATCATGTCTCTGTCACTAGCAAACACAGTCATGGTGTTAATGGTACCTTGAAAATTCACTTGAAAAGGTACCTTGGGAAATATGCAAATAAGGCTTAAAACCATACAGCAACTCTGGTCCTAGAGGGCCGAAACATTACTGGTTTTGTTTGGTTCTTCATAGAACCTTCCCATTTTGTGGTTCTTCAGAGACACTAAAATGGTTCCCGTATACCATCGCTCTCAAGAACCTTATTTGGTGTCAACTTGCACCTTTATTTTATTTTTTTAGGGGCAGACAAGGAAAATAAAAAGCCAATCAAACAAAGCACTGGAACTTACAGAACCACCACACTTAAGAGTCTAATTCCACTCACAGGAAAAAGGAACTTCTTGACTTCCTCCATGGCGTGGGCCATGCGTAGATACGCCTCGGGCACGGGAGCAAACACCTCGATGAAGACATGCAGCTCCATGGACAGGTGTGCGTACTTGGGCTCACCACCTTTCCTCAGACCCTCCTCCTGAAACACAACACAGGACAATTAGAGAGCTTATTGAGGAAGACAAGCCACCTCGGTCTGGGTCTGTGTGTGTGTAACATGCCAGGTGTGTGTGTGTGTGTGTGTGTGTAACATGCCAGGTGTGTGTGTGTGTGTGTGTGTGTGTCACATGCCAGGTGTGTGTGTGTGTGTCACATGCCAGGTGTGTGTGTGTGTGTGTGTAACATGCCAGGTGTGTGTGTGTGTGTGTGTGTGTGTGTAACATGCCAGGTGTGTGTGTGTGTGTGTAACATGCCAGGTGTGTGTGTGTGTGTAACATCCCAGGTGTGTGTGTAACATGCCAGGTTTGTGTGTAACATGCCAGGTGTATGTGTGTGTGTGTGTAACATGCCAGGTGTGTGTGTAACATGCCAGGTGTGTGTGTAACATGCCAGGTGTGTGTGTAACATGCCAGGTGTGTGTGTAACATGCCAGGTGTGTGTGTGTGTGTGTGTGTGTGTGTGTGTGTCACATGCCAGGTGTGTGTGTGTGTGTGTCACATGCCAGGTGTGTGTGTGTGTGTGTCACATGCCAGGTGTGTGTGTGTGTGTGTGTCACATGCCAGGTGTGTGTGTGTGTGTGTCACATGCCAGGTGTGTGTGTGTGTGTGTGTAACATGCCAGGTGTGTGTGTGTGTGTGTAACATGCCAGGTGTGTGTGTGTGTGTGTGTAACATGCCAGGTGTGTGTGTGTGTGTGTAACATGCCAGGTGTGTGTGTGTGTGTGTAACATGCCAGGTGTGTGTGTGTGTGTAACATGCCAGGTGTGTGTGTGTGTGTAACATGCCAGGTGTGTGTGTGTGTGTAACATGCCAGGTGTGTGTGTGTGTGTGTGTAACATGCCAGGTGTGTGTGTGTAACATGCCAGGTGTGTGTGTGTGTGTGTGTGTGTGTGTGTGTGTGTGTGTGTGTGTGTGTGTGTAACATGCCAGGTGTGTGTGTGTGTGTGTGTGTGTGTGTGTGTGTGTGTGTGTGTGTGTGTGTGTGTGTGTGTGTGTGTGTGTGTGTGTGTGTGTGTGTAACATGCCAGGTGTGTGTGTGTGTGTGTGTGTGTGTGTGTGTGTGTGTGTGTGTGTGTGTGTAACATGCCAGGTGTGTGTGTGTGTGTAACATGCCAGGTGTACATCAGCTCATTCACCTTCGCCTTGTCCCTCATGGATCCTTTGCCCAGTACAGAGATCTTTGCCCCAGTCTCTTCCTGAAGGCGTTTGATTGTGTTGCCCTGAGGGCCAAGAATCTTCCCCACAAAGTTGAACTGGAAACAGACAAACAAGACAGGTTTAGACCACAGAATATCTACATGGTTCGTTGTGTACCAGTGTGCAGGAAAGCATATGGCTGTGTGTTCTGTACTTGTTGCATAAAACATAGTGTTTCAGTGTGGGTCATTAGTGGTGCATGGGTCAGCTGTTTGGTCACCAGCACCCACCCGCAATTGCTAATAACCCACACGTAACTGCCCGACTATACACATGATAAAGTGGAAATCAGAGGCCACACCCGACCCTAACCTGCTAATATAGAACATGCTCTGTAGGCTACAGTCAGAGACGACGCAATTACTTTTTGACAGGGGGGCGCACAATGTTTTGACAGGGGGTGCACAATCTTTGGGGGGCCTAAATTAGATGTTTCTGCTTATAATTCCAGACATTTTGGTAGGCTATTTGTTTAGTCGACTTGTCTATAATTAGATAGATGCAGCGTCTCTTCATGTTGCCCTATAGGAGACTAAATAAACTCTTGCTCAACAGAATGATGTCATAAAGGGATAGAATGAATGCTTCAATCTAGTTGACATCGATACATTTCTCTGTCATTTCTTCTTCTTTCGCAGAGCAAAGATATTTTTAAATTGACCGGGGAGAAAATGCAATAACTCAGAAATGTTTTTTTTAAATTATAAATAAATAAAATAAAATAGGAAAGATTTTCTGTGCAAAGTTTCCAAATGACATCAGTTTGACTCGGTTGTAAGGAAATACAAAAGCTGTGAAAACAACCCAACATGTTTCTGATAAGATTTCAGTTCTCCTTGGATGCATATTTTATGTGCCTAGAATACTATCAGCTTGAATGATGCTAAAAAAGACAGTACCTCTACAGACGCTAACTAATTGCATTTGCATTCTCCCAAGATTTACATTTTAGTCATTTAGCAGACATTCTTATCCAGAGCGACTTACATGCATACATTTCAGCGACTTGAATGCATACATTTCATTTTCATTTCATGCATTTTTTTTTTTTGTACTGGTCCCCCGTGGGAATAGAACCCACAACCCTGGCGTTGCACACACCATGCTCTACCAACTGAGCCACAGGGAAGGCTCAGTTGGTAGAGCATGGTGTGTGCAACACCAGGGTTGTGGGTTCGATGGCTCAAAAAATAAATAAATAATAATATAAATAAATATATATTTCTCCACTCTTGTTTACAGAGTCAAAAAATGTAGCCTACATTTGGTGTGTGTGTCATTGTACTGCAAGAAACGCTTAATTCTGCAAGAGTTAATATTAAGTCTATGTGAGAGGTTATAGACCTACAGTCAGTGTCCAGATTTCAGAGTCCAGATTTCAGAGTCAGTTTAATCCATCTGAACAGTAGGCTACAGTTCCTTTGATGTGTCCCAGGACTATTTAAGGCACCGTTATCATCCTCTTTCACCACCTCCCCAACACTATTTAGAACTCTACATTTCGCAGCTTTTCTCTTATTGAATTCAACTCCGAAATGTTCCTTTTTTTGCCTCTGTGGATTGACGTTATAACTTTTTCTGCCTGTTCCCAAAAGTATTTGGCGATTGGCGTGTAGGCTATTTGGCACGCGTACAATCAGGACATAAAAGGTTAGGCTCCATGCCAGATAGCCTAAAATAACGGAGGGGAAAAACCTTGATGTAGCTTATAAATATAAAATTTGCACAATAATTATACATTTATGGATTTTTTAAGGTATCGTTTTTTTTCTTCTTTATTCAACCCAGCCGTCCTTCATCCACACAACATTTCATGACCCTAAACCCGCATGCGGATATAACCGCAGGGACTGCGGATTATAAATCAACCCGTACATCACTATGGGTCGTATGGCCTTTCCCAATACAAATGTGTCAGACCTTCAATAGTGTAAGGAACTGGGCAACAAAAGCATTTGAAACATGAAGCAACTGTAATGGAACAATTGTGCCGCAGAGTGGTAGAACGGCTGTAGACCCACACCCCGTGGTCACGTCACGCACCACCGTGGTCACGTCACGCACCCCCGTGCAAAGTTCTGCCTACCATGTAATCACCATATAAATACAGAGTTTTAGTGATACTTAAAATAATGAGGGACCAGGAAGTGGATTAATAATCGTTGTCCTTCGGGGGGGGGGGGGGGCCTTTCACGTTGAAACGTGTTAACCTCGTTTAATCCCTAAAACATTGTTGAGCGCAGGGCAATTCAATTATAATTCTCTCTCTCTCTCTCTCTCTCTCTCTCCTCTCTCTCTCTCTCTCTCTCTCTCTCTCTCTCTCTCTCTCTCTCTCTCTCTCTCTCTCTCTCTCTCTCTCTCTCTCTCTCTCTCTCTCTCTGAACTGGGACTCTGGGTGACCAGAATCTGACCAATTAGTGAACATTATTCAAATACAACCAGAACTACTCTAGATATCAAAGCTCTGATTGGAGGAACCCTGTCTAGAGAAAGTTGACAAGTCCTCTCTGGTCTAAGTGGCGTCACCTATTCTACTGCATCTTAGACTATGATACAGTAGAATAGACTATGATGCTCTGGCATTGCTCGTCCAAATTTCTTAATTCCATTCCTTTACTTTAGAGTTTTGTGTGTGTGTGTGTATTGTTGTGAAATTGTTAGACATTACTTGTTAGATATTACTGCACTGTTGGAGCTACACAACACAAGCACTACACTACACCTGCAATAACATCTGCTAAACACGTGTATGTGACCAATAAAATGTGATTTGATAAGTGACGGATCGATGTATAAGTCCACCCAGCTAAAGCCTAGAGCTTTTGAAGCCTACACAAGCTTGCCGTCTCAGATAAAAAAAAATGACTCATCACGGAAGAAACCTAGTTCGGCGAACCACTTTTAACTACACTTATATTTTCTCATATGCCTACTGGTGATGGGAGGTGTTAATAGAGTTACATATTGGGAGGTTATGTTTGACGATATATCGTCAAACATTAACATATATAACGATATATCGTCAAACATAAACATGACGATATATAGTTGTGACAATATTGCAATATTATTATTTTTGCGTTAGTTGGCGACATCTGCACCAAAAACTCCAGTATTTTTCATTCATAGCTTGTTCTCCATCATTTAAATAGAGAGACAATTCGTTTTCAGCACCTTAGTTTCCATGACTGATCAAAACTGTTTTTCTCATGGCTCTCTCTTGTCCCTCTGCAGCAGACATATGATGAGCAATATGTTTGGAACATTGAATTGCAATAAAATCACAGTATTGAATCGCGATACATTTTGAATCAGCACCTTGGGGGGGGGCCAACATTTAGACACCCCTACTCTGTAACCTGGTTTGACCCCCCCCCAGTCACCCATGTAATTCAAGCCCTGCTGCTGAATGAAGGAGAAAAGAGGAGAGGTAGAAGGCTTACCCTCGGATACTGTTTGACAGGTATGAGCACGCGTTCCTTCAGTTTGATATTCTTGACGGTGAAAAGGTCCAGGTACGCATCTCCTCCTTCCTTCTTGGGCTCACCTTTCTGGATTCTCTCGATTTCTACAAGGGAGAATGACATTTATTCAAACACGAAATCTTACTATGTTATAACAATGTAGTTATCATTTAAATGTAATTACTGTGAAAACATTAAAGCTGCATTGTTTTTTTTTGGGGGGGGGGGGGCGACCTGACCAAATTCACATAGAAATGTGAGTAATAGATCTGTAGATATGGTCTATGTGAGATTTCTGTGCTCTCTATTCTTACTTTTACTTTCGATTTTGTACATCAGCTCCAAACAGCTGATAATACAGCATTTTTGGGTTATTGAAAATATATTTCACAGCGGTTTATAAACTGAAAATATCTAAACTAGTCAAATTTTTGCAACCAGGAAATGGCAGAGCAATTTCTGCATATTGCACCTTTAATTGCCAGACCAATTGCCAGACCAATTAAAGGTGCAATATGCAGAAATTGCTCTGCCATTTCCTGGTTGCAAAAATTTGACTAGTTTAGATATTTTCAGTTTATTTGACCAAAAAAAAAGCAAGTATAGTGTGTGTGTGTGTGGAGAATCATTGTACCATCTAAACCGCTGTTAGAAGTCATAGAGCCACGGAAGAGCCTTTCAGTCTATAGTACGGTACAACGCCATTTATTTCAGACCACCGCCTCACTCCCTGCGATGACAGTGTCTCAGCATGCCACATGCAAACGTGTCAACTACACTACCAGCTGGGAGCCAGGTCTGCTAGCAGCCTAGCAGTGGTGCCTGGGTAGCTGCTGTGCTCCACACACACACACACACACATTGAACTGTGCCACTATGCATCTATTGTTCTGTAGTTATTTAACCAGCCAGTCACACACCACTACAGTCATCTACAGGCTCTGTAGCATGCTAGACATATCTAGCACTACAATCTGAATGATTAGCAGTACTGGATAAAAAGGTACCACGAGGGACACAGCCACGGTGAGACATACAGTAGCTAACCTATGCAACCCTGTTTTACACGCCTGTACATACACGTCTGTATAGTAGGCATGTATAGCCCATCGTTCAGACAGCTTTGGTTGACATTTAAAAAGGTCACGGACAAAGTCACAGCGGGGTTCCAGTCTGGGTCTTTAGGATGAGCTCACGACAGATTATCTTTAGCGAGGTCAATACCATCAGACACCACATCAGGCTGATTTAACCTGCCATTTCCAAGTCTTTTTTTTTTTTTTTTGCATTGTGATTCACTGCCATACAGTATCTTGAGTACAGCATCTCCATTTATCTAGCAGCAATGAAGAAATCATGTCTTCAAGTGTGATCTCAAAAGACACTGACTAGTATTGATAGGGTCCCAACACACACACACAATTTAGGAAACACTGACCAACGTCTTTTCTCTCACAATCCAGGCCATCCGGCTACACAATATATATGAAACTACCTCCACACCTCCATCAAATGGTAGGCTACAGTACCGTGCTAGATTTGAATTCCAGAAGGTCTGGTTTATAATGCGAAACACATGGGTGGAAAGGACCTATGGAAAAAAAACATATTTCATCATGGAAAAAGTGTGTCAGATCGAGCTGGAAGTCGAGGCTAGACATCTTTCAGGAAACGTTTAACAACTCACTGCTGTGTTTCTCCAGACAAAAGCCTTTCAACATCTTGTCTGTAATATTTTCATCATCTGACTAAACAGAAAGGGCAGGATTCCAAGACACAAATTAAGCGAAGGCCTGGACTAAAACCTACTGTATTTTCAATGTGGATTCTCCATTGAACGTAATTTTTTTGGTCCAGGACCAGAGATAAAATGTATCCGGGAAACTGGCCCATAAACACATAGCGTCTATAACTGGCCGAATAGGAATAGGACACGTGTTTTTGGAGACAAACCCTACCATACATTCTTACACTGTGGCGATACAAATACTGTTACACACGCAGTTACAACGTGTCAACATATCGACACAAGTTATAATGTATCAAATTAAAGCTGTTACAAAACCTAGCCTAGTTGTCTTTTTTTCCACGATCAACAACTTTCGTTTCAGTAGTAGACTACTCAAAATAAACTACCATAACTGGTAAGCGTTGACATCCAGCTCTGAATATCATTCTCTCTATCCAAAATAAACTATATATTTTTTGGATTAACACTACCAACCAGAGAACAGCAAACATACTTTTCAGTTTTGGTGATAGTGATTTGCTGTGACCTACTATACCACACACACACACACAATAAAGGGCTGTACTGTATCTGCCAGACAAAAAGACCGGAGAGCATCCTATCATACCCTCTCTCGGGATTGCGGACATAGGTTACAGAAAGCCCATTCGGTCCATGTACAGAGGGGGGCTGCAGCTTTGAAAGTAAGGATTTCTGTTAGGCTAATTCTTGCGCATTTTCAAGTGACTTCGATATTTCAGAAGATGGGAAGTTCGCAAACTCGACTAGGAATGACTCCATTCAACCATTTGTTTCCAACGTTTGCTTAAAACCGTGTCTAGGTCACGTGTCACACTGTAGCCTAACTGCGGTGTGGTGACGGGTCGGAGCCAGGCTATGAAAGGATTTATTGTTTGCAGGGTTTTACAGACCGCTATACCCGTCCCGTTTGGTGCACACAATCCAGCCAAGGTGTGTCCTTTTCAAAACGTACATAGCAACAACAACAACAACAACAACAACAACAACAACAACAACAACAAAAAACTTAACGCAATCCATAAAATATACATCCTTTTGAACGAAGGACACGGGAAAATGTTGCCAATGACATTTGTTTTTTTTACCTGCGGATAAAAGTTTCATCGCGTGCGTAAATGACACGTCCAGGCTGTCTTTCTCCGCCAGGAGCTCCGGGAGGTATTTTCCTTCTTGATTCTCCATTTTGAGTTGGAAATCAGTTACAAATGCGATTTGTGCAATTAAAAATTAAAAACAAACTTCGGGTGGATAGAAAACATAAACAACAACAGTAGAATAAATAGTCCAGTAAAGTTACGTAATCAGTGCGTAAATATCCACTTATTCGTGTAGATGAATTTCGCTGCTTCGCATGTAGAGCTGTCGCTGCTACCGGGCGGCTGCTGACGAGGGCGGCTGGGTGCTCCTGTCGCGGCGCTTTGCCTGTTGAAAATGGAGACTGATGCATGCGACTGTCGAATATAGAATAAACGGAAGTGAGCTCAGTGAGATAGGTTTACTGCCCGCTGCTTTGGCGCCACCCAGTGGCGATTTTAGCAGATAAATCTTGGTGGGGCAACAAAAAAAAGTGGTGTGCATGCCAGCAAATCCACTACACAACACAGCACTAAACAATACATTACATTAGTTGCACCATAACGGTGACAAACGGTGCCCACAAACGGCCTACATAAAGCTGTTCCAACAGCAGTCCCTACACCTTACCACTGCTACACCTGGCTATCAGCAGGGCCTTGTCTGGCTGCTAAACAGTTCATTCAGCCTCATTTACTGCCTTTAAAAAAACATAGCTGATATGGCTGACTTGCCTTAACAAATGTGGTTTCTAATGACAATTGAAATGTATAAACTATGGCATAAGGGGACGACAAGCGGATCAGAGGCGATCCATAATTTTGATTAAGACATTATTGAGCGAGCTAGGACGGACATAGTCAATATAACTATTTGTTTAGCACTTTTGAAATGTACAGCGACAGAAATCAGAACATGGGCCGTTCTTACAGTATTCTCCCTGTACACCAAGTCCGAACTGTAGGATAAATAAAAGGGGCATATAAGCAGACAATGACAGCTCTTACAATATTTGGTGATTACATGTCTCTTAAACAGGCTATAGACTATATGTGCACCACCAATTCAGAACAGTAGGCAAAATTAATAGGGGTAAATAGACTAAATTATTAGGGTGAGGCACATGGGCTACTAATATCTTACTATAAAACATACACTTAGTATTACTTTCTTAGCTACAGTATACATATCTCCCTGGCATATTACATCGTTTATGCAGCAACATACAAGACATTTTTGGACTCACCTTGTTGTGCTGTGCTCACTTGAACAGGAAGGTGGTGCGATGGTCCTTCGTGGGCAAATTTTGTCATCAAAGCCTGGCATTCTCTGGATTTATGGCGCTTTCGAGACAACTGGGGGAAAAAAAGGTTGAATCATGATGACGGCCTTGATCTTCAGGTCTTAGCTCTAGAAAGAGGCCGGATTTACAATTTCCGAGTTGGATGACCGTTCAATACGTATTTTCCCAGTCGGAGCTCGTTTATTCCCGACTTTCCCAATTGTCTTGAACTCACTGAAGTCACGTTTTCGCAGTTCCAAGTTAACAGTTGTTTTGAGCGCGGCACAAATCATGCTTCATTGACAGCATGGCCAATGTTGAATGTTTATCATTTTAAACTTGGAAAAGAGCCCCTTAAATCCAGATTTGGGACCACACCGCCACTCCACTGAATAGCAGGCTAGTGATTGCTTTGCGATGCTTGTAGTTAGCCGCTGTCACTGATTCCTTCCAAACCAATCACTGTTGAATTTGCGATTTCCAACTTGTTGTGTAATGTTTATGTCCAATGGTTGATCGAGCACCAATACGTTTTTATCTATACTTTCTCTTCATTATTTCTCTTCATATGACAAGGATTTAAAAAGGATTCGCCAGTAGATTGTCGACTTAATTCATGATGATGACTGCTAGCTAAGATTATGAAAGTATGATGTTGACATGATCTGTCTAATCAATGCTACTGTACATACGTGATTTGACATCATTTTATCTGTGGCCAATGACCTTGAGCCTTCTTGGATGGACACTTCTAATGTAACTATATAGCAGCACCCAAGTGGCTAGAATTTTCTAGCTCTTCCCTTAGACTTGGCGGTGACGTAGAATGTCCCCATGAGTGACAGAACACTGAGCCAATCACGGCGCAGCGCTCCATATTTTCTGCTGGCTTGCCCCACCACCACAAAAAGTACTGAGGCAGGCTGAAACACCTGCATTTTGGTTGCTGCCTTACTCAAGAAAACAAAAAAGAGACTATGTTTGTATGCAGCTTTGTATATTATTTTATTAATACACTGCTCAAAAAAATAAAGGGAACACTTAAACAACACAATGTAACTCCAAGTCAATCACACTTCTGTGAAATCAAACTGTCCACTTAGGAAGCAACACTGATTGACAATAAATTTCACATGCTGTTGTGCAAATGGAATAGACAACAGGTGGAAATTATAGGCAATTAGCAAGACACCCCCAATAAAGGAGTGGTTCTGCAGGTGGGGACCACAGACCACTTCTCAGTTCCTATGCTTCCTGGCTGATGTTTTGGTCACTTTTGAATGCTGGCGGTGCTTTCACTCTAGTGGTAGCATGAGACGGAGTCTACAACCCACACAAGTGGCTCAGGTAGTGCAGCTCATCCAGGATGGCACATCAATGCGAGCTGTGGCAAGAAGGTTTGCTGTGTCTGTCAGCGTAGTGTCCAGAGCATGGAGGCCCTACCAGGAGACAGGCCAGTATATCAGGAGACGTGGAGGAGGCCGTAGGAGGGCAACAACCCAGCAGCAGGACCGCTACCTCCGCCTTTGTGCAAGGAGGAGCAGGAGGAGCACTGCCAGAGCCCTGCAAAATGACCTCCAGCAGGCCACAAATGTGCATGTGTCTGCTCAAACGGTCAGAAACAGACTCCATGAGGGTGGTATGAGGGCCCGACGTCCACAGGTGGGGGTTGTGCTTACAGCCCAACACCGTGCAGGAGGTTTGGCATTTGCCAGAGAACACCAAGATTGGCAAGTTCGCCACTGGCGCCCTGTGCTCTTCACAGATGAAAGCAGGTTCACACTGAGCACGTGACAGACGTGACAGAGTCTGGAGATGCCGTGGAGAACGTTCTGCTGCCTGCAATATCCTCCAGCATGACCGGTTTGGTGGTGGGTCAGTCATGGTGTGGGGTGGCATTTCTTTTGGGGGCCGCACAGCCCTCCATGTGCTCGCCAGAGGTAGCCTGACTGCCATTAGGTACCGAGATGAGATCCTCAGACCCCTTGTGAGAACATATGCTGGTGCGGTTGGCCCTGGGTTCCTCCTAATGCAAGACAATGCTAGACCTCATGTGGCTGGAGTGTGTCAGCAGTTCCTGCAAGAGGAAGGCATTGATGCTATGGACTGGCCCGCCCGTTCCCCAGACCTGAATCAAATTGAGCACATCTGGGACATCATGTCTCGCTCCATCCACCAACGTCACGTTGCACCACAGACTGTCCAGGAGTTGGCGGATGCTTTAGTCCAGGTCTGGGAGGAGATCCCTCAGGAGACCATCCGCCACCTCATCAGGAGCATGCCCAGGCGTTGTAGGGAGGTCATACAGGCACGTGGAGGCCACACACACTACTGAGCCTCATTTTGACTTGTTTTAAGGACATTACATCAAAGTTGGATCAGCCTGTAGTGTGGTTTTCCACTTTAATGTTGAGTGTGACTCCAAATCCAGACCTCCATGGGTTGATAAATTGGATTTCCATTGATTATTTTAGTGTGATTTTGTTGTCAGCACATTCAAATATGTAAAGAAAAAAGTATTTAATAAGATTATTTCTTTCATTCAGATCTAGGATGTGTTGTTTAAGTGTTCCCTTTATTTTTTTGAGCAGTATGTATTAATTTTTACACTGTTTGCAAACTTATACGTGACAGGTATTAATGCCAAAATAACATGCAAAACAGACAAGCCCCCCCCCCCCCCCCCAAAAAATGTTTTATATATATTCTTTTTGCATATTTTTTTGCTAAAAATGTGGGGCTCAAAACAGGTGGGGCTCTGCCACTGGTCGCCACTGGCGCTACCTACTCCCGGGGTTTTGAATGTTGTTGCGCGCCTCCCATGTTGCGCCCAGATATCGATGTAAGGCCAGCTCTGCGTTCTCAGAATGGATTTAACTCATCGGTTCAGCAAAGGCCAAACATTGATATATAGGGCTCTGAGTGCCTTGCGGTGTGTTGCAACATTCAGAACATTTGAGATATTTCTCTCGCTCAGAACAATTTCTGGAACAATTCTCTCTTTCTCTCTCTCTCTCTCTCTCTCATATAGGGTTATTGATGGATTGGTGTGGAAGCAGCCAGAATGTCATAACAGTATGTTGAACCACTACATTTTAAATGTGTACATGATACTGTCTCTGACAATAAAGTCAGTAAAAGTGAAGTAGATATAACTCTTATGTAGGCTAGCCGAGCAGCTGACAAGTTTCCGTAATTCGTTTGCCTCTCAATACACTTCTTCTATCTGAATGATCTGTCATGTTGCACCCTATCTGAATATGCCTCTGCCACAGTGATGTCCAAAAGTTATCAGGGCACAAGGTGAGACCCAAATGCAGATACAGGAGCAAGATGGTTGGAGTCTTACAATGTTTATTAATCCAAAGGGAATAGGCAAGAGAATGGTCGTGGACAGGCAAAAAGGTCAAAACCAGATCAGAGTCCAGAGTGGCAGATATGCTCGTGGTCAAGGCAGGCAGAATGGTCAGGCAGGCGGGTACAGAATCCATAAACAGGCAAGGGTCAAAACCGGGAGGACGAGAAAAAAGAGAATAGCAAAAAGCAGGAGAACAGGGAAAATGCTGATTGACTCGGAAACATACAAGACGAACTGGCACAGAGAGACAGGAAACACAGGGATATATACACTGGGGAAAATAAATGACACCATGGGGGGGTGGAGAAAATCACAAGGACAGGGGAAACAGATAAGGGCGTGACAAAAGTATTGGGGCAGTGTCACATTTTTGGTTGTTTTGGCTCTGTACTCCAGCACTTTGGATTTGAAATTATACAATGACTATGAGGTTAAAGTGCAGACTATCAGCTTTAATTTGAGAGTATTTTCATCCATATCGGGTGAACCGTTTAGATATTACAGCACTTTTTGTACATAGTCCCCCCATTTTAGGGGACCGAAAGTATTGGAACAAATTCACTTAAAAACTCAGCAAAAAAGAAATGTCCCTGTCTTTCAGATAATTCGTAAAAATCAAAATCAATTCACAGATCTTCATTGTAAAGGGTTTAAACACTGTTTCCCATGCTTGTTCTATGAACCATAAACAATTAATGAACATGCACCTGTGGAACGGTCGTTAAGACACTAACAACTTACAGACGGTAAAAAATTAAGGTCACAGTTATGAAAACTTAGGAAAATAAAGAGGCCTTTCTACTGACTCTGAAAAACACCAAAATTAAGATGCCCAGGGTCCCTGCTCATCTGCGTGAATGTGCCTTAGGCAGGCTACAAGGAGGCATGAGGACTGCAGATGTGGCCAGGGCAATAAATTGCAATGTCCGTACTGTGAGATGCCTAAGAAGGCGCTACAGGGAGACAGGACGGACAGCTGATCGTCCTCGCAGTGGCAGACCACATGTAACAACACCTGCACAGGATCGGTACATCCGAACATCACACCTGCGGGACAGGTACAGGATTGCAACAACAACTGCCCGAGTTACACCAGGAACGCACAATCCCTCCATCAGTGCTCAGACTGTCCGCAAAAGGCTGAGAGAAGCTGGACTGAGGGCTTGTAGGCCTGTTGTAAGGCAGGTCCTCACCAGACATCACCGTCAAACAACGTCGCCTATGGGCACAAACCCACCGTCGCTGGACCGGACAGCAATGGCAAAAAGTGCTCTTCACTGACGAGTTGTGGATTTGTCTCACCGGATTTGGGTTTATCGTCAAAGGAATGAACGTTACACCGAGACCTGTACTCTGGAGTGGGATCGATTTGGAGGTGGAGGGTCCGTCATGGTCTGGGGCGGTGTGCCACAGCATCATCGGACTGAGCTTGCAGTTCATCTCAACTCTGTGCATTACAGGGAAGACATCCTCCTCCCTCATGTGGTACCATTCTTGCAGGCTCATCCTGACATGACCCTCCAGCATGACAATGCCACCAGTCATACTGCTCGTTCTGTGCGTGATTCCCTGCAAGACAGGAATGTCAGTGTTCTGCCATGGCCAGCGAAGAGCCCCGGATCTCAATCTCATTGAACACGTCTGGGACCTGTTGGATCGGAGGGTGAGGGCTAGGGACAGTCCCCTCAAAAATGTCCGGGAACTTGCAGGTGCCTTGGTGGAAGAGTGGGGTAACATCTCACAGCAAGAACTGGCAAATCTGGTGCAGTCCATGAGGAGGAGACACACTGCAGTACTTAATGCAGCTGGTGGCCACACCAGATACTGACTGTTACTTTTGATTTTGACCCCCCTTTGTTCAGGGACACATTATTCCATTTCTGTTAGTCACATGTCTGTGGAACTTGTTCAGTTTATGTCTCAGTTGTTGAATCTTGTAATGTTCATAGAAATATTTACACATGTTAAGTTTGCTGAAAATAAACGCAGTTGACAGTGAGAGGACTTTTCTTTTTTTGCTGAGTTTATGAGTATTAAAGTACTTAAACATTTAATATTTATACCATATTCCTAGCACACAATGACAAGATCAAGCTCGTGACTCTACAAACTTGTTGGATGAGTTTTCAGTTTGTTTTGGTGGTGTTTCAGATCTTCTTTTTGCCCAAAATAAATTAGGCTAATTGTAAAGTCACTTTTATTGTAAATAAGAATTGAATATGTTTCTGAAACACTTCTACATGAATGTGGATGCTACCATGATTACGGGTAATCCTAAATAAATCGTGAATAATTATGAGTGAGAAAGTTACATATGTATACAAGATACCCTCAAGATATGCTTTCCTCTGACCATTACCAATAACACGGGAGGTTAGTATTTTGGGGGGATATGATATTTCTCACTGATCATTATTCATGTTTAATTCATAATTATCCATAATCATAGTAGCATCCCCATTAATGTAGTAGTGTTTAGAAACATATTATCAGGTTTCAGGTAAGAGCCAAATGCAGACACGTTTAATAGTCCAAGGGGCAAGCAACAGACCAACACTGGGAGGACTAGGACAAAACTGAGACTAGGAAAACACATGGGTAAGCTTGACAAGACAAGATGAACTGGCAACAGACAAACAGAGAACACAGGTATTAAATACACAAGGGATAATGGGGCAGATGGGCGACACCTAGAGGGAGGTGGAGACAATCACAAGGACAGGTGAAACAGTGACACATATTATAATCTTATTTACAATAAAAGTGACTCCAAAATGATGCAATATATTATTTAACATTAATTTCTAGTGGGCACAAAATAATCTGAAACAAAACCAAAACAAATTGTAAATGCATACAGTTTGTAGAGTCACAAGCTTGATGTGGTCATTGCATGCTTCCGAATATTCGACAAATACTAAATGTTTGAGTACTTTGACTCCTGTAATTTTTCCATATACTTTTGGTGCCCTAAAATGTGTGGACAATGTTTTAAAACGGCTGTAATTTCTAAACGGTTCACCCGATATGGATGAAAATACCCTCAAACTAAAGATTACGGTCTGTACTTTATCTCTTTAAATCCAAAGTGCTGGAGTACATAGCCAAAACAACAACAAAAATGTGTCACTGTCCAAATACTTTTGGACCTAAGTAATGGAAATATCAAACAAACCTGAGCTCTGACAGGATTCTAACCCTGGCTTGATGTCAAGGGAGGTTACTGTATGACTGGGGATGTGACCCGGAAGCCTCCAAACAATTCATTTTAGGATCTATGCTGCCCCTCTGTGGCCGAAGCCGTCATTACGTCCCATTAATGGCTCTATGGATCAGTGAGAGGTTATGGTTTAACATTGTTGTGACTTGTGACCCACCTAATAGCTTTCACGTGTTCCTCAAGCTCACTAAACTGTATTTGTAGACATCGATCAATCGTTAGCTGTGTCAGTAGCCTATAGCCTCTGTGTGTGATCCACTAGGGAATCACCAATGGGGACCATCAGGGTCCCATCAGGGTTCATTAGGGCACACAGTAGCAAAACGTTTCAAAATGTTGTGCAACGGAAAAAAAGAAAATGAGTCCAGGTGGTCCCTCCCTGTTTCATTCTGGCTTCTTCTGTTGGGTTCCTAATGAATACAACCCAGCTGCAGGATACCAGTATTCCATTAGTACTAATTTACCCAATGAAGCTGGTGCCAGAGAAAAGGCAATACAAGTGGAGGAAAGCTTGACTTAGCTGAACACGATAAGAGTTAATGTGTTGTGATAAGGGTTGAGGTTAGAGTCTGGGATTAAAGTGTGGTTGTAGCCGGCAGTAAAAGTCAACGTGAATAAACACTGAACAGTGATTCGTCAATCCTCTCCTGGAGTGAAAACTATTACCATCGACCCCCTGTGTGTACCCGAGCATGAATCCATTTTAAATAAATGAAAGGTAATATTTGGTCGGCAGTGAATGCTTATGGGAGGTCGTGGCGTTTACGTCCCCTCTTTAACTCTCAGCACTCAAGCTGATCTATCTCTGACAATTACCATGGTTACATCCCAAATGGCACCCTATTCCCTATGAAGTGCACTACTTTTGACCAGAGCCCCTGCCATTTGGGACACACTGTCACAGCCTGACCAGCAGAGGGAGTAGTTGTTTAGTATTTTGGTCAGGACGTGGCAGAGGGATGTTTGTTTTGTATGGTGGTGGTTTTGTGTGTGTTGTAGAGGGGTGTTTGATTTAGTTGTTCCTGGGTTTTAGGTGTATGTTCTAGGTTAGTATGTTCTAGGTTGTATTTCTGCATTCTGTCTAGTTTAAGTTTTCTATGTTTAGGTTTGGGTGCTGGACTCTCAATTGGAGGCAGGTGTTTTTAGTTGCCTCTGATTGAGAGTCCTATATAGGAGTATGTTTGTCACTTGGGTTTGTGGGTGGTTGTGCTAACACTGCTAGTCTTTTTGTATGTATAGCCTGTTGGCCTGTCGGAAGTCGTTCGTGTTTATTTTGTGTATTCTTTATTCTTTACATTAAAAGATGAGTATCCACATCCCGCTTGCATTTTGGTCTGACTCTGACTTCGAGATATCTTCAGATGAAGGAGAAGATTATGACACACACCCTATGTTGTTAGCACTGGGGGCTGTATGGTTGTCCTGATTGCTCTTGTCATTGACAAAATGGATGCTGTGTGAATAAGTAATATAGTGAACAAGTGATAGGGTGAATAAGTGATAGGGTGAATAAGTGATAGGGTGAATAAGTGATATAGTGAATAAGTGATAGGGTGAATAAGTGATAAAGTGAATAAGTGATAGGGTGAATAAGTGATAGAGTGAATAAGTGATAGAGTGAATAAGTGATAGAGTGAATAAGTGATAGAGTGAATAAGTGATAGAGGAAATAAGTGATAGGGTGAATAAGTGATAGGGTGAATAAGTGATAGGGTGAATAAGTGATAGAGTGAATAAGTGATAGGGTGAATATGTGATCGGGTGAATAAGTGATAGGGTGAATAAGTGATAGAGTGAATAAGTGATAGAGTGAATAAGTGATAGGGTGAATATGTGATAGGGTGTATAAGTGATAGGGTGAATAAGAGAGGGTGAATAAGTGATAGGGTGAATAAGTGATAGGGTGAATAAGTGACAGTGTGAATAAGTGATAGGGTGAATAAGTGATAGGGTGAATAAGTGATTGGGTGAATAAGTGATAGGGTGAATAAGTGATAGGGTGAATAAGTGATAGGGTGAATAAGTGATAGGGTGAATAAGTGATAAGGTAATAAGTGATAGGGTGAATAAGTGATAGAATGAATAAGTGATATGGTAAACAAGTGATAGGGTTAATAAGCGATATGGTGAATAAGTGAAATAATGAATAAGTGATAGAGTGAATAAGTGATGGAGTGAATAAGTGATAGAGTGAATAAGTGATATAATGAATAAGTGATAGAGTGAATAAGTGTTAGAGTGAATAAGTGATAAGGTAAATAAGTGATAAGGTGAATAAGCGATATGGTGACACACACACAACAGTGCCTTATAGGCCTTGGTCAAAAGTAGTAAGGAACAGCATGCCATTTGGGACTTAGGAATATTTCAGAACCACATTCTTGTTTTAATGAGAGCTGATTGATATATGCCAAATAGCACCATGTTCCCTACATAGTGCACTACTACCCTATGGTCCCTGTTCAAAAGCACTGCACTATATAGGGAGAGAGAGAGAGATAATCACATTTTGATAAACTCCCATATCTATTGGGTGAAATACCACAGTGTGCAATCCCAGCAGCAAGATTTGTGACCTGTAGCCCCAAGAAAAGGGCAACCAGTGAACAAACACCATTGTAAATACAACCCATATTTATGTTGATTTATTTTCCCTTTTGTACTTAAACTATTTTCCCATCATTACAGCACTGTATATAGACATAATATGACTCATCTAAACTCAGCACCATGCCCAAACGGACTGCTTCCTAAATAGGAAATTGTCAACAACACATATTCAGGGTAGTACATTCAGGATTGGAGGTTAGATCAGGCCAACTCATCAGCAGTCTGAGATTGAGTTTCTTGTGGTATGCAATTCACATGGAACAGTACTGAGAGAGAGATGGTTATTTTGATCCTTGGTTATTCTTGTTACTGTTGTCCCGTTGACAATTTTGATTCTTATTATTTTCATATTGTAAATATCCAAAGTAAGCTTTGGCAATATGTACATTGTTACATCATGCCAATAAAGCAAATTGAATTGAAAAAAATGAGAGAGAGAGAGAGAGAGAGAGAGAGAGAGAGAGAGAGAGGATGAGAGAGAGTGAGAGAGAGAGGATGAGAGAGAGAGTATGAGAGAGAGAGAGAGTGAGAGAGACAGAGGATGAGAGAGAGAGTGAGAGAGGATGAGAGAAAGGATGACAGAGAGAGTGTGTGTGAGAGAGAGAGAGAGAGAGAGAGAGAGAGAGAGAGAGAGAGAGACAGAGAGAGAGAGATGGGGGAAGGAGGGGGTGAAGGTAAGAAAAGCTACTGCCGAATCGGAAAAGGAGCAAGAGCGCAAGAGAGAGAGAAAAGAAATAGAGTCACATGTTAGCATAGTCTAATGTTAGCAGAGTCTAATGTTGGCAAAGTCTAATGTTAGCAAAGTCTAATGTTGGCAAAGTCTAATGTTAGCAAAGTCTAATGTTAACAAAGTCTAATGTTAGCAAAGTCTAAAAGTCTGTTTGCAGAGTCTAACGTTAGCAGAGTCTAATGTTGGCATAGTCTAATGTTGGCATAGTCTAATGTTAGCAAAGTCTAATGTTAAAGGCTGGTCCTGTATGCGGGATCAACATCCAGCGAAAAATCAGAGCGCCATATTCATAACCTAACCATAACCAAATCTAATATTTTTTTTTCTCAAACAATTGACTATTTTACACCGTTTTATAGATACACTTCTCCTGAATCGAACCACGTTGTCCAGCGAAAGCAAAACATTACATTATGTTAGGAGAGTACATCGTCAAAATAGCCACACCGCCATTTTCCGACCAACCACATGCATCACAAATAACCAAAAAACAGCTAAATGAAGCACTAACCTTTGACAATCTTCATCAGATGACTGTCCTAGGACATCATGTTACACAATACATGCATTCTTTTGTTCGATAAGTTCATATTTATATATAAAAACAGCATTTTACATCGGCGCGTGACGTTCAGAAAATATTTTCCCTTAAATGCATCCGTTGAATCAGCGCTACAATTTACTAAATTACTATTCTAAAACATTTTTAAAATGTAATATTGTCATTCAAAGAATTATAGATTAACATCTCGTGAATGCAACCGCATTGCCAGATTTAAAAATAACTTTACTGGGAAATCACACTTTGCAATAAAAGGGGATGCTATGCTCAGAAAAATAGGCTAGGCGATACAGGTTAGCGCCATCTTGGAACCATCTAAAATGGTTATACTACCAAATATACTATTGTATACTATTGTAAATATTCCCTTACCGTTGATTATCTTCATCAGAAGGCACTTCCAGGAATCCCAGGTCCACAACAAATGTAGTTTTGTTCGAAAAAGTTAATAATTTATGTCCCAATAGCTTCTTCTTGTTAGCGCGTTCCAAAGGCTACTCATAATGTACTGAAGCGCACGGGACTTGTCGTCACGAATGTGCAAAAAAAGAAATATTTAAGTTCATTCAAACATGTCAAACGTTGTATAACATAAATCTTTAGGGCATTTTTCAACCAGAGCTTCAATTATATTCAAGGGGGACGATTGCATTGTCTTACTAAACGTTTCGAAAGGGGAGGGTAGCTATGGGCGCCCGCGTCATAGTGGTAATGGCCCTCCTCCTGTGACCAACTTCCAAAGCCTCTCTTTGGGTCAGTTTGTACCATAGAAGACTCAAACCACTTTGTAAAGACTGGTGACATCTAGTGGAAGCCTTAGGAAGTGCTCAATGAATCCTAACTCACGGTGTGTTTTATAGGCAAAGTGCTGAAGGTGAGTCCACAAATCAGATTTCCACTTCCTGTTAGGATCTGTCTCGGGGTTTTGACTGCCATATGAGTTCTGTTATACTCACAGACACCATTCAAACAGTTTTAGAAACTTTAGAGTGTTTTCTATCCAAATCTAGTAATTATATGCATATCCTAGCTTTTGAGTTTGAGTAGGAGGCCGTTTAAAATGGGCACGTATTTTTTTCAAAATTCGCTGTAGCGCCCCCTATCCTTAAGGAGCTATAAGAGGTTAACAAAGTCTAATGTTAGCAAAGTCTAAAAGTCTGTTTGCAGAGTCTAACGTTGGCAAAGTATAATGTTAGCAGAGTCACATGTTAGCAGAGTCACATGTTAGCCAGCCCATGATTAAAACCCTTCGTTATGCAACATCAGGGGGAAACCCTGCTGAAAACACACATTATCAAAACATCACTGTTTTTAATGCCATACAGTAGCACAAACATCTGCCAGTTTCAATTACAGGACAATGTCTTCAATGCTGTTTTGTCATCTGGGTTTTGTAATGTGAATAGAAAACAGAGTAATACAAATTTAACTAAGGCCTCTAGTTGCCTAAAAAGTCAGCAGGAAAGGTGAAAGTTCATGAATTCTGTTTCCAGCATGAAGGGAAGAATAACAGAGAAGGAAAGACATCAAAGGGCAGTGGCGGGTAGGTCATAGGGCAATTCTGGTATTTGCCAGATGGGCTGGTCAATTTTTTAGCCTACTAGACCTGTCTAAATTCGGGTTTTGCACAAAATGATCATTATTTGGCTGATAATGGTGGCCTCGAGAATCAAAATGGGCCGGTGTGTCAGAAATGCCGTGGTTAATTTATGGTCCCAGTCTGTCTCTGTCTAATGGGATTACAAGATAGAAGAGCACATTTGAATGCTACTCTGTAATTAGAAAATGAATGTGGGTTTAGTGTGTGTGTGTGTGTGTGTGTGTGTGTGTGTGTGTGTGTGTGTGTGTGTGTGTGTGTGTGTGTGTGTGTGTGTGTGTGTGTGTGTGTGTGTGTGTGTGTGTGTGTGTTTATAAAAAGCCAGTCAGATATTTAACGGTCATATGTAATATAGATTATACATATATAATCTATATGTAATATAGATTATTTACATATAAAGTCAGACTCATTGCTTCCTCCAACAGTTTTATTGAATACCTTCATACACACTGGAGGTCAAACAGAAAACACACATTAGATTAGCGTGACTAAAAAAGTATTAAATAATTGAAATACAAATCAAGAGACATGCTTATAGGACAAAGTAAAGACTTTAAACTATTCAGAGAGAAAGTTAAATGTATTATAGTTGCCATGTTCAGAGATACAGTGCCTTTAGATTAGAAAGTACTGTATTCATACCCCTTGAGTTATTCCACATTTTGTTGTTACAGCAGGGCTATTCAATTCTTACCCCATGAGGTCCAGAGCCGGCTGGTTTTCTGTTCTACAGATAATTAACTACACCCTTCTGGTGTCCCAGGTCTAAACCAGTCCCTGATTACAGGGGAATCACCCACCTGGTGTCCCAGGTCTAAACCAGTCCCTGATTACAGGGGAATCACCCACCTGGTGTCCCAGGTCTAAACCAGTCCCTGATTAGAGACGAACACTGAAAAAATGCAGTGGAACTGGTTTCGAGGTCCAGAGCTGGGTTTTATGGGGTTAAAGCCTGAATTCAAAATGGATTACATTGAGATTTTGTGTCACTGGCCTTCACAAAACGCCCCACAATGTCAAAGTGGAATCATGTTTTTTGACATTTTTGCAAAAAATTTTTTTTTAAATGACTAATTCTGTGTGCAATAATAGTGTTTAACATGATTTTTGAATGACTACCTCATCTCTGTACCCCACACAGTTATCTGTAAGGTCCCTCAGTCGAGCAGTGAATTTCAAACACAGATTCAACCACAAAGACCAGCGAGGTTTTCCAATGTTTCACAAAGAAGGGCACCTATTGCTAGATGGGTAAACATTTAAGAAGTAGACATTGAATATCCCTTTGAGCATAGTGAAGTTATTAATTACACTTTGGATGGTGTATTTAATCCATCTTAAATTCAGTCTGTAACACAACAAAATGTGGACTAAGTCAAGGGGTGTGAATCGATTCTGAAGGCACTGTAGATACATGTGTAGTTCAGTGTGGTGGAAGAAGGTGGCTGCAGGTAGACAGACGTTGCCTGTAGACACAGATCCAGGAACAGTTTACCAAGCCCCTGTGATCACAACTTCATCCTACTCCTTCAGGGCCGTGGAGAAAGTAAAAGCGAAGCAGTGCACTGATGGTGGTGCCACACAGACACACACAGACACACACACACACAAACACATAGATATAGCAGCATTTGGCCGACCTCACAGCAGTACACGAGGAACAGTTTCTACCATAGGATTACAATTCTGTTCTATTCCTCCCTCTACTTTCACCGCTAACATTGTTACAAGGACACGACAATGTGCTGGTTAACATTGTGTGGTACAGTGGATGGTTACAGTACAGTGTTAGAGTACGGTGTTACATGGTTGACACTGACAGTTCTCTGTAGGTCCTGGTGGCCTGGCTTGGGGAGTGATGTATTTACCATGCTAGAACCAGCCTGCAGGTGGTTAGTAATAGTAACTGTAGTAGGTAGAGTTAGTAAAGTGTAGGTAATAGGTAATAACAGAGAGTAGTGGGGGGGGGCAATGCAAATAGTCTGGGTAGACATTTGATTAGATGTTGAGGTGCCTTATAGCTTGGGGGTAAGAGCTGTTTAGAATCCTTCTTGTCCTAGACTTGGTGCTCCGGTACTGCTTGCCATGCAGTAGCAGAGAAAACAGTCTATGACTAGGCTTGCTGGAGTCTTTGACAATTCTTAGGACCTTCCTCTGACACCAGCTGGTATAGAGGTCCTGGATGGCAGGAAGCTTGGCCCCGGTGATGTACTGGGCCGTACGCACTACCCTCTGTAGTGCCTTGCAGTCAGAGTCCGAGAAGTTGCCATACCAGGGAGTGATGCTCTCGATGGTGCAGCTGTAAAACCTTTTGAGGATCTGAGGACCCATGCCAGATCTTTTCAGTCTTCTGAGGGGGCATAGGTTTTGTCGTGCCCTCTTCACAACTGTCTTGGTGTGCTTGGACGATGTTAGTTTGTTGGTGATGTGGATGTCAAGAAAATTGAAGCTCTCAACCTGCTCCACTACATCCCCGTCGATGAGAATGGGGGCATGCTTGGTCCTACTTTTCCTACAGTCCACAATCATCTCCTTTGTCTTGATGACATTGAGGGAGAGGTTGTTGTCCTTGCACCACACGGTCAGGTCTCTGACCTCCTCCCTATAGGCTGTCTCATCGTTGTCCGTGATCAGGCCTACTACTGTTGTGTCATCGGAAAACTTAATGATGGTGTTGGAGTCGTGCCTGGCCATGCAGTCATGAGTGAACAGGGAGTACAGGAGGGGACTGAGCACGCACCCCTGAGTGGCCCCCGTTTTGAGGATCAGCGGGACAGATGTATTGTTGCCTATCCTCACCACCTGGGGGCGGCCCGTCAGGAAGTCCAGGATCCAGTTGCAGAGGGAGGTGTTTATTCCCAGGGTCCTTAGCTTAGTGATGAGCTTTGAGGGCACTGTGGTGTTGAACGCTGAGCTGCAGTCAATGAATTACATTCTCACATAGGTGTTCCTTTTGTCCAGGTGGGAAAGGGCAGTGTGGAGTGCAATAGAGATTTTAACCATTGCTATGGCTCTAATGTGAAACCGAACTAAAATTAGTGCAAGGCAAAAAGATAACAGTGGTTAAATGCCAGAGGTGATGAATCATTAACATAAAGAGGTGTTACTATGTGTGTGACGTAAGGCTGAAACCTGTATAAAAAGTGTGTGCCAAGGCTGGAAAGATAGTTGTTTCATGAACCAGCTCGGTTTATATTACGTTGTAATAAAGTCTAATTGAACTCATAGGCTCCGGTATTTGAGAAATATTATTGACTGAATATTTACATGACAGAGGGCATAGCAGGATTTTTTTATAAGCTTCTTGGGTTAGAGTCCCGCTCCTTGAAAGTGGTAGCTCTACCCTTTAGCTCAGTGCAAATGTTGCCTGTAATCCATGGCTTCTGGTTGGGGTATGTGCGTACAGTCGCTGTGGGGATGATGTCATTGATGCACTTATTGATGAAGCCAGTGACTGATGTGGTGTACTCCTCATTATCATCGGAAGAATCCCGGAACATGTTCCAGTCTGTTTTAGCCAAACAGTCCTGTAGTTGAGCATCTGCTTCATCTGACCGAGTCATTGGTGCCTCACACTTTAATTTTTGCTTCTAAGTGTCATGACGTTGGCCTGTGGGTAAGGTTTATGACCCCCCCATAAATACCTTTCTCCCTTCCCCTCTCTTTCTGACCATACTGAAGGACTTGAATAGCCTGTGTTAAATATAGAGAGTCTGGGAACATCAAACAAATGGGGAAAAGGAACCATATTTTGGTAATAAAACCAGTTGGAAATATGCTTGGGAACGTAATGAGTATGGATGTCAGTTCAGTTGTCATCTGAGACATTATGACTGATGACAGGACGACATAAACTGTACCTGAGAAAGTATACACCCTCTAGTTATCAGAGTAACATGGAATTGTTATGCAATTGAAATGTTCATATTGAAATTGTTTGTTAGGAGATTAAATGTAATTTTAGCTTCCAAATGAGAGAATTGGGTTTTCATAAGGAAAGTGCCCTGCTTGATCAGTGGCCCACCCCTGTGAAGAGACAGGGGTTATAAACGATGAGACACATCCTTCCCCCTCTCCACTATATAAGCCTTTGACGAAAAGATAACCACATGTTCCAGTACGTGAGGTCTGCAGCCTCTACGTTAGAAGGACACACGTCAAGTACAGAACTAAGCCAACCTCGACGTGAGCTTTGGTGGCGAATGGTATGAACTTTGAGCTTATTCACTACAGAAGTGATACTTCCTAGCCGTTGAGTTAGCAGCGGCCGCTGTAGACGTGGGCTAGGGAAGGACGGACGACGGATCCAGTCTAACAGACGGACGAAGATACCACCACGTATCCAATTTACCACCAGAGACATTCTTCCGAGGACAGGAAGATCTGTTGGCCAACCCGGCCAGCATCTACGACCAACCTACCGAAGCGCAGCTCAGAGTAAATATTTATTGCATTTTCCTTTTCCAAATGGGCGGTAATTTAGAATGCATAAGATAATGTATTTACGATAGCATAGCTGCTGTTTCTTTGTTCCTAAATCTTCCCGCTCTTTCATTCAAGCCCAACCCCCTTTCCTTTGTGTAACCAGCCATCATGTATGACATCATTTGTATTCGGTGTATTTGTAATTCTGTGTGATTAGTTTAGGTATTTAGTAAATAAATAATTAAACCCAATTTTGTATTGCTGATTCAACTTGTTAGCCAGGGTTCGTGAAGATAGCCAAGAATTTACAACTTTCATTATGAGACTGAAAATAAGATAAGGGTTAATATTGACTGCTATCGATGTAAAATATGACTAAGTATTTTAAGAGTTTATTTGGAAGATAACGGCTCTATAAACGTTCTTCCATGGTGCCCCGACTTTCTAGTTAATTACATTTACATGATTAGCTTAATCAGGTAATATTAATTACAGAGAAGAGATTTTATAGGTTAGCATGTCATATCACTTAATCCGGCATAGCAAAAGACACGACATAAGCTAATATCAGCAGGTCTGAATTATGGTCAGATTTGCTAAATGGAGAGGGAAGGAGAGCTTTTTACGAGTCTCTGTGTGTGGAGTAAAGGTGGTTTAGAGTTTTTTCCCTCTGGTTGCACATTTAAAATGCTGATAGAAATTCGGTAAAACTGATATAAGTTTCCCTGCATTAAAGTCCCCGGCCACTATGAGCACTGCCTCTGGGTGAGCGTTTTCCTGTTTGCTTATGGCGAGGTACAGCTCATTGAGTGCGGTCTTAATGCCAACATCTTCTGTGGTGGTATGTAGACAGCTATGAAAAATACAGATGAAAACTCTGTAGGTAGATAGTGTGGTCTACAGCTTAACATGAGATACTCTACCTCAGACGAGCAAAACCTCGAGACTTCCTTAGATATCGTGCACCAGCTGTTGTTTACAAATATGCATAGGCCACCGCCCCGTGTCTTACCAGAGGGTGCTCTTCTATCCTACCGTTAGAGTGTATAACATGCCAGCTGTATGTTATTAATGTCGTCGTTCAGCCACGACTCGGTGAAACATTAGATATTACAGTTTTTAATGTCCCGTTGGTAGGATATACGTGCTCTTAGTTCGTCCCATTTATTTACAGCGACTGAACATTGGCTAACTGTACGAATGGTGAAGGCAGATTAGCCACTCGTCGCCTGATCCTCACAAAGAACCCCCATTCTCCTTCCCCGAAATCTCTGTTTCTTTCTCCTGCGAATGACAGGGATGAGGGCCTGTTCGGGTGTTTTGAGTATATCCTTCCCGCCCGACTCATTAAAGAAAAATGATTTGTTCAATTCGAGGTGAGTAATCTCTGTTCCGATGTCCAGAAGCTCTTTTCGGGTCATAAGAGATGTTAGCAGCAACATTATGTACAAAATACGTTACAAACAATGCAAAAAAATTATAAAAATAACACGGTTGGTTAAGAGGCAATAAAACTGCAGCCATCCTCTCCTCAGCCTTCATACCAGTGCAGCAGTAACAGTGGTGATTTTAGCATGTAAATGTGGTGTGGCAAAACAAAATAATTGAGGAATGCATGCCAGCAAAGGCACTACACAACACAACACTAAACCATACATTAACTGCACTATAACGGTGACAAACGGTGCCCTAAATAGACCAAATTGTTAGGGTAATGCACACACTAACATCTTACTACACAACATACACTTAGTATTACTTTCTTAGCTACAGTGTACATATCTCCGTGACATATTACATCATTTTTGAAGCAGCATACTAGACATTGTTGGACTCACATTGTTGTGCTCGGCTCACTTGAACAGGTGGCATTGCGGTCCTCCGTGTTAACCTCTATGGGCTAGGTGGGACGCTTGCCTCCCACCTACTCAACAGCCAGTGTAATCCCGTGGCGCGTTATTCAAATTCCTCAAAAATGCAAAAACTTCAATTTTTCAAACATATGACTATTTTACACCATTTTAAAGATAAGACTCTCGTTAATCTAACCACACTGTCCAATTTCAAAAAGGCTTTACAACGAAAACAAAACATTAGATTATGTCAGCAGAGTACCCAGCCAGAAATAATCAGACACCCATCTGATCTTCATCAGATGACAAACAACCCTAGGACATTATGTTATACAATACATGCATGTTTTGTTCAATCAAGTTCATATTTATATCAAAAACCAGCTTTTTACATTAGCATGTGACTAGCATGTGACTAGCATTCCCACCGAACACTGCCGGTGAATTTACTAAATTACTCACGATAAACGTTCACAAAAAGCATAACAATTATTTTAAGAATTATAGATACAGAACTCCTCTATGCACTCGATATGTCCGATTTTAAAATAGCTTTTCGGTGAAAGCACATTTAGCAATATTCTCAGTAGATAGCCCAGCATTACAGGGCTAGCTATTTAGACACCCAGCAAGTTTAGCACTCATCAAAGTCAGATTTACTATAAGAAAAATTGTATTACCTTTGCTGTCTTCGTCAGAATGCACTCCCAGGACTTCTACTTCAATAACAAATGTTGATTTGGTTCAAAATAATCCATAGTTATATCCAAACAGCGGCGTTTTGTTCGTGCGTTCAAGACACTATCCGAAAGGGTAAATAAGGGTGACGAGCATGGCGCAATTCGTGACCAAAAAATTCTAAATATTCCATTACCGTACTTCGAAGCATGTCAACCGCTGTTTAAAATCAATTTTTATGCCATTTTTCTCATAAAAAAGCGATAATATTCCGACCGGGAATCTGCGTTTAGGTAAACAGACGAAAGAAAATAAAGCATTCGGTCGACTCGGCACGCGCCTAAACCCATACTACTCTGAGTGGCCACTTGCCAAAAGCGATAAAGTGTTTCAGCCAGAGCCTGCCTCGATATCGTTCAGCTTTTTCCCGGGCTCTGAGAGCCTATGGGAGCCGTAGGAAGTGTCACGTTTTTGCAAAGATCCTCAGTCTTCAATAAAAAGAGCCAAGATGAAACACAATTTGTCAGACAGGCCACTTCCTGCATGGAATCTTCTCAGGTTTTGGCCTGCCATATGAGTTCTGTTATACTCACAGACACCATTCAAACAGTTTTAGAAACTTTAGGGTATTTTCTATCCAAAGCCAATAATTATATGCATATTCTAGTTACTGGGCAGGAGTAGTAACCAGATTAAATCGGGTACGTTTTTTATCCGGCTGTGTCAATACTGCCCCCAAGCCCTAACAGGTTAACAGTTGTTTTGACCGCGGTACAAGTCTGTTTTGTGTATTTCTGTGTTTAGTTCTAGTTTTTGTATTTCTAGATTTAGTTTTGTTTGGCATGACCTCCAATTAGAGGCAGCTGTTTGTCGTCGTCTCTAATTGGAGGCCATATCCCTCCTGTCTCAGCCTCCAGTATTTATGCTGCAGTAGTTTGTGTCGGGGGGCTAGGGTCAGTCTGTTACATCTGGAGTATTTCTCTTGTCTTATCCGGTGTCCTGTGTGTATTTAAATATGCTCTCTCTAATTCTCTCTTTCTCTCTTTCTGTCTTTCTCTCGGAGGACCTGAGCCCTAGGACCATGCCTCAGGACTACCTGGTATGATGACTCCTTGCTGTCCCCAGTCCACCTGGCCGTGCTGCTGCTCCAGTTTCAACTGTTCTGCCTGCGGCTATGGAACCCTGACCTGTTCACCGGACGTGCTTGTTGCACCCTCGACAACTACTATGATTATTATTATTTGACCATGCTGGTCATTTATGAACATTTTAACATTTTAACATTTTGACCATGTTCTGTTATAATATCCACCCTGCACAGCCAGAAGAGGACTGGCCACCCCTCATAGCCTGGTTCCTCTCTAGGTTTCTTCCTAGGTTTTTGGCCTTTCTAGGGAGTTTTTCCTAGGGAGTTTTTCCTAGCCACCGTGCTTCTTTCACATGCTTTGCTTGCTGTTTGGGGTTTTAGGCTGGGTTTCTGTACAGCACTTTGAGAATATCAGCTGATGTACGAAGGGCTATATAAAAATAAATTTGATTTGATTTGATTTGATTTGATTTGATATTTAAGTTGATGTTTGTCTCACTGGTGTTGGTGGGTGATTATTTTGTGAGTAGTGTATGTCTGCTCTGCGTCACTGCTTTCCATGTTTTTGTATTTCAAGTTTATGGTTTATTGCATGAGTTTCACGACTGAAATAAAAGATGTGGAACTACGATCACGCTGCGTTTTGGTTCAATCCTTCCGAAAGTTGTGACAGAATCACCCACCACCGAAGGACCAAGCAGCGTGGAAGGGAGCAGCAGGACAAGTGGACTTGGGAGGAGGTGTTGGACGGCAAGGGATCCTGGACATGGGAGGAGATCCAGGCGGGATGGGATCGCCTTCCATGGGAACAGGTGGAGGCAGCGAGAGCAGAGCGGCGACGAGAGGAGGCACGATACCAACGAAGAGGCAGGTGCGAGAGGCAGCCCCAATTTTTTTAGGGGGGGAGGGGGGCACACGGGGAGTTGGGCAGAGTCAGGGTGGAGTCCTGAGCCAGTTTCCCGTGTCTACTGTGGGGAGCAAGCAACGGGGCAGGCACCGTATTGTGCAGTGATGCGCACTGTGTCGTCAGGGCGCATTCACAGGCCGGTGCGATCTGTGCCTGCACCCGGCAGTTGTCGAGCTGAGTTGAGCATCCAGCCAGGGCGGTTTGTGCATGCCATACGCTCCAGGCCTCCAGCGCGCATCCGCGGCCCAGTACGTCCTGTGCCTGCTCCTCGCACTCTCCCTCCAGTGCGCCTCAATAGTCCAGTACGTCCTGTACCTGCTCCTCGCACTCTCCTTTCAGTGCGCAGCCATAACCCGGTACAGCCAGTGCCTGCTGTGAGCACTCGGCCCTTAGTGCGTTTCCCCAGTCCGGTGAGACCGATTCCTGCTCCTCGCACCATTCCTCCAGTGCCCAGCCATAACCCGGTACAGCCAGTTCCTGCTGTGAGCATTCGGCCCTTAGTGCGTCTCCCCAGTCCGGTGAGACCGATTCCTGGCGCCACCTATGCCAGTGTAGCGTGGTTCGTTCTGCGTTGTGTACTTTTATTTAGGACACTACCACAACTGGAATTCTGATGGTTGGATCATTTTTATTCGACCTGCACACGAAGAGACAACACACAATATGTTAGCCCTCGGTGCAGTCACAGCTCTCGGGCACCTTGCTAGTTGAAGGTCAGGCAAAAGAGCGGGAACTGCATGCACACATTCAGTGCCCAACAGCACACTATACAATACAAGTAAAATGATATACAACATCATTCGTACAAAATAAAAGACATACCTGCACACGAAGAGACAACACACAATATGTTAGCCCTCGGTGCAGTCACAGCTCTCGGGCACCTGCGTGAGCACATAGCAACTCACTCAAACACGGTCCCAAATACTCCCGAGTTACAATAGGTACCCTAATTAGCGAGCTCGGTGAAAGTTGTTAACATAAATCTTTATAATTGTCCACATTGTAACAAAACCTATAGTTGCGTAACAGCACTTCATGTAACTTTACCACAGTTTTATATTGCCAAATTACGGCGCCAAGGACAACATACCTTGCTAGCTGAAGGTCCGGCAAAAGAGAACAATAAGAGGGTACGTAAGTACGGATAACCCGCGATGGACCAAACCAAAATATACAAACTTTTACAATTAGGTGTATTTACAATATAGATATTAACAAAATGTTTGTACACCGAAAAATAACATTAACTATGCAGCTGTAATTAAATAAAGAAAATACATTGAATTATTATTATTGTTATTAACTTATTAACATCCCCTCTTGACCTGGCCTACTTGAACTGTCCTTGTGTGCAACTTGGTGCATAATCTAGGGGAACAACATCACTCTACTACACCAGTCCCACGCATTGGACCTCCAGTGCGCATCCCTAGTCCAGAGCCTTCAGCGGAGGTCTGCAGCCCAGAGACTTCAGCGGAGGTCTGCAGCCCAAAGCCTTCAGCGGCGGTATGCAACCCAGAGCCTTCAGCGGCGGTCTGCAACCCAGAGCCTTCAGCGGTGGTCTACAGCCCAGAGCCTTCAGCGGAGATCTACAGCCCAGAGCCTTCAGCGACGGTCTGCAGCCCAGAGTCTTCAGCGGCAGCCTTTAGCCCGGAGTCTTCAGCGGCGGTTGGCGGTCCGAAGCCTCCGACGATGATCCATGGTCTGGTTCCTCCGGACATACAGAAGCGGGGGATCAGCGGGCGGTGGGGGTACTACGCCCGGAACCAGAGCCGCCGCCATAGACATTTGTCACCCACCCTACCCTCCCTTTGTTTTTGGGGGGGGGTACTGTCACGTCCTGACCATAGTAAGTTGTTATTTTCTATGGTAGAGTAGGTCAGGGCGTGACAGGGGGTGTTTGTCTGTTTTGTGTATTTCTATGTTTAGTTCTAGTTTTTGTATTTCTAGATTCGTTTTTGTTTGGCTTGACCTCCAGTTAGAGGCAGTTGTTTGTCGTTGTCTCTAATTGGAGGCCATATTTAAGTTGATGTTTGTCTCACTGGTGTTGGTGGGTGATTATTTTGTGAGTAGTGTATGCCTGCTCTGCCTCACGGCTTTCCTGTTTTCGTATTTCAAGTTTATGATTTATTGCATGAGCTCCACGACTAAAATAAAAGATGTGGAACTACGATCACGCTGCGCATTGGTCCAATATTTCTGAAAGCTGTGACATTGTGAAAATATGATGTTGACATGATCAGTCCAATCAAAGCTGCTGTACATATAACGTGATTTAACATCTTTTTATCTGTGGCCAATGACCTTGAGCCTTCTTTGATGGGCACTTTATAACATCAGCAGCCAAATGGCTAGAATTTTCAACATCTCCTCTTACACTTGGCAGTGATGTAATGTCCCCATGAGTGACAGAACACTCAGAAGCACTGAGGTTGGCTGAAACACCTGCATTTTGGAGCTGCTTTACTCAAGAAAACAAAAAATATGTTTTGTATGCGGTTTTATTAACTCGATGATATATATTATTTTCACATTGTTTGCAAACTGATATGCGACACGTATTAATGCCAAAATAACATGCAAAACAGGCAAGCCTTATTTTTAGTAAAACTGTGTAGCTCAGAACAGGGTGGGGGTTTTAATGGATCCTTGAATAACCTTTTGAAGAACGTTTCCGGGTAAATTTTTTAAATACCCCCTCCCCTATTATTAATAATAATACGCATAACAATAACAACAATAACACAATATTTTAGTTCTCAGCGTTTATTATGATTTTAATGGCAAAGCAGAATAAAACAATCTGAGTATGAGTCAAACTACCAGCAGAGCCCCAAGTCCAATGGGTATATCCTCTGTCCTGTTGATGTTAATGTGTTGCTCTTCTACCGAGGTAAAGACAGTTTCAGGTTGGATATTCAACCAAGTCCAATGGGTATATCCTCTGTCCTGTTGATGTTAATGTGTTGCTCTTCTACCGAGGTAAAGACAGTTTCAGGTTGGATATTCAACCAAGTCCAATGGATATATCCTCTGTTCTGTTGATGTTAATGTGTTGCTCTTCTACCGAGGTAAAGACAGTTTCAGGTTGGATATTCAACGGATATTCGCCTGTAGTTTTTCTTACGTCCAACAGCAGTTAGGGACCGTCAACATAGTGACAAATCAATTTTTTTCAAATTTCAGTAGCTGTTTAACCATTACTCCTAAAACTTTGTCGATTTACAACTCGCACTATTTTAAATTATTTAATTACATTTCTTTAATTTCAATAGCTCATTGGTCATAAGACCTACACACTTCAAACAAGGTTCAGAATGTCCACTAACTACCCTTCTATATTGCACACCCTTTAGTTTGTCCATTTTCATCTCAAAAGATTTTACATGAATTTTGCAAAATGTAAAATTTCAATAGCTCCTTGGTCATGTGATTTACTGACCTCAAACAAGGTTCAGAATGTCCACTCAGTGGGCCTACAAATCAAATCACATTTATTTATAAAGCCCTTCTTACATCAGAAGATGTCTCAAAGTGCTGTACAGAAACCCAGCCTAAAACCCCAAACAGCAAGCCATGCAGGTGAAGAAGCACGGTGGCTAGGAAAAACTCCCTAGAAAGGCCAGAACCTAGGAAGAAACCTAGAGAGGAACCAGGCTATGAGGGGTGGCCAGTCCTCTTCTGGCTGTGCCGGGTGGAGATTATAACAGAACATGGCCAAGATGTTCAAATGTTCAAAGATGACCAGCAGGGTCATATAATAATAATCACAGTGGTTGTCGAGGGTGCAACAGGTCAGCACCTCAGGAGTAAATGTCAGTTGGCTTTTCATAGCCGATCATTCAGAGTATCTCTACCGCTCATGCTGTCTCTAGAGAGTTGAAAACTCTCTCTCCCTGTCTGGAACAGGTAGCACATCCGCTGAACAGGTCAGGGTTCTACAGCCGCAGGAGGAACAGTTGAAACTGGAGCAGCAGCACGGCCAGGTGGACTGCGGACAGCAAGGAGTCATCAGGCCAGGTAGTCCTGAGGCATGGTCCTAGGGCTCATGTCCTCTGAGAGAGAGAAAGTAAGAAAGAATTAGAGAGAGCATACTTAAATTCAAACAGGACACCGGATAAGACAGTAGAAATACTCCAGATATAACAGACTGACCCTAGCCTCCCCGACACATAAACTACTGCAGCATAAATACTGGAGGCTGAGACATGAGGGGTCGGGAGACACTGTGGCCCCGCCCGACAATAACCCCGGACAGGGCCAAACAGGCAGGATATAACCCCACCCACTTTGCCAAAGCACAGCCCCCACACCACTAGAGGGATATCTTCAACCAACAACTTACCATCCTAAGACAAGGCCGAGTATAGCCCACAAAGATCTCCGCCGCGGCACAACCCAAGGGTGGGGGGGGCCGCCAACCCAGACAGGATGATCATGTCAGTGTCTCAACCCACTCAAGTGAGTCTCCTAGGGACGGCATGGAAGAGCACCAGTAAGCCAGTGACTCAGCCCCTGTAATAGGGTTAGAGGCAGAGAATCCCAGTGGAGAGAGGGGAACTGGCCAGGCAGAGACAGCAAGGGCGGGTTTGTTGCTCCAGTGCATTTCTGTTCACCTTCACACTCCTGGGCCAGACTACACTCAGTCATAAGACCTACTGAAGAGATGTCTTCAATAAAGTTGAGACAGAGTCTGCGTCTCTCACATGGGTAGGCAGACCATTCCATAAAAATGGATCTCTGTAGGAAGCCCTGCCTCCAGCTGTTTGCTACACATTGCACAGCCTTTAGTTTGTCCATTTTCGTCTCACAAGATTTTACATGAATGTTTCAAAATTTAAAATTTCAATGGCTCCTTTTAAATTTCCTTTGTTAATATGGTCTCTTTTGATCTAAATTGCTTTTGTTTTATAGATGAGTACTGAATTGCATGGCCTCTAAAGGCACATTTAAAAGTGTCCCATACAATAAAGGGATCTGCTGTACCTATGTTTTGTCTGAAAAAGTCAGTTATAAATTCTTCTGTCCTAGTTCTAAACAATTTATCATCTAGTAGGCTTTGATTACATTTCCAATATCCTAGCCAACATGGAAATTCTTTAAGAGTAATATATATGCCAATTATGTGATGATCCGACCGCATTCTGTCCCCTATCAACACTTTTTTAAACTTTTGGTGCCAGAGAGAATGGCATAAGAAAGTAGTATCGAATGTAGGTTATTTCTGATTTCTGTGATACTCACAGACATCTTTCAAACAGTTTTAGAAACTTCAGAGTGTTTTCTATCCAAATCTACTAATAATATGCATATTCTAGTTCCTGGGCCCGAGTAGTAGGCCGTTTTATCTGGGTACGTTTTTCGTCCGGCTGTGAAAATACAGCCCCCTACCCAAGAGAGGTTAAGGAAATAATGAATATCATGGATATATTGGAATTAGTGGATATATGGAGACTTAAATATCCTGACCTAGTGAGACATACATGGCGGAGGCTTAATCAATGTCACGTCCTGACCAGTATAAGGGGTTATTTGTTATTGTAGTTTGGTCAGGATGTGGCAGGGGTGTGTTTGTTAAGAGGCAATAAAACTGCAGCCATCCTCTCCTCAGCCTTCATACCAGTGCAGCAGTAACAGTGGTGATTTTAGCATGTAAATTTGGTGTGGCAAAACAAAATAATTGAGGAATGCATGCCAGCAAAGCCACTACACAACACAACACTAAACCATACATTAACTGCACTATAACGGTGACAAACGGTGCCCTAAATAGACCAAATTGTTAGGGTAATGCACACACTAACATCTTACTACACAACATACACTTAGTATTACTTTCTTAGCTACAGTATACATATCTCTGTGACATATCACATCATTTTTGAAGCAGCATACAAGACATTGTTGGACTCACATTGTTGTGCTCGGCTCACTTGAACAGGTGGCATTGTGGTCCTCCGTGTTAACAGTTGTTTTGACCGCGGCACAAATCATGCTTCATTGTTGAATGTTTATCATTTTAAACTTGGAAAAGAGTGCCTTAATCCCAGATTTGGGACCACACAGCCACTGTCACTGATTCCTTCCCTAACCACTCATTGAATTAGCATTTTTCAACTTGTCGTGTAATGTATATGTCCAATGGCCGATGAGCACTGATACGTTTTATCTATACTTTCTCTCCATTATTTCTCTTCATACGACAAGGATTTAAAAGGATTTGCCAGTAGATTGTAGACTTGACTCATGATGATGACTACTAGCTAAGATTGTGTGTCACGTCCAGACCATAGTAAGTTGTTATTTTCTATGGTAGAGTAGGTCAGGGCGTGACAGGGGGTGTTTATCTGTTTTGTGTATTTCTGTGTTTAGTTCTAGTTTTTGTATTTCTAGATTTAGTTTTGTTTGGCATGACCTCCAATTAGAGGCAGTTGTTTGTCGTTGTCTCTAATTGGAGGCCATATTTAAGTTGATGTTTGTCTCACTGGTGTTGGTGGGTGATTATTTTGTGAGTAGTGTATGTCTGCTCTGCGTCACTGCTTTCCATGTTTTTGTATTTCAAGTTTATGGTTTATTGCATGAGTTTCACGACTGAAATAAAAGATGTGGAACTACGATCACGCTGCGTTTTGGTTCAATCCTTCCGAAAGTTGTGACAGAATCACCCACCACCGAAGGACCAAGCAGCGTGGAAGGGAGCAGCAGGACAAGTGGATTTGGGAGGAGGTGTTGGACGGCAAGGGATCCTGGACATGGGAGGAGATCCAGGTGGGATGGGATCGCCTTCCATGGGAACAGGTGGAGGCAGCGAGAGAGCAGAGCGGCGACAAGAGGAGGCACGATACCAACGAAGAGGCAGGTGCGAGAGGCAGCCCCAATTTTTTTGGGGGGGGCACACGGGGAGTTGGGCAGAGTCAGGGTGGAGTCCTGAGCCAGCTTCATGTCTACTTCATGTCTACTTCAGCTTCGTGTCTACTGTGGGGAGCAAGCAACGGGGCAGGCACCGTATTGTGCGATGATGCGCACTGTGATCTGTGCCCGCACCCGGCAGTTGTCGAGCTGAGTTGAGCATCCAGCCAGGGCGGTTTGTGCAAGCCATACGCTCCAGGCCTCCAGCGCACATTCGCGGCCCAGTACGTCCTGTGCCTGCTCCTCACACTCTCCCTCCAGTGCGCCTCCATAGTCCAGTACGTCCTGTACCTGCTCCTCGCACTCTCCTTTCAGTGCGCAGCCATAACCCGGTACAGCCAGTGCCTGCTGTGAGCACTCGGCCCTTAGTGCGTCTCCTCAGTCCTGTGAGACCGATTCCTGCTCCTCGCACTATTCCTCCAGTGCGCAGCCATAACCCGATACAGTCAGTGCCTGCTGTGAGCACTCGGCCCTTAGTGCATCTCCCCAGTCCGTTGAGACCGATTCCTGCTCCTCGCACTCTCCCTCCAGTGCGCCTCCATAGCCCAGTACGTCCTGTGCCTGTTCCCCGCACTCAACCTGAGGTGCGTGTTACCAGTCTGGCACCACCTATGCTAGTCCCACGCATTGGACCTCCAGTGCGCATCCCTAGTCCAGAGCCTTCAGCGGAGGTCTGCAGCCCAGAGCATTCAGCGGTGGTCTACAGCCCAGAGCCTTCAGCGGAGATCTACAGCCCAGAGCCTTCAGCGACGGTCTGCAGCCCAGAGTCTTCAGCAGCGGCCTTTAGCCCAGAGTCTTCAGCGGCGGTTGGCGGTCCGAAGCCTCCGACGATGATCCATGGTCTGGTTCCTCCAGACATACAGAAGTGGAGGATCAGCGGGCGGTGGGGGTACTACGCCCGGAACCAGAGCCGCCGCCATAGACATTTGTCACCCACCCTACCCTCCCTTTGTTTTTGTGGGGGGGTTGTTGTTTCTTTTATTTTTTTATAGGTGCGGTCGGGGTCCGCACCTTTGGGGGGGGTACTGTCACATCCTAACCATAGTAATTTGTTATTTTCTATGGTAGAGTAGGTCAGGGCGTGACAGGGGGTGTTTGTCTGTTTTGTGTATTTCTATGTTTAGTTCTAGTTTTTGTATTTCTAGATTCGTTTTTGTTTGGCTTGACCTCCAGTTAGAGGCAGTTGTTTGTCGTTGTCTCTAATTGGAGGCCATATTTAAGTTGATGTTTGTCTCACTGGTGTTGGTGGGTGATTATTTTGTGAGTAGTGTATGCCTGCTCTGCCTCACGGCTTTCCTGTTTTCGTATTTCAAGTTTATGATTTATTGCATGAGCTCCACGACTAAAATAAAAGATGTGGAACTACGATCACGCTGCGCATTGGTCCAATATTTCCGAAAGCTGTGACATTGTGAAAATATGATGTTGACATGATCAGTCCAATCAAAGCTGCTGTACATATAACGTGATTTAACATCTTTTTATCTGTGGCCAATGACCTTGAGCCTTCTTTGATGGGCACTTTATAACATCAGCAGCCAAATGGCTAGAATTTTCAACGTCTCCTCTTAAGGGACACTGTGTTTTTATTTAAAACATAATGACTAGGCAAACAATCAGTCTAGATTATTCTAGTATATTTTTCTAGTAGACATGAGTGACGACGACTCATTGAGAGTCAGGCACGGACTAAACGCCAATCCTCACTACCAAACTACAGAAATAGAACGACGTAATGGTTTTCCATCTGTGCCATGTTAGGCGGTTTCTGGCGGAACATTTATTTGCTTACTAAGACGTGTTACGGTGTACCCATTTGAGACAGCCTACATTTCAGATCCGTAGAAATAGTAAAAGTCCTGATGGTGAAGTTTATTTTACAGACAGGACACCCATCAAACGATTAGAGATGTCGGAATGGTTCTGTATTCTGCTCATCGCTGCACTCGGAGACATTGGTAAGTTTTAATATGATAAAGACATTTTCAGATTGTTTTGTAATTCAATATGAAAAGCACAGGTATTGAGATATCGTAGTTGTGCCAACGGTTTTTAAATCAAAGTAATGTTTAATTATTATTACACAGTAATAGCCTACGCAGCCTTCTGCAGTGGGTATTTATAAACAAGTTGAAAGTAGCTGGATGAAGGACGTTCTTGCAAGGCTACTGAAGCGATTTAAAGACAAAATATCATTTACAAGTGTACAACTAAATCTCTAAAGGGAAAATCCCTATTCTGGTAAACAGCTGGATGAGTCTGGAGAAATAAATGTAAGAGAGAGTTCGACATTTACTGGGGTACACTCTAAAAAGAAAAGTTTCCTGCTTTTAGGAGTTCTTCGAAGTGAAACTGTGGGGGTTTTAATGGATCCTTGAATAACCTTTTGAAGAACCTTTCCGTGTACATTTTTTGAACTACCCCCTCCCCTATTATTAATAATAATACGCATAACAATAACAACAATAACACAATATTTTAGTTCTCAGCGTTTATTATGATTTTAATGGCAAAGCAGAATAAAACAATCTGAGTATGAGTCAAACTACCAGCAGAGCCCCAAGTCCAATGGGTATATCCTCTGTCCTGTTGATGTTAATGTGTTGCTCTTCTACCGAGGTAAAGACAGTTTCAGGTTGGATATTCAACCAAGTCCAATGGGTATATCCTCTGTCCTGTTGATGTTAATGTGTTGCTCTTCTACCGAGGTAAAGACAGTTTCAGGTTGGATATTCAACCAAGTCCAATGGGTATATCCTCTGTCCTGTTGATGTTAATGTGTTGCTCTTCTACTGAGGTAAAGACAGTTTCAGGTTGGATATTCAACCAAGTCCAATGGGTATATCCTCTGTCCTGTTGATGTTAATGTGTTGCTCTTCTACCGAGGTAAAGACAGTTTCAGGTTGGATATTCAACCAAGTCCAATGGATATATCCTCTGTCCTGTTGATGTTAATGTGTTGCTCTTCTACCGAGGTAAAGACAGTTTCAGGTTGGATATTCAACCAAGTCCAATGGATATATCCTCTGTTCTGTTGATGTTAATGTGTTGCTCTTCTACCGAGGTAAAGACAGTTTCAGGTTGGATATTCAACCAAGTCCAATGGATATATCCTCTGTCCTGTTGATGTTAATGTGTTGCTCTTCTACCGAGGTAAAGACAGTTTCAGGTTGGATATTCAACCAAGTCCAATGGATATATCCTCTGTTCTGTTGATGTTAATGTGTTGCTCTTCTACCGAGGTAAAGACAGTTTCAGGTTGGATATTCAACCAAGTCCAATGGATATATCCTCTGTTCTGTTGATGTTAATGTGTTGCTCTTCTACCGAGGTAAAGACAGTTTCAGGTTGGATATTCAACCAAGTCCAATGGGTATATCCTCTGTCCTGTTGATGTTAATGTGTTGCTCTTCTACCGAGGTAAAGACAGTTTCAGGTTGGATATTCAACCAAGTCCAATGGATATATCCTCTGTCCTGTTGATGTTAATGTGTTGCTCTTCTACTGAGGTAAAGACAGTTTCAGGTTGGATATTCAACCAAGTCCAATGGGTATATCCTCTGTCCTGTTGATGTTAATGTGTTGCTCTTCTACCGAGGTAAAGACAGTTTCAGGTTGGATATTCAACCAAGTCCAATGGGTATATCCTCTGTCCTGTTGATGTTAATGTGTTGCTCTTCTACCGAGGTAAAGACAGTTTCAGGTTGGATATTCAACCAAGTCCAATGGATATATCCTCTGTCCTGTTGATGTTAATGTGTTGCTCTTCTACCGAGGTAAAGACAGTTTCAGGTTGGATATTCAACGGATATTCGCCAGTATTTTTTCTTACGTCCACCAACAGCCGTTAGGGACCGTCAACATAGTGATAAATCAATTTTTTTCAAATTTCAGTAGCTGTTTAACCATTACTCCTAAAACTTTCAAAACGGGTTGTAGCTAACCCGATGGCATAGACACATATTGCACACACTTTTTTTTGTCGATTTACATCTCGCACTATTTTAAATTAGTTATTTACATTTTATTTATTTACAATTTCAATAGCTCCTTGGTCATGTGATTTACTGACTTCAAACAAGGTTCAGAATGTCCACTCAGTGGGCCTACAAATCAAATCAAAATCAAATGTATTTATAAAGCCCTTCTTACATCAGCTGATATCTCAAAGTGCTGTACAGAAACCCAGCCTAAAACCCCAAACAGCAAGCAATGCAGGTGTAGAAGCACGGTGGCTAGGAAAAACTCCCTAGAAAGGCCAGAACCTAGGAAGAAACCTAGAGAGGAACCAAGCTATGAGGGGTGGCCAGTCCTCTTCTGGCTGTGCCGGGTGGAGATTATGACAGAACATGGCCAAGATGTTCAAATGTTCATAAATGACCAGCAGGGTCATATAATAATAATCACAGTGGTTGTCGAGGGTGCAACAGGTCAGCACCTCAGGAGTAAATGTCAGTTGGCTTTTCATAGCCGATCATTCAGAGTATCTCTACCGCTCCTGCTGTCTCTAGAGAGTTGAAAACTCTCTCTCCCTGTCTGGGACAGGTAGCACGTCCGCTGAACAGGTCAGGGTTCTATAGCTGCAGGCAGAACAGTTGAAACTGGAGCAGCAGCACGGCCAGGTGGACTGGGGACAGCAAGGAGTCCTAGGGCTTGGTCCTAGGGCTCATGTCCTCCAAGAGAGAGAAAGTAAGAAAGAATTAGAGAGAGCATACTTAAATTCACACAGGACACCGGATAAGACAATAGAAATACTCCAGATATAACAGACTGACCCTAGCCTCCCCGACACATAAACTACTGCAGCATAAATACTGTAGGCTGAGACATGAGGGGTCGGGAGACAATGTGGCCCCGTCCGACTATAACCCCAGACAGGGCCAAACAGGCAGGATATAACCCCACCCACTTTGCCAAAGCACAGCTCCGACACCACTAGAGGGATATCTTCAACCACCAACTTCAACCACCAACATAAGACAAGGCCGAATATAGCCCACCAAGATCTCCGCCCCAAGTGGGGGCGCCAACCCAGACAGGAAGATCATGTCAGTGACTCAACCCACTCAAGTGATGCACCCCTCCTAGGGACGGCATGGAAGAACACCAATAAGCCAGTGACTCAGCCCCTGTAATAGGGTTAGAGGCAGAGAATCCCAGTGGAGAGAGGGGAACTGGCCAGGCAGAGACAGCAAGGGCGGTTCGTTGCTCCAGTGCATTTCTGTTCACCTTCACACTCCTGGGCCAGACTACACTCAGTCATAAGACCTACTGAAGAGATGAGTATTCAATAAAGACTTAAAGGTTGAGACAGAGTCTGCGTCTCTCACATGGGTAGGCAGACCATTCCATAAAAATGGAGCTCTGTAGGAAGCCCTGCCTCCAGCTGTTTGCTACACATTGCACAGCCTTTAGTTTGCCCAGATTTTACATTCATTTTTCAAAATTTAACATTTCAATAGCTCCTTTTCAATTTCCTTTGTTAATATGGACTCTTTTGATCTAAATTGCTTTTGTTTTATAGATGAGTACTGAATTGCATGGCCTCTAAAGGCACATTTAAAAGTGTCCCATACAATAAAGGGATCTGCTGTACCTATGTTTTGTCTGAAAAAGTCAGTTATAAATTCTTCTGTCCTAGTTCTAAACAATTTATCATCTAGTAGGCTTTGATTACATTTCCAATATCCTAGCCAACATGGAAATTCTTTAAGAGTAATATATATGCCAATTATGTGATGATCCGACCGCATTCTGTCCCCTATCAACACTTTTTTAAACTTTTGGTGCCAGAGAAAATGGCATAAGAAAGTAGTATCGAATGAAGGCTCTCTCACGTCTTAGTAAGCAAATAAATGTTCCGCCAGAAACCGCCTAACCTGGTACAGATGGAAAACACTTACAAGTAGAGAGGATTGGAGTTCAGTCACTTTTTTTTAAACTTTTGGTGCCAGAGCAGAGAGAATGGCATAAGAAAGTAGTCAAGACGACTAGCTTGATTAAGCCTCCGCCATGTATGTCTCACTAGGTCAGGGTATTTAAGTCTCCATATATCCACTAATTCCAATATATCCATGACATTCATGATTTCCTTAACTGTCTGAGGGTGATAGTTTGTAGTGTGATTTCCTTTCCGGTCCATAGAGGTATTTAAGACCGTATTAAAATCTCCCACCATAATAATAGAGTCTAGTGTTTCTTGTAGAGTTGATAAATTCTTATATATATTTTCAAAGAAGCTTGTATCATCTTTATTTGGACCGTATAGGTTAATAAGCCATATCTGTTTATTGTCCAATAACATATTTAAAATAATCCATCTATCTTCATGATCTGTTTGGACAATTTGCACATTTGGATCAAAATTACTGTTAATTAAAACCATCACCCCTTTTGAATTTCTTTGCCCCATGGGAGAAATATATTTCACCCCCCCAGTCTTTTATCCACAAAACTTCATCTAAAATTGTTGAATGAGTTTCCTGTAAACAATAGATATTATATTCCTTCTCTTTTAGCCAGGTAAATACTGATCGTCTTTTCTTATTATCTGCTAGGCCATTACAATTGTAACTGGCTATGCTTAATTCACCACTTACCATAATGAGACACAACTTTCAATTCCATTTATCAAAATATATGCTTATAAACGTACCATTAAAAAGTAACATGATGATTGAGTGTCTATATAGCTGTACCATGATATTTGCATTGCTACTAAGTAAACCTCCAATTGGTCCCAACTATTCCACCCACTAAAAGCCTTCCTCATCCCTAGTTGGGTTGTCATCCCAATGCCCGGCAGACCACCCCCCGACCCCCCGTATCCCATAGCCCTGAACAGACTGGGATCCATCCTGGGAAAAGAGCACACAGTGCCATTTACAGAACAGAAGTAGATCAACCTCCGTATGCATTTCCATCGCCCTCATCTCGATTTGTATTATATATAGCCATCAAAAAATATATATATTTTAAAAATCCTGTTTCTTATTTTCCATAATTAGCTATTAATATTTGTAGTAATGTAGGCAATTTATGCAAAGGATTTTACCTCTCACCAGTCTCGCCATTACCAAAATTACATTATTGCATGCAATTATTATATTAGCAAACAATTATTGTTTATCATCCTATATTGTCCCTAATATATTTTACTCCCTCGCAATAGTTGTGGGATACGCACATACACCCACACACTCATACACCCACACACTCAACCCTTTCCCCCCACACAACCATAGGCTCACATTCTCAACCCTTCCCCCCACACACTCATACACACACACACTCAACTCTTTCCCCCCACACAACCATAGGCTCACATTCTCAACAGTTGCACCATCCCAGAGCCCAACTCAAGAAAGGTCTTGATTTATAAATGCATATACAGTTGCAGCTGTATAAGAAGGCCTTCAAGACCGTGCAAAAAAAATGGGCAGAAATGAAGAGATTTTATTAACCATTGTCACATCCTAGATGATGGAGCTCAAATGTACCCCTTTCCCCTGAAACACCTACAACACGGTCCTCTGTATTCACCATTTTTCCCAAGCAAACTAACTTGCCTAGTTAAATAAAGGTTCCATATAGAAGATAAAAAAGGCCTTTGATACTGGGTAGGGAGCGATGTGTTTTCTGTTTGTCAGACATACTCTATTTGATTGTTTTGTTGAAAACACAAACCATAATGAAGCACCAGAAGTCGGTAATCGTTATGCAGTTATGCGTTGCTTTCTGGTTATGTGTGGTGCATTGGGACAGAAACCTGTTGGTGGAAAATCATTGCATATAAAATTATTTTATACAGTATAAATATAAATGTTGAAAATCTTATTTCCATTTAGCTGATGATTGTCTGCGTCCGGCTCTGATCTCTTTAATGAAACAGGCAGGGAGAGTGAGCTTGTCCGTCGTGCTTCGGCGAACCTTCAAACTTCTGGCCGTGCTTCGCTGCGCTACAGCCATTTGTGGTAGTAATCATTCTTTTTGAGTAAATAATAGGATTGGGGAGGGTGTTCAAATGTTTTTACAGGACAAGGAAAGGGTCATGTGAAAATATTTTGGCCAAAGTGAGTACATGTATTTTATGGGATACCTCCAGTTGGACCAGCTCCAGTAAATGTTGAACTGTCCAAAACCACTCTTACATTCATAGACAAAGCAATGGAAGCAATGTTTTTTTAAACTATACAATGTTTATTTACTATTAAAAGTAATACAAGTTAATATTTTGGACTGTGATGTCGTACGCTAAGACAGTTGAACTAAGCTCATGAGGCTTTTAATATATTCTTCAAGAATCAATGATGATATATCATTCATTTAAAAGTACAGGAATTGGATGTAGAAATCTCAGATTGCCCCTTTAACCCTTGCCGTTTAGCATAAGGAATTTTAGTGCTATCTAATGTACTGTATCTTCTTCCTACATTAGACCTCCACACTGACCATGGATTAGAGCAGGTTGTTAATAACTGAGTGAAGGAAAAAAGGAAACCGCACACTGTTCTTGATAGTATCACTGATATTTAATAAGCTTGCGTATCGGCCTAACGGCCTTCGTCAGAGCTTTTGTGAATTTTCGGAAAACAGCACCTCTATGTAAACCTAGCCCCACCCACATCCGTTCCACGTATGGAAAGGGGTTGGAGGCAAAGGAAAAATAAATAAGTGCTACCAAACATAACAATATGCATTTCACAAATATTACAAAAGTGTATAGACAAGACGTACCGAACACGTCCATAAAATCACAACGAGGACATAGCAAGTTTTCATTAATCATTGGGTACATCATACGAAAAAACAAAGTAATCTTAAATAGGAACATATTTTAAATTATTTACATTATTAAATGTCCATGTGGGCTCTGCTATGTCGGTAAAACCTCCCGCTCTCTCAAACAGAGAATTAGTGAACATAAAAGTTCAATCAGGAGAAACGACAGGGATTATCCAGTCGCAGTACATTTTAATGACCTAAAGCATGACATTTCTACCTTTAGATTTTGTGGTATAGAGAAAGTCAAGATATCAGACAGGGAGGTGATATTAATAATACTCTGAGCAAAAGAGAATGTTTTTGGATTTTCACCCTCCAGACATTATTTCCTAAAGGACTTAATGATGAAATGCCTATGTATGTTATGTTGTGAATTTAAAATATGTTCCTATTTAAGATTACTTTGTTTTTTCGTATGATGTACCCAATGATTAATGAAAACTTGCTATGTCCTCGTTGTGATTTTATGGACGTGTTCGGTACGTTTTGTCTATACACTTTTGTAATATTTGTGAAATGCATATTGTTATGTTTGGTAGCACTTATTTATTTTTCCTTTGCCTCCAACCCCTTTCCATACGTGGAACGGATGTGGGTGGGGCTAGGTTTACATAGAGGTGCTGTTTTCCGAAAATTCACAAAAGCTCTGACGAAGGCCGTTAGGCCGATACGTAAGCTTATTAAATATCAGTGATACTATCAAGAACAGTGTGCGGTTTCCTTTTTTCATTCATCCTGTTTCAACTGTTGCCATGCACCTGTAACAAGATTGCTCAGATGTGCGAGTGCCTTTTGAATCTTGTTAATAACTGAGTGAAATTGAAGATGTGTGCATTTATGGACATGATTTATGTGCATTGTGGAGCGGAGCCTACGGCTATGGAAGCAAAGTGTACTGATGGGAAATCCAGCTCCTCTGCTTTACAAACCAGCACACACTACCGCATCTATCCCCTTTGTTATAAGTTAATATCTTTCTAACCCTTTTGTCCCTACCATGACACACACACACACCCAGACACACAAACTCAAGTCTCTCCCTTGTTCCCCCAGATGCCTTCGAAGTACAGGCGCCCCAGCCCAGAGTGGTAGCCGTCTATGACCAACCGGCTGTTTTGGGCTGTGTGTTCCCCCCTAGTCTTGACTCTGGTGCCCCCCTGGAAGAGGGTCTCGTGGTGACATGGCAGAGGGTAGAAGATTCGCGGGTGGTCCACAGTTTCTACTACGGAACAGACCAACTGGCACGCCAGAGCGGGGAGTACCACAACCGCACTGGACTGTTCCATTCCCAGCTCCCTGGGGGAAACGCATCCCTCAGGTTGGAGAGTGTAGGTCCAGGGGATCAGGGAAGATATCTCTGTTCGGTTAATAACATGAAGGGGACAGGAAAGGCTGAGGTCCAGCTCAAATACGCAGGTAGGTTTGCTTTTCTTCTCTCTACTCTATTCCCCCTACTTCTCCTGATGTCTTTTGTTCAATTATCTTTCCTCATTTAGGTGTCGCCTATCTTCCCCATTATCCCCTGGGTATTTCTATCTGTGTTCTCTGTTTGTGTGTTGCCAGTTCGTCTTGTCTTGTCAGGTCTTACCAGCGTGTTTTCCCGTCTCCCTGCTTTCTCAAGTTCTGTTTCATAGTTTCCCCGGTTCTGACCATTCTGCATGCCCTGACCCCGAGCCTGCCTACCATTCTGTACCTGCCTGACTCTGACCCGTTTCTGAACCTCTGCCTGTCCTGACCCCAGCCTGCCTGCTGTTCTGTACCTTATTGACTCTGCCCTGGATTACGGACCTCTGCCTGCCTTTGGCCTGTCTTTTGCCTGCCCCCTGTTTGGGTCAATAAACATCTGTGACTCTAGCTGTCTGCATCTGGCCCTTATTCTGAGTTCTTATAGTACGAACTGGCCATGACTAACCCAGCAGACTCAGACCAGCTCCACAATGCTATCTCCCTGCAAGGAGCCACCATTGGAAGACACAAGGAGTTACTGCAATGTCTTATGAAGGGACTCCATACCCTGGCAGAATGCCATGACCAGGCATTTGACGCATTGCTGGAGCAATTCTGCAGATTCCCTATTGGGCAGCGGGTCACACCAGTAATCTCTCAGCCTACCCCATTGTCCTGAGAACCCCGCTTACCTCCTCCTGAGCGCTACGCTGGAGATTCTGGAACTTGCCTGGCTTTTCTCTCCCAGTGCTCCCTCATTTTCCAGCTGCAGCCTTCTTCGTTCCCCACTGACCGCTCGAGGATAGCGTACATCATAACGCTGATGACTGGGAGGGCACTCGCCTGGGCTACGGTGGTGTGGGAGCAACACTCCACCATCTGCCTCAGTCTGGAGGAGTTCATAGCGGAGGTTCGGAAGGTGTTTGATTCTCCGTTGTCCGGGAGAGAGGCTGCTCATGAGTTGCTCCAGCTATGTCAAGACTACACAGTGGATTTTCGCAGGTTGTTGGCTGAGAGTGCCTGTAACCCGGAAGCATTGTTTGACATGTTCCTTCACAGAGTATCGGAGGTGATTAAAGATGAGTTCGCAGCCCAGGAGCTGCCCATGGACCTTGACTCCCTCATTGCCTTGACCATCCGGATCGATTGGCGACTTTGAGAACGTAGGAGGGAAAGGGAATCTGTACTCTGTCGCCCAGGTTCGCACTCGATTCACCCCTCGTCTTTGAAGAATCCCGATGACGCCCGAAGTTTACATGTCCAAGTTCCTGCCACCCAGGCTCTCGTCAGACCCTGGCCTTTGTGTGACAACGCTTTTGGTGGCCTACCTTGGCTCCTGACGTTTCTGCGTTCGTCGCCTCATGCATGATCTGTGTGCAGAACAAGACTAACCGGCAAGCTCCTGCTGGTCTCCTTCAACCCCTGCCTGTTCCTCACCGTCCCTGGTCTCACATATCCCTGGACTTTGTCACGGGTCTCCCCCCGCCATCCTGACAGTAGTGGACCGGTTTTCCAAAGCCGCCTACTTCATTCCTCTCCCCAAGCTACCCTCTGCCAAAGAAACGGTCCAGCTCATGGTGCAGCACGTCTTGCGGATCCATGGACTCCCAGTGGACATGGTCTCCGACCGGGGTCCTCAGTTCTCGTCCCGGTTCTGGAAGGCGTTCCGCATACTCAGTAGGTCGTCGGCCAGTCTGTCCTCCGGGTTCAACACCCAGTCCAATGGCCAGTCGGAGCGAGCCAACCAAGACCTGGAGACGACTCTTCGCTGCCTGGTCTCCGCCAACCCCACCACATGGAGCCAGCAACTAGTGTGGGTTGAATATGTCCGCAACACCCTTCCTTGCTCTGCCACAGGTCTCTTGCCCTTTGAGTGTTCCCTGGGTTATCAGCCCCCGCTCTTCCCAGAGCAAGAGGTCGGCACACCCTCGGTCCAGATGATTGTCCGCCCCTGTCGTTGTACCTGGACCATAGCCCGGTCGGCTCTTCTCAAGACCACCTCCAAGTATCGATGACAAGCGGACCGCCACCGGATCCCGGCTCCCGGGTATCGTTTCGGGCAGAGGGTACAGCTGTCCACTCAAGATCTGCTCCACCGGGTGGATCCCAGCAAACTTTCCCCCCGGTTTATCGGCCCTTTCCCCATCTCCAAGATCATTAGCCCCTCTGCTGTTGGTCTTCTGTTGCCCCATACCCTCTGTATACATCACACTTTTCATGTGTTTAGGATCAAAACCATGTGTCACAGCTCTTTGTCTTGTGTTTCCAATGTTGCCACCTTTTTTGCAGTATTACTTAAGTGCATTATTGAAAACAGGAAGCATCTTTTGTCATATTTTTATTCTCTACAGGCTTCCTTCTTTTCCCTCTGTCATTTACGTTAGTATTGTGGAGTAATTACAATGCTGTTGATCCATCCTCAGTTTTCCCCTGTCAAAGCCATTAAACTTTGTAACTATTTTAAAGTCACCATTTTCCTCATGGTAAAAATCATGAGTGGTTTCCTACCTCTCCTGCAACTGAGTTAATAACCTCTTACATGTAGACGTTCCGCTAGCGGAACACCTGCTCCAATATCCAATGATGGGCGTGGCGCGAAATACAAAGTCCTCGAAATTCCGAAAACTTCAATTTTTCAAACATATGACTATTTTACACCATTTTAAAGACAAGACTCTCCTTTATCTAACCACACTGTCCGATTTCAAAAAGGCTTTACAGCGAAAGCAAAACATTAGATTATGTCAGCAGAGTACCCAGCCAGAAATAATCAGACACCCATTTTTCAAGTTAACATATAATGTCACAAAAAACAAAACCACAGCTAAATGCAGCACTAACCTTTGATGATCTTCATCAGATGACACTCCTAGGACATTATGTTATACAATACATGCATGTTTTGTTCAATCAAGTTCATATTTATATCAAAAAACAGCTTTTTACATTAGCATGTGATGTTCAGAACTAGCATTCCCACCGAACACTTCCGGTGAATTTACTAAATTACTCACGATAAACGTTCACAAAAAACATAACAATTATTTTAAGAATTATAGATACAGAACTCCTTTATGCAATCGCGGTGTCCGATTTTAAAATAGCTTTTCGGTGAAAGCACATTTTGCAATATTCTGAGTAGATAGCCCGGCATCACGAGCTAGCTATTTAGACACCCACCAAGTTTGGCCCTCACCAAACTCAGATTTACTATAAGAAAAATTGGATTATCTTTGCTGTTCTTCGTCAGAATGCACTCCCAGGATTCTAGTTCAATAACAAATGTTGGTTTGGTTCCAAATAATCCATAGTTATATCCAAATAGCGGCGTTTTGTTCGTGCGTTCAAGACACTATCCGAAGGGCAAAGAAGGGTGACGCGCCCGGCGCGTTTCGTGACCAAAAATTTCAAAATATTCCATTACCGTACTTCGAAGCATGTCAAACGCTGTTTAAAATCAATTTTTATGCTATTTTTCTCGTAAAAAAGTGTTAATATTCCGACCGGGAAACCCTGTTTTCGTTCAAAGACGAAAAAATAAAAAAATGGAGTCGCCTCGTACACGCGCCCCCAGTCTCATTGTTCTCAGATCGACCACTATCCAAATGCGCTACTGTTTTTCAGCCATGGCCTGCAAAGTCATCATTCGTCCTGGCGCCTTCTGAGAGCCCATGGGAGCGTTAGAAAATGTCACATTACAGCAGAGATCCCCTGTTTTGGATAGAGATGATCAAGAAGGCCAAGAAATAGTCAGAGATGGCGCTTCCTGTTTGGAATCTTCTCAGGTTTTGGCCTGCCAAATGAGTTCTGTTATACTCACAGACACCATTCAAACAGTTTTAGAAACTTTGGAGTGTTTTCTATCCAAAGCTAATAATTATATGCATATTCTAGTTTCTGGGCAGGAGTAATAATCAGATTAAATCGGTACGTTTTTTATCCGGCCGTGAAAATACTGCCCCCTATCCATAACAAGTTAACAAGGACGCCTGTATCTTCGTAGTGACTGGGTGTCTTGATACACCATCCAAAGTGGAATTAATAACTTCACCATCCTCAAAGGGATATTCAATCTCATCTTTAAATAGGTGCCCTTTTTTGCAAGGCATTGGAAATCCTCCCTGTGGGTTGAATCTTTGTTTGAAATTCACTGTTCGACTGAGGGACCTTAGGGAAAACCTCGCTGGTCTTTGTGGTTGAATCTGTGTTTGAAATTCACTGCTCGACTGAGGGACCTAACAATTATCTGTATGTGAGGGGTACAGAAGTAAGGTGGTCATTTAAAAATTATGTTAAACTCTATTATTGCACATAGAGTGAGTCCATGCAACTTATTACGTGACTAATGAAGCACATTTCTACTCCTGAACTTATTTCAGTACAGATGCATCAAAGCTGTGACCGAGAGACTGAAAAACAACTTCTATCTCAAGGGCGTCAGACCTTGAGATAGTCACAACTAGCAGGCCTCTGACCAATACCCTGCCCTGAACTTTAGTCACTGTTACTAGACGGCTACCACCTGGTTACTCAACCCTGCACATTAGAGACTGCTGCCTACAGACAAGGAACACTGGTCACTTTAATAATGTTTACATACTGTTTTACTAATTTCATGTAAACTCAGAAAAAATAAACATCCCTTTTTCAGGACCCTGTCTTTCAAGGATAATTTGTAAAAATCCAAATAACTTCACAGAGCTTCATTGTAAAGGGTTTAAACGCTTGTTTCCCATGCTTGTTCAATGAACCATAAACAATTAATGAACATGCAGCTGTGGTACGGTCATTATTTTTTATTTTTTATTTTACCTTTATTTATACAGGTTTATTCTCATTGAGATAAATATCTCTTTTCCAAGAGAGACCTGATCCAATAGCAGCAAGGGGAACAACGTTTCAGACAAACCAAATGTCATACACTAACACAACATTAAACAAAACTATAAACATATTACATTTAAAAACACAAACATCTTGACTAAAATCAGCTGGCCTAAAAATGATAACACTCTTCTATAATATATACATCCATCAAGTGTTTAAACTCCACCAACTAAACTATTTCTACCATGACCTGTTCTAATTCTTGATACTGTTAGAAGCACATCAGAATGGGACCGTAATTGATATTTATTTACTGACCTGACTAAAAAAGTACAGAAATAAAATGGCATTTTACCCAATATGGCCTTATAAATCAGTGTATACCAGTGTTTAAGCCTACGCAAGGTAAATGACGACCAGCCAACAGCGCTGTAGAGATCACAATGATATGTTAGACGTTTCTGATTTGTAATGAACCTGAGGGCTGCATGATATACTGAATCAAATGCTCTCAGGGAAGTGGCTGAGGCCTGCATATATATAACATCACTAAAATCTAAAACCGACAGTAATCGTACCAGCTCCTTCCTGGCCTCAAAAGAAAAACAAGCCTTATGCCGGTAATAAAATCCTATTTTCAGCTTGAGATCCTTATCAAGTTCTCTACATGAACAGTGAAGCTCAGCTTATCAACAACCCACACACCCAAATATTTGTACACTTTAACTTGCTCTATATTATGTCCAGCCAATGTAGCAATGACATGATTTGTAACATGCCTGGCATTTGAAATGCCTGGCATTTTGTTTTACTCTAATTTAGAATCAGCTTTAAATCATACAGATTCTGTTGTATGATGTTAAATGCTCTTTGGGCATTTTCAAAAGCTAATGATAAACTACAACCACTTGAATAAAGAACAGTATCATCTGCATAAAAATGAACATCCGTTTGTTTCAATAAGATCCCCAATGTTGTTGATATACAAAATGAACAACAGCGGGCCCAAAATAGAACCTTGCGGAACACCTGAGCTATGGACTCAGATTTGCAACCATCCGCCATTACACATTAAGACACTAACAGCTTACAGACGGTAGGCAATTAAGGTCACAGTTATGAAAACTTAGGTCACTAAAGAGGCCTTTCTGCTGACTCTGAGAAACACCAAAAGAAAGATGCCCAAGGTCCCTGCTCATCTGTGTGAACATACCTTAGGCATGCTGCAAGGAGGCATGAGGACTGCAGATCAAATCAATCAAATCAAATTTATTTTTATATAGCCCTTCGTACATCAGCTGATATTCTCAAAGTGCTGTACAGAAACCCAGCCTAAAACCCCAAACAGCAAGCAAAGCATGTGAAAGAAGCACAGTGGCTAGGAAAAACTCCCTAGGAAAAACTCCCTAGAAAGGCCAAAAACCTAGGAAGAAACCTAGAGAGGAACCAGGCTATGAGGGGTGGCCAGTCCTCTTCTGGCTGTGCAGGGTGGATATTATAACAGAACATGGTCAAAATGTTAAAATGTTAAAATGTTCATAAATGGCCAGCATGGTCAAATAATAATAATCATAGTAGTTGTCGAGGGTGCAACAAGCACGTCCGGTGAACAGGTCAGGGTTCCATAGCCGCAGGCAGAACAGTTGAAACTGGAGCAGCAGCACGGCCAGGTGGACTGGGGACAGCAAGGAGTCATCATACCAGGTAGTCCTGAGGCATGGTCCTAGGGCTCAGGTCCTCCGAGAGAAAGACAGAAAGAGAGAAAGAGAGAATTAGAGAGAGCATATTTAAATACACACAGGACACCGGATAAGACAAGAGAAATACTCCAGATGTAACAGACTGACCCTAGCCCCCCGACACATAAACTACTGCAGCATAAATACTGGAGGCTGAGACAGGAGGGATCAGAAGACACTGTGGCCCCATCCGATGATACCCCCGGACAGGGCCAAACAGGCAGGATATAACCCCACCCACTTTGCCAAAGCACAGCCCCCACACCACTAGAGGGATGTCTCCAACCACCAACTTACCGTCCTAAGACAAGGCCGAGTATAGCCCACAACGATCTCCGCCATGGCACAACCCAAGGGGGGGGGGGGGGGGGGGGGGGGGGGGGGCGCCAACCCAGACAGGAAGACCACGTCAGTGACTCAACCCACTCAAGTGACGCACCCCTCCCATGGACGGCATGGAAGAACACCAGTAGGCCAGTGACTCAGCCTCTGTAAAAGGGTTAGAGGCAGAGAATCCCAGTGGAAAGAGGGGAACCGGCAAGGCAGAGACAGCAAGGGCGGTTCGTTGCTCCAGCCTTTCCGTTCACCTTCACACTCCTGGGCCAGACTATACTTAATCATAGGACCTACTGAAGAGATAAGTCTTCAGTAAAGACTTAAAGGTTGAGACTGAGTCTGCGTCTCTCACATTGGTAGGCAGACCATTCCATAAAAATGGAGCTCTATAGGAGAAAGCCCTACCTCCAGCCGTTTGCTTAGAAATTCTAGGGACAATTAGGAGGCCTGCGTCTTGTGACCGTAGCGTACGTGTAGGTATGTACGGCAGGACCAAATCGGAAAGATAGGTAGGAGCAAGCCCATGTAATGCTTTGTAGGTTAGCAGTAAAACCTTGAAATCAGCCCTTGCCTTAACAGGAAGCCAGTGTAGGGAGGCTAACACTGGAGTAATATGATCAAATTTTTTGGTTCTAGTCAGGATTCTAGCAGATGTGGCCAGGGCAATAAATTACAATGTCCGTACTGTAAGATGCCTAAGACAGCGCTACAGGGAGAAAGGATGTACAGCTGATCATCCTCACAGTGGCAGGCCACGTGTAACAACACCTGCACAGGATCGGTACATCCGAACATCACACCTGTGGGACAGGTACAGGATGGCAACAACAACTGCCCGAGTTACACCAGGAATGCACAATCCCTCCATCAGTGCTCAGACTGTCCGCAATCTGCTGAGAGAGGCTGGACTGCGGGCTTGTAGGCCTGTTGTAAGGCATGTCCTCACCAGACATCACCAGCAACAACGTCGCCTATGGGCACAAACCCACCGTCGCTGGACCAGACAGGACTGGCAAAAAGTGCTCTTCACTGACGAGTCGCGGTTTTGTCTCACCAGGGGTGATGGTTGGATTTGCGTTTATCGTCAAAGCAATGAACGTTACACTGAGGCCTGTACTCTGGAGCGGGATCGATTTGGAGGTGGAGGGTCCATCATGGTCTGGGGCAGTGTGTCACAGCATCATTGGACTGAGCTTGTTGTCATTGCAGGCAATCTCAACGCTGTGCGTTACAGGGAAGACATCCTCCTCCCTCATGTGGTACCCTTCCTGCAGGCTCATCCTGACATGACCCTCCAGCATGACAATTCCACCAGCCATACTGCTCGTTCTGTGCATGATTTCCTGCAAGACAGGAATGTCAGGGTTCTACATGGCCAGCGAAGAGCCCGGATCTCGATCCCATTGAGCCCATCTGGGACCTGTTGGATCGGAGGGTGAGGGCTAGGGCCATTCCCCCCAGAAATGTCAGGGAATTTGCAGGTGCCTTGGTGGAAGAGTGGGGTGACATCTCAAAGCAAGAACTGGCAAATCTGGTGCAGTTCATGAGGAGGAGATGCACTGCAGTACTTAATGCAGCTGGTGGCCACACCAGATACTGACTGTTACTTTTGATTTTGACCCCCCCTTTGTTCAGGGACACATTATTCCATTTATGTTAGTCACATGTCTGTGGAACTTGTTCAGTTTATGTCTCAGTTGTTGAATCTTGTAACGTTCATAGAAATATTTACACATGTTAAGTTTGCTGAAAATAAACGCAGTGGACAGTTAGAGGACTGAGTTTATATAGTGTATTCTAGTCAAGGCCATCCTATTCAACTATTGCTGTAAATGTACTATTCTATCCTACATATTCTTCAGATATGCTACATATCAAGATATGCTACATAGCAAGTCTTTTCATCTTATTGGTGTCCTTTAGTAGTGGTTTTCTTTGCAGAAATTTGACCATGAAGGCCTGATTCACGCAGTCTCCTCTGAACAGTTGATGTTGAGATGTGTCTGTTACTTGAACTCTGTGAAGCATTTTTTTGGGCTGCAATCTTAGGTGCAGTTAACTCTAATGAATGTATCCTCTGCAGCAGAGGATATCTCTGGGTCTTCCTTTCCTTTGGTGGTCCTCTTGAGAGCCAGTTTCATCACAGCGCGTGATGGTTTTTGCGACTGCACTTGAAGAAACTTGACATTTTACGGATTGACTGTCATTTCTCTTTGCTTATTTGAGCTTTTCTTGCCATAACATGGACTTGGTCTTTTACCAAATAGGGCTATCTTCTGTATACCACACCTACCTGGTCACAGCACAACTGATTGGCTCAAACACATTAAGAAGGAAAGACATTCCACTAATTTACTTTTAACAAGGCACACCTGTTTATTGAAATTCATTCCAGGTGACTACCTCATGAAGCTGGTTGAGAGAATGCCAAAGCTGCCATCAAGGCAAAGGGTGGCTTCTTTGAAGTATCTCAAATATAAAATATGTTTTGATTTGTTTAACCTGTCTGGGATAGGGGGCAGTATTTTCACGGCCGGATAAAAAAAACGTACCCAATTTAAACTGGTTACTACTCTTGAGAATATGCATATTATTAGTAGATTTGGATAGAAAACGCTCTAAAGTTTCTAAAACTGTTTGAATGGTGTCTGTGAGTATAACAGAACTCATACGGCAGGCAAAAACCTGAGAAGATTCCAAGCAGGAAGTGGCCTGTCTGACAATTTGTAGTTCTTCTGTTGCATCTCTATCGAAATTACAGTATCTGTGCTGTTACGTGACACTTTCTAAGGCTTCCATTGGCTCTCTAAAGCCTTCAGAAACCGGAATGACGCGTCTCCTGTCTCTGGGCAGATAACAGCAGCATAGTTTGTCAGTGGACTGCCTGGTGACAGAGAGACTGGAGATGCGCATTCACGAGACCTCAAACATTTTTTATTTCCCTCTTTGAATGAATACAACATTGTCCGGTTGGAATATTATCGCTATTTTACGAGAAAAATAGCATAAAAATTGATTTTAAACAGCGTTTGACATGCTTCTAAGTACGGTAATGGAACATTTTGAATTTTTTTTGTCACGAAATATGCTCGCGCGTTACCCTTTGGATAGTGACCTGAACGGACGAACAAAACGGAGGTATTTGGATATAACTATGGATTATTTGGAACCAAAACAACATTTGTTGTTGAAGTAGAAGTCCTGGCAGTGCATTCTGACGAAGAACAGCAAAGGTAATACAATTTTTCTAATAGTAATTCTGAGTTTAGTGAGCCCCGAAGTTGGCGGGTGTCTGAATAGCTAGCCTGTGATGGCCGAGCAATGTACTCAGAATATTGCAAAATGTGCTTTCGCCGAAAAGCTATTTTAAAATCTGACATAGCGATTGCATAAAAGAGTTCTGTATCTATAATTCTTAAGATAATTGTTATGTATTTTGTAAACGTTTATGATGAGTAATTTAGTAAATTCACCGGACGTTTTCGGTGGGTATACTAGTTCTGAACATCACATGCTAATGTAAAAAGCTGTTTTTTGATATAAATATGAACTTGATTGAACAAAACATGCATGTATTGTATAACATAATGTCCTAGGAGTGTCATCTGATGAAGATCATCAAAGGTTAGTGCTGCATTTAGCTGTGGTTTGGGTTTTTGTGACATATATGCTTGTTTTGAAAATAGCTGTGTGATTATTTTTTGCTGGGTACTGACATAATCTAATGTTTTGCTTTCGCTGTAAAGCCTTTTTGAAATTGGACAATGTGGTTGGATTAACGAGAGTCTTATCTTTCAAATGGTGTAAAATAGTCATATGTTTGAGAAATTGAAGTTATAGCATTTTTAAGGTTTTTGTATTTCGCGCCACGCTCTACCATTGGATATTGGTGAGGCATTCCGCTCGCGGAACATCTAGATGCGAGAGGTTAACACTTTTTTGGTTACTACATGATTCCATATGTGTTATTTCATAGTTTTGATGTCTTCACTATTATTCTGCAATTTACAAAATAGTAAAAATAAAGAAAAACCCTTGAATGAGTAGGTGTGTCCAAACGTTTGAGTGGTACTGTATATACAGAGAAAGAGAGAGAGAAGGAGAGAGAGAAGGAGAGAGAAAGAGAGGGAGAAAGAGGGGGAAAGAGAGAGAGAAAGAGAGAGAGAAAGAGAGAGGGAGAGAGAGAGAGAGAAAGAGAGAGAGAGAAAGAGAGAGAGAGAAAGAGAGGGAGAAAGAGAGAGAGAGAGAGAGAGAGAGAGAAAGAGAGAGAGAGAAAGAGAGAGAGAGAAAGAGAGGGAGAAAGAGAGAGAGAGAGAAAGAGAGAGAGAGCGATACTTTTTTGTATGGTGTATGTGGACAACCCTTCCAATTAGTGGTTTCTGCCACATCTGTTGCTGACAGGTGTATAAAATCAACCACACATTTATGCAATCTACATAGATAAACATAGGCAGTAGAATGGCCCTGAAGAACTCACTGACTTTCAACGTGGCACCGTCATAGGATGCCAAATTTCCAACAAGTCAGTTCGTCCTATGTCTGCCCTGCTAGAGCTGCCCCAGTCAACTGTAATTGCTGTTATTGGGAAGTGGAAATGTCTAGGATCAACAATGGCTCAGCCGTGAAGTGGTAGGTGTCACGTCCTGACCAGTAAAAGAGGTTATTTGTTATTGTAGTTTGGTCAGGATGTGGCAGGGGTGTGTTTGTTTTGTGTTGTTTGGGTTTTTGGGTTGTGTTCTATGTTTTGTATTTCTATGTCCTATTTTCTCGTTTTTCTATTTCTATGTCTAGTTTATTGTTTTGACCTTCAATTGGAGGCAGCTGTTCCTCGTTGCCTCTAATTGAAGGTCCTATTTAGTAGGGGTGTTTTTTCTATGGGATTTGTGGGTAGTTGTTTCCTGTTTAGTGTTTGTTGCACCTGACAAGACTGTTTTCGTCGTTCTTTTTGTTCCGTGTCCATTTTTGTTTATTAAAGAAGATAATGAGCATTCACATTCCCGCTGCGTTTTGGTCCAATTCATACGACACCCATGACAGAAGGCCACACAAGTTCACAGAACGGGACCGCCGAGTGCTGAAGCGTGTAATAATCATCAGTCCTCGGTTGTAACACTCACTACCAAGTTCCAAACTGCCTATGCAAGCAATGACAACACAATAACTATACAATGACATTCTAGACAATTCTTTGTTTCTAACTTTGTTGCAACAGTTTAGGGAAGGCCCTTTCCTGTTCCAACATGAGAATGCTCCTAAGCACAAAGCGAGGTCTATACAGAAATGGTTTGTCGAGATCAGTGTGGAAGAACTTGACTGGCTTGCACAGAGCCCTGACCTCAACCCCATCAAACACCTTTGGGATGAATTGGATCACCGACTGTAAGCCAAGCCTAATCGCCCAACATCCGTGGCTAAGCACACTGTTCAATTATATTCTTCTTACTATAAAATCATATAAAATAAAATTATAGCACGGGACTCATATTCTGTTCTTCTGAAATACATTTTCTTCATATCATAATGTTTCTTTAGACCTGACACAAATGAATTATGGATTTATTGTGATGGTGTATAATTCAATTGAGGTATTAGACTTTTTTATGTATCTGTTCCAAAGTCACGCATCAGCTGCTTGTATGTGTGGAGGCCAGGAGATGCTAAATGTGTTTGTTAATTAACGGTCAATTACCGTGAGACCGGCAGTCATTTGCCTGACAATAACCGGCTGACAAAATGCCACAGCTCTACCCTGACCTAGATTCATTTTTGCCTTTTAAAGCAGACAGGGCTGACCTGAATTGACTCCCTCTATTTTACTGTAAAAGTAAACCAGGAAGGGTCTGGCCCTTTTTGGCTTCAACTCATTTCCTGTTTTAGTGGTATTACTACACAGGACTAGATCCCGTAAAGAAGTGTGAATATTAGTCGGGGAAAATACCAAGTCATCTCTGTGGCTGTGAAAATACATTCTTTAGATTACCTGGAAAGATGACGGTGTTTGAAAAAATAATATACGATAGCCTCGTCCTGACTAAGAATAACAAGTTCCGGATAAAACATTCACGTCATTTTGGTCTGGAATTTTCCCCAACTCACTGGCTACAAACGGCACCATATTGCTTATCCAGTCTACTACTTTATACCAGGGTCCACTGAGCTACATTACCGAGCTACATATCCCCTTCAACCTCTCTTTATCCGTTTATTTTCTTTAACTCTCTCTCTCTCTGTCTCTCTCTCTCTGTCTCTCTCTGTCTCTCTCTCTGTCTCTCTCCCTGTCTCTCTCTCTCTCTCTCTCTCTCTCTCTCTATCCAATGGTTGCTTTGTCCCACTTGTTTCCCCCTTCATGTAATGCCTGTCTGTTCTCTCTATTCCACTCCCATTGGCTTTTGTCTTCCATCTGTCGCACAGTGACCACTCACACACGCACACACGGTCACTGTGGTGGTTAATATCTTTACTATCAAATGAGGAGAGACAAACGTATCATACAAGTCAGAGTTATACTTAAACTAAATCTTTATTCACTTATTAACCTCTATGGGCTAGGTGGGACGCTTGCGTCCCACCTACTCAACAGCCAGTGTAATCCCGTGGCGCGTTATTCAAATTCCTCAAAAATGCAAAAACTTCAATTTTTCAAACATATGACTATTTTACACCATTTTAAAGACAAGACTATCGTTAATCTAACCACACTGTCCGATTTCAAAAAGGCTTTACAACGAAAGCAAAACATTATGTAAAAAAGCTGGTTTTTGATATAAATTTGAACTTGATTGAACAAAACATGCATGCATTGTATAACATAATGTCCTAGGGTTGTCATATGATGAAGATCATCAAAGGTTAGTGCTGCATTTAGCTGTGGTTTTGTTTTTTGTGACATTATATGCTAGCTAGAAAAATGGGTGTCTGATTATTTCTGGCTGGGTACTCTGCTGACATAATCTAATGTTTTGCTTTCGCTGTAAAGCCTTTTTGAAATCGGACAGTGTGGTTAGATTAACGAGAGTCTTGTCTTTAAAATGCTGTAAAATAGTCATATGTTTGAAAAATTGAAGTTTTCGGATTTTAGAGGACTTTGTATTTCGCGCCACACCCATCATTGGATATTGGAGCAGGTGTTCCGCTAACGGAACGTCTAGATGTAAGAGGTTAACAACTTTTTTCCTCAACTTGTTTTTCGATTACTTTCTAGCTACTGTAACTTACAGAGTAGCTAGCTAGTTAGTCAGCTTTGGAGCCATGGATTGTGCACCTTTCATTGTTTAGCTACCTAGCTTGCTGGTGGATGTTTTCTTTTTGAAACCAGGTACAGAGGAAAGAAACATTCATCTCCACAAATGCTGTTTAGATTGTTAAACAGTACATACTGAATGAAGACTTTCAGGAACCTCATGGGCACTCTTAACTTTTTCACAGTCCAGGCCCTTAACCCTCCCTCTCTCCCTCTCTCTCTCTCTCTCGCTCTCCTCTCTTCTCCTCTCTCTCTCACTATACTTTTCTTGTCCTGCCCTGGAAAGTCCCAAAGAGGTATGGCCTAAACAATGAAAAAGCCTTTCTGGATGTTTTATTGTTTTATAGAAGCAGCCTTCATGGATATTACATTTGAAATAAGTAGCCTCTGTGGATATTGCCTTCTATATATTCTTCTATATCTTTGTATTTGACTGAAGAGATTATGTGGTATCAGTGATTACTGTGGGATATTTGAAAGAAGAAGTCAACACATTTATTGAGAATTCGCTGGGTCAATAGGGTTAGACTGGCCCATGGAGTTGGGGACTGACAGATGAATGGTTGCTTTGTACCCCTGTTTCCTTCATGTAATGCATGTCTGTTCTCTCTATTCCATCCATCCCTCTCTCTCTCTCTCTCTCTCTGCACAGAGCCTCACCTCACCGGGGACTGACAGATGAATGGTTACTTTGTTCACCTGTTTCCCCATTCATGTAATGCCTGTCTGTTCACTCTATTCCATCCCTCTCTCCATCTCTCTCTCTCTCTCTCTCTCTCTCTCTATCCCACTCCACTCTCTCTCTCTCTCTCTCTCTATCCCACTCCTCTCTCTCTATCTCTCTCTCTCTCTCTCTCTCTCTCTCTCCTCTCTCTCTCTCTCTCTCTCTCTCTCTCTCTCTCTCTCTCTCTCTCTATCCCACTCCACTCTCTCTATCTCTCTCTCTCTATCCCACTCCTCTCTCTCTCTCTCTATCCCACTCCACTCTCTCTCTCTCTATCCCACTCCACTCTCTCTCTCTCTCTCTCTCTATCCTACTCCACTCTCTCTCTCTCTCTCTCTCTCTCTCTATCCCACTCCACTCTCTCTCTCTCTATCCCACTCCACACTCTCTCTCTCTATCCCACTCCTCTCTCTCTAGCATTCTACACAGAGCCACACCTCACAGTCCAGGCCCAGCACTCTTACATGACCTTCCTCTATGAGACTGATGGTTACCCAGAACCAGAGGTCCGCTGGTTGGACCCGCATGGCCATAACCTCACGCATAACATCTCAGTGACCCAGTCGTCCAGGGCCCCGGGCCTGCTCCTCTCCCTCCGTACCCAGCTCGTGATGCAGGCTGGTGGGGCAGTCAACTTCACCTTCTCCCTGAGGAACCAGGTCCTGGAGCAGGTCATGGAGAGGTCCCTGAGCTATGGTGAGCTGATGTCCGCTGAATAGTTTGATTGAATACCTCGTTAATGATAATAGTAATACTCTTTTAAGTTACATTTTAAAAAAGCGTTTCAAAACAGATGAAAAAAAGCAAACATAAGATAAACAGTTGATTTTGAAAGCGGATGAATAACAACAGGACAAGAAAACAATATTGAGACTGGGAAAAGCTCTGGTGGACATTCCTGCAGTCAGCATGCCCAAATTGCATGCCGCTGCAAAAGTTGAAACATCTGTGGCATTCGGATTTGTGACAAAACTGCACATTCAAGCCTTTTGGTGTCCCCAGCACAAGGTGCAATTGTGTGTTAGGTTCTTATTTTTCAGAATAAATCACTCACGGACACTGGAGAAGCTTTAACCAAGTTTAATATTATATTTAAAATCCCCAAAAGGTTCTGTACAGCTGTAAACAGACAGCAAAAGATTTCAGACTTCACAGTTTATATGCATCCTACTTAAGACACTCCCCTTTCTCTCCAATCCTTACATTTGTTTTATTTCACCTTTATATAACCAGGTAGGCTAGTTGAGAACAAGTTCTCATTTACAACTGCGACCTGGCCAAGATAAAGCAAAGCAGTTCGACACATACAACAACACAGAGTTACACATGGAGTAAAACAAACATACAGTCAATAGTACAGTAGAAAAATAAGTCTATATACAATGTGAGCAAATGAGGTGAGATAAGGGAGGTAAAGGCAAAAAAGGCCATGGTTGTGAAGTAAATACAATATAGCAATTAAAACACTGGAATGGTAGATTTCACAGTAGATGAGTGTGCAAAGTAGAAATACTGGGGTGCAAAGGAGCAAAATAAATAAATAAATACAGTAGGGGAAGAGGTAGTTGTTTGGGCTAAATTATAGATGGGCTATGTACAGGTGCAGTGAACTGTGAGCTGCTCTGACAGCTGGTGCTTAAAGCTAGTGAGGGAGATAAGTGTTTCCAGTTTCAGAGATTTTTGTAGTTCGTTCCAGTCATTGGCAGCAGAGACCTGGAAGGAGAGGCGGCCAAAGGAGGAATTGGCTTTGGGGGTGACAAGTGAGATATACCTGCTGGAGCGCGTGCTACGGGTGGGTGCAGCTATGGTGATCAGCGAGCTGAGATAAGGATTTATGGCTCTACAGGAAGCGAATTAAAAGGGTAACAGGATTCCAAACATTTATTACTCTCTGTCCTCACCTCCTGACCTCCTGACCTCAAACCCTCTTTCATCTAATACACAGATGTTTATCAGTCTCCCCTGTATCAACACATCGCTCTCCTCTCCTCCATCAAACACACTCGAAAGCCTTCTTCTTTCTTCTGAGAACCATTAACTTCTAACATAACCCCCAGTCTCTTTCATTTCCAATCATTCATTAAGTACCTCAATGATCAAATTTTAGCCGAACATGTGTTCTGTCTTGATATGCCACACCTGTTAGGTGGATTGATTATCTTGGCAAAGGAGAAATGCACACTAACAGGGATGTAAACAAATTTGTGCACAAAATTAGAGAAAAATAAGCTTATTGTGGCTATGGAAAATGTATGGGATGTTTTATTTGAGCTCATGAAACATGACACCAACACTTTACATGTTGTGTTTTCATTCAGCATACAGCTGTGCCTGTGGAGTCATGTTTCCTAGGACACTGTTCAAACAATAACAAAGAAGACCACATCTTTTTATTGGTAAAAATGGCTACGGGATGGGGATGTAGCTATAGATACAAAGACTGGCCATTCACGAGATCAAAAATATAGTTGTAACCATGTCTTGAATACAGTATTTGTTTACAATTATATATGTTTTACCAACATTGGAGTAAAGCAAGCTTACAGTGCCTTGAAAAAGTATTTTCTGTAGTTGTTGATCAGTCTCTCAAGTCGCTGTGGAGGAATTCTGACCCACTCTTGCACGCAGAACTCCTTTAACTCAGCGACATTTGTGTGTTTTCAAGCATGAACTGCTCGTTTCAAGTCCTTCCATGACATCTCAATTGGGGGGCAATTATTTTTTCACGGCACTGTATATGTTGGGTTCTGATGAGATAATACTTTTGAACTAAGCTCACGAGGTATTTACAGTGCCTTCAGAAAGTATTCCCACCCCTTTACTTTTTCCACGTTTTGTTGTGTTACAAATTGGGGATTAAAATTTATTTAATTGAACAATTTTGTCAACGATCTACGCAAAATACTCTGTGATTTGAAAGTGGTAGAAAAATCTGAACTTTTGTAAAAAAAAAAAATATATATATATATATATATATATATATATATATATTTATATATATATATAAATAATAATATAAATAATATATAATATATAATATATTATATAATATATATATATATAAATATATCTGTAACACTAATGTCTTGATTAGATACATATTCACCCCTGAGTCAATACATGTTAGAATCACCGTTGGCAGTGATTACAGCTGTGCGTCTTTCTGGGTTAGTCTCTAAGAAGCTTTGCAAACCTGGATTGTACAAGATTTGCACATTATTCTTTTTAAAAATTCTTCAAGCTCTGTCAAGTTGGTTGTTGACCATTGCTAGTCAGCCATTTTGAAGTCTTGTCATAGATTTTCAAGACGATTTAAGTCAGACCTGTAACTAGGCCTCTCAGGAACATTCAATGTCGTCTTAGTAAGCAACTTTACTTTATACAGTATTTGGCGTACTGTCGCGCCCTGATCTGTTTCACCTGTCCTTGTGCTTGTCTCCACCCCTTCCAGGTGTCGCCCATCTTCCCCACTTATCTTCTGGGTATTTATACCTGTTTTCTGTCTGTTCGTCTTGTTTGTTCAAGTCAACCAGTTTTTGTCTCTGCTCCTGTTTTTTCTCCGATTCTTTTTTTTTCTTCTCATCCTCCTGGTTTTTGACCCTTGACTGTCCTGATCCTGTACCCACCCACCTGACCACTCTGCCTGAGCCTGCCTGCCATCCTGTACCTTTGCTCCACTTCTGGATTACCAACCTCTGCCCCTGTTACTTCACACAGTCTGCACTTGGGTCTTACCTTGATTCCTGATAGAACCAGGTTTTCCTCTAGGATTTAGCCTTTGTTTAGCTCTATTCCGTTTTTTTATCATTAACCTCTATGGGCTAGGCGGGACGAATTCGTCCCACCTACGTAACAGCCACTTGAAGCCTGTGGCGCGATTTTCAAAACCTTAAAAATCCTATTACTTCAATTTCTCAAACATATGACTATTTTACAGCTATTTAAAGACAAGACTCTCGTTAATCTAACCACACTGTCCGATTTCAAAAAGGCTTTACAACGAAAGCAAAACATTAGATTATGTCAGCAGGGTACCAAGCCAGAAATAATCAGACACCCATTTTTCAAGCTAGCATATAATGTCACAAAAACCCAGAAGACAGCTAAATGCAGCACTAACCTTTGATGATCTTCATCAGATGACAACCCTAGGACATTATGTTATACAATACATGCATGTTTTGTTCAATCAAGTTCATATTTATATCAAAAACCAGCTTTTTACATTAGCATGTGACGTTCAGAACTAGCAAACTTCCGGGGAATTCGCTAACATTTTACTAAATTACTCACGATAAACGTTCACAAAAAGCATAACAATTATTTTAAGAATTATAGATACAGAACTCCTCTATGCACTCGATGAAAGCACATTTTGCAATATTCTAAGTACATAGCCCAGGCATCACGGGCTAGCTATTTAGACACCCGGCAAGTTTAGCACTCACCAATATCAGCTTTACTATTATAAAAGTTTGATTACCTTTTGTTGTCTTTGTCAGAATGCACTCTCAGGACTGCTACTTCAATAACAAATGTTGGTTTGGTCCAAAATAATCCATCGTTATATCCGAATAGCGGCGTTTTGTTCGTGCGTCCCAGACACTATCTGAAATGGTAAATCAGGGTCGTGCGCATGGCGCAATTCGTGACAAAAAAAATCTAAATATTCCATTACCGTACTTCGAAGCATGTCAACCGCTGTTTAAAATCCATTTTTATGCAATTTTTCTCGTAAAAAAGCGATACTATTCCGACCGGGAATGTCCATTTAGCTAAACAGAGGAAAGTAAACAAAGCTTTCGGTCGACGCGGGCACGAGCCTGAGTCTCACAGTACTGTAACCAGCCACTACCCAAACGCGCTACTTTTTTTCAGCCAGAGCCTGCAAAGCCACGATTCCGCTTTTTGCCGCCTTCTGAGACCCTATGGCAGCCGTAGGAAGTGTCACGGGACAGCTAAGATCCTCACTCTTCAATAAACAGAGACAAGAAGAACGACACCTTGTCAGACAGGCCACTTCCTGCCTGAAACCTTGTCAGGTTTTTGCCTGCCAAATGAGTTCTGTTATACTCACAGACACCATTCAAACAGTTTTAGAAACTTTAGGGTGTTTTCCATCCATATGTAATAAGTATATGCATATTCTAGTTACTGGGTAGGAGTGGTAACCAGATTAAATCGGGTACGTTTTTTATCCGGCGGTGTAAATACTGCCCCCTAGCCCTAACAGGTTAACTCACTAGTCCTTGGTGATGACAAGCATACCCATAACATGATGCAGCCACCACCATGCTTGAAAATATGAAGTGGTACTCAGTGATGTGTTGTGTTTGCCCCAAACATAATGCTTTGTATTCAGGACATACATTTAATTTCTTAGCACATTTTTCTGCAGTTTTACTTCAGTGCATTATTGCAAACAGGATGCATGTTTTAGAATATTTTAATGTACAGGCGTCCTTCTTTTCACTGTGTCAATTAGGTTAGTATTGTGGCATAACTACAATGTTGTTGATCCATCCTCAGTTTTCTCCTGTCACAGCTGTTCTGTTATAGTACCAATACTTACCTATATTACTTACCTTGAATTTGGCTCCCTCTAGTGTTGATCGGGAGTATTTTCCTTTAGCGAGAAAATGACCCGTCATTTGACCTGTTAGGAGAAAGTTGTTCATTGTTGCCTCATGTAGAGCTCAGAGTGCTCTGTTTTAGTTGTCTGCTTACAAACTTCATCCATCCTTTGTTGAATGCCTTGGGAAGCTTTGTCAGTGGGTATTTTCATTCCTTTTGCGTATATCTTTTGTTTCAGCATTATTTGTGGAATTTGGATGTGTATGTTTACTTTCTGGAATAGATGGACAGCACTAGCTTAATTCCTACAGTATGTTAGCCTAGCTTTTCCTAATTGTCAGTGTGAGCAAAATATCAGGTTACGTTCATATCTAGTTTGTATTTCAGGACAGATTACATTGTCTTATGCAGACTTTGTTTTTGTTTAACCTCTCTGGTTTCATTGGGACGCTAGTGTCCCACCTCGACAACAGCCAGTGAAATTGCAGGGCGCCAAATTCAAACAACAGAAATCCCATAATTAAAATTCCTCAAACATACAAGTATTATACACTATTTTAAAGATAAAACTTCTTGTTAATCCAACCACAGTGTCCGATTTCAAAAAGGCTTTACGGCGAAAGCACACCATGCGATTATGTTAGGACAGCTCCTAGCCACAAAAAAACCATACAGACATTTCACAGCCCAGGAGAGGACTCACAAAAGTCAGAAATAGCGATTAAATGAATCACTAACCTTTGATGATCTTCATCTGGTGGCACTCCCAGGACTCCATGTTACACAATAAATGTTTGTTTTGTTCGATAATGTCCCTCTTTATGTCCAAAAACCTCAATTTTGTTGGTGCGTTTAGTTCAGTAATCCAAAGGCACAAAGCGCGCTCTCAACACCCAGACAAAAAGTTTAAAAAAGTATAATAAAAGTTAGTAGAAACATGTCAAACGATGTTTAAAATCAATCCTCAGGTTGTTTTTAGTCATAATAATCAATAATATTTCACCCGGACAAAAGCTTCGTCAATAGAAAAGGAGAAACAAGAAAGGCGTGCTCCCGATCGCGCGCTGGCTTCATGTCTGGAAATTTCCACTGTCCACTCATTGAAAGTGGTGTTTCTTCCTCATTTTTCAGAGTAAAAGCCTGAAACAATGCCTAAAGACTGGCCACATGTAGAAGAAGCCATAGAGATCCTGAACTGGGTCCTAAGTCTTTGAATGGTAGATAGGCTTTCAATGGAAAAACAGCCTTTCAAAATAATAGTACTTCCTGGATGGATTTTCCTCAGGTTTTCACCTGCCATATCAGTTCTGTTATACTCACAGACATTCTTTTAACAGTTTTGGAAACTTTTGAGTGTTTTCTATCCAAATCTACCAATTATATGCATATCCTAGCTTCTGGGCCTGAGTAGCAGGCAGTTTAATTTAGGCACGCTTTTCATCCAAAATTCCGAATGCTGCCCGCTACCCTAGTGAAGTTAAGTTTCACGCTGTTTCAACTCAATACATCTTGGGAACATGGATATAATGCTTTGAGGGTTGTGTCGTGGAAAATTGTCTTAAGAACATAATACTCTTACAAGAACTTGTGAATTCAATATAGAGTTTAATACAGAGTAGCAAAGCCGAGCCCTTCCATGGAAGGACTCTACCACACACGTAACAGAGCCAAGCCCCTCCATGAAAAAGCCTAAATTCTCATATTACAGAGTCCTATCTTTATATGATTCTGTCTTTGCATAACGTATAGAGTCCCCTCCCTCTATATGAAAATAGCTTCCCTTGACCGTTCTTTACCATTATCTCTCCATATGAGTTGTTGCTTGTTAACGCCCACATCCGACAGCTGTATAGATTATAATGCTAGCAGGGCCTCCTCATGTGGTTTCTTTGTACTTCTTTGTCTGGCTATCTTGAGTTTTTGGACCCTTTCTGCATAACTCAAGTCTGGTTGTCAGGTCGCTATGCCTCCCACCGTGGCCTGTTGCTCTATCAGAACCAGATGTCTTCTTCTCCCTCTATAGCCAAAATATTGATGTTCTTTCCACCTCAGCACATCTTCTTATCTCCCACAGTTGTTGATGTGAAAGGGGTTTATCTTGCTGTCAAAATAAGCACAGTAACGCACACAGAGGAGAGTATAGTGAAATGACAGCTCTCAGACACTGTTGCTTGAAATTGCCAGACACAAACACTATACGATACATTTATTAAAATAAGAATGAGTGTGAGTTTTTGTCCCAACAATGGCTCGTGGGAAGTGACAAAGAGCTATTATAGGACCAGGGCACAAATAATAATATAATAATAAACAATAATTTTGCTCTTTATTTAGCCATCTTACATATAAAATATTATTTGTTCATAAAAAATTGTGAATAACTCACCACAGGTTAATGAGAAGGGTGTGCTTGAAAGGATACACATAACTCTGCAATGTTGGGTTGTATTGGAGAGAGTCTCAGACTTAAATCATTTTCCACACACAGTCTGTGCCTGTATTTAGTTGTCATGCTAGAGAGGGCAGAGGATCCACTCTCACATAGGTAAGTGGTTGCAAAGGGCATCAGCGTCTTAACAGCGCGATTTGCCAAGGCAAGAAACTCAGAGCGCAGCCCTATCCACAAATCTGGCAGTGGCTTCTGATTCAATTCAATTTTCACAGAACCGCTTGTTGCAATTTCTATGAGGCTCTCTTGTTCAGATATCGGTAAGTGGACTGGAGGCAGGGCATGAAAGGGATAATGAATCCAGTTGTTTGTGTCATCCGTTTTGGGAAAGTACCTGCGTAATTGCGCACCCACCTCACTCAGGTGCTTTGCTATTGAGTTCATTTGCACACAAAAACAGAAAAGACAGAAAAGAGCTCCAACTTCTTAATCATAGCCTCAATTTTGTCCCGCACATTGAATATAGTTGCAGAGAGTCCCTGTAATCATAGATTCAGATCATTCAGGCGAGAAAAAACATCACCCAGATAGGCCAGTCGTGTGAGAAACTCGTCATCATGCAAGCGGTCAGACAAGTGAAAATTATGGTCAATAAAGAACTTTAAGCTCATCTCTCAATTTAAAAAAAAAAAAACGTGTCAATTCTTTGCCCCTTGATAACCAGAGCACTTCTGTATGTGGTAAAAGTGTTACATGGTCGCTGCCAATATCATTGCATAATGCAGAAAATACACAAGAGTTTTGGGGTCTTGCTTTAACAAAGTTAACCATTTTCACTGTAGTGTCCAAAACATCTTTCAAGCTGTCAGGCATTCCCTTGGTAGCAAGAGCCTCTCGGCGGATGCTGCAGTGGACCCAAGTGGCATCGGGAGCAACTGCTTGCATGCGCGTTACCACTCCACTGTGTCTCCCTGTCATGGCTTTTGTGCCATCAGTACAGATACCAACACATCTTGAACACCAAAGTCCATTTGATGTCACAAAGCTGTCCAGTACTTAAAAAATATCCTCTCCTGTTGTCCTGGTTTCCAGTGGTTTGCAGAAGAGGATGTCTTCCTTAACTGACCCCCCATAAACGTAACGGACATATACCAGGAGCTGTGCCAGGCCCGCCACGTCTGTTGACTCATCCAGCTGTAACGCATATAATTCACTGGCTTGTATGCAAACCAGTAATTGTTTCAAAACAGCTCCTGCCACGTCACTGATGCGTCGTGAAACAGTGTTGTTTGATGAAGGCATTTTCTATATAGTTTTTTGGGCTTTTTCCCCGAGCCATATCCGCGGCAGCAGGAAGAATTAAGTCCTCCACAATAGTATGGGGCTTGCCTGTCCTAGCCACTCGGTAGCTCACCATATAAGACGCTTCTAGCCCCTTCTTATTAATGGTATCTGTTGCTTTTATACATGTCTTACTACTCAAGTTGTCTTTATTCTCACTCAAAAAAATTATTTTTTTAATTGTCATGTTTCGTTTCTAAATGTCTGCGCAAGAGTGAAGGTTTCCGCGAGAGAGTAACGGTTAATGTGATTGGTGTTCATTGTTATTAATTATGATGTTAATTATTTGACTAGGATACCTGTATTTGACATTGTGTTGTCATTTCGCTGAACACTAGATGGTTTAATTTTATTTTTGGCCGTGAAACGAAGCTACTCAGGCGAGAGAAAAATACTTGCCCAAATGTATAGCCCCCGTTAGAAAATATAAATGTACTGTTTGAAAATGTGAAGATTATAATTTTTTTATTACATTTTTATTTTATTTTTATGAATCACATTTGTATTTGGCCCCCGACAGCTGTACCCCATACCCCAGTTTGGGAATACCTGCCTTGGAGTGATGAATCATACTCCACCATCTGGCAGACCGACGGAAAAATCTAGGTTTGGCAGATGCCAGGACAACACTACCAGCACCAATGCATAGTGGCAACTGTAAAGAACAGAAATCTTTGTTTCTGTTTTAATTATTTCCCGAGGCTCCTCTTTCTAATAATAGGTTTGTGGTTGAGAGAAAATACACTGGCATGTATGTTCCAATGGAAGGGCGTTTTTGGTTTCTGTGCTGTAAACACTACTCAGTCCAAATTAAAGGCTTTGCTAATTGCATGTTTGTCAGCTGGAGTAAATATTTGTTAGACAGCTTGACTCAATGTCACACTCTACACAATCTACATTTAGAAAGTTTGCATAGAAAATAGATGTGGCAATTGCCTGCTAGGGTGTTTCCATTTAACCATCTTCTGTGGATAAAAACAGCTGGCCGTAAAGACACACACAAACAAGTAACAAACTGTAGTGACCCTATGTTTATAAACGAGGTTATCAATATAACGAGGATATTTGCCACTTCAGCATGATTTTGTCACACAGTCGATGCCACTCAAGGGTACGGACCAGAAGGTTGAGGGTTTGCCGACCACCTGCGTATGGAACATTTCTGGGATCTTTTATTTCAATGATGACTTTAAAACAGTTACAGAGTTGAATGGCTGTTATACTGTCCTCCGTATGAGTTACTGTGCATATTTTGACAGCATGATAAACGCCTTCACATCAACAACCCTCAAAGCATGATCTCCATGTTCCCTAAGATTTATTGAGTTGAAACAGCGTGAAACTGAAACACAAAGACAATAATGTCTGCATCAGACGATGCAATCTGTCCTAAAATACATACTAGATATGAACGTAACCTGATATTTTGCTCACACTGACAACTAGCAAAAGCTAGCCTAACAGACTATAGCAATTAAGCTAGTGCGCCTCTTTGTCACAAGGCAGACTTTTGTAGCAGCATAATGCAGGTTGATTGGGAGCATTCCAGAATCTTTCTTTCACCAAGAAGAGGTTGGGAACATAGCTCGAAGAGAATAGGGCGTCCTTCTTCTAAAGTGTTTGTGTAAAAGGTACTCACTGAGAGAGGCTTGTGAACGCTCCCCAGGCAGACGTTGCCTATTATGACCCATCTGAGGCCAAGCTTCTGGGAGTATAGGGGGGGGGGGAAATACAAATACCTCAAAAATGCTATAACTTCAATTTCTCAAACATATGACTATTTTACACCATTTTAAAGACAAGACTCTCGTTAATCTAACCACATTGTTCGATTTCAAAAAGGCTTTACAGCGAAAGCAAAACATTAGATTATGTCAGGAGAGTACCCTACCAAAAATAATCACACAGCCATTTTCAAAGCAAGCATATATGTCACAAAAACCAGAACCACAGCTAAATGCAGCACTAACCTTTGATGATCTTCATCAGATGACACTCCTAGGACATTATGTTATACAATACATGCATGTTTTGTTCAATCAAGTTCATATTTATATCAAAAACCAGCTTTTTACATTAGCATATGACGTTCAGAACTAGCATACCCACCGCAAACTTCCGGTGAATTTACTAAATTACTCATGATTAACGTTCACAAAATACATAACAATTATTTTAAGAATTATAGATACAGAACTCCTTTATGCAATCGCGGTGTCCGATTTTAAAATAGCTTTTCGGTGAAAGCACATTTTGCAATACTCTGAGTAGATAGCCCGGCCATCACAGGCTAGCTATTTTGACACCCACCAAGTTTGGTACTCACCAAACTCAGATTTACTATAAGAAAAATTGGATTACCTTTGCTGTTCTTCATCAGAATGCACTCCCAGGACTTCTACTTAAACAACAAATGTTGGTTTGGTTCCAAATAATCCATAGTTATATCCAAATAGCGGCGTTTTGTTCATGCGTTCAAGACACTATCCGAAGGGTAAAGAAGGGTGATGCGCCCGGCACGTTTCGTGACAAAAAAATTCAAAATATTCCATTACCGTACTTCGAAGCATGTCAAACGCTGTTTAAAATCAATTTTTATGCAATTTTTCTCATAAAATAGCAATAATATTCCGACCGGGAGTCGTTGTTTTCGTTCAAAGACAGAGAAAGTAAAATGGACTCTTCACGTGCACGCGCAAGCCCGTCTCATTGTTCTCAGATCGACCACTTACCAAATGCACTACTGTTTTTCAGCCAGAGACTGGAGAGTCATCATTCAACGTTCTGGCGCCTTCTGAGAGCCTATGGGAGCCTTAGAAAATGTCACGTTACAGCAGAGATCCTTTGTTTTGGATAGAGATGACAAAGAAGGCCAAGAAATGGTCAGAGGGCGCTTCCTGTTTGGAATCTTCTCAGGTTTTGGCCTGCCATATGAGTTCTGTTATACTCACAGACACCATTCAAACAGTTTTAGAAACTTTAGGGTGTTTTCTATCCAGATCAAACAATTATATGCATATATGCAAATGTAGTTACTGGGCAGGAGTAGTAACCAGATTAAATCGGGTACGTTTTTTATCTGGCCGTGCAAATACTGCCCCCTATCCCCAACAGGTTAATCCATTTTAGAATAAGGCTGTAACGTAACAAAATGTGGAAAAAAATCAAGGGGTCTGAATACTTCCCAAATGTATAGTGCCTTCAGAAAGTATTCACACCCCTTGACTTTTTTCACATTTTATTGTGTTACAGCCTGAATTTAAAATGGATTGCCGTAATGTCAAAGTGGAATTATGTGTATAGAATTTTTTACTACATAATTAAAAATGAAAAGCTCAGATGTCTTGAGTTAATAAGTATTTAACCTTTTGTTATGGAAAGCCTAAATAAGTTCAGGAGTAAAACTGTGTTTAGCAAATAACATATTAAGTTGCATGGACTAGAGTTCGACTGATTAGGATTTTTCAATACCGATACTGATTATCCTGCCCAGTAACTACATTTGCATATATGCATATAATTGTTTGATCTGGATAGAAAACACCCTAAAGTTTCTAAAACTGTTTGAATGGTGTCTGTGAGTATAACAGAACTCATATGGCAGGCCAAAACCTGAGAAGATTCCAAACAGGAAGCGCCCTCTGACCATTTCTTGGCCTTCTTTGTCATCTCTATCCAAAACAAAGGATCTCTGCTGTAACGTGACATTTTCTAAGGCTCCCATAGGCTCTCAGAAGGCGCCAGAACGTTGAATGATGACTCTCCAGTCTCTGGCTGAAAAACAGTAGTGCATTTGGTAAGTGGTCGATCTGAGAACAATGAGACGGGCTTGCGCGTGCACGTGAAGAGTCCATTTTACTTTCTCTGTCTTTGAACGAAAACAACGACTCCCGGTCGGAATATTATTGCTATTTTATGAGAAAAATTGCATAAAAATTGATTTTAAACAGCGTTTGACATGCTTCGAAGTACGGTAATGGAATATTTTGAATTTTTTTGTCACGAAACGTGCCGGGCGCATCACCCTTCTTTACCCTTCGGATAGTGTCTTGAACGCATGAACAAAACGCCGCTATTTGGATATAACTATGGATTATTTGGAACCAAACCAACATTTGTTGTTTAAGTAGAAGTCCTGGGAGTGCATTCTGATGAAGAACAGCAAAGGTAATCCAATTTTTCTTATAGTAAATCTGAGTTTGGTGAGTACCAAACTTGGTGGGTGTCAAAATAGCTAGCCTGTGATGGCCGGGCTATCTACTCAGAGTATTGCAAAATGTGCTTTCACCGAAAAGCTATTTTAAAATCGGACACCGCGATTGCATAAAGGAGTTCTGTATCTATAATTCTTAAAATAATTGTTATGTATTTTGTGAACGTTAATCGTGAGTAATTTAGTAAATTCACCGGAAGTTTGCGGTGGGTATGCTAGTTCTGAACGTCACATGCTAATGTAAAAAGCTGGTTTTTGATATAAATATGAACTTGATTGAACAAAACATGCATGTATTGTATAACATAATGTCCTAGGAGTGTCATCTGATGAAGATCATCAAAGGTTAGTGCTGCATTTAGCTGTGGTTCTGGTTTTTGTGACATATATGCTTGCTTTGAAAATGGCTGTGTGATTATTTTTGGTAGGGTACTCTCCTGACATAATCTAATGTTTTGCTTTCGCTGTAAAGCCTTTTTGAAATCGAACAATGTGGTTAGATTAACGAGAGTCTTGTCTTTAAAATGGTGTAAAATAGTCATATGTTTGAGAAATTGAAGTTATAGCATTTTTGAGGTATTTGTATTTCCCCCCCCTATACGCCCAGAAGCTTGGCCTCAGATTATATGGAAATACAAATAATCACACGCTATATGGAAATACAAATAATCACACGCTATATGGAAACACAAATAATCACACGCTATATGGAAATACAAATAATCACACGCTATATGGAAACACAAATAATCACACGCTATATGGAAACACAAATAATCACACGCTATATGGAAATACAAATAATCACACGCTTTATGTAAACACAAATAATCACACGCTATATGGAAATACAAATAATCATACGCTATATGGAAACACAAATAATCACACGCTTTATGTAACTTAATTGTGATACAAGGATTAAACAAGACCGATACATGAATATTCCTCCTACTCCTTCATTACTGTCCTGGGCCTATTTCCAATTATGACACTTCGATTTAGGATTTTCATCATAATTTTCATTAAAGGAACAGTGAATCTAAACGTTGAAAAATGTTTCATCAAACATTGGCTCCTCGTTATTGAAAGAGACGGAGCCATCTTCCTGGCCTGGAGGCCCGCATTCGCCATCCCACTGATCGGAGCTCGGAATTGGTCCATATCTCACCATCTGCTGCGTCATCGATCTCTCTAGAGTCCTGGTGATTAAACCTCTCACACATGGGATGAGACAACATCCACACAACACAAGCACACTCATACAGGTGAAAGCAGCCCATAATACAGTTCTTACAACACTTTTCCATTTCCCAAACATGGGATGTGTTATCAGGAATGTACGTGCAGCGATGAACCTAATCATTCTACCTACGCCACCCTCTTCTGCCAATAACATATCGAGAGTCAGTCTATTTTACCAGGTCATGAGAGAGGTGGTGGATAATTGGTCAGAGAACCTCTTTACTGCATCCCCGGTTTCATTCATGAATCTTTGTTGATTATAAAATATGTCATTAATCCAATCCACATTTCTATTTATTGTCAATCACCAAAATAATGTAGTGTTAAAGCCTTCACATATTTGATTCTTTGCTTTGTATTCATCTGGAACTTCCCTGAGGATGCCAATAGCATCCATCTAGACAAAGCTACTCCCATCCTGATCAAAACTCCTCCTGTGCCTTCTTTAGCCTCCTATAACTGGCCTCTGATGACTAACTTGAACTGGTTGGACCAAAACCCCGGGGCGCAAGTTCCTAACCAGCCTTTGTGGTAATTTCTGTCGTATGCATCCTTTGCTGGTACTAGCCCACCCTACATCAGCTGTGAGGTTAAGAATGTTCTATTCATCTTTCAAACCTAATTCAGTCACATTAACGATTACTTTCAGCCATTAAAATCATCTAAGTTCTCGGTGCCATTCTTGTATCTATAACACTGGTATTCATCCGGAGTTAAGGTGAACCGAGGTGTGTTGGCTGAGTACTTCAATCTGGCCAACCCCAATTCCTGTACAGTTGTCTTCTTTCCCAGGAAATTGTTTAATGTTTACCTTAAACCTACATCCTGATCTTTTTTGATTCCTTATTCTGTACATCACTCATCAGTGTATTATATAGTTTATCTTTTTATCCTTATAAATGACAAGGTATCGTATGATTAGTACCAGAAGGTGGTGGATCTGAATGTATCAGAATGGTTACTAAAACTATGATGCAGCTCAGAGTCTCTACTCTTCCCAAAAACCGCCAACCCTCTCCTGCCCTTAGTCTCTCTGCAAGGTACCACCCCATACTCACACCTCTAGGAGCACACACAGTGATGAACGGTCGGGATAGGAAATCTTCGTTAAGGAGGTAACCCCCGGACCCTGTTGGTCCTCGGTTCTTCTCCTAACTCTGTGTGTGATCAGCAGTGCTCATATGTGTACATACCTTCTTGCAGTGGGTAACGTGGACCCAAGTGACTCTCTCAGCTTTCCTAATGGCAAAGGCAATGGTTTAACAGCACCTGGTGTGGGCCTTCCCAACGGGACTGCTTCCAGTTTTTTCTCCTCAGGGACTGGATCCACACCCAGTCTCCTGGTTGGATTGAGTGAATCACCTTCTCCTGTAATTCACCTGTTGGACACAAAATCTTGGACATACGGGTTTGGTTAAAAAACTGTCTTCTCACTAGTTCTGTTAGTATTTCTTCAACTTCTATGTCTACCTGTTCTGGTATCTCTATTCTCCCTAACTCTGGTATTCTATAGGCTCTACCTGATTAGCTAAAATGTCCTCCATCATTTAAAGAGATTGCTCCTAGTAAACCAACTCTAGGGATAATATCTTGACTTAATATTTTAGCTACCATAATCATGTCCACCAAGTAAGTTGGGAATGCTTCTACCCATTTGCTATACTTATTTATTATTGTTAAACACCCCTTCTTCCCCTCATTTCGGAATAGTTCAATAAGTCCAAATCAAAATGTTGGAATGGATCTTCTTACAAAAAAAAAAATTTTGTTTAAGTAATTATCCTCTAGGCCATCACTCTTTCCTAACTACTCTACTATACTTCCCTCCCCTTGATACATTGCTTAGCCTATGTATCAACATTGCTGCATATCCATACAATGTCTTTGGTAGGATATGTAAATTATCCTTAAGTAAATTATCCTTCTCTTGTAGGATGCCCCCTTTCATTTTCCACATGTCCAATTCTCCCTGAGGCCTTCATCCTCGGCTATTCTGTAACAATTCTCTGTCAAGTGTTTTATCTTCTTTAAGATTTATCTGTGCTGTTTTGTATGGTTTTAAATGTCTATGTGCTTGTCTGTGTAAATAGTAAGTTTTCTCTCCTTTCTTATTTCACCGTTTCTAGTCAATGCTACTATTTCGGCCTACTGTGCAGAATAGTGTCTGGGCAATGATTCAGTGTCTAACACCTGAAACCAACTAAGCTTTCATTGTCCTTTTAGTTAGGGTAACAATTACTTTCAACAAAATGATCATATCTCCTCCTAGCGAATTTACCAAACATAAACTTAAAATCAAAACTAAAATATATGCCTGCCAACGGAGCCGATAGTCTCTCCATGAATTAATATCCTAGAGCTTAGTGAACCAAATTCTCTTACTATCTACTCCTGCTGGCCCCCCTCCTTTCTTCCTGCTACTCCCCAACCCTCAAGGTTTCAGCAGTGCAGGGGAGGATTTCTCCGTCTGCCCTTCTATCTATCTGTCTCCAGCTTTTTCTCATAATATGGGTTGTTTCCAAATATTGGCTAAATGTCTCATTGTCTCCTTGGTTGCACTCCTGAGGTTTAGAAAAATTAACCTGTCTAGATATTGCATATCTACTTAAATTTATCACAATACCCTCAATGATCCTAGATCACCTACAGATGTCATATATCCCTGTCCTGTCCTGTTTTATTTTATTTTTTTAATCTTTATTTTAACAGGGAAAACAGACTGAGACCTGTATCTCTTTTACGGCTGTGCCCTGTGTAAACATGTTGACATGTACAGTTTTAGGCATACAGACAAGAACATTTCAAACATACAAAACAAAGACACAATTCAACAGAAACAATCACAGACAACATCATATTGATCCTCCATAACATTTTTGAAATGGGCAAGGGACACCAGAGTGTCTAACTTAAGTTGGATCTGCAGTTTGTTCCATAAATAAGGCGCAAAGGAACTAAAGGCAGTCCTACCCAACTCTGTGGAGACCGCAGGAGTCTCTAATGTAATCCACATCTGTGATCTGGTTTTAAAATGTGTATATCTAGTGGAGATTAATGAAGATATATATGGAGGTAGTTTTAAAAGAAGCGCTTTATAAATAAACAAGAGAGCATGTTGCTCTCGCCTCACAGATAGAGAGGCCCAACCCACATGTTGATATAGGATACAGTGATGAGTTTTGTAACTATCACCCGTGATAAACCTGAGTACACAATGGTAAATAGCATCCAGTGGTTTTAATGTGTTTGCCGATGCATGCATATAGATAATATCACCATAATCTAAAACGGACATAAAAGTAGCCTGCACAATTTGTTTTCTATTTACGGAGGACAGACAAGCCCTGTTTCTGTAAAGGAACCCTATCTTGAATTTGAGCTTTTTTTCCAATTCAGTAACATGTTTTTTAAAAGAAAGCTTATCCTCTAACCATACCCCTAAGTATGTTGACATAAGTCTACCATTATTAAACTTATTCACAACAAAATATAATACTATTATATCAATTCCACAGCCTTGTTGTGTTAAATCTCTTACACTGCTTTCAACAACAGCTGACTTCCTAAGGGAAAATAAACTTATCTAGATCATGTAAAAAATACCCCTGCTACTGGTCAAAATATTTTCAAATAACATAATCGGATCAGAATGACTAATCTGATTTACTCCACCAAGAAACATTATTGTACCCTTATTGTTCTAGGAAAATAGACTTAAGGAAGCCTACCCTTAGTCTAAGGCTTTGCCCTTTTAGTCTTCTCATTGGTTCAAATGATCAATTGTGTCTAAGAACTTTAACTCCATCATAATTATCAGTTCTACAAATTCCCTTAAAATCAATATCACCAATGACCTTAAATTCACCATCCAAATGGCTTTTCAATGTGGCTGATCAGACCACACAGGGAAAGTCACCAGAGGGGTCAAAAGTCATACCACCCTTTCAGAACCGTGTTTCTTACTACATTAGACAAATAAAGGCTAAGAACTTTATTAACGTTTTGTATCCCAGGTTCCCAGAACATTCCCTATCAAAAGAATTGAATGTGTTTATTAAAACTCAGAAAACAAGACACGCCCCAGTATCACTCAGAAATTTGATTCTCTCTCCCATTACTGTTAGTGTCAAATAGGGTTTCTGTTCTTGTTGTAATGCCAAATCAATTGTAGCCAATTCAAAAACTTCACAATCGCTGTTTATAACTAAATTCTGAAAATCGTCCTTCCCCTCACTAGTGTCTGTTCCCCCGCTCTCCATAGGTAGTCATGCCCCATCCTCCTCTGAGTCTGGCTGGGGGCGCCTGACCTTCTCCTTGTATCTGTCTCTACTCCCTCTCTGGCCTTGCTTGTCTCTGTTTTTGTTACAATCTCTACGAGAATGGTTTCCCTCCCTGCAGTGGTTACACGGTGCTTTACACTGTCTAGCAAGGTGTCCTAGCTTGTGACAATTGAAACACTGCTTCTCTCCGTCTCTGTCAGCGTGTCTCCCTGTTTTTCCCCTTCTGTCTACAGAGTCTCTGCTCCTCCCCGCTATTTCTCCTAGGGTTGCTATCAGGTACTCTGTTACCCCGACAGTTACTGTTAGATGCTCTATCTCAACCGATTCACTCTTTTGACAGTTTCAACCTATTTTATTGCAGTGTTTACACAGAACCTCACATTCTCTAGCAAAATGACCCGGTTTGTTACAGTTAAAGCATCCATCTCCCCTTTCTTTTGTCTATTCCTATCCGGATTTTGGTTATGGTAAACGAGTCTACTGAGAGCTCTGGGTTGTGCAGCACCACGAACCCGCTCTCTTCCCCTAGTTCCCATCTTTCTCCCTTCCTCTGTTTCAATCCACTTTCTCAATAAAGTGGCTAAATCCTGTCCTCCTCCCTGTGTCTCTTCCTCTCTACCTCCCTCGGCTCCCTGAGGACCAGCATATGGGGGAGGGGGTATTGGTACGGGCGGCACTTGATGTGATTGCCTCCGTCTCACTACCACCACCTCATTATCTGGGTTCTCCCACCACCCCTGGTCAGCCAGGGAGAGGTATAATTTGGGTTTAGATGGTGTCTCTGTGGGAGCCGTGGGAGTCCTCTCGGTCTGCTCCTGGCTACCCAAACATTCATTCTTTGTAACTTCCTTACTCTTGGCCCCCTCCACTCTCTTTCTAGCTTCTGCCAGCCAAACCCGAGCAGTGTCAAGGCCTTCTGTGCGCTGCTTCTCTGTCTTATCCCCACAGACCCTATGTATTTGTTTAACTTCTCTAGGGCCGGCGGGACGAAATCGTCCCACCTACGTAACAGCCAGTGGAATCCTGTGGCGCGTTATTCAAATACCTTAGAAATGCTATTACTTCAATTTCTCAAACATATGACTATTTTACACCATTTTAAAGACAAGACTCTCGTTAATCTAACCACACTGTCCAATTTCAAAAAGGCTTTACAACGAAAGCAAAACATTAGATTATGTCACCAGAGTACCCAGCCAGAAATAATCAGACACCCATTTTTTAAGCTAGCATATAATGTCACAAAAACCCAGAAGACAGCTACATGCAGCACTAACCTTTGATGATCTTCATCAGATGACACACCTAGGACATTATGTTATACAATACATGCATATTTTGTTCAATCAAGTTCATATTTATATAAAAAACAGCTTTTTACATTAGCATGTGACGTTCAGAACTAGCATACCCCCCGCAAACTTCCGGTGAATTTACTAAATTACTCACGATAAACGTTCACAAAAAACACAACAATTATTTTAAGAATTATAGATACAGAACTCCTCTATGCACTCGATATGTCCGATTTTAAAATAGCTTTTCGATGAAAGCACATTTTGCAATATTCTAAGTAGATAGCCCGGCATCACAGGGCTAGCTATTTAGACACCCAGCAAGTTTAGCACTCACCAAAGTCAGATTTACTATAAGAAAATTTTTATTACCTTTGGTGTTCTTCGTCAGAATGCACTCCAAGGACTTCTACTTCAATAACAAATGTTGGTTTGGTCCCAAATAATCCATTGTTATATCCAAATAGCGGCGTTTTGTTCGTGCGTTCAAGACACTATCCGAATGGGTAAATAAGGGTTACGAGCATGGCGCATTTCGTGACAAACAAATTCTAAATATTCCATTACCGTACTTCGAAGCATGTCAACCGCTGTTTAAAATAAATTTTTCTCGTAAAAAAGCGATAATATTCCGACCGGGAATCTGCATTTAGGTAAACAGACGAAAGAAAATAAAGCATGGGGTCGACTCGGGCACGTGCCTAAGCCCATTGTCCTCTGATCGGCCACTTGCCAAAAGCGATAATGTGTTTCAGCCAGAGGCTGCCTCGATATCATTCAGCTTTTTCCCGGGCTCTTAGAGCCTATGGGAGCCGTAGGAAGTGTCACGTTAGAGCAAAGATCCTCAGTCTTCAATAAAAAGAGCCAAGATGAACAACAACTTGTCAGACAGGCCACTTCCCATATAGAATCCTCTCAGGTTTTTGCCTGCCATATGAGTTCTGTTATACTCACAGACACCATTCAAACAGTTTTAGAAACTTTAGGGTGTTTTCTATCCAAAGCCAATAATTATATGCATATTCTAGTTACTGGGCAGGAGTAGTAACCAGATTAAATCGGGTACGTTTTTTATCCGGCCGTGTCAATACTGCCCCCTACCCCCAACAGGTTATCCAGTGATTCCAATCTAACAACATTTAAACATCCATCAAAGTCATATTTCTTCCTCCATTTCGGGGCAAAATAAATGTTCCTCTTATCTTTTCCTAGCATAAAACGTTCATCTCCCGTCAATACCGGGATCTCCTTAGAGGATTTACCACCCATGTTGTTAAAGTACCCTCGTATTTATTCTGCTTGTTTTCACTACCTAGAGTTTTAAAAGGATTATTTGTAAGATCCTTAAACTATCTTTTATTCTATGTGATTTAATTTTTACAACTCCGGATCAAATACAATTAGTGTCTACTCGCTGTTAATCTTTATGTGTATGCCATTTACCGTCGTTAAGCTAGAATGGAAGAATAATTATTATTAACCTAGAATTTGGGGAATAATTATTCGTAATTGCTTCTATCCCACGCTTAAAAGAACAAACTAGCTTTTTTTTTTATTTTCTATTTCGACTGTTGATTTGAGCAATATGTTTTCTATATGTATCAACACCCATTAATTTTCCTTCTCACAGTATAGAGTTATTCTGCTAGAATGATCATACGTGTCTATCCTAACCCTGTCTTTATCTCGCTCATAGACAAACACTGCAACCCGTTTTATTTTGAGGTTTTACTGCCTGTCTTTTCTCGCGATTATTGACAGAATTCTCCTCACACGCAATCCCTCATCCCACCATAGTTACTCTATCTCTCTCGAAACTTTATCTATAGAGGGGATATTGATCGGACATTAGGTCTCATACGTATGAAACTATAAACTATTTTCCAGGGGTCGTAAAGCCCTAGTTAACAGCCTATTTATCTGTTGCTTCATGTAACTCTTGACACTAATATCTGTTTCTCACTCCGCCATATTAGGTCTCACTTCTCCCATAGATATCAGACCTAAATAACTATATTTAGGTACCGACTATCCCCTTATGGTTTTTTGACCCTTTTGCTACGTTATCAGGTCTCACCATAAGCCCTAGTTTAGTTGTATGCAGTGGCCACAGTTGCCCAGGGTCGTTTCGGACCCTGTTTCGTTTTCGAATTCGTCGTTTTGAATTTACAACTAATTCCTGCCTTCCATTCGCGCAGAATACTTGATTCCCTTTAAAACCGTTTTCTCCACGCGAACTTCTGAAGCCAGGTCACCAGCTATAACATTCACCAATTTCAGCGTCTAACACCCAGAGTACATTAATATCCTCTACTTGCTCCCGCCTTTCACTCTCACATCAATCGCTTTAGCCTTTCACTCACAACAATCGCTTTTGCCTTTCACTCACAACAATGTTTCCTCATTTAATGCCAACATCCAATTGTGTCCCTTATTCCATCATGCAATGCAGACATACAGGTGTATTCCTAATTTCATCATGTAATGCAGACCTACAGGTGCTTCACTCATTTCATCATGCAATGCAGACACACAGTTGTATCACTCATTTCATCATGCAATGCAGACCTATAGGTGCTTCACTCATTTCATCATGTAATGCAGACCTATAGGTATATCACTCACCCCTTATTTAATGTAATCATACAGGTGCTATTCCCCAAAAGTATGAATAAGTCTACTAACCTTGTTATTTACAGCTGAGTTTTTCAATGTTCGTTGAATCTCGTCACCACCTCTGTCGCGTAGCAATGATCAACAACCAATTTGACAGAGCTTGAAGAATTTTGAAAACAATTTATTTATTTTATTTTAACTTTTATTTATCTAGGCAAGTCAGTTAAGAACAAATTCTTATTTACAATGACGGCCTACACCGAGACGACGCAGGGCCAATTGTGCGCCGCTCTGTGGGACTCCCAATCACGGCCTGTTGTGATACAGCCTGGAATCGAACCAGGGTGTCTGTAGTGATGCCTCTATCACTGAGATGCAGTGCCTTAGACCGCTGCGTCACTTGGGAGCCCAAAGGATAAATGTTGCACAATCCAGGTGTGGAAAGCTCTTAAAGTTACCTGACAAAGCTTGAGAGGATCTGCAGAGAAGAATGGGAGAAACTCCCCAAATACATGTGTGCCAAGCGTGTAGCATCATACCTAAGAAGACTCGAGGCTGTAGTCTCTGCCAAAGGTGCTTGCACAAAGTACTGAGTAAAGGGTCTGAATACTTATGTAAATGTGATATTTCCTGTTTTTTTTATTTATACATTTGAAAAAAGAAACTGTTTTTGCTTCGTCATTATGGGGTATTGTGTGTAGATTGATGAGAAAAAAACTAGTTAATTCATTTTAGAATAAGTCTGTAACATTACTAAATGTGGAAAAAGTAAATGGGGTCTGAAAAGTTTCCTCCGGGATGCTGGCCTTCTAGGCAGAGTTGCAACGAAAAAGCCATATCTCAGACTGGCCAATAAAAAGAAAAGATTAAGATGGGCAAAAGAACACAGACACTGGACAGAGGAACTCTGTCTAGAAGGCCAGCATCCCGGAGTCGCCTCTTCACTGTTGACATTGAGACTGGTGTTTTGCGAGTACTATTTAATGAAGCTGCCAGTTGAGGACTTGTGAGGCGTCTGTTTCTCAAACTAGACACTCTAATGTACTTGTCCTCTTGCTCTGTTGTGCACCGGGGCCTCCCACTCTTTCTATTCTGGTTAGAGACAGTTTGCGCTGTTCTGTGAAGGGAGTAGTACACAGCGTTGTACGAGATCTTCAGTTTCTTGGCAATTTCTTGCATGGAATAGCCTTCATTTCTCAGAACAAGAATAGACTGACTCGTTTCAGAAGAAAGTTCTTTGTTTCTGGCCATTTTGATCCTGTAATCGAACCCACAAATGCTGATGCTCCAGATACTCAACTAGTCTAAAGAGGGCCAGTTTTATTGCTTCTTTAATCAGAACAACAGTTTTCAACTGTGCTGCCATAATTGCAAAAGGGTTTCCTAATGATCAATTAGCCTTTTAATATGATAAACTTGCTTAGCTAACACAACGTGCCATTGGAACACAGGAGTGATGGTTGCTGATAATGGGCCTCTGTACGCCTATGTAGATATTCCATTTAAAAAAAAAATCGAACGTCTCCAGCTACTATAGCCATTTACAACATTAACAATGTCTTCATTGTATTTGTGATCAATTTGATGTTATTTTAATGGACAAAATAAATTGTGGTTCTTTCAAAAACAAGGACATTTCTAAGTGACCCCAAACTTTTGAACGGTAGTATATATATACCGGGTGCGTTTAATAATGACATATTATATTACTACCTTCTTCAGGGTGGATATATACTGCGTGTGTTTAATAATTTTGCCACTGTTTATCATTTGTTCTTTTGTGTCAACAGAGTCAAGCAGTAGAATCGATGACGACTGTCCCAGAGACAGATCTACACTGCTGATGTTGTTCATCCCTGCCGGAGGCTTGGTTATCTTCCTCATATTCCTTTACTTACGACACAAACGGACATGGAAAGCCACGTCTAAATCACAAAATATGACAAAAATAACTGGGCGTAAACAAACTTGTGACAAGAACACTGGTCCTCTAAAGTCAAGGACATCCAACTGCGATTCGGACGTCTCACCTCCAAGCCCAGTACATGAAATTTAAGGGACTCCATTGATCATTCTCTGTGTTTCTGTTCTAGTAGTCTCATGGTAACATGCTTCCTAGGGCTGAGAATGCTGCAAATCCAGTCGGCAGTCTAGCAGTAACAATGAATCACTGTTTCATTAGGTGGTTTTAACATTAAATGACTCTTTCTTCTCTTCATTGCCTAACACGTTATCACTGGGTCAGATTACTGGAAAGGGAACAAAGCTTCTATTGAGAGAGAGTCTCATTACAGACCTGAGGGGAAACAATCTGACAGATTTGGTGGGAGGGGCCCCTAACAACAATCCAGAACAGTGTTTATGGGAAACGACAGACATTTGTTGACAATATTTACATTTATTTTCCTGTGTAAAGTGCATTGAAAGTATTCAGAACCCTTGACTTTTTCGACATTTTGTTACATTTACAGCCTTATTTTCCTCATCAATCTACACACAATATCCCATAATGACAAAGTAAAAACAGGTTTTAAGAAATTTTGTCAAATGTAAAAAAAAAAAAAAAACAGCTTCTTTACGTAAATATTCAGACCCTTCGCTATGAGACTTTAAATGGAGCTCAGGTGCATCCCGTTTCCATTGATCATCCTTGAGATGTTTCTACAACTTGATTACACAGCATATGGTTCAGCATATGGTTCAGCAAGAGTCCACCTGTGGTAAATTCAATTGATTCGACATGATTTGGAAAGGCACAAACCTGTCTATATAAGGTCCCACAGTTAACAGTGCAAAGTCAAAGTAAAAACCAAGCCATGAGGTCGAAGGAATTGTCCGTAGAGCTCCGAGACAGGATTGTGTCGATGCACAGATCTGAGGAAGGGTAACTAAACATTTCTGCAGCATTCAAGGTCCCCAAGAACACAGGGGCCTCCATCATTCTTGAATGGAAGAAGTTTGGAACCACCAATACTCTTCCTAGAGCTGGCCGCCCAGCCAAACTGAGCAATCGGGAGAAGGGCCTTTGTCAGGGAGATGATCAAGAACCCGATGGTCACTCTGACAGCGCTCCAGAGTTCTTCTGTGGAGATGGGAGAACCTTCCAGAAGGGCAACCATCTTTGCAGCACTCCACCAATCAGGCCTTTATGGTAGCGTGGCCAGACGGAAGCCACTCCTCAGTAAAAGGCACATAACAGCCCGCTTGGAGTTTGCCAAGAGGAACATAAAAACTCTCAGACCATGAGAAACAAGATTCTCTGGTCTGATGAAACCAAGAGTGAACTCTTTGGCCTGAATGCCAAGTGTCACATCTGGAGGAAACCTGGTACCATCCCTACAGTGAAGCATGGTGGTGGCAGCATCAGTCTGTTGTGATGTTTTTCAGCGGCAGGGACTGAGAGACTAGTCAGGATTGGGGGAAAGATGAACGGAGCAAAGTACAGAGATCCTTGATGAAAACCTGCTCCAGATGTTTTTCAGACTGGGGCGAAGGTTCCCCTTCCAACAGGACAATGACCCTAAGCACACAGCCAAGACAATGCAGGAGTGGCTTCGGGACAAGCCTCTGAATGTCCTTGAGTGGCCCAGCCAGAGCCCGGACTTGAACCCGATCGAACATCTCTGGAGAGACCTGAAAATAGCTGTGCAGCGACGCTCCCCATCCAACCTGACAGAGCTTGAGAGGATCTGCAGAGAAGAATGGGAGAAACTCCCCAAATACAGGTGTGCCAAGCTTGTAGCGTCATACCCAAGAAGACTCGAGGCTGTAGTCGCTGCTAAAGGTGCTTCAGCAAAGTACTGAGTAAAGGGTCTGAATACTTATGTAAATGTGATATTTCAGGGGTTTTTTAATTCTAAAAACCTGTTGTGGCTTTGTCATTATGTGGTTTTGTGTTTAGATTGATTATAAAACACATTTTTTAATCAATTTTAGAATAAGGCTGTAACGTAACAAAATGTAGAAAAAGTCAAGGGGCACACCTGTATTGTACAATATTTGCCCATTTATTATTTTTACAATTCTTCAATCTCCATCAAATTGGTTGTTGATCATTGCTTGATTATTTTCCCTTAACCCTACCATCCCTTACCTAATTGGAGTAAACTAATGGACAACAACACTTAGGCTTCTACTTCCAGCTTATACATTCTATATACATTTTACGGACACAGTATAGTTTGAAATAGTTGTCTTTTGTCCCATCTTTCAGCTCCACTCAACCCCTCCCATCTATCTCTGAACACCATCCTGTTGTGATTTCTATTTGCCGTATATTTTTCAACTGTGCTGTGATGTTTCACAAAAGTTCTGAACCTTTCTATTCTCATAGATTCTACATATTGTAAATTAAATATATTTTTTTTTGCTAAGAGTATTATACTATTATTTCAATTGACTATGACCTTTTTAAATCACCCAGCAGTGCTATTTGCTCCAGGTAAATATTGCAGTTCTTCAGCCATTCCTGGACCTGTGACCAAAAACAACCTACATATGGACAGTACAAAAACAAATGATCTAATGATTCTGTCTCTTCGCAGAAAAATCTGCAGAGCTGGTATAGTTGTATCCCCCATATAAATAACATTCCATTGGTTGCAAAAGTTTTGTATAATAATTCAAATTTAAGTTTTGAATCCAGCATTTGTGTATATCAGTTGATAAACCATGTGCCATGGAATTTGTAAATTGAAAATTTCTTCCCAACAATTTTGCAATCCATATTGCACAGCTGTCAATTTTTTGGTCCTTAATTGAAATTGTTATGCTTTTTATTTATCGCAATTATCTTTAGCCAATTTTAGTCTTTAATGCAGGGCCAACAGTAAAGTTCCTTACTTTCCTCTTCCATTTTTGCAGTAATGCTGCAATAAATTGGTTCTAATTTTGAGTAGAGCAGATATTTCCATATATTTATTTAGCTACATGTGTGAAATAACTCCACCAGTCCTATTTATGAAGATACCATTTCTTCTTTGTATATAATCCATTTGTATATTTCAGTTTAAGCATAATATTTGTTGTAATATCTGTTCTGTGTTTTCTGGTGGATTAAACTGAAATTGCAATCAACCTTCTATGGCTTGTTTGAAAAATAGCAATATTTTGGAGATTATTTTATTTTCAAATAACCGAAAGTGAGAGGTTGTAATCTGAATAAAGGGAAAAAGGCCATTCTTGAACATGAGGTGAGACATTCTTACTAATCGGCTTTTCAAGACGATTTAAGTCAAAACTGTAACTAGGCCACTGGATTTTTTTGGTTTCAGTCTTGTTACAGGTTCTTTTACTGTCTCAACCTGTGTGAAACCAGACAATGTAATTCAAGGAGTCAGCCTGAGGTCAGGAAAACAACAATAATGAGTGTCTGACTTGGCTTTAGGCAGACAATAGTCTCCCAGGCTTTAGGCAGACAATAGTCTCCCAGGCTTTAGGCAGACAATAGTCTATATATACACATATACATACATATATACATATATATATATATATATATATATATATATACATACACTTACATATATACAGTGGGGAGAACAATTATTTGATACACTGCCAATTTTGCAGGATTTCCTACTTACAAAGCATGTAGAGGTCTGTCATTTTTATCATAGGTACACTTCAACTGTGGGAGACAGAATCTAAAAATCCAGAAAATCACATTGTATGATTTTTAAGTAATTAATTTGCATTTTATTGCATGACATAAGTATTTGATCACCTACCAACCAGTAAGAATTCCGGCTCTCACAGACCTGTTAGTTTTTCTTTAAGAAGCCCTCCTGTTCTCCACTCATTACCTGTATTAACTGCACCTGTTTGAACTCGTTACCTGTATAAAACACACCTGTCCACACACTCAATCAAACAGACTTCAACCTCTCCACAATGGCCAAGACCAGAGAGCTGTGTAAGGACATCAGGGATAAAATTGTAGACCTGCACAAGGCTGGGATGGGCTACAGGACAATAGGCAAGCAGCTTGGTGAGAAGGCAACAACTGTTGGCGCAATAATTAGAAAATGGAAGAAGTTCAAGATGACGGTCAATCACCCTCGGTCTGGGGCTCCATGCAAGATCTCACCTCGTGGGGTATCAATGATCATGAGGAAGGTGAGGGATCAGCCCAGAACTACACGGCAGGACCTGGTCAATGACCTGAAGAGAGCTGGGACCACAGTCTCAAAGAAAACCATTAGTAACACACTACGCCGTCATGGATTAAAATCATGCAGTGCACGCAAGGTCCCCCTGCTCAAGCCAGCGCATGTTCAGGCCCGTCTGAAGTTTGCCAATGACCATCTGGACGATCCAGAGGAGGAATGGGAGAAGGTCATGTGGTCTGATGAGACAAAAATAGAGCTTTTTGGTCTAAACTCCACTCGCCGTGTTTGGAGGAAGAAGAAGGATGAGTACAACCCCAAGAACACCATCCCAACCATGAAGCATGGAGGTGGAAACATCATTCTTTGGGGATGCTTTTCTGCAAAGGGGACAGGACGACTGCACCGTATTGAGGGGAGGATGGATGGGGCCATGTATCGCGAGATCTTGGCCAACAACCTCCTTCCTTCAGTAAGAGCATTGAAGATGGGTCGTGGCTGGGTCTTCCAGCATGACAACGACCCGAAACACACAGCCAGGGCAACTAAGGAGTGGCTCCGTAAGAAGCATCTCAAGGTCCTGGAGTGGCCTAGCCAGTCTCCAGACCTGAACCCAATAGAAAATCTTTGGAGGGAGCTGAAAGTCCGTATTGCCCAGCGACAGCCCCAAAACCTGAAGGATCTGGAGAAGGTCTGTATGGAGGAGTGGGCCAAAATCCCTGCTGCAGTGTGTGCAAACCTGGTCAAAAACTACAGGAAACGTATGATCTCTGTAATTACAAACAAAGGTTTCTGTACCAAATATTAAGTTCTGCTTTTCTGATGTATCAAATACTTATGTCATGCAATAAAATGCAAATTAATTACTTAAAAATCATACAATGTGATTTTCAGGATTTTTTTGATTCCGTCTCTCACAGTTGAAGTGTACCTATGATAAAATTTACAGACCTCTACATGCTTTGTAAGTAGGAAAACCTGCAAAATCGGCAGTGTATCAAATACTTGTTCTCCCCACTGTACATATACATATACACACACACACACACACAAACACATATATATATATATATATACACACACACACATTTACATACATACATATATATATATACACATACACACATATACATATATACACATATTAGGGATGCACATTTTAACGGTAAACATATCGGAATCGGCCGATATTAGCTAAACATCCGTAAAATTTTGCGCTAGACGTGCAACACAGCATTCCTAACTTAGCCCACAATGTCTGCTGTGTGGATCGAGCAATCAACAAGTCGAGCAGTCATTTGAAAGAGACAACTCAAAGGCCAAATCCATTTCCCCCAAAATAATGGAATTCATTGTCCTTGACAATCAATCGTTCTCTGTTGTGGGTGATGTTGGCTTTCGCGACATGGTCGAGCACCGGGTACACACTACCAAGTGCACTATTTTTCAGATGTTGCCCTACCGGAGTTACACATGTCATGATGGGGCACTTTCGGGGTGTAGATCGTGGCTTCCCTCCCCCTCTCTCTCTCACTCTCTCTCTCCTAAACCCAGGTTTTATTGCCTAGGTCATACATTTCTGGCAGTGACTCTTTCCCCTTGGTCATGCAGAGAGAGAGAGAGAGAGCACAGTGAACAAAGGATTTCACTTGGCCAAACTCCTAAATCCCCAAAATGGGAGAATGAAACAATGTCCACTTTTGAGAGTGTTGGAATGGTCCGTGGACACTTAAGGAACAGTTATGTTGAGTGTGTTTCATTTAGTGACCTCATAAAGGAGGTCACTAGCTTAGTGTATGTAAACTTCTGACCCACTGGAATTGTGATACAGTGAATTATAAGTGAAGTAATCTGTCTGTAAACAATTGTTGGAAAAATGACTTGTCATGCACAAAGTAGATATCCTAACTGACTTTCCAAAACTATAATTTGTTAACAAGAAATTTGTGAAGTGGTTGAAAAATGAGTTTAATTGACTCCAACCTAAGTGTATGTAAACTTCTGACTTAAACTGTATCATTACTAGACTGCAGCTAGAAATTATGTAAACCTAGGGTGAGAATACCGATAACCGCCAAAACATCTATTCTAAAAACAATGGACGCCTGACGTAACCATTACAACAGACACTATCCCGAGCCGCTGATAAAGCTACAACCATGAAAGACGTTGTGACTTCTGGGGAAGTAACCAGAGAGTCTCTGATGAACTGACTCTCCAGCAGACGGACTGACAATTCCAACAGAGAAGACAACAACGACATACAGGCGTAAATATATTTATTGCAGTTATTCCCGAATGAGCGGCCGTTCATGTGCAAAGGATTAGCATTTCAATGAATATAATTACCCACTGTGTGTAGTGAATCCATTTTCTCTTTCCCGCTCCTTTAAATCGGTCCACACCCACTTTTCTTTACCCACCAAGCCGTCATATCGGCTTAGCCCACTAGGGAATCTTCCCTATCATTGTTAGTTACCAATATCTACTGATTGTTTGTTTGTTTATGCATTTCTGTGATTATTTAGTTCGTAAATAAATGATTAAGCCAATTGGTGTATGGATGATTCATGGTTTAGGCTGGGTTCGTGCAGATAACCAACAATTCTAAGATGTTTGAAATGAGACTGACGTAAGGTAAAGAATAATTCATTAATTGAAGACTAATTGATCAGATATTAAAATATCTGAAGCGTTATATTCGGACAATTCTAAGCTTTTAATTTGAAACGTCAAATAACACAGTTCTATTATAGAATGTTGTGGTGTTCTGAATTTGCACGTCCAAGCCAAGCGCCACCACTACTATCAGTAGCACTGTCAAAGCTGTACAAAAAAGTCTGCAAACACCGGCCACGAGCGATGTGTTTACAATACCGCGTTGGTAATAAAGCATTATTTGTTTGATCGCATCTTATGGGGTAGCTAGCTAGCTTTAGCTTGATACCTAGCTAGCACCAATACAACTAGCCTGAAAACAATGACAAGTAGAAACTGCAGTCATTTTCATTATTTTTAGCAATGATTTAGGAATCCATGTGAGTAAGTATTAGCTAGGTAGAAACTTGATGTTCGCCTATTGATATTGAACTTCAGTTCATGAAAATAAATTGCTAGCCAGCTACTTAACCCTCTTGCCCAAAGCTAACGTTATAAGCAGCCAGCTAGCTTCATCTGGCTAGTGAGGGTCGACCGGACAGGGTCATGTGTTGTGAAGCTAGCCACAATAAGGATTAGGCACAATAGTGGAATTTGCGGTTTGCCTTCAAAATAAAAGTACCTCTTTGAAAGTGATGCAGAAGGTTACAATTGGTGGAATCTTGCCATATTTAGACTGGATAATGTTAAACAAGGTTGGAATGTGAAGCAATGAAATGGGGTATCAGTCTACTTGGTGACACCCACAGAACACAACTGTGAAGCGTTTACACAAATATTAGCGTTGTAGCTCTTATCGCGGGTCTGTGACTGTGTGAAATCACCTCCCCAGTCAGCCTATTGTGTGTATTGACATTCATGTTGCACTGTACAGCTTTACCTAAGGATTGGGGAATCAGTCTACTCAATACTCAAGATATTTTTTCCTCAGAGTTAACAAGATGGCGCTGATAGAGATGGCAGCTTCACTTCTAGTCCTTAGGAAACTGTGCAGTATTTAGCTTTTTTAATGTATAATTTCTTACGTTGTTAGCCTAGAAAACCTTAACCTCTCTGGGCTAGGCGGGACGAATTCGTCCCACCTACTCAACAGCCAGTTGAATCCTGTGGCGCGTTATTCAAATACCTTAGAAATGCTATTACTTCAATTTCTCAAACATATGACTATTTTACAGCATTTTAAAGACAAGACTCTCGTTAATCTAACCACACTGTCCGATTTCAAAAAGGCTTTACAAACATTAGATTATGTCAGCAGAGTACCCAGCCAGAAATAATCAGACACCCATTTTTCAAGCTAGCATATAATGTCACATAAACCCAGAAGACAGCTAAATGCAGCACTAACCTTTGATGATCTTCATCAGATGACAACCCTAGGACATTATGTTATACAATACATGCATGTTTTGTTCAATCAAGTTCATATTTATATCAAAAACCAGCTTTTTACATTAGCATGTGACGTTCAGAACTAGCATACCCCCCGCAAACCTCCGGTGAATTTACTAAATTACTCACGATAAACGTTCACAAAAAACATAAAAACTATTTTAAGAATTATAGATACAGAACTCCTTTGTGCAATCGAGGTGTCCGATTTTAAAATAGATTTTCGGTGAAAGCACATTTTGCAATATTCTCAGTAGATAGCCCAGCCATCACGGCTAGCTATTTAGACACCCACCAAGTTTAGCCCTGACCAAAGTCAGATTTACTATTACAAAAGTTTGATTACCTTTGATGTTCTTCGTCAGAATGCACTCCCAGGACTGCTACTTCAATAACAAATGTTGGTTTGGTTCAAAATAATCCATCGTTATATCCAAATAGCGGCGTTTTGTTTGTGCGTTCAAGACACTATCCCAAGTGTAAATAAGGGTCATGAGCATGGCGCAATTCGTGACAAAAAAATTCTAAATATTCCATTACGATAATATTCCGACCGGGAATCTGCGTTTAGGTAAACAGAGGAAAGAAAACAAAGCATTCGGTCGACGCGGGCACACGCCTGAGTCTCACAGTACTGTAACCAGCCACTACCCAAACGCGCTACTTTTTTTCAGCCAGAGCCTGCAAAGCCACGATTCAGCTTTTTGACGCCTTCTGAGAGCCAATGGGAGCCATAAGAAGTGTCACGTTATAGCAGAGATCCTCAGTCTTCAATAAACAGAGGCAAGAAGAACGACACCTTGTCAGACAGGCCACTTCCTGCATGAAATCTCAGGTTTTTGCCTGCCATATGAGTTCTGTTATACTCACAGACACCATTCAAACAGTTTTAGAAACTTTAGGGTGTTTTCTATCCAAAGCCAATAATTATATGCATATTCTAGTTACTGGGCAGGAGTAGTAACCAGATTAAATCGGGTACGTTTTTTATCCAGCCGTGTCAATACTGCCCCCTAGCCCTAACAGGTTGTGTTATTACATACAGCCGGGAAGAACTATTGGATATCAGAGAGACATCAACTTACCAGCACTACGACTTTCCCAAAGCGGATCCTTTGTCTGCATCTCCCAGGGCATTTGAACTGATTCCAGAGGCCGACCCAAAACAACGCCGCCGGAGGAGAGAGAGCCGGAGCGGTCTTCTAGTGAGGTGTTGGAGGCGTGCACACCAACTAACCGCTTCCGAGTATATTACTTGCTAATGTCCAGTCCCTAGTTAACAAAGTCAATGAAATCAGGGCTAGAGTTGCTTTCCAAATAGATATCTGGGATTGTAACATACTCTGTTTCATGGAAACATGGCTAGCTTGGGATATGCTGTCGGAGTCGGTACAGCCAACGAGATTTTCAGTGAATCGCGCCGACAGGAATAAACATCTTTCCGGTAAGGAGAAGGGCGGGGGTGTATTTTTCATTATTAACGACTCATGGTGTAATCGTAACAACATACAGGAACTCAAGTCCTTTTGTTCACCTGACCTAGAATTCATCACAATCAAATGCCGACAGTATTATCTCCCAAAATAACTCTCCTCGGCTATTGTCACAGCGGTGTCTACCACCCAAAGCCGATACAAAGACGGCCCTCAAGGAACTTCACTGGACTTTATGCAAACTGGAAAGCATATATCCTGAGGCTGCATTTATTGTAGCTGGGGATTTTAACAAAGCTAATTTGAGAACAAGGCTACCTAAATTCTATTCACTCGTGTACTGCATATCAAATGCAGTACAAGAGTGAGTAACACGCTCGACCATTGTTACTCTAACTTCCGCAATGCATACAAGGCCTTCCCCCGCCCTACTTTTGGCAAATCTGACCATGACTCCATCTTGTTGCTCCCTTCCTATAGGCAGAAACTAAAACAGGAAGCGCACGTGCTTAGGTCTATCCAACGCTGGTCTGACCAATCGGATTCCACGCTTCAAGATTGCTTCGATCACGTGGACTGGGATATGTTCTGGGTAGCCTCGGAGAATAACATTGACGTATACGCTGACTCAGTGAGCGAGTTTATAAGGAAGTATATAGGAGATGTTGTACCCACTGTGACTATTAAAACCTTCCCTAACCAGAAACAGTGGATAGATGGCAGCATTTGCAATAAACTGAAAGCACGTTCCACTGCATTTAATCATGGCAAGGCGACTGGGAATATGGCCGAATACAAACAGTGCAGTTATTCCCTCCGTAAGGCAATCAAACAAGCAAAGTGTCAGTATAGAGACAAAGTGGAGTCGCAATTTAACGGCTCAAACACGAGACGTATGTGGCAGGGTCTACAGACAATCACGGATTATAAAGAGAAAACCAGCCCCTTCGTGGACATCGACGTCTTGCTCCCAGACAAACTAAACACCTTCTTTACGTGCTTTGAGGATAATACAGTGCCACCGACACGGCCCGCTACCAAAGACTGTGGGCTCTCCTTCTCCGTGGCCGATGTGGGTAAAATATTTAAAAGCGTTAACCCTCGCAAGGCTGCCGACCCAGACGGCATCCCGGCACTGACGTCCTCAGAGCATGCGCAGACCAGCTGGCTGGCGTGTTTACAGACATATTCAATCAATCCCAACCCAGTCTGCTGTCCCCACATGCTTCAAGATGGCCACCAAAGTTCCTGTTCCCAAGAAAGCAAAGGTAAGGGAACCAAATGACTATCGCCCCGTTGCACTCTCTTCTGTCATCATGAAGTGCTTTGAGAGACTAGTCAAGGATCATATCACCTCCACCCTACCTGTCACCCTAGACCCACTTCACTTTGCTTACCGCCCCAGTAGGTCCACAGACGATGCAATGGCCATCACACTGCACACTGCCCTATCCCATATGGACAAGTGGAATACCTATGTAAGAATGCTGTTCATTGACTACAGCTCAGCATTCAACACCATAGTACCCTCCAAACTCATCAGCTTGAGACCCTGGGTCTCAACCCTGCCCTGTGCAATTGGGTCCTGGACTTCCTGACGGGTCGCCCCCAGGTGGTGAAGGTAGGAAACTATCTATTCAATTATGGCATAATTCTATTCATTTGCATCACTGTCAATGACATACTTTTATTTTGAAGGCTAACCGCAAAGTCCACTATTGTGGCTAATCCTTATTGTGGCTAGCTTCACATAGATGGGTCCGACCACCATTAATCAATTAAGAACTGTCTTATAAATGAGGGTTATTTTAGATGATGACACCTAGCTATATAGTTGGTTAGCTAGCTAACTATAGCTACTGAAACAGATTGTCGTTTTGCTATGTTTTTGGAGAAGAACATTGTTTGCATCCATGAGCTAACTAGCTTTTTTTTATGACCAGCACTGTAGGTGCGTGAGACAACTTTACCAGCATCATAGCATACGTATCGATGAATCGTTGTAACATATGAAATACGACTCATAGCGTAATCAATGAATAAAAACTACGTAAAACATTTATGAATGTGTTAAATTATTATGTGACGTGCAGTCATATTCACGTCCTGATTGGTCAACAAGCTTATTTGACACTACAAATAGTGCTTTTTAACGTGCATCTTTTTTTGACACGCAAAGACCCAAACGGCGTTCCATAGAAATCCTGATTGAGAATGAAACGACTGAACAAATGAACAATGAAACATCACAGCAAGTAAGTGAAAGAAATAGGTTTTGATGACGTTTTACTGGTAATGGGGACATACGTAAATGCCATCAAAAAGACTTTTTGGTCAGTGTGGTGTATGTGTGTGTGTGTGTAACCTTTATTTAACTAGGCAAGTCAGAAAATAACAAATTCTGGAACTATTTAACTGTACTATAATGCTCAAAAGGCAGCTAAAATGTAAAATGCGGTTATCGGTATCGTTTTCTTGGGAGGGGAAAGGAAAATATTGGTTATCAGTATGGACCAAAAACATCATAGCGGAGCATCCCTAGTTAAAACATGGTAATAATGGTCCTCTGAGTATATAAAAAAAGGTTTGATATACCTCAACTGGTATGCCATCCAGCCCTGGAGAGTTCCCGGACTTAAAGGCTTTAATTGCATCCAGAAGTTCCTCCTTTGTAATTGAGTCTTTCTGTACAGCTGTTAATTTTACAATTAACACAATTATCTTTGGTTAGAGGAAATGGAGGAGACAAACAAAAACATATCCTTAAAGTACTTTGCTTCTTCTTTTCAAAATATAATTTTGTGAATCATGGGTGACTCCGTCATTTGTAAAAAGTTTCAGTAAATTCTTTTTTGGTAGCATTTCTATGTTGAAGAATAACAAAATAATTTAATGCATTTTTCTGTTACTTTTCTCCATGCTGGCCTTCTAGGCAGAGTTCCTCTGTCCAGTGTCTGTGTTCTTTTGCCCATATTAATCTTTTCTTTTTATTGGCCAGTCTGAGAGATGGCTTTTTCTTTGCAACTCTGCCTAGAAGGCCAGCATCCATGTACGGCTGTTATTTTCCCCCATATTCCATCCAGTTTGCTTAATTTTTTTAATAATATATTACACTTGATCTTTCTTGAAAAAGTTCTTTCATTTCTTTTTGTGTTTCCTCTTACTTACTCTGAGCCTCCATGGTAAAGTTTTTATTGCCATCTATCTGTAGCTGTTAGTCCTTTTATTTCCTTTGTAAGTATGGCCTCTTTTGGCCTAAATTGCTTTTGTTGTAGGGATGAGTACTGAATTGCATGGCCTGTAATTACACATTTAAAAGTTTCCTATACAATAAGGGGATTTGCTGTACCTATGTTATTCCCGAAAATTGCAGTTATAAATTATTCTGTCCTGGTTAAAAACAAGTTATCATCCAATAGGCTGTTTAAATTTCCAATATCCTCGCACACGTCGAAATTCAGTAAGAGTAATATATATTCCAATTATCTTATGGTCCGACTGCATTCTATCCCCTATCAACATTTTTTTTTACTTTTGGTGCCAACGAGAATGACAAAAGAAAGTAGTCAAGACGGAACTCAGCAAAAAAATAAACGTCCCTTTTTCAGGACCCTGTCTTTCAAAGATAATTAGTAAAAATCCAAATAACTTCACAGATCTTCATTGTAAAGGGTTTAAACGCTTGTTTCCCATGCTTGTTCAATGAACCATAAACAATTAATGAACATGCACCTGTGGAACGGTCGTTAAGACATTAACAGCTTACAGATGGTAGGTAATTAAGGTCACAGTTATGAAAACTTAGGACACTGAAGAGGCCTTTCTACTGACTCTGAAAAACTCCAAAAGAAAGATGCAAATTGCAATGTTCGTACTGTGAGACGCCTAAGACAGCGCTACAGGGAGACAGGACGGACAGCTGATCGTCTTCGCAGTGGCAGACCACGTGCAGCAACACCTGCACAGGATCAGTACATCCGAACATGACACCTGCGGGACAGGTACAGGATGGCAACAACAATTGCCCAAGTTACACCAGGAACGCACAATTCCTCCATCAGTGCTCAGACTGTCCACAATAGGCTGAGAGAGGCTGGACTGAGGACTTGTAGGCCTGTTGTAAGGCAGGTCCTCACCAGACATCTACGGTAACAACGTCGCCTATAGGCACAAACCCACCGTCACTGGACCAGACAGGACTGGCAAAAAGTGCTCTTCACTGACGAGTCTCGGTTTTGTCTCACCAAGGGTGATGGTCGGATTTGCGTTTATTGTCGAAGGAATGAGCGTTACACCGAGGCCTGTACTCTAGAGTGGGATCGATTTGGAGGTGAAGTTTCCATCATGGTCTGGGGCGGTGTGTCACAGCATCAATGGACTGAGCTTGTTGTCATTGCAGGCAATCTCAAAGCTGTTCATTACAGGGAAGACATCCTCCTCCCTCATGTGGTAGCCTTCCTGCAGGCTCATCCTGACATGACCCTCCAGCATGACAATGCCACCAGTCATACTGCTCGTTCTGTGCGTGATTTCCTGCAAGACAGGAATGTCAGTGTTCTGCCATGGCCAGAGAAGAGCCCGGATCTCAATCCCATTGAGCACGTCTGGGACCTGTTGGATCGGAGGGTGAGGGCTAGGGCCATTCCTCCCAGAAATGTCCGGGAACTTGCAGGTGCCTTGGTGGAAGAGTGGGGTAACATCTCACAGCAAGAACTGTCCATTATGGTGCAGTCCATGAGGAGGAGATGCACTACAGTGCTCAATGCAGCTGGTGGCCACACCAGATACTGACTGTTACTTTTGATTTTGACCCCCCCTTTGTTCAGGGACACATTATTCCATTTCTGTTAGTCACATGTCTGTGGAACTTGTTCAGTTTATGTCTCAGTTGTTGAATCTTTTTATGTTCATAGAAATTTCTACACATGTTAAGTTTGCTGAAAATAAACGCCGTTGACAGTGAGAGGACGTTTCTTTTTTTGCTGAGTTTATATCTCACTAGTTCAGGGTATGTAAGCCTCCATATTTCCACTAGTTCCAATGTATCCATGACATTCATGATTTCCTTAAGAGCATGAGGGTGATAGTCTGTAGTGCGATTTCCTTTTCAGTCCATTGAGGTATTTAAAAACAGTATTTTAAACTCCCACCTTAATATTAAGAGTCTTGTATTGCTTGTAGAGTTGATAAATTATTATATATATTTTCTAAGACCTGTGGATCATCATTATTTGGTCCGTAAAGGTTAATGAGCCATATCTATGGTCCAATAACATATTTTAAATCATCCATACCCCATGACTCCCACAATGTTACCAATTGTCTGGGATGTCAGACTAACAAGGTAACTTTTAATGTCAGCCTGCAATGGCCAACAATGAATGACTACACGGCACCCCCTTGTGGTGAAAATGAGGAGTCACAGGCTTGATGCAGCTACCGTAATTTCCAGACTATTAAGCGCACCTGAATATAAGCCGCACCCACTGAATTTAAAAAAATATATTATTTTGAACATAAATAAGCCGCACATGTCTATAAGCCGCAGGTGCCTACCGGTACATTGAAACAAATAAACTTTACACAGGCTTTAACGAAACACGGCTTGTAACAAAAAAACAAAAAATTTGCAGTAAACAGTAGCCTACCAAGAAAGTCATTGGTCACTATCTTCCTCCTCCTGTGCACTGAAATCACTGAATCTCCTTCAGTGTTGGAGTTGAATAGCCTCAGAATTGAGTCATCCGATATTGGATCGTTTTCATTGTCACTCTCGTCACTTTCATCCGGAGGCAAATCCCCCACTGAGCCCTCTTCAACATGCAGCAGTCCAGCCTTTTGAAACCCGTTGATGATAGTGGATTTTTTGACAATGCCCCACGCTGTCAGGACCCACAAATTTGAAAGCGGGAAAAATTAATATATTAGCCGCGTCATTGTTTAAGCCGCGAAGTTCAAAGCGTGGGAAAAAAGTTGCAGCTTATAGTCTGGAATTTACGGTACATGAGTAATTACAGGCAGGTATATGAGAACTATGTAAACCTACACTGGAATTACACTGTACTTCATACATACTTTTTCGATGACTTTACATGGTCAGAATAATTGAACCATTTCTCTCTGCCTCCTTTCCGCTCCTCTCCTCTTTTGACCTCACCCTCTCACCGTCCCCCCCTACTCACAAGGCAGGCAATACGCTTGACCTCATCTTCTCTAGATGCTGTTCTTCTACTAATCTCACTGCAACTCCCCTCCAAGTCTCCGATCACTACCTTGTATCCTTTTCCCTCTCGCTCTCCTCCAACACTACTCACTCTGCCCCTACTCAGATGGTATTGCGCCGTCGCAACCTTCGCTCTCTCTCTCCTGCTACTCTCTCCTCTTCCATTCTATCATCTCTTCCCTCTGCTCAACCCTTCTCCAACCAATCTCCTGATTCTGCCTCCTCAACCCTCCTCTCCTCCCTATCTGCATCCTTTGACTCTCTATGTCCCCTATCCTCCCGACCGGCTCGGTCCTCCCCTCCTGCTCCGTGGCTTGACGACTCATTGCAAGCTCACAGAACAGGGCTCCGGGCAGCCGAGCGGAAATGGAGGAAAACTAGCCTCCCTGCGGACCTGGCATCTTTTCACTCCCTCCTCTCTACATTTTCCTCCTCCGTTTCTGCTGCTAAAGCCACTTTCTACCACTCTAACTTCCAAGCATCTGCCTCTAACCCTAGGAAGCTCTTTGCCACCTTCTCCTCCCTCCTGAATCCTCCTCGCGCTCCCTCTCTGCGGATGACTTCGTCAACCATTTTGAAAAGAAGGTCGACGACATCCGATCCTCGTTAAGTCAAACGACACCGCTGGTCCTGCTCACATTGCCCTACCCTATGCTTTGACCTCTTTCTCCCCTCTCTCTCCAGATGAAATCTTGCGTCTTGTGACGGCCGGCCGCCCAACAACCTGCCCGCTTGAACCTATCCCCTCCTCTCTTCTCCAGACCATTTCCGGAGACCTTCTCCCTTACCTCACCTCGCTCATCAACTCATCCTTGACCGCTGGCTATGTCCCTTCCGTATTCAAGAGAGCGAGAGTTGCACCCCTTCTCAAGAAACCTACACTCGATCCCTCCGATGTCAACAACTACAGACCAGTATCCCTTCTTTCTTTTCTCTCCAAAACTCTTGAACGTGCCGTCCTTGGCCAGCTCTCCTGCTATCTCTCTCAGAATGACCTTCTCGATCCAAATCAGTCAGGTTTCAAGGCTGGTCATTCAACTGAGACTGTTCTTCTCTGTGTCACGGAGGCTCTCCGCACTGCTAAAGCTAACTCTCTCTCCTCTGCTCTCATCCTTCTAGACCTATCTGCTGCCTTTGATACTGTGAACCATCAGATCCTCCTCTCCACCCTCTCCGAGTTGGGTATCTCTGGCGCGGCTCACTCTTGGATTGCGTCCTACCTGACAGGTCGCTCCTACCAGGTGGCGTGGCGTGAATCCGTCTCCGCACCACGTGCTCTCACCACTGGTGTCCCCCAGGGCTCAGTTCTAGGCCCTCTCCTATTCTCGCTATACACCAAGTCACTTGTCTCTGTCATATCCTCACATGGTCTCTCCTATCATTGCTACGCAGACGACACACAATTAATCTTCTCCTTTCCCCCTTCTGATAACCAGGTGGCGAATCGCATCTCTGCATGTCTGGCAGACATATCAGTGTGGACGACGGATCACCACCTCAAGCTGAACCTCAGCAAGACGGAGCTGCTCTTCCTCCCGGGGAAGGACTGCCCGTTCCATGATCTCGCCATCACGGTTGACAACTCCATTGTGTCCTCCTCCCAGAGTGCTAAGAGCCTTGGCGTGACCCTGGACAACACCCTGTCGTTCTCCGCTAACATCAAGGCGGTGACCCGATCCTGTAGGTTCATGCTATACAACATTCGCAGAGTACGACCCTGCCTTACACAGGAAGCGGCGCAGGTCCTAATCCAGGCACTTGTCATCTCCCGTCTGGATTACTGCAACTCCCTGTTGGCGGGGCTTGCCTGCCTGTGCCATTAAACTCCTACAACTCATCCAGAACGCCGCAGCCCGTCTGGTGTTCAACCTTCCCAAGTTCTCTCGCATCTGCTACAAGACCATGGTGCTTGCCTACGGAGCTGCGAGGGGAACGGCACCTCCGTACCTTCAGGCTCTGATCAGGCCCTACACCCAAACAAGGGCACTGCGTTCATCCACCTCTGGCCTGCTGGCCCCCCTACCTCTGCGGAAGCACAGTTCCCGCTCAGCCCAGTCAAAACTGTTCGCTGCCCTGGCACCCCAATGTTGGAACAAGCTCCCTCACGACGCCAGGACAGCGGAGTCAATCACCACCTTCCGTAGACACCTGAAACCCCACCTCTTTAAGGAATACCTGGGATAGGATATAGTAATCCTTCTAACCCCCCCAAAAAAAGATATAGATGTACTATTGTAAAGTGGTTGTTCCACTGGATATCATAAGGTGAATGCACCAATTTGTAAGTCGCTCTGGATAAGAGCGTCTGCTAAATGACTTAAATGTAAATGCAAAACACTAAAGTTTGTTTACATGTTGTTTTTTATTATATTTTTTTGTTGACAGGTAAAAGCAGAAAAAAAAGAAGAGCTTTAAGGGTCTGTCCATACGGAGAGCCCCTTAATACAAATCTATACTTAACTAAAATATAAACGCAACATGTAAAGTGTTGGTCCCATTTTTGATATGTCCCAGGTGTGACATATCAAGAAGCTGATTAAACAGCATGATCATTACACAGGTGCACCTTGAGCTGGGGACAATAAAAGGTCACAACACAATGCCACAGATGTCTCAAGTTTGAGGGAGCGTACAATTGGCATGCTGACTGCAGGAATGTCCAACAGAGCTGTTGCCAGAGAATTGAACGTTCATTTCTCTACAATAAGCTGCCTCCAATGTTGTTTTAGAGAATTTGGAGGTACAGCCAACTGGCCTCACAACCGCAGACCACATGTAACCATGTCAGCCAAGGACCTCCACATCCGGCTTCTTCACCTGACAGATCGTCTGAGAAGTGGGGGGGGGGGTGGTGCTCAGGAGTATTTCTGTCTATAATAAAGCCCTTTTGTGGAGAAAAAAACGAATTCTGATTGGCTGGCCCTCCCAGGCCCACCCGTGGCTGCGCCCCTGCCGTCATGTGAAATCCATAGATTAAGACCTATTGAATTTCTTAATAGACTGATTTCCTTCGATAAAATGGTTCTCAGTAAAAACTTTTAAAATTGTTGCAAGTTGCGTTTATATTTTTGTTCAGTATAGGATCAGATTACCTTCCATTAAACATTATGGCGGAGGACATATAACTGACTTGATATCAGTGTCAGTGGGTAACTTGATCTAAGGATAATCTTATTCTCCATTTAATCTATCCTGATCCTATAGCAGGCCTTAGGATGCGTCTCGTGGCAACTTCAGCCCCGTCCCCCTCGGATTGGGTCTGTAGTAGGGTGAAGCAATCCCAGTAACATTCCCTGGTTTTTCAGAAAGCCTGGTTGCAGAATTCCCGGATTTACAGCTTATGCTCTCCTAAATTTTCAGGAATGTTCCCAACAAAGGATTAGTGGAAAACCTGGGGAGTTACCGTAGCAACCCTAGTCTGTTGTTATTGCACTGTTATAAACAGGGTAACACTACTTTACGCCGAACCATCTATCATCCGGTCTACATAACGCTGTCATAGCAATAACATAAGAGGTGTCATAAAACAGTCATAACAGCTAATGTTATGTATACGACCGCTGACTTTATAACCTCCCTAACCCAGAGGTCAGCTACTTGGCTAAAGTTACAGTAGATATTGCAGCGACTTTAACCCAACACCGAACAACCTCATCAAGGGGTTCGGATCTCTTGGCGTTACGGCAAAGCTGTTTGGTTGACAGTCCCTGGACCAAGTATCAAGTCCAAATCCCATACACTATTACTAAATCAAGCTAATGAGGTAACCTAAACACTGGTATGTGTCATAACAGGGAGAAGTCAGGGGACATAAAGTGCATTCGTAAAGTATTCAGACCCCTTGACTTTTTTTCCACATTCTAAAATGGATTAAATTGTAATTTTTTTTCTCATCAATCTATACACAATACCCCATAATGACAAAACAGGTTGCTAATTTATTAAAAATAAAAAACAGAAATACCTTATTTACATAAGAATTCAGACCCTTTGCTATGAGATTCAAAATTGAGCTTAGGTTCATCCTGTTTCCATTGATCATCCTTGAGATGTTTCTACAACTTGATTGGAGTCCACCTGTGGTAAGTTCAATTGATTGGACATGATTTGGAAAGGCACAAACCTGTCTATAAAAAGGTCCCACATTTGACAATGCATGTAAGAGCAAAAACCAAGCCATGAGGTCGAAGGTATTGTCCGTAGAGCGCCAAGAAAGGATTGTTTCGAGGCACAGATCTGGGAAAGTGTACCAAAACATTTTTGCAGCATTGAAGGTCCCCAAGAACAGTGACCTCCATCATTCTTTAATGCAATCGGGGAGAAGGTCACTCTGACAGAGCTCCAGAGGTCCTCTGTGGAGATGGGAGAACCTTCCAGAAGGACAACCATCTCTGCAGCACTTCGCCTTTATGGAAGAGTGGCCAGACGGAAGCCACTCCTCAGTAAAAGGCACATCACAGCCCGCTTGGAGTTAAGGACTCTCAGACCATTAGAAACAAGATTCTCTGGTCTGATGAAACCAAGATTGAACTCTTTGGCCTGAATGCCATCCGTCACGTCTGGAGGAAACCTGGCACCATCCCTATGGTGAAGCATGGTGGTGGCAGCATCATGCTGTGGGGATGTTTTTCAGCAGCTGGGACTGGGAGACTAGTCAGGATCAAGGGAAAGATGAACGAAGCAAAGTACAGAGATATCCTTGATGAAAACCTGCTCCAGAGCACTCAGAACCTCAGACTAGGGCGAAGGTTCACCTTCCAACAGGACAATGACCCTACGCACACAGCCAAGACAATACAGGGGTGGCTTTGGGACAAGTCTCTGAATGTCCTTTAGTGGCCCAGCCAGAGCCCGGACTTGAACCCGATCGAACATCTCTGGAGAGACCTGAAAATAGCTGTGCATCAACACTCCCCATCCAACTTCACAGAGCTTGAGAGGATCTGCAGAGAAGAATGGGAGAAACTCCCCAAATACAAGTGTGCCAAGCTTGTAGCGTCATACCCAAGACTCAAGGCTGTAATCACTGCCAAAGGTGCTTCAACAAAGTACTGAGTAAAGGGTCTGAATACTTACGTAAACATGATAGTTCAGTTTTATTTTTTATAAAATGTGTGCAAAAAAAAGAACTGTTTTTCCTTTGTCATTATGTGGTATTGTGTGTAGATTAATGAGGGGATTTTTTTTCAAATCAATTTTAGAATAATCTGTAATGTAACAAAATGTGGAAAAAGTCAAGGGGTCTGAATATTTTCCAAATGCACTGTAAGCTGTACATATCTACTGGTTCCTAAATGAGTCTACCTCACTACTCGTCTGTACCTTGGCAGAGCTTTGGCATTAGGAGGTAAAATGTTAGAGGGCTTGTACTGGAGGGGGGAGGGGTGTCTGAGCTTAACTTGCCTTTTCAGGCTTATCTTTCCTATTTACTTAAATGTATGATTTATGGAGAGGTCACAGAGTTAAGGAAAGTCTGTAAAGTTAGGATTCAGGCGCTGTGATAATAGACATGTCTTGGTGCATTTCATGACCAAAAGAAAATAACAACTATTAAGGTCTTGGGCCAGTGGCTAGAGGGGGAAGAACAGCTAAATCCATATTGGAAACAAAGTGTTTCCTTAAACACTATCTATTTATTTTTAAGAAGGGAAACCACATGCAGAGAATTCTGTTTCAATCCCCCCCCCTAACTCTGGGATTTTTTTTTTTACCAAGAGCGAAGAGTTAACAGGAAATGAACTTGTAAGCACATGTTCCTTCCACTTCTTGGAAAATACATATTAAAAAAGGAATAACCAGGAAAGTGCAGCATTTCAGTCATACACACATACCATATGTAAAGAGTAGCTTATACTAGAATGAGCAGAGGTGCTTATAGCACGACAGACAAGTCATGATTAACAAACACATTTTATGTCGCCTAGAACATTTTTTTATTTTTTATTAAACCTGTAGACTACAGACTAGCTTATCTGGGTTTCAGAGAATAATAAGACTTGAGTGGTTAATGTATGTTGATAAGAGAAAAAAAAGGGACATAATTAACTGATTATAATTAGTTACTAATACATAATGTTCCTTTGATTAATAGAGACATTTATTGACAAAGAAAGACAAGTAGAAGGAAGCATATAGAAGGGAACCCTGGGCTTGGCTGACATTAAAAATAAGACATACAGTTGAAGTCGGAAGTTTACATACACTTAGTTTGGAGTCATTAAAACTCGTTTTTCAACCACTCCACAAATTTCTTGTTAACAAACTATAGTTTTGGCAAGTCGGTTAGGACATCTACTTTGTGCATGACACAAGTCATTTTTCCAAACAATTGTTTACAGACAGATTACTTCACTTATAATTCACTGTATCATAATTCCAGTGGGTCAGAAGTTTACATACAGTAAGTTGAAGCAACATCTCAAGACATCAGTCAGGAAGTTAAAGCTTGGTCACAAATGGGTCTTCCAAACGGACAATGACCCCAAGCATACTTCCAAAGTTGTGGCAAAATGGCTTAAGGACAACAAAGTCAAGGTATTGGAGTGGCCATCACAAAGCCCTGACCTCAATCCTATAGAAAATGTGTGGGTAGAACTGAAAAAGCGTGTGCGAGCAATGAGGCCTACAAACCTGACTCAGTTACACCAGCTCTGTCAGAAGAAATTGGCCAAAATTCACCCAACTTAATGTGGGAAGCTTGTGGAAGGCTACCCGAAACGTTTGACCCAAGTTAAACAATTTAAAGGCAATGCTACCAAATACTAATTGAGTGTATGTAAACGTCTGACCCACTGGGAATGTGATGAAATAAATAAAAGCTGAAATAAATCCTTCTCTCTGCTATTATTCTGACATTTCACATTCTTAAAATAAAGTGGTGGTCCTAACTGACCTAAAACAGGGACATTTAACTAGGATTAAATGTCAGGAATTATGAAAAACTGAGTTTAAATGTATTTGGCTGAGGTGTATGTAAACTTCCGACTTCAACTGTACATAATACACAGTAAATGCAGTGAGGAAAACAAGTTGAAAAGACGTAATTTCAACCCATTTTTGCTCACTGGATGTTCATGTTTTGGCAGAAAACAGTCAATATTATTATATGATATGAAACATTCCTTTGAACAAGCTTATTACAGAGAAATATTGGACGATTCATCAGCCTCATCCACCATGTTTGGGTTTACCTGAGATTCCGTTTGTCCCTCAGGGTTGGACTCTTAACACTGACCAGACTACTTGATTGATCACTTGACCGATCGACAGATTGAGCCCAAAGTCTAACAAGGTTACTAAGATCAGGTCAGACATTCAAGCGAGCACAGAAGGCGGATATTATCATGCTGATATTATCGAAACACTATCGTCAAACCAAAGATCAACCAAACTCAGCCTCGCTCGCTTCAACCAAACACAGCCGACTCACCTTATCATCAAACACACCTGACCTGCAGGTTGAAAACATTCCTTACCCACTCCACTTAGCTCCAGTTCCATTTTACACAACCACTCGTCAATACCTTTTAAAAAGAAAAATCGCAAATAAATTTTTTAAAGAAAGGCTTTTAGCTTATAGAAGGGACGATATATCCGCTTACCGGTACAACCCTCTTCCTTCTAAGGAGTTGTCTTTCGTTTAAGACAGTCTTGGAATGCACTATATATATATATATATATATAGAGATAAATATTGCCATTACTATAAAGCATGATTACTGTATACATACAGTGGCCTCCCTACCACTAGAGGCACCAGAGCGACCTGTAGCACCCTTCACTATTAACTCTGACTGTCATAGCCCCTGAAGACCTCTAGGACAGACAGAGCAGTCATAACCCCTGAAGACCTATAGGGGGACAGACACTCAGAGCAGTCATAACCCCTGGAGACCTCTAGGGGGACAGACACTCAGAGCAGTCATAACCCCTGAAGACCTCTAGGGGGACAGACACTCAGAGCAGTCATAACCCCTGGAGACCTCTAGGACAGACAGAGCAGTCATAACCCCTGAAGACCTATAGGGGAACAGACACTCAGAGCAGTCATAACCCCTGGAGACCTCTAGGACAGACAGAGCAGTCATAACCCCTGAAGACCTCTAGGGGGACAGACACTCAGAGCAGTCATAACCCCTGGAGACCTCTAGGGGGACAAACACTCAGAGCAGTCATAACCCCTGGAGACCTCTAGGGGGACAGACACTCAGAGCAGTCATAACCCCTGGAGACCTCTAGGGGGACAGACACTTAGAACAGTCATTTTTCTTTTTTTTTAATCCCTTATATATGTAAAGAAATCCACACTTTAGTGATGTTCTTCTCCCATAGGTCACTCCTCATCCACAGTCTCCCTTTTCGATTCGTCAGCTTTGTGTTCCAGGACCTGAGGGGCGGGGCTAGGAGGGGGAAGGACATTGACGGCAGCCAATGAGGAGGGTTCTTGTTGATCAAGGTCCTTCCTGGATGAAATCTCTTCCTGTGAAGGAAAAAGGTATTCATTTATTAAACAGTTGACTCCCGATACATTCAATTCAGTTCATCGTTTCAGGGATAGTTTAACAAATCGCTAACTGAATCGTTGATTCACTGACTCACCTGCTCTAAGAATCGTTGATTCACTTGCTCTGCGTAGTCATGTGGCTCGCTGACTGAATCGTTGATTCACTGACTCACCTGCTCTAAGAATCGTTGATTCACTTGCTCTGCGTAGTCATGTGGCTCGCTGACTGAATCGTTGATTCACTGACTCACCTGCTCTAAGAATCGTTGATTCACTTGCTCTGCGTAGTCATGTGGCTCGCTGACTGAATCGTTGATTCACTGACTCACCTGCTCTAAGAATCGTTGATTCACTTGCTCTGCGTAGTCATGTGGCTCGCTGACTGAATCGTTGATTCACTGACTCACCTGCTCTAAGAATCGTTGATTCACTTGCTCTGCGTAGTCATGTGGCTCCAGCTCCTCCCCGTTGGAGTGACAGCTCGGGCTGCGAACCTCGATACCATGACTCTCCAAGATGGCCGCCTCTGAGGGAGAGAGAGCGAGAGAGAGAGGAGGAAGGAGTAAGGAGGGTAAATAACGAATGAGAGGGGGGGCAACTTCTTGCGGTCTATTTCCAGTCTACAAATTATTTGCAATTATGTTCTGGTCCCCCAAACTATCTGCTCTCGAAAAAAAAACATACCGCGGCTGAATCTAGTTGATGGTCCCTCGTGTACGAATTGGTATGGCGCACGACTTGGTATGGCGCACGACTTGGTATGGAGCATCAGAGATTCTCACCTATATTAGCCCGCCTCTTCATCTCCTTCCGGCGGTTGGCAAACCAGTTGTACACCTTCAGAGCCGTGACACGCTCAAACTCAGACAGCTTGCCTCCTGGGTAATGACAACAGAAAAAAAGATGAACAAGTGAATACATTTCATTGGGTGAGCTGCTCCCTCTTCATGAGAAAATGAGAGCTTTTTAAACATGGGATTCGATTGACAAATGAAGACGTTTGAGAGACCTAACAGATAGATTTGGTTACAGGCGTGTTCTATCCAAACTGACCAGGTTTCTGGATGACTGAGTTGCAGGCATTAGCGATCTCCTCTCTCTTTGCCTCGTCAGGGTACTGGTTCTCCACGAAGAAACTGATAGCCAATAAGAAAACAGAAAGATGAGTCCTTCCTGCCCATGATCATAACCAATCTCAAACTCTCATCATAGTGGAGGCGGGAGAAAGACACCATCCAGCCAATGACAGTGCAGCTACATCAGCCTAAATCAGGGCCATTAACCAATCAGAGACACTCATTGAAGCGGTATGGTAGATTAATGGACACATTAGGTGGTTTACATTCAGTACTGTTTTTATAACTCTCACTGTCTCTCCTCTTCTAGGAGGCCATAAATAATAACCAAATGTTACAATAACAGAAAGATATACTGCACCAAAAGATTTCACTAGTTACCACAGACAACGTCCATATCGTAAGATTCATGGGGGAAAGAAAATAGTTTTTTAGTCTTAATTTAAGGTTAGCAGTGTGGTTTAGGTTAGGTTCCCGAGGGTTGGGCTCCTGAGGGGTTGGGTTCCCGAGTGGTGCAGCGGTCTAAAGGCACTGCATCTCAGTGCTTGAGGCGTTACAACAGACACCCTGGTTCGAATCCAGGCTGTATCACAACCGGCCGTGATTGGGAGTCCCATAGGGAGGCGCACAATTGGCCCAGATTCGTCAGATGTTAAGGAGAGAAATAGGGTAGTGACGACCACCTACTCCTTCCCTCTCTCCTTTTCTCTCCATGCCCCTCTCCTCTCTCCTTTTCTCTTCATACCCCTCTTTCACTCACTCTCCTTTTCTCTCCATTCCCCTCCTCTCTCTCTCTCTCTCGCTCTCCATGCCCCTCCCCTCTCTCTATGCCCCTGTCTGAATAAGAATAACCTCACAAAATGTAGGAGCAGCATTTTTCTCCGTCTCTTCCTCCTTCTCCATGCCTCCCACCTCTCCCTCCATGCCTCCCACCTCTCCCTCCATGCCTCCCACCTCTCCCTCCATGCCTCCCACCTCACCCACCCTCCATGCCTCCCACCTCACCCACCCTCCATGCCTCCCACCTCACCCACCCTCCATGCCTCCCACCTCACCCACCCTCCATCACAATAACCTCTACAGTATCGTCCTTCAATGACTCTAAAGTTGCCCATAAAGGAGTAGCAGCACTGCAGTGGTATTGCGTAATCCATAGAGCTGTTGGTTGGTGTGGCTTGTCTAAGCGCCTGTGTATTTCTCATTACTGAGAGTGCCCTCTGCTTAGAAATATCACAGAGTCGATCGCTTATATTAGGATATGCTTTGCTTTAAAAAAAAAAAAAACTGAAAACGATAGACTGGTTATAAAGAATCTGTTAAGCTACATCCTGGGCTCTGAATTAAAACATTTCATTCATTTAAAAAGTTAGAGGAGCACCATATAAAATCTATGAGCAGCAGAAAATATAAATATATATATATTTTTTAACAATTTATTGAGATACTAACTATATGAATTCTAGCTACTGCCGAAGCACATGTTGTAACCTAGAAACGAAATACATTAGCCTATTATGAAAGCTAAAATGTTTATACAAAACACCTGTGGATGAAATTACAAACACCATGTGTAATAGTAGGTTTCAACAGTCTAAAAGCACTATTTTCCTATTGACACGCAACACATTGAAAACTGTACACCATCTCTTTAAAAAAAAAGAAAATGGCAGGTTTGTCATGACAACGTGCAAGACAAGAGATCTGTCATACATTCATTGCTATCAAAGAAAGTGTGTGTTTGCTATGATCATTGATCTAAAGAAGCTACACTTTTCCCCCCTTCTTTCAGTGCCCCCTCAGCTAGCATAACCGACGAGGAAACGTGACTGAACGAAGTGTAAACAAATGTTTAACGACGTCAACGCGCGAGTAGTTTAAAAAAAAAAAGGCCCACGACGTGGTTTATGAGCATAAAATGCGATCCCGCTATAAGACGAGACAAAATGTCACGCAGGTAATATACAGCGCATTCGGAAAGTATTCAGACCCCTCCGTCACATTTTGTTACCTTACAGCCTTATTCTAAAGTCGTTTAAATATATATATTTTCCCTCATCAATCTACACACAATACCCAATAATAACACTGCAAAAACATTCACATGAACCTTAAAGTAACAAAGTTAATTCCTTGTGGCATGCAGCTTGCAAAACACCTGATGAGATCAAAGTGTTTTTTTGTTTTTTGCAATGAAAGAGAACCACAAAGTGACACACCTTAATAGTGAAATGAATTAAATAGTAGTTTATTCTACAGGTTGGCAGTAGTAGGTTGGGAGTGGTCAGTAAGCAGGGGTGATAGACCATCTATCTACATTAAAATGACCCCTCCTAAATGATCTGATCACAGTCACATCCGGCATGACTAAAAGCCCCATCAGCCTGGGCAGCAGGACCAGCTGTACAGCTGTGTGATGTGGTAGTGAGAGGTGACACCTTCTATAGATGAATGAGCCGTCTAGTCTAGATAAAGAGTGTCTGCTAAATGACTCAAATATACATGTACTGTAGGTCAGATCTTTCTTGACCTGGTTGAGCTAGATAAATGGTGCAACCATGATGTTATCGAATCTGCACTCGCTTGTTTCTGTTAGGGCACCCTGAAAACAAGAGTACAGTGAAGCCTTATTACAATAATTATTATCTGGGAGATGTTTTTCACAGTACTCCCAAAAAATAAAACTCCTGGGTCGCACAACAAAATATTTTGCCGTATATACGACCAAATTGTTTGCACTTCAGAGCCCTAACAAGCCCAATGTGTCCGGGTAAAGGGGAGGGTTTTGGCCAGGGTAGGCTGTCATTGAATCATGTCGACTGTTGTATTTAACCTTTATTTAAACTAGGCAAGTCAGCTAAGAACAAATTCTCATTTACAATGACGGCCTATCCCCGCCAAACACTCCCCTAACCAGGACGACGCTGGGCCAATTGCGTGCCGCCCTATGAGACTCCTGATCACGGACGGTTGTGATACAGCCCGGGATCGAACCAGGCCTCTTGCACGGAGATGCAGTGTCTTAGACCGCTGCGCCACACACAGGAAGTTAAATTAGAAGCCCTATCACAAACTTCAATAGAATCAACCACTATTATTGTTTAGTGCTGGAACAAAAGCCTGGACACCCCATAGCTCTCCAGCCTAGACCAGGGTTGGGGTCCACTCATCAGACTTCCAAAACATGTTCTAGATTAATGGACAGTTGACTTTCATAATTTTTCCAATTCTCAGTGCGGCTCAAGCAACCTCACCAACCACCAAACGAGAGCAAACATACCTCAAAAAAAGGCACAATTTTTGGGGAAACGTTGTCATTCAATACAAACCGCCACGCAACGTAGCAAACGTTGAAGCGAAATGAACACACCCCTAAAAAAAAAAATGTTTTAGCGACAAAATCACTAACATGAATAGACTCAACCCCCATTGGTTAGCGCTGAGTGGAGAATCTGTTTTGGATCCGTTGTCATGGAAACCTGACCCAATCAGGGTCTGTGATTGGCTCACCTCTCCATGATTGACTGGCACTCCTTCCTCCAGGTGAACCTGCTTCCCCTCCGCAGCCTCAGAGGACCGCCCACCACCCCGCTCCTCTCCCCGGGACTGACCACCGTCCTCCAATCAGGCTCCTCCTTCACCAGAGAGCGCATCGACAGGGTAGCACCTATAGCAGGTAACAGGGAGGGAGGGATGACAATAAAAAGAATGGAGGAGAAAACACACCCCAAAAAAATGTAAAAGATCACTGATTGCAACTAGTAGCCTGATTGTTCAATAACTATTTTATTTTGCTAAAGTATAAAACTGTTTCAAGACAAGTCAACATTTACGATACAGGACACAGTAAAAACCCACCAGGAAGGCAGACAGTGGACATACAGTGCATTCGTAAAGTATTCATGATCCCTTGACTTTTTCAACATTTTGTTACGTTACAGCCTTTTTCAAAAAATTATTAAAATGTTTATTTTCCCCTTATCCACACACACACACACACACACACACACACACACACACACACACACACACCACACACACACACACACACACACACACACACACACACACACACACACACACACACACACACACACACACACACACACACACACACACACACACACACACACACACACACACGCACACACAGAGAGAAAGGTAAAACAGGTAAAAACATTATTATTATTATTAATTTAAAAAATAATAATTTATAATCACATTTACATAATTATTCAGACCCTTTACTCAGTACTTTGTTGAAGCAACTGTGGCAGAGATTACAGCTTTGAGTCTTCTTGGGTATGATGCTACAAGCTTAGCACACCTGTATTTGAGGAGTTTCTCTCATTCTTCTTTGCAGATCCTCTCAAGTTCTGTCAGGATTGGATGGGGAGTGTTGATGCACAGCTATTGCACAGTCTCTCCAGAGATGTTAGATTGGGTTCAAGTCCGGGCTCTGGCTGGCCCACTCAAGGACATTCAGAGACTTGTCCCAAAGCCACTCCTGTGTTGTCTTGGCTGTGTGCTTAGGGTTGTTGTCCTGTTGGAAGGTGAACCTGCGTCCCAGTCTGAGGTCCTGAGCGCTCTGGAGCAGGTTTTCATCAAGGATCTCTCTGTACTTTCCCCGTTCATATTACCCTCCATCCTGACTAGATCTTAGTGCCGCTTTTGATACCATCGATCACCACATTCTTTTGGAGAGATTGGAAACCCAAATTGGTCTACATGGACAAGTTCTGGCCTGGTTTAGATCTTATCGGTCGGAAAGATATCAGTTTGTCTCTGTGAATGGTTTGTCCTCTGACAAATCAATTGTAAATTTCGGTGTTCCTCAAGGTTCCGTTTTAGGACCACTATTGTTTTCACTATATATTTTACCTCTTGGGGATGTCATTCGAAAACATAATGTTAAATTTCACTGCTATGCGGACGACACACAGCTGTACATTTCAATGAAACATGGTGAAGCCCCAAAATTGCCCTCGCTAGAAGCCTGTGTTTCAGACATAAAGAAGTAGATGGCTGCAAACGTTCTACTTTTAAACTCGGACAAAACAGAGATGCTTGTTCTAGGTCCCAAGAAACAAAGAGATCTTCTGTTGAATCTGACGATTAATCTGGATGGTTGTACAGTCGTCTCAAATAAAACTGTGAAGGACCTCGGCGTTACTCTGGACCCTGATCTCTCTTTTGAAGAACATATCAAGACTGTTTCAAGGACAGCTTTTTTCCATCTACGTAACATTGCAAAAATCAGAAACTTTGTCCAAAAATGACGCAGAAAAATTAATCCATGCTTTTGTTACTTCTAGGCTGGACTACTGCAATGCTCTACTTTCCGGCTACCCGGATAAAGCACTAAACAAACTTCAGTTAGTGCTAAATACGGCTGCTAGAATCCTGACTAGAACCAAAAAATTTGATCATATTACTCCAGTGCTAGCCTCCCTACACTGGCTTCCTGTTAAGGCAAGGGCTGATTTCAAGGTTTTACTGCTAACCTACAAAGCATTACATGGGCTTGCTCCTACCTATCTTTCTGATTTGGTCCTGCCGTACATACCTACACGTACGCTACGGTCACAAGACGCAGGCCTCCTAATTGTCCCTAGAATTTCTAAGCAAACGGCTGGAGGCAGGGCTTTCTCCTATAGAGCTCCATTTTTATGGAATGGTCTGCCTACCAATGTGAGAGACGCAGACTCAGTCTCAACCTTTAAGTCTTTACTGAAGACTTATCTCTTCAGTAGGTCTTATGATTAAGTATAGTCTGGCCCAGGAGTGTGAAGGTGAACGGAAAGGCTGGCGCAACGAACCGCCCTTGCTGTCTCTGCCTTGCCGGTTCCCCTCTTTCCACTGGGATTCTCTGCCTCTAACCCTTTTACAGGGGCTGAGTCACTGGCTTACTGGTGTTCTTCCATGCCGTCCATGGGAGGGGTGCGTCACTTGAGTGGGTTGAGTCACTGACCTGGTCTTCCTGTCTGGGTTGGCGCCCCCCCTTGGGTTGTGCCATGGCGGAGATCGTTGTGGGCTATACTCTGCCTTGTCTTAGGACGGTAAGTTATGGTTGGAGACATCCCTCTAGTGGTGTGGGGGCTGTGCTTTGGCAAAGTGGGTGGGGTTATATCCTGCCTGTTTGGCCCTGTCCGGGGGTATCATCGGATGGGGCCAGTGTCTTCTGATCCCTCCTGTCTCAGCCTCCAGTATTTATGCTGCAGTAGTTTATGTGTCGGGGGGCTAGGATCAGTCTGTTACATCTGGAGTATTTCTCTTGTCTTATACGGTGTCCTGTGTGTATTTAAATATGCTCTCTAATTCTCTTTTTCTCTCTTTCTCTCGGAGGACCTGAGCCCTAGGACCATGCCTCAGGACTACCTGGTATGATGACTCCTTGCTGTCCCCAGTCCACCTGGCCGTGCTGCTGCTCCAGTTTCAACTGTTCTGCCTGCGGCTATGGAACCCTGACCTGTTCACCGGACGTGCTTGTTGCACCCTCGACAACTACTATGATTATTATTATTTGACCATGCTGGTCATTTATGAACATTTTAACATCTTGACCATGTTCTGTTATAATATCCACCCTGCACAGCCAGAAGAGGACTGGCCTGGTTCCTCTCTAGGTTCCTTCCTAGGTTTTTGGCCTTTCTAGGGAGTTTTTCCTAGGGAGTTTTTCCTAGCCACCGTGCTTCTTTCCCCTGCATTGCTTGCTGTTTGGGGTTTTAGGCTGGGTTTCTGTACAGCACTTTGAGATATCAGCTGATGTACGAAGGGCTATATAAATAAATTTGATTTGAATTTGATTTGACTAGTCTCCCAGTCCCTGCCGCTGAAAAACATCCCCACAGCATGATGTTGCCACAACCATGCTTCACCGTAGGGATGGTGCCAGGTTTCCTCCAGACGTGCCGCTTGGCATTCAGGCCAATCTTGGTTTCATCGGACCAGAGAATCATGTTTCTCATGGTCTGAAACTCCAAGCGGACTGTCATGTGCCTTTTACTGAGGAGTGGCTTCCGTCTGGCCACTCTACCATAAAGGCCTGATTGGTGGAGTGCTGCAGAGATGGTTGTCCTTCTAGAAGTTTCTCCCATCTCCACAGAGGAACGCTGGAGCTCTGTCAGAGTGACCATGACCACAGCCCTTCTCACCCAATTTCTCAATTTGGCCGGGAGGCCAGCTCTAGGAAGAGTCTTGGTGGTTCCAAACTTCTTCCATTAAAGAATGATGGAGGCCACAGTGATCTTGGGGACTTTCAATGCTGCATAGCCTTCCCCAGATCTACGGACAATTCCTTCGACCTCGTGGCTTTGTTTTTGCTCTGACATGCATTGTCAACTGTGGGACCTCATATTTTTTATTCAATCCATTTTAGAATAAGGCTGTATAACTTAACAACATTTGGAAAAAGGGAAGAGGTCTGAAAAATCTCCGAATGCACTGTAGGCATGCAGGCTAGGTCATGTGATCACAGGCACGCATCAGCTCCAGTCTTCCATGACTCAGACAGAGTGGACTAGGTCAAGTGATCACAGTCACGTATCAGACAGAGTGGACTAGATCAAGTGATCACAGGCATGTATCAGCTCCAGTCCTCCATGACTCAGACAGATGTCACAACACAGTGCCCTTACTGAGTCTAAAATAATACAGGCCATTCCTCACACCTTTATTCCATTCCAAAATCTGATTTGGCCAAAAAGAAAATTCAAATGTGAAACGATATACAAAACTAAATGTAAAACCCGGTTTCCCTCCTCAGTCCTGTTGCGGCTGGTTACCTGGCAGCTGGTTACCTGGCTGCGCGGCGGCTGGCTACACGGCGGCTAGCTACCTGGCTGCTGGTTACCTGGCTGTGTGGCTGCTCGTTATCTGGCTGCGCGGCGGCTGGTTACCTGGCTGCGCGGCGGCTGGCTACCTGGCTGCGCGGCGGCTGGCTACCTGGCTGCGCGGCGGCTGGCTACCTGGCTGCGCGGCGGCTGGCTACCTGGCGGCTGGCTACCTGGCTGCTCGTTACCTGGCTGCGCGGTGGCTGCTCGTTACCTGGCTGCGCGGCGGCTGGCTACCTGGCTACGCGGCGGCTGGTTACCTGGCTACGCGGCGGCTGGCTACCTGGCTGCTCGTTACCTAGCTGCGGGTTACCTGGCTGCAAGTTACCTGGCTGCGAGTTACCTGGTTGCGGGGCTGCTGGTTACCTGGCTGCGCGGCTGCTGGTTACCTGGCTGCGCGGCTGCTGGTTACCTGGCTGCGCGGCTGCTGGCTGCTGGTTACCTGGCTGCGCGGCTGCTGGCTGCTTGTTACCTGGCTGCGCGGCTGCTTGTTACCTGGCTGTGTGGCGGCTGGTTACCTGGCGGCTGGTTACCTGGCTGTGTGGCGGCTGGTTACCTGGCGGCTGGTTACCTGGCTGTGCGGCTGCTGGTTACCTGGCTGTGCGGCTGCTGGTTACCTGGCTGCTGGTTACCTGGCTGTGCGGCTGCTGGTTACCTGGCTGTGCGGCTGCTGGTTACCTGGCTGCTGGTTACCTGGCTGCTGGTTACCTGGCTGCTGGTTACCTGGCTGTGTGGCGGCTGGTTACCTGGCGGCTGGTTACCTGGCTGCGCGGCTGCTGGTTACCTGGCTGCTGGTTACCTGGCTGTGCGGCTGCTGGTTACCTGGCTGCTGGTTACCTGGCTGCTGGTTACCTGGCTGTGTGGCGGCTGCAGTGTACCATGGCAGCAGGTGCATCAGCAGCTCTCTCTGTCTGCCCCAGGTGGTGGAGGCGGTCGCGGCTGTAGTGGCTGTGGCGCCCGTAGCGGCGTTGCCCGTCCCTGTGACGTCTCTGTCCCCTCCCCTGGCTGCCCTGGGTCCAGAGCCCAGGTTTTGGCCCAGCCCCTGGCCGAGACCACTGAGCCCCAGGCCCAGAGCCGCCGGGCCATGCTGGCTTTCACTCCACCTCAGCCCTTCAGTCAGGACAAAACCAAACCAGTGGTCAGGCCAAAGCCAGATATACGGAGACGGTTTGAGAGTTTTAGCAGAAGCCAAGTTGATACTTGCAGTCAATCAAAATCACCTGTTTTTATGGCTATCAACAGGAATATAGTTTATTCAAACGGCAGGCCAGACATAACTTGTTTTATAGCTGAATCGTACTGAACGTTTAGTTCTGTTCTGAAAAGGTATACAGCTCCAAAGAAGATAATAATTGTAGAATTATTAAAATGCCTGCTCGGTAGAGAGAGAGAAAAAAGCATAGAGAAATGCTAGGCAACGTGTTAGCATTAGGATCCAGAATTAGCATCACTGTTAGTGTTTTGCGATAGGGCTATCATTGTTAGCCATGTAGGAATGAAAACCAGCATATCCAGGAACAGGACAGAGTCACACAGAGGAAAGCAGCAGTGGCAAAGGAGAGGAGATGGTATGAGGAGGGCTTATTTCATGCACGTGACTGACATAGGAGTAAAATCACTTGTATGGTGACTCAAAGACAGTGGGACGTAGCCTAAACATTCCATTATTTAGGCTACGTCGCTTGCTGATGTAGAATTGAGCAAAACGTTTAGTTTAGAAAACCCTCCTAGTGCATCTGTACATGTCTGCAGTTTATGTTAATTCTCTCATCAGGTCACAATGCTACTCTAGCTTGTCTTAAAAGGGATAGTTCGAGAATTTGGCAATTAACCCCCTTTTTCTACTTTACCAGAGTCATATTTTTTTTTTATTTAACCAACAATTTGTTCTTAACTGACTTGGTTATTTACAATGACGGCCAAACGCGGACGACGCTGGGCCAAATTGTGCGCCGCCCTACGGGACACCAAATCACGGCCAGTTGGAATACAGCCTGGATTCGAACCAGGGTGTCTGTAGTGACGCCTCAAGCCCCAAAATGCAGTGCCTTAGACCGCTGCGCCACTCGGGAGCCCCACTCATAGATATCATTTTTATGTCTCTGTGTGTAGTTTGAAGGAAGTCGAAGGTAGTTTCAAGAGACATTGCTAACTAGCGTTAGCGCAAAGACAGAAAGTCAACAGGAACAGCTAGCGTAATTGCCAAAATCTAGAACTCTCTCTTTAAGCCATAGCTAAATGGAAAGCACATTCATTCAAGCCAGATGACTAATGTTATGGATTAGCATCTACAGTGACAGATCTGTTTTTATCCTACTGTGTCTTGTCTTTGGGAGTCATAAATATCTCTGATCTCTGTCCTTCACTGAACTCTAGCCAGCCCTCCATGACTCTGTGTGTGTGTGTGTGTGTGTGTGTGTGTGCATCCGTCCGTGTCACAATGCTTGGTCACAGGGATGGGACATAAACTAATGGACAGAGGGAGATGGCACAAGCAGCTTTCAAAAGATCCCATAAATTTGTCATAGAGTCAACATGAACCCTTTCCTCCTCTAGCACGATACACCCAGCAAACAGTAGCCTCCAGCTCCTACCGTGGCTCTTACCTGGGTTGTTCTTCTCTAGCAGGTACCAGCGGTAGAAAGATCTGCGTTTGGAGTCGCTCATCTCCAAGCCCTGCTGCAGCAACCACTGGGAGATGTAACTCTGACTGATACCTAGGGAGAAGACAGGAGATGTAACTCTGACTGATACCTAGGGAGAAGACAGGAGATGTAACTGACTGATACCTAGAGAGAAGACAGGAGATGTAACTCTGACTGATACCTAGGGAGAAGACAGGAGATGTAACTGACTGATACCTAGAGAGAAGACAGGAGATGTAACTCTGACTGATACCTAGGGAGAAGACAGGAGATGTAACTCTGACTGATACCTAGGGAGAAGACAGGAGATGTAACTCTGACTGATACCTAGGGAGAAGACAGGAGATGTAACTGACTGATACCTAGAGAGAAGACAGGAGATGTAACTCTGACTAATACCTAGAGAGAAGACAGGAGATGTAACTCTGACTGATACCTAGAGAGAAGACAGGAGATGTAACTCTGACTGATACCTAGGGAGAAGACAGGAGATGTAACTCTGACTGATACCTAGGGAGAAGACAGGAGATGTAACTGACTGATACCTAGGGAGAAGACAGGAGATGTAACTGACTGATACCTAGAGAGAAGACAGGAGATGTAACTCTGACTGATACCTAGGGAGAAGACAGGAGATGTAACTCTGACTGATACCTAGGGAGAAGACAGGAGATGTAACTCTGACTGATACCTAGGGAGAAGACAGGAGATGTAACTGACTGATACCTAGAGAGAAGACAGGAGATGTAACTCTGACTGATACCTAGGGAGAAGACAGGAGATGTAACTGACTGATACCTAGGGAGAAGACAGGAGATGTAACTGACTGATACCTAGGGAGAAGACAGGAGATGTAACTCTGACTGATACCTAGGGAGAAGACAGGAGATGTAACTCTGACTGATACCTAGAGAGAAGACAGGAGATGTAACTCTGACTGATACCTAGGGAGAAGACAGGAGATGTAACTCTGACTGATACCTAGGGAGAAGACAGGAGATGTAACTCTGACTGATACCTAGGGAGAAGACAGGAGATGTAACTGACTGATACCTAGAGAGAAGACAGGAGAAGTAACTGACTGATACCTAGGGAGAAGACAGGAGATGTAACTCTGACTGATACCTAGGGAGAAGACAGGAGATGTAACTGACTGATACCTAGAGAGAAGACAGGAGATGTAACTGACTGATACCTAGAGAGAAGACAGGAGATGTAACTGACTGATACCTAGGGAGAAGACAGGAGATGTAACTCTGACTGATACCTAGGGAGAAGACAGGAGATGTAACTCTGACTGATACCTAGGGAGAAGACAGGAGATGTAACTGACTGATACCTAGGGAGAAGACAGGAGATGTAACTCTGACTGATACCTAGAGAGAAGACAGGAGATGTAACTCTGACTGATACCTAGGGAGAAGACAGGAGATGTAACTCTGACTGATACCTAGGGAGAAGACAGGAGATGTAACTCTGACTGATACCTAGGGAGAAGACAGGAGATGTAACTCTGACTGATACCTAGAGAGAAGACAGGAGATGTAACTCTGACTGATACCTAGGGAGAAGACAGGAGATGTAACTCTGACTGATACCTAGGGAGAAGACAGGAGATGTAACTCTGACTGATACCTAGGGAGAAGACAGGAGATGTAACTGACTGATACCTAGGGAGAATACAGGAGATGTAACTCTGACTGATACCTAGGGAGAAGACAGGAGATGTAACTCTGACTGATACCTAGAGAGAAGACAGGAGATGTAACTGACTGATACCTAGAGAGAAGACAGGAGATGTAACTCTGACTGATACCTAGAGAGAAGACAGGAGATGTAACTCTGACTGATACCTAGGGAGAAGACAGGAGATGTAACTCTGACTGATACCTAGAGAGAAGACAGGAGATGTAACTCTGACTGATACCTAGAGAGATGACATGAGATGTAACTCTGACTGATACCTAGGGAGAAGACAGGAGATGTAACTCTGACTGATACCTAGGGAGAAGACAGGAGATGTAACTGACTGATACCTAGAGAGAAGACAGGAGATGTAACTCTGACTGATACCTAGGGAGAAGACAGGAGATGTAACTCTGACTGATACCTAGGGAGAAGACAGGAGATGTAACTCTGACTGATACCTAGAGAGAAGACAGGAGATGTAACTCTGACTGATACCTAGGGCGAAGACAGGAGATGTAACTCTGACTGATACCTAGAGAGAAGACAGGAGATGTAACTCTGACTGATACCTAGGGAGAAGACAGGAGATGTAACTGACTGATACCTAGAGAGAAGACAGGAGAAGTAACTGACTGATACCTAGAGAGAAGACAGGAGATGTAACTGACTGATACCTAGGGAGAAGACAGGAGATGTAACTGACTGATACCTAGGGAGAAGACAGGAGATGTAACTGACTGATACCTAGAGAGAAGACAGGAGATGTAACTGACTGATACCTAGAGAGAAGACAGGAGATGTAACTCTGACTGATACCTAGAGAGAAGACAGGAGATGTAACTCTGACTGATACCTAGGGAGAAGAGAAGAGAAGGAGGGGAGAAGAGAAGGAGGGGAGGAGAAGAAGAGAAAGAGAGCCAGGGTGAAGGAGGAGAAGAGAATGAGGGGAGGAGAAGAGGAGAATGAGGGGAGGAGAAGAGGAGAAGAGAGCCAGGGTGAAGGAGGAGAAGAGAATGAGAGGAGGAGAAGAGGAGAAGAGAGCCAGGGTGAAGGAGGAGAAGAGAATGAGGGGAGAAGAGAGCCAGGGTGAAGGAGGAGAAGAGAATGAGGGGAGGAGAAGAGGAGAAGAGAGCCAGGGTGAAGGAGGAGAAGAGAATGAGGGGAGGAGAAGAGAGCCAGGGTGGAGGAGGAGAGGAGAAGAGGAGAAGAGAATGAGGGGAGGAGAAGAGAGCCAGGGTGGACCCATTCGAAAATATCCTAAACAGAAAGACAGTAATAGCCAAACAAAACGACATAAACAGTACCCCCCCCCAAAAAAAAAAGAGATGCCACAGGTACACTGAAAGCTGTCTGAGCAGAATAAATGTATTACCTGTGACCTGTCCCACGATGGCCTGGGAGATCCTGCGGTTGTTGAGGAAGGTTTTGATTTCCTCCTTCACCAGGTTACTGTCCCTCCTAGAAGAACAGGCACCACAGAGTTAGCAGACATAGTAGGACAGATTACCAACAACGACCAGACAGCCTACAGGGAGGAGGTGAGGGCCCTGGCGGAGTGGTGCCAGGAAAATAACCTCTCCCTCAACAGATGCACAATTGAGAGCATCCTGTCGGGCTGTATCACCGCCTGGTACGGCAACTGCACCGCCCTGCAACTGCAGGGCTCTCCAGAGGGTGGTGCGGTCTGCACAACGCATCACCGGGGGCAAACTACCTGCCCTCTAGGACACCTACAGCACCTGATGTCACAGGAAGGCCAAAAAGATCAGAGGACCACAACCACCCGAGCCACTGCCTGTTCACCCCGCTACCATCCAGAAGGAGAGGTCAGTACAGGTGCATCAAAGCTGGGACCAAGAGACTGAAAAACAACTTCTATCTCAAGGCCATCAGACTGTTAAATAGCCATCACTAGCCAGCTACCACCCGGTTACGCAACCCTGCACCTTAGAGGCTGCGGCCCCATATACAGACATGGAATCACTGGTCACTTTAATAATATTTACATAGTGCTTTACTCATCTCATATGTATATACTGTATTCTATTCTAGTGTATTTTAGTCTATGCCAGTCCGACATTGCTCATCCTAATATTTATAAATTCCTTAATTCCATTAATTTACTTTTAGATGTGTGTATCGTTAGATAGTACTACACTGTTGGAGCTAGGAACATAAGCATTTTGCTACACCAGCAATAACATCTGCTAAATATGTGTATGTGACCAATTACCTTTGATTTGAAGAACAGACCACACACACACACACTTCCTGCAACAGACACCACAGAGGAAGAACAGACCACACACACGTCCTGCCTCATCACATCTGCACTAATGTGGATCTACTAATGCCGTCTGGGGTACGTAAAAAAAATAAAAATAAATGTGATTCACATTTTCAAACAGTCCAATTAGATTTTCCAACGGGGCTATACATTTGGGTGATGTTTTTCCCCCCATCGCCTGAGTAGCCTCGTTTCACTGCCAAAAATAACATGAAACCATCTAGTGTTCAGCGAAATAACACCACAATGTCAAATACAAGTAGCCTAGTCAAATAATTAACATCCAAGCACATTAACCGTTAATCCCTCACGGGAATTCCACTAACGGTCCGTATGTAGACAAACGTACAGAAGTGCGTTGGTTATCAAGTGGCAAAGTACTGACAGGTTTTTTATTTATTTATTGAGACGAGTTTAAAGTTCATTACTGACCATAATTTTCACTTGTCTGACCGTTTGAACGATGACGAGTTTCTCACGCAACTGACCTATCTGGGTGTCGTTTTTTCCTCGCCTGAATGATCTGAATCTAGGATTACAGGGACTCTCCGCAACTATATTCAATGTGCGGGAATTGAAATCAGAAGCCATTGCCGGATTTCTGAATAGGGCTGCGCTCAGAGTTTCTTGCTTTGGCAAATTACGCTGTTAAAAGACGCTGATGCCCTTTGCAACCACGTACCTATGTGAGAGTGGATCCTCGGCCCTCACTAGCATGAAAACTAAATACAGGCACAGACTGTGTGTGGAAGATGATTTAAGACTGAGACTCTCTCCAATACAACCCAACATTGCAGAGTTATGTGCATCCTTTCAAGCACACCCTTCTCATTAACCTGTGGTGAGTTATTCACCATTTTTGATGAACAAATAATATTTGATATGTAAGATGGCTAAATAAAGAGAGCAAAATTATTGATAATTTTTTTGTGACCTGGTCCTATAAGAGCTCTTTGTCACTTCCTACGAGCCAGGTTGGGACAAAAACTCACACTCATTCTTATGTTTAATAAATGTATCGTATAGTGTGTGTGTGGCAGCTTGCAATACCATACTATATACAGGGTCAGTTCATACCATACTATATACAGGGTCAGTTCATACCATACTATATACAGTTAATACCATACTATATACAGGGTCAGTTAATACCATACTATATACAGTTAATACCATACTATATACAGTTAATACCATACTATATACAGGATCAGTTCATACCATACTATATACAGGTTCAGTTCATACCATACTATATACAGTTAATACCATACTATATACAGGGTCAGTTAATACCATACTATATACAGGGTCAGTTAATACCATACTATTTACAGGGTCAGTTCAATACCATACTATATACAGGGCCAGTTAAATACCATACTATATACAGGGCCAGTTAATACCATACTATATACAGGGTCAGTTCAATACCATACTATATACAGTTAATACCATACTATATACAGATAATACCATACTATATACAGGGTCAGTTCAATACATTACATTTACATTACATTACGTAAAAATTTAAGTCATTTAGCAGACGCTCTTATCCAGAGCGACTTACAAATTGGTGCATTCACCTTATGATATCCAGTGGAACAACCACTTTACAATAGTGCATCTAAATCTTTTAAGGGGGGGTTAGAAGGATTACTTTATCCTATCCTAGGTATTCCTTAAAGAGGTGGGGTTTCAGGTGTCTCCGGAAGGTGGTGATTGACTCCGCTGTCCTGGCGTCGTGAGGGAGCTTGTTCCACCATTGGGGTGCCAGAGCAGCGAACAGTTTTGACTGGGCTGAGCGGGAACTGTGCTTCCTCAGAGGTAGGGGGGCCAGCAGGCCAGAGGTGGATGAACGCAGTGCCCTTGTTTGGGTGTAGGGCCTGATCAGAGCCTGAAGGTATGGAGGTGCCGTTCCCTTCACAGCTCCGTAGGCAATCACCATGGTCTTGTAGCGGATGCGAGCTTCAACTGGAAGCCAGTGGAGAGAGCGGAGGAGCGGGGTGACGTGAGAGAACTTGGGAAGGTTGAACACCAGACGGGCTGCGGCGTTCTGGATGAGTTGTAGGGGTTTAATGGCACAGGCAGGGAGCCCAGCCAACAGCGAGTTGCAGTAATCCAGACGGGAGATGACAGGTGCCTGGATTAGGACCTGCGCCGCTTCCTGTGTGAGGCAGGGTCGTACTCTGCGAATGTTGTAGAGCATGAACCTACAGGATCGGGTCACCGCCTTGATGTTAGTGGAGAACGACAGGGTGTTGTCCAGGATCACACCAAGGTTCAATACCATACTATACTGCTCAAAAAATAAAGGGAACACTTAAACAACACATCCTAGATCTGAATGAAAGAAATAATCTTATTAAATACTTTTTTCTTTACATAGTTGAATGTGCTGACAACAAAATCACACAAAAATAATCAATGGAAATCCAATTTATCAACCCATGGAGGTCTGGATTTGGAGTCACACTCAAAACTAAAGTGGAAAACCACACTACAGGCTGATCCAACTTTGATGTAATGTCCTTAAAACAAGTCAAAATGAGGCTCAGTAATGTGTGTGGCCTCCACGTGCCTGTATGACCTCCCTACAACGCCTGGGCATGCTCCTGATGAGGTGGCGGATGGTCTCCTGAGGGATCTCCTCCCAGACCTGGACTAAAGCATCCGCCAACTCCTGGACAGTCTGTGGTGCAACGTGGTGTTGGTGGATGGAGCGAGACATAATGTCCCAGATGTGCTCAATTGGATTCAGGTCTGGGGAACGGGCGGGCCAGTCCATAGCATCAATGCCTTCCTCTTGCAGGAACTGCTGACACACTCCAGCCACATGAGGTCTAGCATTGTCTTGCATTAGGAGGAACCCAGGGCCAACCGCACCAGCATATGGTCTCACAAGGGGTCTGAGGATCTCATCTGGGTACCTAATGGCAGTCAGGCTACCTCTGGCGAGCACATGGAGGGCTGTGCGGCCCCCCAAAGAAATGCCACCCCACACCATGACTGACCCACCGCCAAACCGGTCATGCTGGAGGATGTTGAGGGCAGCAGAATGTTCTCCACAGCGTCTCCAGACTCTGTCACGTCTGTCACGTGCTCAGTGTGAACCTGCTTTCATCTGTGAAGAGCACAGGGCACCAGTGGCGAATTTGCCAATCTTGGTGTTCTCTGGCAAATGCCAAACGTCCTGCACGGTGTTGGGCTGTAAGCACAACCCCCACCTGTGGACGTCGGGCCCTCATACCACCCTCATGGAGTCTGTTTCTGACCGTTTGAGCAGACACATGCACATTTGTGGCCTGCTGGAGGTCATTTTGCAGGGCTCTGGCAGTGCTTCTCCTGCTCCTCCTTGCACAAAGGCAGAGGTAGCCGTCCTGCTGCTGGGTTGTTGCCCTCCTACGGCCTCCTCCACGTCTCCTGATGTACTGGCCTGTCTCCTGGTAGCGCCTCCATGCTCTGGACACTACGCTGACAGACACAGCAAACCTTCTTGCCACAGCTCGCATTGATGTGCCATCCTGGATGAGCTGCACTACCTGAGCCACTTGTGTGGGTTGTAGACTCCTTCTCATGCTACCACTAGAGTGAAAGCACCGCCAGCATTCAAAAGTGACCAAAACATCAGCCAGGAAGCATAGAAACTGAGAAGTGGTCTGTGGTCCCCACCTGCAGAACCACTCCTTTATTGGGGGTGTCTTGCTAATTGCCTATAATTTCCACCTGTTGTCTAATCCATTTGCACAACAGCATGTGAAATGTATTGTCAATCAGTGTTGCTTCCTAAGTGGACAGTTTGATTTCACAGAAGTGTGATTGATTTGGAGTTACATTGTGTTGTATACAGGATCAGTTAATGCCATACTATATACAGGTTCAGTTAATACCATACTATATACAGTTAATACCATACTATATACAGGTTCAGTTAATACCATACTATATACAGTTAATACCATACTATATACAGGGTCAGTTAATACCATACTATATACAGTTAATACCATACTATATACAGGGTCAGTTAATACCATACTATATACAGTTAATACCATACTATATACACGTTCATTCCATATACAGTTCATACCATACTATATACAGTTCATACCATACTATATACAGTTCATACCATACTATATACAGTTCATACTATATACAGTTCATACCATACTATATACAGTTCATACTATATACAGTTCATACCATACTATATACAGTTCATACAATACTATATACAGTTCATACCATACTATATACAGTTCATACCATACTATATACAGTTCATACCATACTATATACAGGGTCAGTTAATACCATACTATATACAGTTAATACCATACTATATACAGGGTCAGTTAATACCATACTATATACAGGGTCAGTTAATACCATACTATATACAGGGTCAGTTAATACCATACTATATACAGTTAATACCATACTATATACAGGGTCAGCTATATACAGGGTCAGTTAATACCATACTATATACAGTTAATACCATACTATATACAGGGTCAGTTAATACCATACTATATACAGTTAATACCATACTATATACAGTTAATACCATACTATATACAGGGTCAGTTAATACCATACTATATACAGTTAATACCATACTATATACAGTTAATACCATACTATATACAGGGTCAGTTAATACCATACTATATACAGGGTCAGTTAATACCATACTATATACAGGGTCAGTTAATACCATACTATATACAGTTAATACCATACTATATACAGTTAATACCATACTATATAAAGGGTCAGTTAATACCATACTATATACAGTTAATACCATACTATATACAGTTAATACCATACTATATACAGGGTCAGTTAATACCATACTATATACAGGGTCAGTTCAATACCATATTAACAATGTGCAGGGATACTGGAGTGATGGAGGCAGATATGTATAGGGGTAAAGTGACTATATACAGGGTCAGTACCATATTAACAATGTACAGGGATACTGGAGTGATGGAGGTAGATATGTATGATTGCCTGAATGCAATCATCTCTTTATCCGCCCCTCCCTACACACCTGACCCAAATTAGCCAGGCTAACAGCTAACAGTAGGAGAATAAGTCATTGTCACCAGGGACTCTGGTCATTACCTGATAATGATATAATCATCCTCCTCCTCCTCTCCAGATGCAAGACTAGTTTCTCTTCTCCCTCTCTTACTGTGTTCACCTCAAATAACCATCCTTCTCTTTTTCATGTTTCATTATTCTCTCCTAATCTTCTTCTACCATCTCTTTAAGAAGTAGGCCTATACCTCTCCTCATTACTGTCCTATAGGCCCACACCTCTCCTCATTACTGTCCTATAGGCCCACACCTCTCCTCATTACTGTCCTATAGGCCCACACCTCTCCTCATTACTGTCCTATAGGCCCACACCTCTCCTCATTACTGTCCTATAGGCCCACACCTCTCCTCATTACTGTCCTATAGGCCCACATCTCTTAAGCAGTAGGCCCACATCTCTTAAGCAGTAGGCCCACATCTCTTAAGCAGTAGGCCCACATCTCTCCTCATTACTATCCTATAGGCCCACACCTCTCCTCATTACTGTCCTATAGGCCCACACCTCTCCTCATTACTGTCCTATAGGCCCACACCTCTCCTCATTACTGTCCTATAGGCCCACACCTCTCCTCATTACTGTCCTATAGGCCCACACCTCTCCTCATTACTGTCCTATAGGCCCACACCTCTCCTCATTACTGTCCTATAGGCCCACACCTCTCCTCATTACTGTCCTATAGGCCCACACCTCTCCTCATTACTATCCTATAGGCCCACATCTCTCCTCATTCCTATCCTTTAGGCCCACATCTCTCCTCAGTACTATCCTATAGACCCACATCTCTTTAAGCAGTAGGCTCACATCTCTCCTCATTACTGTCCTATAGGCCCACATCGCTCCTCAGTACTGTCCTATAGGCCCACATCGCTCCTCATTACTGTCCTATAGGCCCACACCTCTCCTCATTACTGTCCTATAGGCCCACACCTCTCCTCATTACTATCCTATAGGCCCACATCTCTCCTCATTCCTATCCTATAGGCCCACATCTCTCCTCAGTACTATCCTATAGACCCACATCTCTTTAAGCAGTAGTCTCACATCTCTCCTCATTACTATCCTATAGGCCCACACCTCTCCTCATTACTGTCCTATAGGCCCACATCGCTCCTCATTACTGTCCTATAGGCCCACATCGCTCCTCATTACTGTCCTATAGGCCCACATCTCTCCTCATTACTGTCCTATAGGCCCACATCTCTCCTCATTACTGTCCTATAGGCCCACATCTCTCCTCATTACTGTCCTATAGGCCCACACCTCTCCTCATTACTGTCCTATAGGCCCACATCTCTTAAGCAGTAGGCCCACATCTCTTAAGCAGTAGGCCCACATCTCTCCTCATTACTGTCCTATAGGCCCACATCGCTCCTCATTACTGTCCTATAGGCCCACATCGCTCCTCAGTACTGTCCTATAGGCCCACATCTCTCCTCAGTACTATCCTATAGGCCCACACCTCTCCTCATTACTGTCCTATAGGCCCACATCGCTCCTCATTACTGTCCTATAGGCCCACATCTCTCCTCATTACTGTCCTATAGGCCCACATCTCTCCTCATTACTGTCCTATAGGCCCACATCTCTCCTCATTACTGTCCTATAGGCCCACATCTCTCCTCAGTACTGTCCTATAGGCCCACATCTCTTTTCTCCTTTCCTGTCTCCATTAATGAAACCCACTCTCTCAACTTCCCTCTTGCCCCCTCCTCACCTCATGTACTCCTCCACCTTCTCCTCCAGGTCCCAGTCCTCCTCCGCCATGTCATAGCTGAATGACCTCTGAACTCCGACTGCCGGGGGGTACAGCGGCGGGGGCGAGGTTTCGTAGCTGTTGCTAGGCGACAGGGAGGCGCCATCCAGCCCGGGTGTCTGTGTGGTGACGGAGGCCAGGGAGAGGGAGGAAGAGGAGGAGGAAGAGGAGGAAGGGGCTGGGGCGGAGGCTGTGGTAGGGGTAGTGTTGGTTGTGGGGTTGGCGGTGTGGGTGTCATTGCAGTACGGGGGGCGATGGTCGGGATCTAGCCGCTCTAGGGACGCCAAAGCCTGGATGATCTGTGGCTTGGTCATCCCTGAGAGACGGAGACGCTGGAGGAGGTCGATCTGCTCGATGGTATAGCGTGGCTCCACCTCACAACACTCCATCCTGACATCTAACGGGTTAAAACAGACATGACTAGTTCACACACACTTTCAAAAAGGTCTCTAAAATACTGTATCAGAGACACGTTGTTATCAATTTGATTTACAAAGAAAAATATAGCTGGATTTATAGTCAGTGTGAGGCTGCATCCTTCTCCATGGGGTAACTGTGGGTCATTCATGAATCTGGCTTCCCTTGTCCCGCAACTAGGCATCTATATTATCATTTAACATCTCTGACTTACTTTAACTGGAGGCCTCAGTAAACATAAAAGTAAAAAGTCAGAACTGTTAATATAAATGCCTAGTTGCAGGCTGAACTTTGGCACAGTCACATCGCTTACATATTTGTCCTGGGTATAAGACAGTCACAGCCTGATTACTCATTAAGTTATAATAAGATAGTATATTCAGAATGTATTGAGACCCCTTCCCTTTTTCCAAATGTTGTTACATTACAGCCTTGTTCTAAAATGGATTAAATAAGTACAATTCCTCATCAATCTACACACAATACCCCCATAATGACAAAGCGAAAACAGGTTAAGAAATGTTTGCATAATTATTAAAAATAGAAAACAGAAATACCTTATTTACGTAAGTATTCAGACACTTTGCTATGAGACTCAAAATTGAGCTCAGGTGCATCCTGTTTCCATTGATCATCCTTGAGATGTTTCTACAACTTGGAGTCCACCTGTGGTAAATTCAATTGATTGGACATGATTTGCAAAGGCACACACCTGTCTATATAAGGTCCCACAGTTGACAGTGCATGTCAGAGCAAAAACCAAACCATGAGGTCGAAGGAATTGTCCGTAGAGCTCAGAGACAGGATTTAGTCGAGGCACAGATCTGGGGAAGGGTACCTAAATATTTCTGCAGCATTGAAGGTCCCCAGGAACACAGTGGCCTTCATCATTCTTGAATGGAAGAAGTTTGGAACCATCAAGACTCTTCCTAGAGCTGGCCGCCCGGCCAAACTGAGCAATCGGGGGAGAAGGGCCTTTGTCAGGGAGGTGACCAAGAACCTGATGATCACTCTGACAGTGTTCCAGAGTTCCTCTGTGGAGATGGGAGAACCTTCCAGAAGGACAACCATCTCTGCAGCACTCCACCAAACAGGCCTTTATGGCAGAGTGGCAAGACGGAAGCCACTTGTCATTAAAAAAGGCACATGACCGACTGCTTGGAGTTTGCCAAAAGGCACCTAAAGGACTCTCAGACCACGAGAAACAAGATTCTCTGGTCTGATGAAACCAAGATTGAACTCTTTGGCCTGAATGACAAGCGTCACATCTGGAGGAAACCTGGCACCATCCCTACGGTGAAGCATGGTGGTGGCAGCATAGTGCCGTGGGGATGTTTTTCAGCGGCAGGGACTAGGAAACTAGTCAGGATTGAGGGTAAAAATGAACAGAGCAAAGTACAGAGAGATACTTCATGAAAACCTGCTCCAGAGAGCTTAGGACCTCAGACTGGGGCAAAGGTCCACCTTCCAACAGGACAACGACCCTAAGCACACAGCCAAGACAAAGGAGGAATGGCTTCGGGACAAGCCTCTGAATGTCCTTGAGTGGCCCAGCCAGAGCCCGGACTTGAACCTGATCGAACATCTCTGGAGAGACTTAAATAGCTGTGCAGCGACGCTCCCCATCCAACCTGACAGAGCTTGAGAGGATCTACAGAGAAGAATGGGAGAAACTCCCCAAATACAGGTGTGCCAAGCTTGTAGCATCATACCCAATTAGTCTCAAGGCTGTAATCACTGCCAAAAGGTGCTTCAACAAAGTACTGAGTAAAGGGTCTGAATACTTATGTCAATATCATATTTCCTTTTATTTTTTTCAAAAAAACTGTTTTTACTTTGTCATTATGGGATTTATGTGTATATTAAATCTATTTTAGAATAAGGCTGTAACATAACACATTTTGGAAAAAGTCAAGGGGTCTGAATACATGTCCGAAATAACCTATGTATTTATTGCCATGATGTTGAATGCTATCTATGTACTGACATGAATAATTAAAATCTGTGCATTGATTGTAAAAGAATGTGTGTCTCTTTGCCCCTGTCCACGGCATTACAGTGCCAGACTGCAGCCTACCTGACAGCGGCGGTGAGAGGCGCCCTGTGGGCAGAGGTTCGGTTCGCGGTGCCGCAGCCGGGAGGCACCACTGTCGCATGGCTCGATGGAGAGCTGCCGGGGAGAGGTAGGCGGGGGGTAAAGACTAAAGGAGGAAATGTCACTGTAGTCAACTAGCCAGCTAGTTGCAACTTCACTTCAAATATGATCAACGTTTTGTAGTTAAATTAGATGTGGTTTGTTACTAAATAAGTTAGCTAACTAGCTATCAAGCTTAGCTTGTTGTTAGCCAATTGCCAGGTGAGATGCGCCAGTCACTTTCACTGACGTGCTGCAGTCTGGTTCGGTTATATGGTTAGCTTATCATGCTAGCTAATTATTAGCTCGCTAGCTATCTATAATCTGTTGACAGTAACTTGCAAGCTATTAAAAAGTAGCAAACTTTAGCTAAGTTGTAAACGCTAGCTAGCTCATTGCGTCCACATTGCACCAATAGCTAGCGTACGCTAATTAGGTCATAAACCAGAGAAGTTTGCACCAAAAGTATGTTGATTTAGCCGAGGTGGGAGATAATGGCATGCTAATGCAGACACATGATGCTAACCGGCAGCGCCCCTTTTATCTTACCTCCCTCCCGCTGCTGTGGTAAGCTGCAGCCGTTTAAATGGGTAGCTATAACGCAGCAGGGGACGCTATGTGGGCACTTCTCTTGAAATGCTCAACGGTGCACGTCGACCGACCCACTTCGTAAACGGTTTCTAACTAGCTGATGAAGGTGATCCGTGCAGGGTCACATTGTCCCGGGATGCAGCAGCAGCAGAACCGTAGAGAAACGGGGAGTCGGTCTCAGTTTCTGACCTTTAACCCCCACCACACTGTCCCGGGATGATATAGGAAGTTATTCATCTGGGAGGGAAAATCAAAACGTTTTTTATTTTTTTTAATTCATTAATACATTCAGTTCTCAAAAAAAAACGTAATAGTGCAAACCTTATAGCCATTAGCCTACAATAAAGTGATCTGTAAAGCACTTTGAGGCAAAACATTTTGTGACAAAAAAAAAAGGCTTTGTTAATAAGTTTGATTGATAAAACACTATTTGGCAATGTTCTATTCCTTCTGTTGCCTGTTGATATTTCTATATCTGATCTGTTTATAAAGTAGGCCTAATGACAGTCCAGGATCAACTACACTAAGGGTTTTTACCCTCAGAACAGCCTCAATTTGTCGGGGCATGGACACTACAAGGTGTCGTTCCACAGGGATGCTGGCCCTTGTTGACTCCGATGCTTCCCACAGTTGTGTCACGTTGGCTGGATGTCCCTTGAGTGGTGGACTGTTCTTGATATACACAGGAAAGTGTTGAGCGTGGAAAGAATCCAGCAGCGTTGCAGTTCTTGATACAAACCGGTGCGCCTGGCACCTACTACCATACCTCGTTCAAAGGCAATTCAATATTTTGTCTTGCCCATTCACTCTCTGAATAGCACACATGTGTCAAGGCTTAAAAAACCCTTCTTTAACCTGTCTCCTCCCCTTCATCTACACTGATTTTGAAGTGGATTTAACACGTGACATCAATAAGGGATCATAGCTTTCACCTGGATTCACCATGTCGGTTTATGTCATGGAAAGAGCAGGTGTCCTTAATGTTTTTCATTCTCAGTGTATATGTCTCTATGTATTTCAATCGGCATGATCACATATCATGCAGATTGCAAGCAGACTTATAAATGGCATCAAGTGAAATATACAGTGCCTTCAGAAAGTACACATACAGTACCACTTGACTTATTCCACATTTTGTTGTGTTACAGCCTGAAAAAAAAAAGGATTACATTTATTTTTCTCTCACACATCTACAAACAAAGTGAAAACATGTTTTTACTGAAAATACAGGTCAGTCAAAAGTTTGGCTATACCTACTCATTCAAAGGTTTTTCTTAATTTGTACTATTTTTCTACATTGTAGAATAGTAGTGAAGATATCAAAACTATGAAATAACACATATGGAATCATGTAGTAACCAAAAAAGTGTTAAACAAATCAAAATATATTTTAGATACTTCAAAGTAGCCACCCTTTGCCTTGATGATAGCTTTGCACACTCTTGGCATTCTCTCAACCAGCTTCATGAGGTAGTCACCTGGAATGCTTTTCCAACAGTCTTGGAGGAGTTCCTACATATGCTGAACACTTATTGTCTGCTTTTCCTTCACTCTGTGGTCCAAATCACCCCAAACAATCTCACTGACAGTGTCACCAGCAAAGCACCATCGCATCTCCTCCATGCTTCACGGTGGAAATTACACATGCAGAGATCATCAATACTCTGCAAAGACACGACGGTTGGAACCAAAAATAAAAAATGTGGACTCATTAATCAATCAATCAAATGTATTTATAAAGTCCTTTTCACATCAGCAGATGTCACAAAGTGCTATACAGAAACCCAGCCTAAAACCCCAAACAGCAAGCAATGCAGATGTAGAAGTTACCATTTTGGGGCGGCAGGTAGCCTAGTTGCTGGATCGAATCCCCGAGCTGACAAGGTAAAAATCTGACGTTCTGCCCCTGAACAAGGGAGTTAACCCACTGTTCCTAGGCCGTCATTGTAAAATAAGAATTTGTTCTTAACTAACTTGCCTAGTTAAATAAAGGTTACATTTAAAATATATTTTAAAAAGAAGCTTGACCAAATCAGACCAAAGGATAGATTTCCACCAGTCCATTGCTCATGTTTATTGGCTCAAGCAAGTCTTTTCTTCTTATTGGTGTCCTTTAGTAGTGGTTTCTTTGCAGCAATTCGACCACGAAGGCCTGATTCACACAGTCTCCTCTGAACAGTTGATGTTGAGATATGTCTGTTACTTGAACACTGTGAAGCATTTATTGGGGCTGCAATCTGAGGTGAAGTTAATTGCCGATTTCTGAGGCTGGTAACTCTAATGAAATCCTCTGCAGCAGAGGTAACTCTGGGTCTTCATTTCCTGTAGCGTTCCTCATGAGAGCCAGTTTCATTATAACACTTGGTGGTTTTTCGACTGCACTTGAAGAAACTTTCAAAGTTCTTGAAATGTTCCGGATTGACTGATCTTCATGTCTTAAAGTAATGTTGGACTGTCGTTTCTCTTTGCTTATTTGAGATGTTCTTGACGTAATATGGACTTGGTCTTTTACCAAATAGGGCTATCTTCTGTATACCTCCCTACCTTGTCACAACACATCTGATTGGCTCAAACGCATTAAGAAGGAAAGAAATTACACAAATTAACTTTTTAAGAAGGCACACCTGTTATTTAAAATGCATTCCAGGTGACTGTGTCCAAACCTTTGGCTGATACTGTAAGTATTCACACCCATGAGTCAATACAGTAGAAGCACCTTTTAGCAGCAATTACAGCTGTGAGTCTTTCTGGGTAAGTCTTTAAGAGTTTTCCACACCTAGATTGTGCAACATTTGCCCATTATTCTTTACAAAATTCTTCAAGCTTTGTCAAATTGGTTGCTGATCATTGCTAGAAAACCATTCTCAGGTCTTGCTAAAGCTTTTCAAGTAGATTTAAGTCAAAGCATTAACTGAGCGTAGATTTGACCTTGTGTTTTAGGTTATTGTCCGGCTGAAAGGTGAATTCATCTCCCAGTGTCTGGTGGAAAGCAAACTGAACCAGGTTTTCCTCTAGGATTGTTCCAGTGCTTAGATGCATTCTGTTTCTTCTTTATCCTGAAAAACTCCCCAGTCCTTAACGATTAGAAGCATACCCATAACATGATGCAGCCACCAATATGCTTGAAAATATTTAGTGGGACTCAGTAATGTGTTTTATTGGATTTGCCCCAAACGTAACATTTGGTATTCAGGGCGAAAAGCGAATTGCTTTGCCACATTTTTTGCAGTATTACATTAGTGCCTTGTTGCAAACAAGTTACATGTTTTGGAATATTTATATTCTGTACAAACCTCCTTCTTTTCACTCTGTTATTTAGGTTAGTATTGTGTAGTAACTACAAAGGTGTTGATCCAGCTTTAGGAGAGAACTATCATAGCCATTAAACTATGTAACTGTTATAAAGTCACCATTGACAACTATGTGTTTTATCCATCCTCAGTTGTCTTCAATCACAACTCTGTGTCACAGCCCTTTGTCTCCTGTCTCCAATGTTGCCACATTTTTTGGCAGTATTACTTAAGTGCATTATTGAAAACAGGATGCATCTTTTGGCATATTTTTATTCTCTACAGGCTTCCTTCTTTTCACTCTGTCATTTAGGTTAGTATTGTGGATGTCACGTTCTGACCAGTATAAGGGGTTATTTGTTATTGTAGTTTGGTCAGGACGTGGCAGGGGGGTATTTGTTTTATGTGGTTCGGGGTGTGTTAGTATATGTGTTTATGTAGAGGGGTGTTTGTTTAGAGTATTCCGGGGTTTTGGTTATGTTCTATGTTGTGTATTTCTATGATCTATCTATGTTGTGTATTTCTTTGTGTTGGCCTGGTATGGCTCTCAATCAGGAACAGCTGTACATCGTTGTTGCTGATTGAGAGTCATACTTAGGTAGCCTGTTTTCACCTGTCCCTTTGTGGGAAGTTATTTGTGCACTGCTATGTTTAGCCTGCAGTACTGTTTAGCTGTCGTTAGTTTTTCGTTTTGTGTAGTGTTCGTAATAAAATAAATATGAGCATTCACGTACCCGCTGCATTTTGGTCCACTTCCTACGACGGCCGTTACAGTGGAGTAATTACAATGTTGTTGATCCATCCTCAGTTTTCCCCTGTCACAGCCGTTAAACTGTAACTGTTTTAAAGTCACCATTGGCCTCATGGTGAAATCCCTGAGCAGTTTCCTTCCTCTCCGGCAACTGAGTTAGGAGGTACATCCTGTATATTTGTAGTGACTGGGTATATTGATACACCATCCAAAGAGTAATTAATAACTTCACCATGCTCAAAGGGATATTAAATGTTTTTAGTTTTTTTTACCCATCTACCAATAAATGCCCTCCCTGGTCTTTTTTCTTTTATTTATTTTTTAATCTGTGTTTGAAATTCACAGCGTGACTTACAGATAATTATATGTGTGGGGTACAGAGATGACCTAGTCATAAACAAATCATGTTAAACACTATTATTGCATACAGAGTGAGTACATGCAACTTATTATGTAACTTGTTAAGCACATTTTTACTCCTGAACTTATTTAGGCTTGCCTTAACAAAGGGATTGAAGACTTTTTGACTCAATACATTTCAGCTTTTCATTTTTTATTCATTTGTAAAAAAATATTTTAAAAAAAAACATATTTCCAATTTGACATTATGGGGTATTGTGTGGAGGCCATAGACACCAACTCTCAGTTTAATCCATTTTAATTTCAGGCTGTAACACTACAAAATGTGGAAAAAGTCAAGAGGTGCAAATGCTTTTTGAAGGCACTCCTCTCATTGCACATGCGCGCACACACACACACACACACACACACACACACACACACACACACACACACACACATACCATTGAAATGAACATGCCCTTGCTGAAGTTGCATTCTTCTTGGTCTCCAACCCAACAATTCTCTCTCACTTCCTCTCTCTCTCAATTCAATTCAAATGGGCTTTATTGGCATGGGAAACGTGTTTACAAAGCAAGTTAAATAAAACAACGACAAAAAAACATCAAAGCGAATTAAAGAAAAACAATCAGACATTACCAGTATTACTCAAATTTCAATCACATTTATTTATAAAAAGACCTTTTTATATCAGCAGATGTCACAAAGTGCTTTACGGAAACCCCGCCTAAAACCCCAAACAGCAAGCAATGCAGATGTAGAAACACGGTGGCTAGGAAAAACTCCCTAGATTAGTCAGTTAAGTCAGTTAGTCAGTTAAGAACAAATTCTTATTTACAATGTCGGCCTACCCCCGACAAACCGACGACGCTGGGACAATTGTGCACCGCCCTATGGGACTTCCAATCACGGCCGGATGTGATACAGCCTGGATTCAAACCAGGGACTGTAGTGACGGCTCTTGCACTGAGATGCAGTGCCTTAGACCGCTGCGCCACTCGGGAGCCCGAGGTTAGACGTTCAATCAATCAAATGTATTTATAAAGCCCTTTTTACATCAGCCGTTCAAGCGTTCATAGATGACCAGCAGGGTAGTAGAGGGTGCAACAGGTCAGTACCTCGGGTGTAAATGTCAGTTAGCTTTTCATAGCCTAGCATTCAGAGGTCGAGACAGTAGGTCCGGGACAAGGTATTACGTCCGGTGAACAAGTCAGGGTTCCATAGCATGCAGAACAGTTGAAACTGGAGCAGCAGCATGACCAGGTGGACTGGGGACAGCCAGGAGTCATCAGGCCAGGTAGTCCTGAGGAATGGTCCTAGGGCTCAGGTCCTCCGGGAGGTGAAGGTGATAGGGAGAGAATTAGAGGGAGCATACTTAAATTCACACAGGACACCAGATAAGACAGGAGAATTACACCAGGTATAACAGACTGACCCTAGACTATAGCAGCATAGATGCTGGAGGCTGAGACGGGGGTGGGTCGAGGGACACGGTGGCCCTGTTCGAAGATACCCACAGACAGGGCCAACCAGGTAGTATATAACCCCATCCACTTTGCCAAATCACCCACACCACCAGAGGGATATCAACAGACCACCAACTTACTACCCTGAGGCAAGGCTGAGTATAGCCCACGAAGATCTTCTCCACAGCAAGAGCCAGAGGGGGTGCCAAACCACACAGGATGATCACGTCAGTGACTCAACCCACTCAAGGGACGTACCCCTCATAGGGACGCATGGGAGAGGACCAGTAAGCCAGTGACTCAGCCCCCGTAATAGGGTCAGAGGCAGAGAATCCCAGTGGAGAGAGGGGAACCGGCCAGGCAGAGACAGCAAGTGCCAGTGCCTTGTCGTTCACCTTCGCACCCCTGGGCCAGACTACACTCAATCATAGGACCCACTGAAGAGATGAGTCTTCAGTAAAAACTTAAAGGTTGAGACTGAGTCTGTGTCTCTCACATAGATTGTGTTTAGCAGTTGATGTTATTCTTCAATAACACAGAACCCAAAGCAAATCAGGGGGAGAAAAATATACACATTCAAGGAGAACAAATCGTAGTTGTTATGCTGGAAAGTGGCTGGTAGATGTTTATTCTTCCTCAGTGTTTTTCTCCACTGAACAAAGAGACAGGATGTAGTTTATACCCAAGCCTAGCCTGTGGTTGACCAATTAGAATTCTTTGCAATTAAATTGGGCCAATCGCCAAATACCAAGTATCCCATTTCAGGCTGGATGTATAGACAATTTGGACCAATGAGAACTTGCCACATGTAGCTATGAGTCCCAGACTGGAATTCCTACACAGATCCTAAACTGATATTGACCTGAAAAACACTAGTTCCAATGCTTTCTAGACCTCTTGACCTCTAGTCCTCTGCGTTGTGTATTTACGTATCTTATAATATTCTTACAATAGGCAGACCATTCCATAAAAATGGAGCTCTATTGAAGAAAGCCCTGCCTCCACCTGTTTGCTTAGAAATTCTAGGGACAATAAGGAGACCTGCATCTTGTGACCCTTGCCTGTCCTGACTCCGAGCCCGCCTGCCAGTCCACTCTGCCTTACCCTGACCCTGAGCCTGCACCAGTCTCAATGTCAACAGTGAAGAGGCGACACAGTGTCTGTGTTCTTTTGACCATCTTAATATTTTATTTTTATTGGCCAGTCTGAGATATGGATTTTTTTTGCAACTCTGCCTAGAAGGCCAGCATCCCGGGGTCACCTCTTCACTGTTAAAACTCTTTAGGGATAGGGGGCAGCATTGGGAAGTTTAGATGAAAAGCGTGCCCAGAGTAAACTGCCTGTTACTCAGGCCCAGAAGCTAGAATATGCATATAATTAGTAGATTTGGATAGAAAAGACTGAAGTTTCTAAGACTGTTTGAATGATGTCTGTGAGTATAACAGAACTCATATGGCAGGCAAAAACCTGAGAAAAATCCAACCAGGAAGTGGGAAATCTGAGGTTTATAGTTTTTCAAGTGATTGCCTATCCAATATACAGTGTAAATGGGGTCACACTTCCTAAGGCTTCCACTAGATGTCAACAGTCTTTAGAACATTGTTTCAGGCTTCTACTGTGAAGGGGTAGAGAATAAGAGCTGTTTGATTCAGAGGTCTGGCTGAATGCCATGAGCTAAGTCTCGCGCGCGACCATGGGCGCGAGCTGCATTCCCTTTCACTTCTAAAGACAAAGGAATTGTCCTGTTAGAATATTATTGAAGATTTATGATAAAAACATCCTAAAGATTGATTCTATACATCGTTTGACATATTTCTACAAACTGTAATGGAAGTTTTTTTACTTTTCGTCTGGACTTAGTTCTTGCGCCTTGTGCATTTAGATTAGTGAACTGAGCGCGCGAACAAAAAGGAGGTATTTGGACATAAAGATGAACTTTATCGAACAACTCAAACATTTATTGTGGAACTGGGATTCCTGGGAGTGCATTCCGATGAAGATCATCAAAGGTAAGTGAATATTTGTAACTTTTACTGACTCCACAACATGGCGGGTATCTGTATGGCTTGTTTTGGTGGTTGAGCGCTGTACTCAGATTATTGCATGGTGTGCTTTTGCCGTAAAGCTTTTTTGAAATCTGACACAGCGGTTGCATTAAGGAGATTATATTGTGTAACATGAAGTCCTATGAGTGCCATCTGATGAAGATCATCAAAAGTTAGTGATTCATTTTATCTCTATTTCTGCTTTTCGTGACTCCTCTCTTTGGCTGGAAAATGGCTGTATGTTTTTTTGTGACTAGGCGCTGACCTAACGTAATCGTATGGTGTGCTTTCACTGTAAAGACTTTTTGAAATCTGAGACGATGGCTAGATTAACGAGAAGTTAAGCTTTAATTTGGTGTATTGCACTTGTGAATGTATGAAAGTCTAATATTTCAAATAATTGTTTTTGAATTTCGCACTCTGCCATTTCACCGGATATTGTCGAGGAACCCCTAGCCATAACAGGTTTTAACGTTGAGACTGGTGTTTTGCGGGCACTATTTAATGAAGCTGCCATTTGAGGGACTTGTGAGACGTCTGTTTCTCAAACTAGACACTCTAATGAGCTTGGCCTCTTGCTCAGTTGTGCAACGGGGCCTCCGACTCCTCTTTCCTTTCTGGTTAGAGCCAGTTTGCACTGTTCTGTGAAGGGAGTAGTACACAGCGTTGTACGGGATCTTCAGTTTCTTGGCAATTTCTCTCATGGAATAGCCTTCATTTCTCAGAACAAGAATAGACTGACGAGTTTAAGATGAAAGTTCTTTGTTTCTGGCCATTTTGAGGCTGGAATCGAACCCACAAATGCTGATGCTCCAGATATTCAACTAGTCTAAATAAGGACACTTTTATTGCTTCTTTAATTAGCACAACAGTTTTCAGCTGTGCTAACATAATTGCAAAGGGTTTTCTAATGATCAATTAGCCTTTTAAAATGATAAACTTGGATTAGCTAACACAACGTGCCATTGGAACACAGGAGTGATGGTTGCTGATAATGGGCCTCTGTACGCCTATGTAGATATTCCATAAAAAATCTGCCATTTCCAGAAACAGTAGTCATTTACAACATTAACAGTGTCTACATAGTATTTCGGACCAATTTTATGTTATTTTAATGGACAAAACATTTGCTTTTCTTTCAAAAACAAGAACATTTTGAAGTGACCCCAAACTTTTGAACGTAAGTGTATGTACGGCAAAACCAAATCGGAGAGATAGGTACTGTAGGAGCAAGCCCATGTAATGCTTTTTAGATTAGCACTGGAGTAATATGATCACATTTTTTGGTTCTTGTCAAGATTCTAGCAGCCATGTTTTGCACTAACTGAAGTTTTGTTAGTTTTATCGGGGTAGAGCATTGAAGTAGTCTAATCTTGAAGTGACAAAGGCATGGATTGGCTTTTATGCAAAATTTTGGGACCAAACGTTTCAGATTTTTGCAATGTTACGAAGATGGAAAGAAGCTGTCCTTGAAAATGTCTTGATATGTTCATCAAAAGAGAGATCAGGGTCCAGAGTAACGCCGAGGTCCTTCACAGTTGTATTTGAAACGACTGTACAACCATCAAGATTAATTGTCAGATCCAACAGAATAGTGCTTTGTTTCTTGGGACGTAGAACTAGCATCTCTGTTTTGTCCGAGTTTAAAAGTAAAACATTTGCTGCCATCCACTTCCTTATGTCTGAAACATAGGCTTCCAGGGTAGGCAATTCTGGAGCTTCACCAGGTTTCATCGAAATGTACAGCTGCGTGTCATCCACAAGCAGCGACAGATAAGATCTAAACCAGGCAAGAAGCTGTCCGTGTAGACCAATTAGGGTTTCCAATCTCTCCAAAAGAACGTGGTGATCGATGGTGTCAAAAGCAGCACTAAGGTCTAGAAGCACGAGGACAGATGCAGAGACTTGGTCTGACACCATTAAAAGGTAATTTACCATCTTTACTTGTCCAGTCTCAGTGATAGCATCTAAGACCAGACTGAAGTGTTTCGTATACATTATTTGTCTTCAGGAAGGCAGGGAGTTGGGTCAAGGTTTGGCTTTTTCAAGAGAGGCTTTATTACTGCCACTTTTAGTGAATGTGGTACACATCCAATGGATAGGGAGCCATTTATTATGTTCAAAATAGGAGGGCCAAGCACAGGAAGTAACTCTTTCAGTAGTTTAGCGCTCCCGAGTTGCGCACGGGTCTGAGGCACTGCATCTTAGTGCTAGATACGTCACTACAGACCCTGGTTTGATTCCAGAATGTATCACAACCGGCTGTGATTGGGAGTCCTATAGGGCGGCACACAATTGGCCCAGTGTCGTCTGGGTTAGGGTTTGGCTGGGGTAGGTCATCATTGTAAATAAGAATTGGTTAACTGACTTGCCTAGTTAAATAAAGGTTAAATAAAATAAATACATGCATTTTGTTGGAATAGGGTCCTGCATGAAGGTTTAGAGGCCATGACTATTTTCAAGAATGTGTCAAGAGATACAGGATTAAAAATCTTGAGCATCTCCATTGATCCTAGGTCCTGTTCAGTTCTGTGCAAACTCAGAACAACTGAGCTTTGGAGAAATAATCAGATTCAAATAGGAGTCCGTAATTTGCTTTCTAATGATCATGATCTTGTCATCGTAGAAGTTCACGAATTCATCGCTGCTGAAGTGAAACATCTCTTGTGGAATGCTGCTTTTTAGTATCAGTATCATTTTTTGGGGGGGATTGTTCTTATTCTCCTCAATTAGGTTGGAGAAATGGGATGATCGAGCAGCAGTGAGGGCTCTTCGATATTGCACAGTATTGTCTTTCCAAGCTAGTCGGAAGACTTCCAGTTTGGTGGAATACCATTTCCGTTCCAATTTTCTGGAAGCTTGCTTCAGTGCTTGGGTATTTTACCAGGGAGCAAATTTCTTGTGACCAATTTTTTTTGTGTTTTTAGGGGTGCGACTGCGTCTAGGTATTACACAAGGTTAAATTTAGATCGTCAGTGAGGTGGTTAACCAATTTTTGTACTCCGATGTCCTTGGGTTGGGTGAGGGAGTCTGGAAGGGCATCTAGGAATCTTTGGGTTGTCTGAGGATTTATAGCACGGCATTTGATGATCCTTGATTGGAGTCTGTGCAGATTATTTGTTGCGATTGTAAACGTAATAAGATGGTGGTCCGATAGTCCAGGATTATGAGGAAAAACATTTAGATCCACAATATTTATTCCACAGGACAAAACTAGATCCAGGGTGTGACTGTGGTAATGAGTAGGTCCGGAGACATGTTAGACAAAACCCACTAAGTTGATGATGGCCCCCGAAAGCTTTTTGGAGGTGGTCTGTGGACTTTTTCATGTGTATTAAAGTCACCGATTTATCTGCCATGACTACAAGGTCTGATAGGAATTCGGGGAACTCAGTGAGGAACGCTGTATACGGCCCAGGAGACCTGTAAATAGTAGCTATAAAAAGTTGCAGACCACGTCAAATAAACAATAGTTTAATATTCCAACAGGGGCAGGAAATAGCAGGAAATAGACAGGTCAGGGCAGGCAATCGACAGGTCCAGACAGGCAATCCCGTGTGGCTCAGTTGGTAGAGCATGGTGTTTGCAATGCCAGGGTTGTGGGTTTGATTCCCACGTGGGACCAGTACGGGGAAAAAAATGTATGAAATGTATGCATTCACTACTGTAAGTCGCTCTGGATAAGAGTGTCTGCTAAATGACTAAAATGTAAAATGCAATCGTCAAGGTAGGTAGGCGTCAGTAAACTAGTGGTGGGGCAATGGTACCGGGCGGCAGGCAGGGTCAGGGTAAGGCAGAGGTCGGTAATCCAGAGGGGGGGCAAAGGTACAGGTCGGCAGGCAGGTTCAGGGGCAGGCAGAGTGGTCAGGCAGGCGGGCTCGGAGTCAGGACAGGCAAGGGTCAAAACCAGGAGGGCGAGGAAAGAGAGACTGGAAAAAACAGGAGCTGAGACCCAAAATGTTGGTTGACTTGAACAAACAAGACGAACTGGCAACAGAGAACACGGGGAAGATGGGTGACACCTGGAGGGGGGTGGAGACAATCACAAAGACAGGTGAAACAGATCAGAGTGGGATTTCTGTGCTGGCCCCCCCACGGGGGGCCAGCACAGAAAAAAATGTATGAAATTGTATGAAATGTATGCATTCACTACTGTAAGTCGCTCTGGATAAGAGCGTCTGCTAAATGACTAAAATGTAAAAAAAAAAAAAAAAAAAGATGAAAATGCAGTCATTTTTTGGGGGTAAATTGAAATTGTCTGTCAAATGTTAGCAACATCTTTGCAGGATGTGTGGGGGATATGGTCACTAATGTAATCAGGAAGAGAGGCCTAATTTAACACAGTAAATGAATCAGGCTTGAGCCATGTTTCAGTCAGGCCAATCACATCACAATTATGATCAGTGGCTGTGACTGCCTTGGAAGTGAGGCATCTAACATTAAGTAAACCTATTTTGAGATGTGAGAGATCACAATCTCTTTCAATAATAACAGGAATGGAGGAGGTCTCTATTCCAATGAGATTGCTAAGGCGAACACTGCCATGTATAGTTTTGCTCAACCTAGATTGAGGCACAGATACGGTCTCAATGGGGATAGCTGAGCAGACTACACTGACTGTGCTAGTGGCAGACTCCACTAAGCTGGCAGGCTGGCTAACAGCCTGCTGCCTGGCCTGCACCCTATATAATTGTGGAGCTAGGGGAGTTAGAGCCCTGTCTATGTTCGTAGATAAGATGAGAGCACCCCTCCAGCTAGGATGGAGTCCATCACTCCTCATCAGGCCAGGCTTGGTCCTGTTTATGGGTGAGTCCCAGAAAGAGGGCCAATTATCTACAAATGATATATTTTGGGAGGGGCAGAAAACTGTTTTCAACCAGCGATTTGAGTTGTGAGACTCTGCTGTAGAGCTCATCACTCCCCCTAACTGGGAGGTGGCCAGAGACAATTACTCGATGCCGACAGACTGTTTAATCCTAACAGGTCTTCCCTGTGGCTCAGTTGGTAGAGCATGGTGTTTGCAACGCCAGCGTGGTGTGTGCAACGTCAGGGTTGTGGGTTCGATTCCCACGGGGGGCCAGTGTATGCATTCACTACTGTAAGTTGCTCTGGATAAGAGCGTCTACTAAAATGTAAAAAAATGTAACATCGTTGGCACTCACATTGATAACAATATCCCAATATCTAAGCTTGCCAGTTTTAGCCTTAGCTAGCACCCTCTTCAGATTAGCCTTTACGTCGGTAGCCCTGCCCCCAGGTTAACAGTGTATGATCGCTGGATGATTTATTTTTTAAGTGTAATACTGTGGGTAATGGAGTCGCCAATGACAAGGGTTTTCAATTTGTCAGAGCTAATGGTGGGAGGCTTCGGCGGCTCAGACCCCTTAACGGGTGGAGGAGAAACCTGAGAAGGCTCGGCCTCTGACTCCGACTCGTTGTTTAATAGGGAGAACCCGTTGAAAGTTTCTGTCGGCTGAATGAGTGACACCAGTTGAGCATGCCAAAAGCATTTCTTTCCAGAAGCCATAAGAAAATTGTCCGGCTGCGGGGACCGTGCGAGGGGATTTATATTACTATCTGTACTTACACAGACGCTGTTTCATCCTTTCCTACACTTAAATTACCCTCGCCTAACGATTGCGTCTGAAGCTGGGCTTGCAGCACAGCTATCCTCGCCGTAAGGCGATCGTTCTCCTATATATTATGAGTACAGCGACTGCAATTAGAAGGCATAGCGTTAATGTTACTACTTAGCTTTTTCGGCTAGTGGAGGTCCTGTAGAACCATGTTCAGATAAAGCGTCCGTAGTAAAAAAGTTTAATGAAAAAAGTTGTGTGAGGAAAAAAAAACGAAGACGTTGGTAAATGTGTTAAATGCATATATTTCAAACGGTTATTAAATGTAAAAATCAAATAGTTTGGCAGGTAGCAACAACCAGCAGAGCAGCACAGGACAACATTACGCTAAAAGTTTCAAGAAAATAACAACATTTATATGATATTTATATGATATTTCTAAATATGATATTATGATGTTAAAATAGTAGAATGGAAGAATGATGGAGGGGGGGGGGGGTAAATAGGCAAATAACTATAGGAGTGAACCGCACGGTCTGAGCAGTTGGTAGAGCATGGTGTTTGCAACGCCAGGGTTGTGGGTTCGATTCCCACAGGGGGACCAGTACGGAGAAAAAAAAATGTATGAAATGTATGCATTCACTACTGTAAGTCGCTCTGGATAAGAGCGTCTGCTAAATTACTAAAATGTAAAAAAAAAAATATATATATATATAGATTATATTTACATTGGTGTTTCTGACCCCCTGGTTGACCTTTACTTGTGGCATCCGGTCAGGAGTTTAGGAAGTGCAGCTCAGTTTCCACCTCATTTTGTGGGCAGTGGCCACATATCCTGTCTTCTCTTGAGAGCCAGGTCTGTCTATAGCGACTTCTCTCAATAGCAAGGCTATGCTCACTAAGTCTGTACATAGTCAAAGATTTCCTTAATTTTGTATTAGTCACAGTGGTCAGGTATTCTGCCACTGTGTACTCTCAGTTTAGGGCCAAATAGAATTCTAGTTTGCTCTGTTTTTTGGTTGAGTCTTTCCAATGTGTCAAGTAATTATGGTTGGGTCTAATTGTGTTGCTGTCCTGGGGCTCTGTGGGGTCTGTTTGTGTTTGTGAACAGAGCCCCAGGACCAGCTTGCTTAGGGGACTCTTCTCCAGGTTAATTTCTCTGTAGGTGATGGCTTTGTTATGGAAGGTTTGGGAATCGCTTTTCTGGTTTTTGATAATTAGTGGGTATCAGCCTAATTCTGCTCTGCTCTAATTCTGCTCTGCATTCTGCTCTGCATTCTGCTCTGCATTCTGCTCTGGACCTTTTTTTGGACACCATTACTGAGATTCACTGTCAGGGCCCAGGTCTGACAGAATCTGTGCAGAAGATCTAGGTGCTGCTGTAGACCCTCCTGGGGATAGAAGCAACAGATCATCTCCAAACAGTAGACATTTGATTTCCGAGCCCGCTAGAGTGAGTCCTTGTGCTACATACTGTTCTAGTGCCATAGCCAATTCATTGATACAAATGTTGAAGAGAGTGGGGCTCATGCTGTTCCCCTTACACCACTATTGCAAGGAAAATATTTCTCTCTCTCTCTCTCTCTCTCTCTCTCTGTCTCTCTCTCTCTCTCTCCTTTTTGTGGTTTGAATCAGTCTCCTTCTCTCTATGGTAAAAGTTGAATAATAAGTTGTCAGCCACTCCCTAATTTACTCAAACACTAAGCTGAGGGTGTAGCAGCCATGTTTACCTAGCTAGTGCACTCAGTATGGGCAGTACATCCCTCCCCTCTTGTGCCAACCAAGCTGAGTAAGTCTTATTAAAGACCCACCTTTCCTGAGTGCAGTTGAGTATTTTTTTTACCAAAGGGTAGAAACCCACTGGGAACGAGAGGCGGTTGTGACAAGAGCCAGGGGCCTGTTGAAGGCTGAACTGAACTTATACTACAAATTCTAATTCTACAACTTGTACATCCGCTATGAACTGGGCGTTTTTGCAGGGCCTGCTTAGCGGGGTCAATAAGTACTCCACGGCGTTCGGTCGTATCTGGCTCTCCGTCGTCTTCATCTTCAGACTCATGGTCTTCGTCGTGGCTGCGGAGAAAGTGTGGGGTGACGAGCAGAAAGACTTTGACTGCAACACCCGCCAACCTGGCTGCCACAACGTCTGTTACGACCACTTCTTCCCTGTCTCCCACAGCCGGCTCTGGGCACTCCAACTCATCTTCGTCACCTGTCCCTCGCTCCTGGTCGTCCTCCATGTTGCGTACAGAGATGAACGAGAGCGGAAACACTGTCTGAAGCACGGTGAGGGATGCACCCGTCTGTATGACAATACGGGGAAGAAGCGCGGCGGCCTGTGGTGGACCTACCTCTTCAGTCTGCTATTTAAGATGGCGGTGGACGGCGTGTTCATCTTTCTGTTGTTTTACATCTACGAGGCGTACTTCTTCCCGCTGGTGGTGAAGTGCTCAGAGGACCCCTGTCCCAACGAGGTGGACTGCTTTATTGCCAGGTATTGCTATTATTATTACTATTATTACAAACAGAGCACACTTTGCACTGATCATTGCCATGACCCTGCATGACCCTGACCATCAGGAGAATCTCTTGAGCGCTAAAGTATCACAAATGCTGCACTTGTTGAGGTGATGAACGGCGTGAGCTAAACCAGTATGTGATTACAATGCTTTGTTATTTTTGAACAACCATGTACTGTTTCACGAAGCTCATCTTTTATTGTCTGCTCCCCAGGCCAACAGAGAAGCGAGTGTTCACGGTCTTCATGGTGGTGATAAGCTTGGTGTGTATACTCTTGACCCTGTGTGAGATCCTCTACCTGCTGGGGAAGAAGTGCAAAGAGTGTATTGGCGGTGGAGGACCCCGTGCCATCAGGGAGAGACCCCAGTTCACCATGCCAGCTACCATACCCCTGACAGAGAAAGATACCTCTGTGTTCAAGCAGTCTGAACTAAAGAAGATGAATATGGCTGATGGGGATAGAGGAGTGGATAAGAGAGAGAGCCCTGCTCCGGGTTACAGTGTGACCGTCTCTTAAGAGTGTTATCTTTAATTCTGGTCCTGGAGACGCCATAACTTGTTCAGGCTTTCCGTTCAAGCCCAGTATTAATACCTGATTAGATGCATCTAATCAAGGCATTGATGATTAGTTGATCAGTTGTTTTATGCTAGTAAGTCTAGTAGTAGTTGGTATATAGTACTGGTCTGGAAGAAAAGCCTATGGAAAGACTACAACATTTTGTTATGTCTGTGTCAAGGCAAGGGCCACATATACTGTTCAGTGTGAGTATGAAGATATGGGTCTGATACTCCAAAATGTTGTTTACAAAGTCACTGCCAAAATGGGAAAATATTTTGTACATGTTTAGTCATGATTAATTCGAGAATGACATGCCATCTGTTTTTTTGTAAGCAGTTTTTATTTCATGAAATGTACATTATTTCTAGTCTTGTTCAGTTATTGATAAGTGTAATATAATTTCAAGTCTGATGATTGTAGTTTGCTTGTAATTTGAAATAAAACCATATTTTATTATGATCTATTATATATATTTTTTGTTGTATTTTCTATAAATATAAATGTTTCTTCAATTTCAACTAAAATATCATGATGATTTTCAACTTAATAAGTAAAGTCCATTGAGCACAAAGCTGATAGTAAATCGGATTCAAGGACTCTTATTCATTCCATCAACCATTTATAGGCCGTTTTACAGTACATATAGCATGCTAGCACAACAGGAGGAGCAACAGTACTACACTTTCAGTGCTTTACACAATGTCATTAAATGGATCACATATTTTAACCGTTATTTAAGTCGGTTAAGAACAAATTCTTATTTTACAATGACGGCCTAGGAACAGTGGGTTAACTGCCTTGTTCAGGGGCAGAACGACAGATTTTTACCATGTCAGCTCAGGGATTCGATATAGCAACCTTTCGGTTACTGGCCCAATGCTAGCTATCTACTAGGCTACCTGCCACCCCAACAGTCTCACAGATAAGTTATCATATGTGGTGTATACATTTTGAATGAAGTTTGTTCAAGAGTCCCTCAAAACATTCACATGAACCTTAAAGTAACAAAGTTAATTCCTTGTGGCATGCAGCTTGCAAAACACCTGATGAGATTTTTTTGCAATGAAAGAGAACCACAAAGTGACACACCTTAATAGTGAAATGAATTAAATAGTAGTTTATTCTACAGGTTGGCAGTAGTAGGTTGGGAGTGGTCAGTAAGCAGGGGTGATAGACCATCTATCTACATTAAAATGACCCCTCCTAAATGATCTGATCACAGTCACATCCGGCATGACTAAAAGCCCCATCAGCCTGGGCAGCAGGACCAGCTGTACAGCTGTGTGATGTGGTAGTGAGAGGTGACACCTTCTATAGATGAATGAGCCGTCTAGTCTAGATAAAGAGTGTCTGCTAAATGATGTGGTGGTGAGGTGTGATGTGGTAGTGAGAGGTGACACCTTCTATAGATGAATGAGCCGTCTAGTCTAGATAAAGAGTGTCTGCTAAATGACTCAAAATATACATGTACATTTGCTGAATGGGCATGAACACCAATGTTCAGTGTTTGAGTATCTAGAAGAATGAAGCAACAACAAATACTACAGACACAGTCACCGTATCAATTCTCTGTGAGACTGGAGTGTCCTATGTCCACATCCCGATACCTCTGTACCATAGTTCCATCTCTCCGGGCAAATAAAGGATCAGCGTTTTTTTATCTCGGAATCTGTGGCAGTGCCGGATAAATGAGGGTGACTAAGCAGACATGGAGTGGTACCAAACCATACTCGTCATCTGTTTGGGCCTGGGGTGTTACCGATACCAGAGTCACCTGGTGGGAACACTTAGTCACCATGACAACTCCGATGTTGATTTTAACAAGGGTATTGCATCACTAACTGGCCAGTGGAGAGAAGAAGAAGAAGAAGAAGAAGACCCACAGCACTGATTCCAAAGCTTGACCACACCTCCTGAGTGTGGCTAAATCATCATGTCCAGACTTACAGTAGTGGTGCAGCCATTTTGTTCAGCCCTGCCATTCAATAGTCAAATCAGACTGAGGCAAAGTTGAACAGAGAGACGGACAAGCTTTGAACAGAGAGACGGACAAGCTTAAATGGATTGGGCATCAGCCTAGTGATCCGAAACAACTGTAAGTATGACTTGACTAATAATCCATCTGTAATAGTGATACGAATTACTTTTGCCTCAAAATGATGTGTATTCAGCAACAGGTAACTATCACATACTCTACCTGTTTTGGAATATAATTCCACTGTTTTCATAAGAAATTACTTTGCTCAAGATGTTCTCCTATGAAATCCCGCAACAACAAAATGTGATTTTGTGAGCGTTAGACTCTTGATGGAAGGCAAACAGTGTTTTGATCAAATATTAAAGCCGCATTTCTTCAAAGAACCCCACGCCTTTAAGCAAACAGCTTCAGAAGGTGAAGAGAGAGTCGCAGGGAGATTTGGATGAAAAGTTGGATCAGAGTAAAAAAAAAAAAGGCTGTGAACAGATCTTTCAAAAGAAAAATACTTTTAACACCCAAAAGAAAATGTATTTCTATGTAAAATTGAAGAGTTGTATTATATGTTGTTCAGCTGGTAGATGTTTCCTGTTGTTTATAGCTTTATTACCTAGCATTCTGTAGCCTTCCAGTAGGGCAGGCGATGGCAATGCCAGTGTTAGGTGATGCCAAAGGGGTCTGGAACTTGATTTTAATTAGTTCCCTTTCCCTGAAATGGAGGATGGACTGGCTCAATACATACCCTGGTTGTTTAACCGTTATTCATACACTTATTAATTAATCACTTTCTCTTCTTCCTCCAGCTTCACACAGCCGGGTGAAAGTTCAACGGTGACAGAAGGGGATCCCACTCCGATCTCACCATGGACTGGAAGACCTTCGAGGCGCTGCTTAGCGGGGTCAATAAATACTCTACCGCGTTTGGACGTATCTGGCTCGCGGTGGTCTTCGTGTTTCGCGTCATGGTCTTTGTCGTGGCCGCAGAACGCGTCTGGAGTGAGGACCAGAAAGACTTTGACTGCAACACTCGCCAACCCGGCTGCGCCAATGCCTGTTACGACCACTTCTTTCCTGTCTCCCACACCAGGATCTGGGCACTCCAGCTCATCTTCGTCACCTGTCCCACCTTCATGGTCGTGATGCACGTGGCGTACCGCGAGGAACGCGAACGCAAGTACCGCATCACACATGGTGAAAACGCCCGTCTCTACGACAACACAGGACAGAAGCACGGAGGACTCTGGTGGACATATCTCCTCAGCCTCTTCTTCAAAACGGCCATCGAGGTGGCGTTCCTCTACCTCCTGCATCTCATCTACAACAACTTTGACCTGCCGCGCCGCGTCATTTGCGACCTTTGGCCTTGTCCTAACCAGGTGGATTGCTACATCGGCCGGCCCACGGAGAAGAGGGTGTTTACCTACTTCATGGTAGGGGCGTCGGCTGTGTGTATAGTGCTCAACGTGTGTGAGATCTTTTACCTGATAGCCATCCGGTTGCTGAGGATCAGTCATCGGGGAAGCCTCCATACCTCCCCCAACATTAGATGCTCTGAGCTGGACTGTGATGGGTGTCAGGCGCTGGCGGAGACAGCAGAGTACCAGGAGTGCAATGAGGCCAACTTAGCCATGGAGAAGAAAAGTACATCTATATTTTGAGTCAGACAATGAAACTTTTTACAATTTAACTTTTATTAGATGACAAATCTTTATTGACTAAATGTTGTCAACTAAAATCAGAGTTTTATCAATACATTTATTTTAGTCAAATGTAATTGTTATGGCCACCACCTCACCCTCCCTTACGGACACGCCTCTGTGAGGGTGAAAGACTGACGGACGTTAACAGTTTTTGAAAGTGATTTGACAGGTCGTGTTCCTCTGCTCAGACTTTGCTGACGAATACCAGAGTTTACAACACATGGTCGGTATTTTACATGTTAGCTAAGCGCATCTTATGCTAATCTGGTGTCCGACTGCACAGTCGATGTAACGTCTGAGGAAGGAAACGCAACACTCTGCTCATCTGATCTGGTCCCCTGCTTTTTTCTGTATTGTTTTAACTTTTTATATTTACAGTTAATTTAATATTATCTTAATTCGTTTTTTCCTTAATAATTTCAAGTTTCCTTACAGTGAAATGCAGGGCAGTGTACAGACCTTTCATTCATGTCTTGAACTTCATAACATAGACTACTAACTGCCTCTCTAGCGAACATTTTAAATATTTTCAGCATAGGCCTGTTTATCTCTGCAACAACACACTCACTCATTACAAATTGTAAGCAAGCTAATTACAGTGCCTCCAAAAGACACGATTGACATCTGAAAAAAGGGTAGGCTATCAGCTGGTTTTTATTTAAGAAAATGTCCCCTTTATTTATCTAGGCAAGTCAGTTAAGAACATATTCTTATTTACAACGAAGACACTGGGCCAAATGTGCGACGCCCTGTGGGACTCCCAATCACAGCCAGTTGTGATACAGCCACGGTGTCTGTATTGACGCCTCTAGCACTGAGACGCACTGCCTTAGACCGCTGCGCCACTACGGAGCTGATCTTTGATGTTGATGATTGATGGATATCTACTATTCACCTAGCCCAATTTTTTTTTTTTTTTTTTACTGATTGTGATTCATCTTCAATGCGATTAAATAATAACTTTAGAATATAGCCTAATATTTATAATCTTCAAACTAATGATATATGGCTGGCTGGTAAGAGGCTTGTGTGGATATTGTAGTATATGGTGGTTAGCTAGAGTGTAGACTACCTGTGTTCAGTGCTTCATTTGTAAATCTGAAGGTGCCATAACAAAAAGTGAGGGGGGGGGGGGGGGGGGGACCTAGGGAGTTCTGAGGTACCCGAACACGTGAAAAAAAGCCCCCTTTATAATAAAGTATTGCTTATCATCACCTTTATAATAAAGTATTGCATATCATCACCTTCATAATAAAGTACTGCAAATCATCACCTTTATAATAAAGTGTTGCATATCATCACCTTTATAATAAAGTATTGCATATCATCGCCTTTATAATAAAGTATTGCATATCATCACCTTCATAATAAAGTACTGCAAATCATCACCTTTATAATAAAGTATTGCATATCATCACCTTTATAATAAAGTATTGCATATCATCACATTTATAATAAAGTATTCCATATCATCACCTTTATAATAAAGTATTGCATGCATATCATCACCTTTATAATAAAGTATTGCATGTCATCACCTTTATAATAAAGTATTGCATATCATCACATTTATAATAAAGTATTCCATATCATCACCTTTATAATAAAGTATTCCAAGCATATCATCACCTTTATAATAAAGTATTGCATGTCATCACCTTTATAATAAAGTATTGCATGTCATCACCTTTATAATAAAGTATTGCATATCATCACCTTTATAATAAAGTATTGCATATCATCACCTTTATAATAAAGTATTGCATGTCATCACCTTTATAATAAAGTATTCCAAGCATATCATCACCTTTATAATAAAGTATTGCATATCATCACCTTTATAATAAAGTATTGCATATCATCACCTTTATAATAAAGTATTGCATATCATCACCTTTATAATAAAGTATTGCATGCATATCTGTCACGTCCTGACCCTAGTAAGAGGTCATTTTCTATAGTAGAGTTGGTCAGGGCGTGACAGGGGGTGTTTTGGATATTTCTATGTTTTCTATTTCTATGTATTAGTTCTAGTTTTTCTATTTCTATGTTGGGGTTGTTTGGGTTAATCTCCAATTGGAGGCAGCTGATCCTCGTTGTAGGGGTTTTTCTTCCTGGGTTTTTGTGGGTAGTTGTTTTCTGTTTAGTGTATATCGCCTGACGGAACTGGTTTCAGTCGTTTTGTTGTTTTGTTTAAGTATATTAATTAAAAGTAAATATGAGCACTCTACACGCTGCGCCTTGGTCCCCTTTAGACGACCCGCGTTACAATATCATCACATTTATAATAAAGTATTGCATATCATCACCTTCATAATAAAATATTGCATATCATCACCTTTATAATAAAGTATTCCATTCATAGCATCACCTTTATAATAAAGTATTGAATATCATCACCTTTATAATAAGTATTGCCTATCATCACATGTATAATAAAGTATTGCATAGCATCACCTTTATAATAAAGTATTGCATATCATCACCTTTATAATAAAGTATTGCATATCATCACCTTTATAATAAGTATTGCATATCATCACATGTATAATAAAGTATTGCATATCATCACCTTTATAATAAAGTATTTCATGCATATCATCACATTTATAATAAAGTATTGCATATCATTACCTTTATAATAAAGTATTGCATATCATCACCTTTATAATAAAGTATTGCATATCATCACCTTTATAATAAAGTATTGCATATCATTACCTTTATAATAAAGTATTGCATATCATTACCTTTATAATAAAGTATTGCATATCATCACCTTTAAAATAAAGTATTCCATTCATATCATCACCTTTAAAATAAAGTATTCCATGCATATCATCACCTTAATAATTAAGTATTGCATATCATCGCCTTTATAATAAAGTATTGCATATCATCACCTTTATAATAAAGTATTGCATATCATCACCTTTATAATAAAGTATTGCATATCATCACCTTTATAATAAAGTATTGCATATCATCACCTTTATAATAAAGTATTGCATTTCATCACCTTTATAATAAAGTATTGCATATCATCACCTTTATAATAAAGTATTGCATTTCATCACCTTTATAATAAAGTATTGCATATCATCACCTTTATAATAAAGTATTGCATATCATCACCTTTATAATAAAGTATTGCATTTCATCACCTTTATAATAAAGTATTGCATATCATCACCTTTATAATAAAGTATTGCATTTCATCACCTTTATAATAAAGTATTGCATATCATCACCTTTATAATAAAGTATTGCATATCATCACCTTTATAATAAAGTATTGCATATCATCACCTTTATAATAAAGTATTGCATTTCATCACCTTTATAATAAAGTATTGCATATCATCACCTTTATAATAAAGTATTGCATATCATCACCTTTATAATAAAGTATTGCATAGCATCACCTTTATAATATAGTATTCCATGCGTATCATCACCTTTATAATATAGTATTTCATGCGTATCATCACATTTGCGCAGTGGCCGTTGATCAGTCGAGAGGTGCTTACAGAAGTTGCACACATGTATTTTAGATTTTTTTTTGTTGTGAACCTTTATTTAAATATGGAGAACACATGGGGAACATTTTTAGTAACCTAGGGTCTGGGAAAAATGTGGCCTTTTTTAAGCCCATTTCTTGCAGCTATACGTCCTTTTACATGACTTGAGACTTTATAGCAGAATATTTTTTAATACCGCACAAATGATCTAAGATGAATAGAAACGTAACTAATCTTGAATCCATCAATAGCCTAGACCAGGGGTGGGCAAACTATTTGGCTCGAGGGCCACATCGGGATTTTGAAATTCAATGGAGGGACGCATTTGGGGGGGAACAATTGTTTGTAAAAATCAATTTGTGGGGGCCTCCCGAGTGGTGCAACGGTCTAGGCACTGTATCGCAGTGCTCGAGGCGTCACTACAGACCCAGGTTCGATCCTAGGCTGTGTCACAGCTGGCCGTGACTGAGAGACCCATGAGGCGGCGCACAATTGGTGGCACAAATTTCCTTGTCCCATCTCGCTCTAGCGACTCCTGGGGCAGGCTGGGTGCATACACGGTCATCAGGTGTATGGTGTTTCCTCTGACACATTGATGCGGCTGGCTTCCGGGTTAAGTGGGCATTGTGTCAAGAAGCAGTGCAGCTTGGCAGGGTTGTGTATCGGAGGACACACAGCTCTTGACCTTCGCCTCTCCCGAGTCTGTACGGGAGTTGCAGCGATGGGACAAGACTGTAACTACCAATTGGATACCATGAAATTGGGGCGAAATAAGGGCTTAAAAAATATATTTATTTTCATTTTTAATGTCTCGTGGGCCAGATTGAAGTGCCCGGCCGTACTTTGCCCCCCCCCTTGGCCTAGACCTAGGTGTGTGGAGAAACACATTGTACAGTATGAGGAGAAAGTTATAGTCATAAACAAGTTTTCCAGTTTCACTGACTCACTCAATGTCGATGGCCAATGCGCTTGTGCCAAAAGCCTATCTACAATGTTCGCTCAATAGACCTATTAGGAAGTTGATCTAATATGTAGGTAGCCTACAGCAGACAGATTATAGTCTTCTCTTTTCAGCAGGAGCCATTTGCTTTCCAACCTGTATTTGAAATATTGTGTAAGAGCCTGTTTTGTCTGCATGCTGTTCACTGGCAGACGGTAGGCAATGACTTGTTATTGGGCTACACACACGATCCACAGCTAGGCAATTTTTTAAAAGAAGCTATTGATCCTCTGAGGCTAAATGATAGGCCTGCTCCTAGTGTAGTAGGCTATTCTGCAACCTGGACTCAGGGGTAGACGTAACATAGTAAATGTAAATCTGTAAATCTGGAACACTCCAATTAGTATGATGTAATAATTTGTGGATTTGCATCATACATTTAATATGATATGTTACGAATTGCAATTTGTTGTGACGTAACATTAGCTAGGTTAGGGTTAGGGTTAAGGTTAGGGTTAAGGTCAGGAGTTAAGTTAAAGGGTTAGGGGAATGGTTGCTAATTAGCTAAAATGCTTAAGTTGTCTGTGATGAGATGTTTTTCCAGCACCCTTCCCGTGATTCTATAAGAAAATAAATGAGGAAGTGCTGCTGCGTATAGGCTATCAGCCAGTGGTGTAGTGGACGGTATACACCGATACCCAGTTTTTTTTTTCAGTGAGGATTGCATATACGCATTTCTTAATTCACATAATGCGTATCAAAGTAGTGTAATGGAAGTATATGCCGTATCAATTAATAAGGCTGATGGAACGGATCAGAATGTTTAGCTTAAAATGTTGATTAACTAATATTTCTTCACACTTCAGGCTCGGCAACACGGTTAGTAGCGCGAATGTTCAAAAAAAAACTATTTGTGGAAAAACACTGTTCTAACACTGTTCTAAGTTGGAAACATCCATTAGACATTTTGAAAGAAGGGGAGAATTAAAGATGCAACAACTATCAAATCAAATCAAATGTATTTATATAAAGCCCTTCTTACATCAGCTGATGTCACAAAGTGCTGTACAGAAACCCAGCCTAAAACCCCCAAACAGCAAGCAATGCAAGAGTAGAAGCACGGTGTCTAGGAAAAACTCCCTAGAAAGGCCAGAAGCTAGGAAAAACCTAGAGAGGAACCAGGGTATGATGGGTGGCCAGTCCTCTTCTGGCTGTGCCGGGTGGAGATTATAACAGAACATGGCCAATCATGGGTTGCTATGCTAATATGACTAGGATAATGCCTTTGGCTGCTAGACAATGAAATAAAGTTGAAAGAAAACTAATATCACTACTCCTCCTCAATGCTTTACGGTGGGAAATACACATGCAGAGACCATGCGTTCACCTACACCTCGTCTCACAAAGATACAGGAGGTTGGAACCCAAAATGTCCAAATTGGACTCCAGACCAAAGGACAAATTTCCACCTCTGAACAGTTGATGTTGAGATGTGTCTGTTACTTGAACTCTGTGAAGCATTTATTTGGGCTGCAATTTCTGAGGCTGTTAACTCTATTGAACTTATCCTCTGCAGCAGAGGTAACTCTGGGTCTTCCATTCCTGGTACGGTCCTCATGAGAGCCAGTTTCAAAGTTCAAAGTTCTTGAAATGTTCCATATTGACTGGCCTTCATGTCTTAAACTAATGATGTACTGTCATTTGTCTTTGCTTATTTGAGCTGTTCTTGCCATAATATGGACTTGGTCTTTTACCAAATAGGGCTATCTTCTGTATACCACCCCCTACCTTGTCACAACACAGCTGATTGGCTCAAACTCACGAAGAAGGAAAGAAATTCCACAAATTAACTTTTAAAAAGGCACACCTTTTAATTTAAATCCATTCCAGGTGACTACCTCATGAAGCTGGTTGAGAGAATGCCAAGAATGTGCAAAGCTGTCATCAAGACATAGGGTGGCTATTTGAAGAATCTCAAATACAAAATATATTTTGATTTGTTTAACACTTTTTTGGTTACTACATGATTCCATATGTGTTATTTCATAGTTTTGGTTGTTTTCACTATTTTTCTACAATGTAGAAAATAGTAAAAATAAAGAAAAACCCTTGAATGAGTAGGTATTCTAAAATGTTTGACCGGTACTGTATATATATATATATATGTATATATATATGTATACCACCATCCAAAAGAGCACTTGGTGAGTGGGAGGGCAAAGGGGCAGGTGCTTGGACACAGCTAAACTCTATCTGAAACGTTATGTCGGCCTGGCTGTGTTGTATTTGCTTTTTTGATTGGTCCATCTCTCCACCTAGTGGCGACAAAGTACCATCATATCATTTCCTGTGAATAACTTTTTTTTGGGGGGGGGGGGGGCGGGAATAACTTTATATAAATATTGGAAAACTGCATTTTGACCATAGTTTGTGTCATTTGTATTATGTATTATGATTGAATTCATGTTGTTTTAAAATAAAATAGAAAATCACAACAAGTCACGTGTGTGTGTTTAAATTCCAGGGGGACCCGCCTATTTTTTTTTGTGTGTTTTTTTTTATATGTACTTGTGCGGTCGGGTCGGGACGGACTGACGGGGAACGTTCACCAGGAGGAGGGAAAGAGAAAACACATATAAAATCATCATATAGAAATCTATTAGATTGTCAAAATAACACAACATCTGGACAGATGATGACTTAAACGGGGGGGGGGGGGGATTCAAATCACCAACAATGACCAATACAGGTGAATATTGGACTTTAGTTCATAATCTGTTTAACCTTTTGACATGAGTGCTACAGTATTCTGATAGACAGGATACATCATAAAGTGAGTTCTTCAGTTCAGCCACTGAGCCATCCCGTTTCCAACAGGTTTCTGTTGGAACTGTTTTGACTGAAGAATGGGCTACAGGTGGGTTAAAGTCACTGTTAGATTGATCTTTATAAACCCATCTGATCCTATAGTGGCCAGTGGTTGAATTGGAAACGTGTCCTTTTGCAAAAGTTACAGAAATACACCGCACTTCATTATCTGACACATTGTGGTAACCTGAAAGAGAATAGACATTACACTTTGAATGTTTGATGATTAGAATTCCCTTAGTCAACACATGTTATATGACCAACATCTAATATATACTGACAGAAGGGCGTTTGTAAGGACCAGACCAGTACATCAGTTCTAGTCTATGTATCCATCACCCGCCAGGTCAGGAGGAACAAGATTTTACAGTTAGAACCTTGATCGGTGGGCTGTACCAACATATGTGGAGGGGAATGTGGATGTTGTGAAACACCGTTGTGGTTGTGTGAAGGGGGGTGGACACACGAATGGTATAGAGAGGTGATGGAGATGCCTAACGTCTAAACGTCAATAAGTACCCTGGTGAAATGGGTTGGTTCATTTTCAATTCATCTTCTGTAATGTTTTGCTTTTAATGATAGACAGTGAAAACTGAGTAGAAAATGTCTAAGGCTCAATGTACCTGTAATAATGCATGTAATAAATTAAAGTACATATCCTAAATACAACATCGAGCTGTCACTAAGCTTACATTATGATCGCTAAGCTTTTACATTATGATCGCTAAGCTTTTACATTATGATCACTAAGCTTACATTATGATCGCTAAGCTTTTACATTATGATCACTAAGCTTTTACATTATGATCGCTAAGCTTTTACATTATGATCACTAAGCTTTTACATTATGATCACTAAGCTTTTACATTATGATCACTAAGCTTTTACATTATGATCACTAAGCTTTTACATTATGATCACTAAGCTTACATTATGATCGCTAAGCTTTTACATTATGATCACTAAGCTTTTACATTATGATCACTAAGCTTTTACATTATGATCACTAAGCTTTTACATTATGATCACTAAGCTTTTACATTATGATGCATCAGCTTCACAGTGTTGAGATCAGTGTTGAGCCTATCATTATACCACACTGTCTGGATGTTGTCTGATTTTAGATGGCATGTCTCTGTTATACCACAATGTTTACCCAACATCATACATGAACTGGGTTCAAATAATATTTTACATCTTTCAAATAATTTAAGCGTTTGCTTTAGAATGGAATGGCCTGTCGGCTAAGTTTGCACTTTTGGGACTTTTCTATTAGTCCATTGCAAATGGCAAGCTCAATCAAGCACATCAACACTTCAATAAGTACCCTGTTAAAGAAAGTGGTGAAATGGGTTGGTTAATTTTCAATTAAAATTGCAAATGGCAAGCTCAATCAAGCACATCTTAAATATAAGACATTATTTCAAAAAGTATTTGAACCCAGGTCAGCTTCTCATACATGTGAAGCTTCTTGATGCAAAATCCTGTAGTGTAGAGAGACTCTGTTTGGATAGGACCAGAGATAGTACTAGACCCTAGAGATGTGTGTGTTCAGCAGGTAATCATTAATGCCCGTGACATCTCCACTGTGGTTTTAACCCTGGGACTGTGTGGAGCAGATCAATAGTAAATGGACCCTGAACATGGACTTGATGATACTGTCTCTCTCTTCTCTCTCTTCCTCCTTATGATGTTTACATTCTCTCCTGTATCTATGTCCTCTCTCGCTCTCTCTCACGCTCTCTCTCTCGCACTCTCTCTTTCTTGCGCTCTCTCTTTCTCGCTCTCTCGCTCTCTGTCTCTCTCTGTTTATCTCTCTCTGTCTCTGTTTGTCTCTCTCTCTCTCTCTCTGTCTCTCAATCTCTCTTTCTCTTTTCTTTCTCTCTCCTCTGCCTCCCCCTCCCTCTCTATAGGTAGGTGCTGTGCCAGTCTGGAGATGCCCAAGGCCCTGATGAAGATGGGCCTGAGTATGGTGCTTGTAGGACACGTCAACTTCCTGCTGGGGGCGCTAGTCCACGGGGCTGTGCTGCGACACATCAACCTGAACGCACGGACACGCACCGTGGCATACTCCATATCTAATGTAGTGGCACTCACTACCGGACTAGTGGTGAGACTGATATCTAATGTAGTGGCACTCACTACTGGACTAGTGGTGAGACTGAGATATAATGTAGTACTACTGGACTAGTGGTGAGACTGATATCTAATGTAGTACTACTGGACTAGTGGTGAGACTGAGATATAATGTAGTACTACTGGACTAGTGGTGAGACTGATATATAATGTAGTACTACTGGACTAGTGGTGAGACTGAGATATAATGTAGTACTACTGGACTAGTGGTGAGACTGATATCTAATGTAGTACTACTGGACTAGTGGTGAGACTGATATATAATGTAGTACTACTGGACTAGTGGTGAGACTGAGATATAATGTAGTACTACTGGACTAGTGGTGAGACTGATATATAATGTAGTACTACTGGACTAGTGGTGAGACTGATATATAATGTAGTACTACTGGACTAGTGGTGAGACTGAGATATAATGTAGTACTACTGGACTAGTGGTGAGACTGATATCTAATGTAGTACTACTGGACTAGTGGTGAGACTGATATATAATGTAGTACTACTGGACTAGTGGTGAGACTGAGATATAATGTAGTACTACTGGACTAGCTGTAATATGTCCCTGTAGGGTGTTGTCTCATCCAGCTGTAATATGTCCCTGTAGGGTGTTGTCTCATCCAGCTGTAATATGTCCCTGTAGGGTGTTGTCTCATCCAGCTGTAATATGTCCCTGTAGGGTGTTGTCTCATCCAGCTGTAATATGTCCCTGTAGGGTGTTGTCTCATCCAGCTGTAATATGTCCCTGTAGGGTGTTGTCTCATCCAGCTGTAATATGTCTCTGTAGGGTGTTGTCTCATCCAGCTGTAATATGTCCCTGTAGGGTGTTGTAGGAATCCTTGCCATCATCCTGTCTAATAACTATCTCTGTAATGTGTCCCTGTAGGGTGTTGTTGTAGGAATCCTTGCCATCATCCTGTCTAATAACTATCTCTGTAATGTGTCCCTGTAGGGTGTTGTAGGAATGCTGGCCATCATCCTGTCTAATAACTATCTCTGTAATGTGTCCCTGTAGGGTGTTGTAGGAATCCTTGCCATCATCCTGTCTAATAACTATCTCTGTAATGTGTCCCTGTAGGGTGTTGTTGTAGGAATCCTGGCCATCATCCTGTCTAATAACTATCTCTGTAATGTGTCCCTGTAGGGTGTTGTAGGAATCCTTGCCATCATCCTGTCTAATAACTATCTCTGTAATGTGTCCCTGTAGGGTGTTGTTGTAGGAATCCTTGCCATCATCCTGTCTAATAACTATCTCTGTAATGTGTCCCTGTAGGGTGTTGTTGTAGGAATCCTTGCCATCATCCTGTCTAATAACTATCTCTGTAATGTGTCCCTGTAGGGTGTTGTAGGAATGCTGGCCATCATCCTGTCTAATAACTATCTCTGTAATGTGTCCCTGTAGGGTGTTGTAGGAATCCTTGCCATCATCCTGTCTAATAACTATCTCTGTAATGTGTCCCTGTAGGGTGTTGTTGTAGGAATCCTGGCCATCATCCTGTCTAATAACTATCTCTGTAATGTGTCCCTGTAGGGTGTTGTAGGAATCCTTGCCATCATCCTGTCTAATAACTATCTCTGTAATGTGTCCCTGTAGGGTGTTGTTGTAGGAATCCTTGCCATCATCCTGTCTAATAACTATCTCTGTAATGTGTCCCTGTAGGGTGTTGTTGTAGGAATCCTTGCCATCATCCTGTCTAATAACTATCTCTGTAATGTGTCCCTGTAGGGTGTTGTTGTAGGAATCCTTGCCATCATCCTGTCTAATAACTATCTCTGTAATGTGTCCCTGTAGGGTGTTGTTGTAGGAATCCTTGCCATCATCCTGTCTAATAACTATCTCTGTAATGTGTCCCTGTAGGGTGTTGTTGTAGGAATCCTTGCCATCATCCTGTCTAAAAACAAGAAGAGCAGAGTGCTGGTGAGTTACTGATGTTTCATTATGTGTCTGTCTATTCACTGTAAGGTGATGTTACTGATGTTTACTCAATATGTACAGTTGAAGTCGGAAGTTTACATACACCTTAGCCAAATACATTTAAACTCAGTTTTTCACAATTCCTGACATTTAATCCTAATAAAAATTCCCTGTTTTAGGTCAGTTAGGATCACCACTTTATTTTATGAATGTGAAATGTCAGAATAATAGTAGAGAGAATGATTTATTTCAGCTTTTATTTCTTTCATCACATTCCCAGTGGGTCAGAAGTTTACATACACTCAATTAGTATTTGGTAGCATTGCCTTTAAATTGTTTAACTTGCGTTAAACGTTTCGGGTAGCCTTCCACATGCTTCCCACAATAAGCTGGGTGAATTTTGGCCCATTCCTCCTGACAGAGCTGCTGTAACTGAGTCAGGTTTGTAGACCTCCTTTTTCAGTTCTGCCCACACATTTTCTATAGGATTGAGGTCAGGGCTTTGTGATGGCCACTCCAATACCTTGACTTTGTTGTCCTTAAGCCATTTTGCAACTACTTTGGAAGTATGCTTGGGGTCATTGTCCATTTGGAAGACCCATTTGCGACCAAGCTTTAACTTCCTGACTGATGTCTTGAGATGTTGCTTCAATATATCCACATAATTTTCCTGCCTCATGATGCCATCTATTTTGTGAAGTGCACCAGTCCCTCCTGCAGCATAGCACCCCCACAACATGATGCTGCCA